>NC_083420.1:4483688-5137854 GCF_020745735.1 Hemiscyllium ocellatum
TCCTCTCTCCCCCATCCCCTCTCTCCCCCCGTCATCCCCTCTCTCCCCCCCATCCCCTCTCCATGTCATTCCCCTCTCTCTCTCTCCCCCGTCATCCCCTCTCTCTCCCCCATCCCCTCTCTCCCCCGTCATCCCCTCTCTCTCCCCCCTCATCCTCTCTCCCCCATCCCCTCTCTCCCCCCCTCCCCCATCCCCTCTCTCCATGTCATTCCCCTCTCTCTCTCCCCCCTCATCCCCTCTCTCCCTCCATCTCCTCTCTCTCCCCCCCCCCTCTCCATGTCATTCCACCCCCCCCATCCCCACTCTCGGTCCGGGGGGGGGGTGGAGGTGGACGACGCTGTTCGCTCCCAGTCTCGCGCTCGCACTAACCGTCCCGCTCGGCCCCTGAGACCCAGACTGGGAAACCCCAGCGCCTGTCTTTGCGACAGTCGTTCCGCTTTGCGGCAGACGGTTGGGAGGCGGTGGCGGCGGTCGCGGGACAGAGGGCGCCGTGAGGAGGGGGATGTCCGGCGGCTGAGGCAGGTAAGGACCCCCCCTCTCAGCGGGAGTACCTTTACCACAGAGACGGGACCCTTCCCCAGGATTGGGAGGGCTGGGGGGGTGTAGGGGGCGAGTTAACAAAATGTTTCTGCGTCAAAGGTTTTGCTTTCGCTTGTGGTCGGTGAAGGTGCATTTGAAAACCCACTGTCCCCGGTATTTATTTTTAATAAAGGCAGCTTTGTCCTATTGCTGAAGGGTTCAGGGTTGCCCACGCCCACTGGGATTGTTGTGGATCACCGCTCCGTGTTGCTTTGCTTATTTCACCCACCGAAATCATGTTGTTTATTTTCAAACGACACCTTTCTTTCATTGGCTGAGGTTTACTATTTCCCAGCAGCAAATATTGGCCAGCTACACCTCCTTTCTGTCCTCCTTGTTAAAGGGATTTGCTTTCTCTCTGGGTGTGTTAAAATCCTGCATAAGTCCACCCTTTCATAGAATTCCCCACAGTGTGCGAACAGGCCATTTGGCCCAACAAGTCCCCACGAACCCTCCAAAGAGTATCCCACCCAGACTCATTCCCCTTAGTCATACCCTTTACATGCATCGTTTATTGAGGACCATCACTGATTTATATTCACCATAATCACTTACCAAAAGAGTCAGTGGTTTTTCATAGGTGTCTTCGATCTGTCAACCACTGAGTTGCCAGGCCACACATTGAGAACCTTCTGGGTTTGATCAAAAATCTGTTGAATTTGTGGATTTTCCTTGTATTACAGAAGGAAAATTGATTAGGTCGCATCTTCTGATCATTGCTTGGTGATCTGTGCTGCATGTGGGACTCTGATCAAGACAGGATCTGGCTCATTGGTCCTGTGTTATGTGGTTGCATAGCTAGTCAGCACCAGTGTCAAGGCTTACCAATGAATAATGGCCAAAGACCTTTCTTTCAACCTTCCTTCATAGCTAAAATTCCCCCATACCAGTGACATCCTCTAAACCTTTTCTGCACCCTCTCCAAAGCATCCACATTCTTCTCGTACTGTGGTGACCGCAACTGTAAGCGATATTCCAAGTGTTTGGATGGGGAGGAATTTGTTAAATGTGTACAAGAAATTTTCTGATTCAGTATGTGTATGTACTAACGAGAGAAGGTACAAGACTTGACCTACTGTTGGGAAATAAGGCAGGGCAGGTGACTGAGTAGTAATACTGGGTGTCAGTGGGGGAGCACTTTGGGGCCAGCGATCATAATTCTATTAGTTTTAAAATAGTGATGGAAAGGGATAGACCAGATCTAAAAGTTGAAGTTCTAAATTGGAGGAGGACCAATTTTGACGATATTAGGCAGGGAACTTTCAAAAACTGATTGGGTGCAGATGTTCGCAGGTAAAGGGACTGCTGGAAAATGGGAAGCCTTCAGAAATGAGATAATGAGAGCCAGAGAAAGTATATTCCTTTTTGGTTGAAAGGAAAAACTGGTCGGTATAGGGAATGCTGGGTGACTAGAGAAATTGAAGTTTTGGTTCAGAAAAAGAAGGAAGCATATGTCAGTATGGACAGGAGAGATTGAGTGAATCCTTAGAAGAGCATAAAGGCAGTAGGAGTACACTTAAGAGAGAAATCAGGAAGGAAAAAAGGGTACATGAGATAGCTTTGGCAAATAGAGTTAAGGAGAATCCAGAGGGTTTCTACATTTAGGACAAAAGGGTAACTAGGGAGAGAATTGGGCCCCTCAAAGATCAGCAAGGTGGCCTTTTTGTGGAGCCGCAGGAGATGGGGAACGCACTAGATGACTATTTTGCATCAGTATTTTCTGTGGGAAAGGACATGGAAGATGTCGAATATAGGGAAACAGATGGTGACATCATGAAAAATGACCACATTACAGAGCAGAAAGTGCTTGATGTCTTGAAACACATTAAAGTGGATAAATCCCCAGGACCTGATCGGTGGGAAGCTAGGGAAGTGATTGCTGGGCCTCTTGCTGAGATATTTGTATTATCGATAGTCACAGATGAGGTGCCGGAAGACTGGAGGTTAGCTAACGTGACCCCTTGGCATCATGGTAGTCCACAAACTCACCAACACACCGAAACAGCAGCTAATGAATTTGACAGACCCTATACAGACAACAAGCAAAACTAATGTCATTTACAAAATACCGTGCAAGGACTGTAACAGACAATACATTGGACAAACAGGCAGAAAACTAGCCACCAGGATACATGAACACCAACCAGCCACAAAAAGACATGGCCCTCTCTCACTAGTATCCTTACATACGGATGAGGAAGGACACCACTTCGACTGGGACAACACATCCATCCTAGGACAAGCCAAACAAAGACAGGGATGAGAATTCCTGGAAGCATGGCATTCCAACTGGAACTCTATCAACAAACACATCGAGTTAGACCCCATCTACCATCCCCAGAGAAAAATAACAGGAAGTGACTTCACCACAGGAAATGACATCACCAACCCAAAGAAACCCAAACTATAAATAGAAAGCAGGACTTATCAGCAGTGCTTTGCCTGAGGCCCACTGAAGATGTTATCTAGTAGGGTTATGAAACAGCTGGAAATGAACCTTCCAGTTCAGTGAGCAAACCTACATCCAGAACCTCATCCTGAGCTACAAGTCTTCTCAAAACTCGCTTAAAGCAATGTCCCCTCATGTTAGCCATCACCATCCGAGGAAAAAGGCTCTCGCTGTCCACCCTGTGTAACCCTCTGATTATCTTGTATGTCTCAATTAAGTCACCTCTCAACCTTCTTCTTTGTAACAAAAACAGCCTCAAGCCCCTTAGCCTTTCCTTGTAAGACCTTCCCTCCATACCTGGCAAATCTCCTCTGCACCCTTTCCAAAGCTTCCACATTCTTCCAATAATGTGGTGACCAGAATTGTGCAAAATACTCCCAAGTCTGGTTTCATCAGAGTTTTGTACAGCTGCAGCATGACCTTGTGACTTCGAAACTCAATCCCTCTATCAATAAAAGCTAACATACTGTATGCCTTCTTAACAACCCTAGATTAGTATGGTGCTGGAAAAGCACAGCTGGACAGGCAGCATCAGAGGAGCAGGAAAATCTTAAATTCTTAACAGCCATGTCAACCTGGGTGGCAATTTTCAGGGATCTATATACATGGACACTGAGATCTCTCTGCTCATCTACGTTAGCAAGAATCTTACCATTAGCCCGGTACTCTTTATTCCTGTTGCTCCTTCTAAAGTGAATCGCTTCACATTTCTCTGCATTAAACTCCATTTGCCATCTCTCAGGCCAGCTGTAACCTGCAACATCCATCAGCATTATCCACAACTCCACCGATCTTGGTATCGTCCACAAATTTACTAACCCATCCTTCTACGTCCGCATCTAGGTCATTTATAAAAATGACAAACACCAGCAGCCTTAAAATAGATTCTTGTGGTATACCACTAGTAACTGAACTCCACGAAGCACATTTCCCATCAACCACCGCCCTCTGTCTTCTTTCAGCTAGCCAATTTCTGATCCAAACCGCTAAATGATCCTCAATCCTACGCTGCCGTATTTTGTTCAAGAGCCTGCTGTGAGGAACCTTATCAAATGCCTTACTGAAAATCATATACACCACACCACTTTATACTCATTCACCTGTTCAGTCACTATCTCCAAGAACGCAGTAATGTTTGTGAGACACGACCTACCCTTCACAAAACTGTGTTGACTATCCCTAATCAACTTATTCCTCTCTAGATGATTATAAATCCTATCTCTTATAACCTTTTCCAACACTTTACCCACAACCGAAGTAAGACTCACTGGTCTGTAATTACCGGGGTTGTCTCTTTCAGAGGTCTATTTCACTTGGAGAGGAGGCTTTTGATGTTATGACATGAGAATTGTTGAATTCTGAAGTTGAACCTACAATTTTATTTCTGATATCTGATCCTGATCCTTAATTATCCCACATAAAATATGATATTAAACAGATCCAGCCAATTTGAACATTGATCAGAATACAATTTTGTTGAAATACCATTACATCTTGAGGTTACCTTATAAACATTGAGGACGGGAAGACATAATTTGGCATTTTACTAACTGCTTTCTCTTAAAATTTCTTTTTAAATTTCTTAATAGTTAATGGTAATACAACTGGAAACAAATTCTACGTTTATTACAAATTGGATTCTGAATTAGAGCTGTACAACGCTATTTGATTTCCATTTACTGTAGTATGACCCAGTTTCATCATAAAATATCACAGCCTATGAAGTTCACCTTGCATCAGTAACAATCAGTTTCAAAGATTATTGTATAGGTAGTTATTTTGTAATTTATATTGCAATATAATAGACCTGAATCATTTGTTGTCTGTGTCTTCGAATTGATTGATGTGAGTGAAAATGCATATGTTAGTTTGATTATACAGAGGTTCAGCTGATCTGTCGAAATAATAATTACTCAACCTTCATGGTATACTCATTATTTCCTAAATTGCAACTTTGGTGAAACAACTTGTGGTTTATTAAGTGTCTCCTGATAATATCATCCACATATGTGGTTCTGTTCGCCAAACTGGGAATTTGTGTTGCAGACGTTTCGTCCCCTGTCTAGGTGACATCCTCAGTGCTTGAGAGCCTCCTGTGAAGCACTTCTGTGATCTTTCCTCCAGCATTTGTAGTGGTTTGAATCTGCCGCTTCCGGTTGTCAGTTCCAGCTGTCCGTTGCAGTGGTCGGTATTTTGGGTTCAAGTCGATGTCGAACTCACAGCCAGACTACTGCAACCACTAGGACTCATAACAGCACACAAACCAACAGCCACTCTCAGACAACAACTCACCAGAACGAAGGACCTGATACCCAGCATGAGCAAAACCAATGTAGTGTACAAAATCCCATGCAAGGACTGCACAAAACACTACATAGGGCAAACAGGAAAACAGCTAACAATCCGCATCCATGGACACCAACTCGCCATGAAACGACACAACCAGCTATCCTTAGTAGCCACACATGCAGATGACAAGCAACATGAATTCGACTGGGACAACACTACTATTATAGGACAAGCCAAACAGAGAACAGCTAGGGAATTCCTAGAGGCATGGCACTCATCCACTGGTTCAATCAATAAGCACATCAACCTGGACCCAATATACCGACCACTGCAACGGACAGCTGGAACTGACAACCAAAAGCGGCAGATTCAAACCACTACAAATGCCGGAGGAAAGATCACAGAAGTGATCTTTCTGTGAAAGATCACAGGAGACTCCCAAGCACTGAGGATGTCACCTAGACAGGGGACAAAACGTTTGCAATACAAATTCCCAGCTCGGCGAACAGAACCACAACAACGCGCACCCGAACTACACATCTTCTCCCAAACTTTGATCATCCACATATTTCCTTATGCTTCTATGAAATCTCATTCTTCCCACCTCTTGCCCGGCTGCATTAATTTGCCTCGAAAGCAAATTAATATTAAATAATCTGAACAAATAAATATTGAATAGTCTGGACAAATGATCACTCGGCTGATTAGATAAAATTTAAATTTAAACCACATGGAAGTTTTATTTGTACAATATAATTTATTCCTGTACATGCATCATATTCGCTGCTAATTTAAAGTTTGGAGCATTATTTTGAAAGTTAACCAACATCTACTTGTTACTGATAGCAAGGATAAATATGTTTGAATAATTTAATCTTTTGCTTACTGGTGTCTATGTAAGGGTTGATAATTATAGTTTAGATCAGAGTAGTGCTGGAAAAGCACAGCAGGTCAGGCAGCATCTGAAGAGCAGGAAAATCGACGTTTCGGGCAAAAGCCCTTCATCAGGAATGATAATTATAGCCACAACATACATTGTAACACACATCTGTAATGAATTTGTGTATAAAGTTTAGCAATAAATACAATTTTGTATTCAGTTCAAGCAATCTTTAGTTCTCCAAGTAAAGCATTAAAAAATTTAAATCCGAAGAATCCATAGATATTAATCTGATAAGATCTTAACTGCCAAATGTGATGTCAGTGATGAGATTGAAATAACTCCACAGAGATTGGCATCCTGTCGCCAAGTAACCCTTCATCTGCACGTGCATAGTACTAGACACTGGTCCAACATCTTCAGAGCTGGCCCTCAGAGTCAGCAGAACCTCTGATGCTCCTGTTTATATTTATTTTTGCTGGGGTATCCCATCACCGAGTCATCCACACTCCTGTTTATATCTGACAACCAGGGCTCCCTGATTGGACCAGATTAAGAACCCCAATTAGGGAACTCATGTTCTGTGAAGTCCATTTGGCTGATCTCATTACAATCACTACAGAGATAACTGAGACAAAGAGTGTGTTTGTTTGAATTAGTGCCCTTTGGACAGAGATATATTTGTTAGTTTTATTTTTGCCGTGTACAGAATTTCATCCAATGTTTTGATTGAGCTGGGATCAAATTTGGCAGTGCTGATATAAGTATATTTTTAACCAACCTATTCAAACATGTTATAACACACCTCTGGATTAGGTGGGACATGAATTCAAGCTTTCTGATTTGTGGTAGTTTCATTACCACTGCACTACAATTCTTGTAATTTTAGTGCTTTTAGTCCTACAAGCATTTCCAGTGTATGTGAGTTTTAATTGATTCATGTTGGAAATTACTGGTATCTCTCAGGCTAAGTAATGTATGATCTTCTTGTACCTTTCAAATAAAGTTCACAGAAAGACCATGTATTGTGCTTTGCAGAATCTCAAACCTAATATTAATTATACCCTGAATGGTCCAGCTTTTTAAAAAATCTAACAGCCTTACAGATATACACCAGTAAGTTTAGTTAGCTCACTAATTTTATTTACTACTTCACATCTATGTCAAAAGCTGTGCCTTGTTGCTTGACAGAACCATCTGAATATCCCAAAATTATTGACTACATTGAAGAAAATCTGATTTGTCCCACAGCTCCTTTGTGTGAGGTCAGGTAGCGTTCAGCGAGCAAATTGCTTTATGGTAATATTAATGTAAAAGGTTAGTCAATATTAAGTTGACTTGCTGTTGCAGGTTTTAAACTGGGGCAGGCTTGGGAAAGCCAAATGCAAGCTAAAAACCTAGTGAAGCTGTTTCTTTATTTCCTTCCAACAAAATTTGCTTTTTTTTAAGTGCAGGAAGGAAGAATGAAAGGAAGGACGGATGAGAGGATGCTGAGGAAGTATCTAAGATTGTATAATGGATGGAAACAGAAAGGAGAATTCCTTCTGTGGTAAGCCTGTTGGATGGCTGAATCAACCAGACGACGATGGCAGTGTTTCAAAACCTTGGCTCTGGAAAATTTCCAATTGCTTTTCAACAGTTGAACAGATATTGCCAATCAGTAACAAAACGGTAAATTCTCTTTTCAACTTATATCTACTATTGTGCCATAATTTATAACAGCTAATACAATTACTTGACCCCTCTAATAGGAATATAGCATCCTGCAAAATGGAGTACTATCAATTTCATTTCATTTCACTGAATTTTTCTAGAAAATAAAGATATAGAGCTTAATTTTAATTTTGCATAAACTGAACATATTTCATCCGCGTAATGTAAAAAAAAATACGTTGGCAGAGGTATAAACGAAGTTTTGTCATAGTAAGTGTTCTCCTCCATGTAAGAAGAGATATTGCCCATTATCAACGGTGCTCATTACCGTGTAACAAATTTTCTTTTCTCACAAACACAATTGAATCCTTCACCCTAACAAATCAATTTCAAAGCAGTTGGAAACCTTGAATTATTTGTTGTTGTCGCTGAATTCTATATAATACTGGTAGTTGTTGCATTAGAAATTTTCAGTGTAAATTGTCACATTGCATTACCTACCTGCTGGTACAATAACTGAAATTTGAAACTGGTATTTTAGTTAAAATATATTCTTGTACAAGTTATTGAGTAACAACACTGCCATTCAAGGACAGATGCGTGTACAGGAGATGATTTGTTTAATAATTTTGATGAAAGTAATTATTCCACATCATCAGGATTGCACAGTATGGGTGAATAATCAAGAATTTGGGATTGCTTACAGATGGAGCATCATAGCTGTAATATTTCTGTGGCTAGAAATGGGGGAACATTTTCTACATCATAATACTTCAATTGGTGAATTGATTAATGTTTTTCATTGTATATGGATCGATAAAGTAGGACATAAATATCTATATAATTTCCATGATATTGTAAACGTTAATGCTGTACTAATGTTGGACAAGTTTAGCTTATTTACATTGGTGTTCAGAAGAATGAGGGTAAAGTTCATAAGGTCATCAATGATTTTGGCATAGAAAAGATTTTTCTATTTTCAATGAGTCCAGAGCCAGGGATCACTGTTTAAAAAAAAGGGGTCTCCCTTTTAGGACAGGTGAGAAAAAAAATTCAGAAGATTTTGCAACTTTGGAATTCTTTTCCTCATAATCGTGGAAGTAAGACCATTAATACTTTTAAGCTGGAGGCAGATAGATTCATGTCAGGTAGAGGAATCAAAGGTAGAGGATTTTGAAACACAAACAGAAAAGCCATGATTATACTGAAAGACAGAGAAAGCTAAAAGAGCAGAATGGCCTGCTTTTCTCCTAATTTGTATGTTTGTTTATATGTACCATAAAGTTCCTGACTAATCCTGAGTATTTTGTCTTTTTTTCCCTAGAAAAATTGCATGGAGAACAACAAACCCAAGTTAGAATTGAAGGACTTTCCACTTCCCTCCCAACATGCTATTCCTACTTTCATTGCAAGTGCTCCACCTTCTGACATTCAGGCCTTTCATGAGCAGCAGTCAACTGGCACGAAAGTAAGCTGCTGTCCTCATTGTGGCAATGAGGCTTCTTGCTCCCCCCCCACTTCCAATGGTGGTGGTTGCATTCACTCTGTAAATGGTGGAGCTTTAGAACACACAAATGCTGGAACAGTCACATGTCAGATAGGCTCAAGGCCTACTTTCCGCTCATCCAAATTTTGTAAAGTGGCTGTAAGTAATGACCGTTTAGCTGGCCCCTATTTAGAGAATGCTGTCTCTGGTTGTCAGCTTCAGCCACCTCAATCCCAGCACCTGTCCTGTTGTGGAAATCTCTTCAAACAGCTGCAACCTTTCCATAGCAATGTCCACAAGCAACATCAAACTCCTTTGCAACAAAACTACAGTGCATCCAGTTTTTTTTCCTGCATGGAACTCACAGGTGGGGTTAGTGGGCACTTGGAAGATCGTATGAGTCAAGCTGAGCTACCTAGACGTGTTTGCACTCACTCTTTACAGTTACACATGGCACCTATGTTTCTGAAGGGTTCACATTGTTGTGATGATTGTTTAAATAAGGTTAGTATAATTTCATTAACTTCATTTTATTTCATATAACATTAAAATGATAAGTAAACCTTTAGAAACAGTTTACGTTCTTAAGCTTTGAAGCTTGAGTTCAGTTTTTAAAAACTGGCACGTTTCCACCTGAGCAAATAATTCACCTTACAAGAGATGTATTAATCTTTATAGCATATGAATTATTTATGCAATATGTAATGGATGTTTTTATGTTGTAATGACATTCAGCAGACTGGATCTTGAAAATGTGAAAAGAATATACAGTAATGGCACACAAATAGCTCTTGGCGTAGTCACACAAATAACGCTGTTACGTAAAGAAAACATCAATACCAATAAAATTCTGATTTTTTTTGCTGTTCTGCATAACCTTACCTCTATTCTCCATCCTTAATTGTAACTGAGAAAGTATTTACACCGTTTGTTCTTCTAATAGAACAAATTCACTGTTTGCATTTTGAGTATGGATCACAACACAAACGTTGCATATCTGTAAATATTAACAATTAAAATCATAATATTGGTAAAAATGAACTACTTTTTTATAAAGCCGTACAATCCCTACAGTTTGGAAGCAGGTCATTCGGCCCATCTGGTCCACACAGACCCTCAGATGAGCATTCACCCAGATGCACCCCAGCTCTGTAATGCTACATTTCCCATGACAAAGCCACTTAACCTGCACACCCTGAATACAATGGGCAATTTAACATTTCCAGTCCACCTAATCTTCAGGCTATGGGAGGAAACCAGAGCACACAGACACGCGGAGAATGTACAAACTCCACATGGTCATCTGAGGATGGAATTGAACCCAAGTCCCCAGCACTTTGAGGCAGCAGTGCTAACCATTGAGCTACTGAAGTGGAGAATTTGGTTTTCTCACCTTCAAAATGTATACTGCATTACGTAAGACCTTATTCCACCCACTCCTTACACCATGTTATTCTCCTTTATTCTAAAATGGACATCAGTTTATGGTTCTACTGACATATAGAACATAGAACATAGAAGGATACAGCGCAGTACAGGCCCTTCGGCCCTCGATGTTGCGCCGACCGAATCCTACCTAACCTATACTAGCCCAATAACTTCCAAATGCCTATCCAATGCCCGCTTAAATGACCATAAAGAAGGAGAGTTCACCACTGATACGGGCAGGGCATTCCATGAACTCACAACCCGCTGTGTGAAGAATCTACCCCTAACATCTGTCCTATACCTACCACCCCTTAATTTAAAGCTATGTCCCCTAGTAACACCTGACTCCATTAGCGGTAAAAGGTTCTTAGTATCTACCCTATCTAAACCCCTAATCATCTTATACACTTCTATCAGATCTCCCCTAAACCTTCTTTTCTCCAATGAGAACAGCCCCAAGTGCCTCAGCCTTTCCTCATAAGATTTTCCTACCATTCCAGGCAACATCCTGGTAAACCTCCTCTGCACTCGTTCTAAAGCTTCCACATCCTTCCTATAGTATGGCGACCAAAACTGCACACAATACTCCAGATGAGGCCGCACCAGAGTCTTATACAACTGCAACATGACCTCAGGACTCCGGAACTCAATTCCTCTGCCAATAAAGCCCAGTACACCATATGCCTTCCTCACAGCACTATTTACCTGGGTGGCAACTTTCAGAGATCTGTGTACATGGACACCAAGATCCCTCTGCTCATCTATGTCCAGTAATTAAACCAGTTGAGTATTAATAGCATGCTGTTTAACCACGCAAGGGTTGTTATGTTGTGAGCTTGATCCTATCTTTCTTATGATGTCCGTATATGTGCACTTTAGAGAGCAGAAATTGCAGATTGGAATCCAGCATGATTTTGCTTTAAGCCACATAGTCTAGGAATTCAAAGATTAATTTTTGGGACTGTTGCTGGTGGTTTGAAATTAGTTATAACAGCCCTTTTATGTTTATTACATCAGACATTTTCCCACGGTGACTGTTTTAGAGACTATTATTTCTTCTCTTTTGGAAACTGATCACTGTGATCAGCTTGGCAATCCTTCCAAAATCACCTCACAAGTACTGCCGCCAGCATTTGTGAGTTCCCTAACCACATCTCACCACAAATTGGGATCAAGGAACAAAAGTTCCGTCCCTGGTCTATACTCTTAAATATTAATCTATGTTCATGAAATTTTGTAGTGACACTAAAAAAAATGCATTTTAATACAGAACAGGACAAATTGAGGAAATAAAAATTATATAATTTCTGATTATTGTTTGCTACTTCAAACAAGAAGTTTCCAGTTGATATTCAAACATGAACTCTCTGTGAAAGTTTGACCAACTGACTTTACAGGTATTATAAAAGCAGAAAATCTTGATTTTGTCTATGACATAACGTGTGCTTGATGTTCTGTTTGTAAGAATAATCATTTTATATACTTGTCTTGATAGTAGGTTGCTTTGCCTTCCAACTGAAGAGTTGCCCTTGTTTCCTTTCTTAAATCTATTTACAGCCACCCAGACGTCCTTCTATAGATGTTAAAAAGATTTGGCCAAATATTGCTCCTCCTGCTCAGTCTGTTCCAGTCCCCATGTCGTTGTGCAATGGTATTCAAACAGAAGGTCAAACTGCAGAGACATCAGTGTTAACAACAGGAAACTTGGGTCGCCAGCCACCAAAGTTTGGTATGTGTGACTGTATTATCCTTGCTTCTGCTTTGTTACTGTTTCCCATTTAGGTCAACTTTTGCTTTAAAAATAAAGTAGGGAGTTCAATATCAATCATTATTTTCTACATTGAGAACCACCACTGTCTCCTCAAAAAATGGTGTATTTCTTAGGAAGGCTAGTCAGAGGAAGAATTCAGTTTTTTGTGAGACCCTGCTACATTCCTTGTGATCAGCACTCCAAAATTACAAAGCTGAATGAACAACTGGAAAAAACACACAGATGGAGAGCACTTAAATTGTAAGTTACATCATGGAAAGCAAACTCTTAAAAAAAAACATGAGATTGCTAAGTGATGATTTTTCATGGGTAAGCAGTGATGCATATATGAAGGACACATCTCAACCAATTTTAATATTCTCTGGACATGATTTTCAGGGAGAACTAAAGGAAAGAAAAACAGTGACTGGTCTCTCCACACATGATCCCAACCCCCTCTTTCATTCCCTCATCCTACCTCACCAGTGAAATACATAGGGCTGTTATAGCTTGCCTGTGCGCAGCTTGCAGAGCGCAGATCAGGATCTAAGTGGACCTTAAGTTCCACAGTGACAGGCAAACTTTGGGCAATAAGGGGAACGGGCTGTAGAAGACCATGGTGTGGCCTGTTGTAGTAATGTCCATGAGTGGCAGTCAAGAAGTATGCTTTCTCGGTCGTGTTGTCCCAGCCAATTTTTCAGAATCTGTTTGTGCTCTTCCCTAGACTGATTGAAAATGATGATCATGTCTAATCAGACTAAGTTAGAACTTATGGAAGATTAGGCATTTGCTATTCACTATTGATAATTTTGTATTGAATTTTCAATGTGTACTCTCTTCCTTGAATTCCTTTAGTTCCATCCAAGTAAGCTTTTCAGTTAATAACACATTCTGTTGAATTTTGTTAGCCAGAATTTTGATGATCGTTGTTTTGGTTATCAAATCATTGTTGTTTATTTGATTTTTTTTTAATGAATTCCTTCAATAACCAAATCACTTCTTTTCATAATTTTGTTGACATCTATGAGTTGACTTAATACCCAAATGACAACTTGTTGCTCACACATTTAAGGTCAAACCTCAATTGTTGTATTAAAATGTATATAAGTTAGTTTAATTCCAAGAGTCTGAAAATGCAGCTGAAAGAATGAAAACTGACAACCTGCGAGATTCTTTTTATATTCATTTTAAATGAAAAGAATACCTCAAACCCAGTTAAGAACTTCAGTTGTGCAAGTAAAGCTGTTTTCAAAATACCTTTTAGCAAGAAAACCATTTTGCTCCCTTTATGTGCCCTTCCAGAATATTACTAATGTCAGTTTCATTTCTTAGCATATTGTACTAAAAGTGTTCTGATTGCCATTGAACTTTCATATGACAAAATGTGTTGGAAACCCTCATTAATAACAGTTAATTACAATTGAATATACAGTCTAATGTTTATAATATCTTTGAACTATTAATGAAATGATAGAGGAATGGTGTTTTAATTAGCAAGGAAGGTACACTTGAAAATATGTTTCTGATTGTGGGATTTTTATTTGCAGGATCATCTGATGTTGGTACAGTAGGGCAGCAGGAGAATCTACCTCCCATTGGGGTATTTTGGGATATCGAAAATTGTTCTGTCCCCACAGGACGATCAGCTATGACAATAGTACAACGAATCCGGCAGCAGTTTTTTCAAGGCCATAGAGAGGCAGAATTCATGTGTGTATGCGATATTAGCAAAGAGAACAAGGAAGTTATCCAGGAACTTAACAACTGCCAGGTAATACAGCTATATAACCTGCTAATACCAAACAATTGTACTGCCTGAGTATTATAGTGTGCTGTCAGTTATACATATACATCTTTTAAAGCATAAATGATTAAGTTTTCTCATATTTTATACTTTTAGAAGGTTGGTGAATGTATTGTAATGACTTTTGCATTCAGTTAAATATTGCCCAAATTTTAAATTTCATTGACTTGAAAAGTATATGGGTTGCAAAATGGGTGTTCAGTCTGATTGTGTCAGGTTAGGTTAACTGCACTTCCCTTGTTCTTGATTCATCCCCCTAAGTTATCAATATGAGACAGAACTTGTATTTGTGATTAAAAATTACTGTTTTATCACCTCTGTTGTAGGTGACAGTTGCACATATCAATGCAACAGCAAAAAATGCTGCAGATGACAAACTTCGACAAAGTTTGAGACGATTTGCTGACACTCATACGGCTCCGTCCACTGTTATTTTGGTGTCTTGTAAGTAATTTGTGTTGCAAAATTCTTATTTTTATTTTGAATATTTATCATGAGAGGAAAAGCTTTCAGAAATGTTGTTTGTCTCAGTGTAATATACAGATATTGAATGAACACTGCTGAGCATCTAACCATTTTAAGTTTGGAGTTTCAGAATGGTTGGAACGATGAAAATAGTTTTATTTTGTAACATAGTAGCTCGCGTGTGTGATATTCTTTTATGATGAGGAGGAGCCGGTGTTGGACTGGGGTGGACAAAATTAAAAATCACACAACACCAGGTTATAGTCTAACAGGTTTATTTGGAAGCACTAGCTTTCAGAGCACTGTCCTTCATCAGGTGGAGTTCGTGGCAAATTTTGCAAAGAGGTAATTGTTTAACTGTTTAAATTTGTGTCACCCTTTACAAACATTTCTCAATAAATTTCTGAGCAAGAATGAACATTGAGGAAACTGTGTCCAGGCTTTTGTAGTTCAAAATAGAAGGCTGAGTTTGATTTCAGTCCGAAGTTATTTGTTTTAATGATTATGATTTTTATCATTTTGCAGCTGATGTTAATTTTGCCTTAGAACTGAGTGACCTTCGACATCGACATGGTTTTCAGATTATTTTGGTGCATAAGAATCAAGTTTCAGATACACTTTTACAACATGCACATAAGCATTTCAAATTTGAAGAATTTGTTTCTAATCTACCGCCAAGATTACCAGAAAAAACGCCAGTAAGTGTTTTCTAAACTGTCCAATTTAAAATTAACAAATGATTGAAATCTCAAGAATTAAGGTCAAATGAGACTTTGTTAGGAAAGCCTGCCCAATCCACAACTGTTCATTTGTCTGATACAAGCTAGAGTTTTCTTTACCTTATTACAAAATTATATTTAAAATGTTATATCAGAAATAATTCACTCAAAGGACTGTATTTTGGTAGTAACAGAAACAAATTGCTGTAAAGACTCAGCAGGTCTGGCAGCATCTGCAGAGAGAAATCAGGCCTAACATTTTGTGTCTAGTGACCCTTCTTCAGAACTGATGGTAGCAAGGAAAAGGTTGATATTCATGCAGAAGATAGGGAAGAGGAGGACTAAACAATTAGTGGAGGTAGAGCTGAAAGAGAGAAAAACAATTGGACAGACAAAGGAGTGCATAAAGGTTTGCTGTGCAGAGATTAGGGTAGGGACATGGAGAAGGTGCTCAAATCATAAATATGTTCATCTCGAGTCCTAATTCCAATCCCCAGATACCAAGCCTTGTAATCACGTGGGCTGCTACCACACTCAACCCATCGTCAGAACTTAAATTCCCATTAGTAGCTAGTAATTTTCCAGGCTGGTCTTTACACATTCCTTTGTCTGTCCAACTGTGTTTCATTCTCTAACATCACTCACACACACACACACACACACACACACACACACACACACACACACACACTCCTCTCTGGAAATGGTGCCACACCTGAATCTTTCCAGCAATTTCTGTTTTCTTTCTGATTTCTTGCACATGCAGTGCTTTGGTTTGTTGTTTTATATTTCGGTATTTTTTAATGGGAATGTCTCATAGTAATATGTTTGGGTGTAATCTGAGGGTTTGACGATCTGATCAGTGAGGCTGCCTTTTTCCTGTAACATTTATATCCAAACAACTTTGGTTTTTATATTGGTAATTCTGATGCTTGGAAGTCATGGTGTTTTAGTTAGAAGTAGTTGAGTTGCAGGATCCTGCAACATCTGTCAGTTCTTTAAAAGGTATATTCACAAACTAAGGTTGTTGTCCACTTTGCTTTTTAGTTAAGAATAAAAATTGACATCTCATTCACCTTGTTTTCTCATGCTGTTGCTGACTTATTCTTATTTACTCTTCAGCAATGTCATACTCTTCTGTATGTATACAATTTACCACTCAACAGAGACAGCAAACAAGTAAGCAACAGGCTGCGTCGTTTGTCTGACAATTGTGGTGGAAAGGTTTTAAGTATTACTAGTGGCAGTGCAATCCTTCGTTTTACAAGCCAAGAAAGTGCTGAACGTGCACAGAAACGTATGGAGAACGAAGATGTATTTGGCAACAAGATCCTGGTATCATTTACCCCAAAAAATAAAGATCTTTGTGAGAGCAAAAGTAACTGCCTTATGGTTGAAAAAGCAAAATCTCCTAAAAAGGCAAACAAGATGACCAAACTCTCTCAGCGGAACAAAGGCCTTGATGACCCGTTACCGAACAATAAAAATTCTACAGTGAAGAATTTGCAGGCACCCCAAGCATCAGCCATTAAAGACAACAATGTCAGAAGTTTACAGGTAAATTATTAGTTTAATGCAAGGCAAATTATATTTGGGCCATTAGGAAAGACAATAAGATATTGCTGTGACCAGTTTGTACAAATGGCAAGAGAACGGAAAATCCACAGTGTAATAAGAATAGCAGTCTACATCAACTGAGTTGGAAATTGAGTCTGACCAAAAACGTTAACATGCTGAGTTGCAGACACATGGAGAATAACAAGATGCCAGGGTTAATTCCCATTTTCTACTCTTCGTTGATGTCCAGTGATCCTGTTGAAAGTTTATACATGTGGACCAATAAATGAGAAGAGCTGGGGCTAGGTTGTGTTTCCCCAATCCCCCCTCCCACCCCTCTCACCCACCACCTCACATAGTGCATCAATTCTCATTTTTAAATTTACTGACCACTTGGGAAAGGTCTTGGAGAGCAATCCTCAAGAGTAGTCACTGTTGTCAGGAAAGAAATAGGCAAAGAATGGAAGAAATGCAAAATGGAATGAAGAAAGTTTGTTTGTACTTTCAGGTCTGATTTTTCACAAGCATTTGTAATCCAAACTATTTTCTGTCAAAATATGTCTGCTTATGTCTCTATGTTCTTGCAATATTCTTGCTCCAAATAGTGCCAAACAAAACAGATTAAATTAAACTTTGCAAGGCTTCACTGTGTTTAAATCAGTGCCACATTTGTCTACATGACTTCAGCCCAAAATAATTAATTGTGTATGAAGATATCTTAATTAATATGGTTCATAAGTGCATTTTCTTTATTTGCAAACACCATTTCTTCTGTACTGTTTGTTAGAATATACAAATCAGAAGCAAAAGACACCATTTGGCCCCATGAGTTGGCTCTAATTTCATGGCTGATCTAATTTCTAAATACTCTCACCTAGCCTGAAAACTTTATGAACTGCTTGTTTATCAGGACTCTATCTACCTCTGCTTAAAAATATTCAAAGTGTACTGCTACCAGCTTTTGAGGAAGAGAGTTCCATAGAATCACATCCCTCTGGAAAAAAAACAATTTTTCTCTTTTTATTTAAACAGTGATCCTTAGTTTTAGATTTCTTATCCTTTCCACATCAATGCTGTCAGGACTCCTCAGTATTACATATGATTCAATGAAGTCTAAAATCACCTCTTAATCTTCTAAACTCCAGCTGAGACAAGTCCAACCTATCCATCCTTCCTTTGTAAGGCATCCTCTCCATTACAAATACTAGTAAACCTTCAGCAAACTACTTTCAAAGCATTTACATCTTTTGTTAAATCTTGTATACAGTACTTTGGATGTGGTCTCAGTAGTGCCCGATGTAACCGAAGCATCACTTTACTACTGTTGAATTCAATTTCCCTTGCAAAGTTGTTTTCCTAATTAATTGCTGTAACTACTGTGTACTACATGCTTGAGAACACTCCAATCACTCTGCATCTCAAAGGTCCGCAATTTCTCATTATAATGTGCTTTTTATTCTGTGAAAATGGACAATTCCACAACTCCAAATTATTCTCCCATTTGCTGAATCTTGACCCACTGACTTAACATATCTATTTTCATCACGTCCTAATGACTTCTTCACAACTTACTTTCCGATCGATCTTTGTGTCATCAAATTTAGCAACCATTTTTTGGATCTCTTCAGCTCATTAATCTAAGTTGTAAAATGTTTAGGTCCCTATACTGATGCCTGTGATATCACCTGGCAACTTGAAACATGTACACTTATGTCTACTCTGTTACCTAGCTGTCCCTACATTATGGCATTTATTTTGCAATAACCTTTTGATATGGCACCTTATCAAATGCCACCTGCAACTCTAAGTATAATACGACAACACAGGTTAATGTTTATCCACAACACCTCGCCTCTTCACAGAATTTCAGTAAATCAGTTAAATATGATTTCAATCCACGAACATCTTCCTCATCATACTTTGGATGTTATGCAAATTGAAAAGCTTATTGCTTAACTTCCCAGAAGGATTTGATTTCACTCTAAGCTACCTATAATTTCTTCATCATTTATTGGATTATTTAACTTCACATTGGTTCATATGTGTTTCCATAAATATGATATCATTGTTTATTTGCACATAACATTCAAGCATGCATTATATTGGATTGCTGCCTCATGCTGTAAAGAATATGTTCAATTCTAAAATAATAGTTGAGATATCACGAGGTAGAAACCACCCAATGTGTAAGTGAGGAGACACTGTGAAATAAGTTTGTTCTCTTCAGTTGGAAGAATGGATGAAATTATACAATTCATATGTTTTTCACAGTTAACTTTAAAATATTTTAGTTTTTCCCATTTGCTTTGTATTAGTGACTCAAAGGACTTCATTTCTGTAATTAGTTTCTTTATAACTTTCTAGATTTGATTTGACATCAAACAGTATCAGCACTTATTAAAATAGACAAGGATTGTTGGAAATAAGCAATGTAATCAAAAGCTGAAGATTATCTTCTTGACACCTGCATGTATTTTTGTATGTAAATTAGCAAGCCAAGAACAGCAAATGGGAAGTGCAGTTCAATTAATCCTTAATCAAAGGAAACCATTTCCTAAGTATAATGCTGCATGTAAATCAAAATTTGTTGATTTGTTAATGTGATGCAGGTGTACTGCAGCAAGAGACAGGGGAAAAAAATGGAGAATGACTAGAGAGCTGGTCTTGGTACATATATTCCTTGCTGCTGAGCAACTAAGTTGGTGGTTGTTTGCCCATAGTGTGGAAGTTTAGGGTCCAATGTAGTGTTTGAGCTGTATGCTTAGCCATTATCATTTGGAAGCTTTTAGTCCTCTGGTAGACCTGCCATTGTGTCAATATAGGGGTTGCTGTTAAGTGGTTTTTCAGGATGTGAATACTTAGTTTTATCAATGTTTCTATCAGGTTACTATAGTTTGGCAGATTTCAGTAGCCACCAATGGAATTTTAGCAGGTAACCTTTCATTAATTTAACTTCCATTACTTTTTGAATTAATAGTAGGTATTTGTCTGCCACTAGAAGTGAGCCATATAATATGGGAAAATGGAAATGTTAGACTTCTGAAGTGAACAGCAGTTCACTAAGTGGGTTTTAGGTGTTTGGACCACATGCAGTGGTTTTATGATCTCCTCTGTTTCAAGGCTTGAGGGGAGAACCAACTTGGCTCATGGTGTTCAGTACATGGCTTTCTATAGCTGTAAGAGCCATCTGCTGTAAAGATCAAAAAATGATTAAAACAAAAAATGACAAAATGTCTAAAACTTTGAAAAGGATATCAACTGTTGGATGATTATGGTTTCCAATATTCTAGTATTTTTGCTGAGACGAGGGAAGTTTTTAGAATTAAATAAGAATTGTTAGCCACAGTGGCAGACCTGTGAAATTGCCATAGTTTTGCCAGAAATTCTGGTTGCTTTTAAAAACCCTCTTCAAGCACTGAAGTTAATGATGAACTGTGATTATCACAAGTTCTGGAAGAGGAGAATGAATATTTCTGTATGTGACTTGACTGGGGCGTCTAGCTGAATCTTGAGATTGACAACAGCAGAATGATTTGAACAAGGATAGGATTGAAGTAGGAACAAGATATCTTGCCTTAAGAGTTTCTGCTCAGGGAAGAGAAGCTTCCTTTTGAGAAGCCCTTGTGATATCCAGAAGTTCAGACTATTAAATGTCAGCTGGAGAATATTAATAGGAGAACTCTATACTAGCTGAGAAGCATTCTAGGTCTGCAGAAAGACCTACAGAATGTAAGTATTGGAGGACAAAGCAGTACTCTAACTTCCAAGAAAAATTGCTGGAGAGGTGGTGGATGGAGATTTGGTTAGTCCCCCTAGAGCCAGGTGGCACTGTGCAGTCTCAAGATAAAGTAGCTTGACTATTGGAATGGTAATTGTAGAAGGACAACAACGTGTTAATATCAAGTCAGATAAACATCAATCCTACGTGCATCGAGAGCTTCACCATCTCTTGTGAACTTGATCACAATTGCAAAAATGTAGTTGTTGGATGTCAAGTTGGCACTATATGATGGGATAATAATTGCCAGTAGTATGCACAAAGCTGAGACCCCAGTACAGTGGGAAGAAAGATTTACAGTTCCAAATGGTAGCAGCTAAGCAAAATGCACTCCAATTCAGCTGAATTAAGTCAAAATCTTGTACTGGTATTCTTCCTTCATGTTTTTTTCACACTACATAAAGCAATTTGATTACTGCACTTTAAGCTTTAGTACACCTATATGCTCTCCAGGGCTGCACTTCCTTTTACAGAGTTCCTGAATCATCTGGAAGTCATTAATTTTGCAACATTGAGTCCAATGTGCAGTTTGATCTAATTCAATGCGTTGCAGGAAACTGAAAACCTTGAAACAGTCAGGGAGACAGCTATCGTTAAGTGCAGAGTTGATGATAATAAAGGAGTTTGTCATTATCTGGCAAGATGAGAGAAGAGACACTGAGCTGCATCTTTGCAAGTCAGATCAAGGATCATGAGCTAATTGAGCTGAATAGCTGCTCATGAATTGTAAAATACAGACCTTGACTGATATGGAGCAAATCTCCTCTTAACTGACTGCCTTGTCACTGTTAATTGCTACCTATGCTACTAGTATTGAGCAAGCAGTCATCAATGACTCAGGGAAAGCATCTTTTAATTTCACGTGCTATACCTGACAGACTTGATGAGCAGCAATGGTCCTTAGTTCATGAGTGTAGAATTTGGATTCTTGATACTGCATTTCTGAAATAACACATGAAATTGCTGACAAAATTATTAACGAATGTCAGATATCTAGAACGAATCTGATATCTAGTCATTGTCAGCAATCACTTGCTAATGCAAGTGATTGTCCACCTACGAAATTGTGTCACTGGTCGTGGACTCTGTGGATCTTTGTGACGTTTTGGCAGGTGTTTCTGGGAGGTGGAAAATTGGTCCTTGACCTTGAGATAATTGGCATTCCTTTCTCTGTTCCTTTTCTGTACTTCCCTTCGCAGATGGACGTTCTTGAAGAATTGTGTCCCTTCATACAGTTTCCTTCGAGTCAGTTTCTTCTGAAGAAGGAACACCCATATGTTGTTATCTCTTCAGGAAGGCTTTGAAATGCTTTCTTTATCCTCTCGTTCAAGTGTCTTCCTTGAATTGGGCAAAGAAGATTTGCTTTGGCAGTCAGAACTTGGATACCTTAAGCACGTGACTGGTCTAGAGGAGTTGATTTCAGATGATTCTGGCCTCTGGTGCTATTAGCTGTTTCAGGAATGCTGATATTGGTATGCCTGCCCTCCCAGGTGAATCTAGGCAGTGTCTGCAATGCTGTCTGAATGCACACTAAAGGCATGGAAGGTAGTCCAGTGACTAATGTCACACTATACTCTTCAGTAGTTTGTAATGATGGAATTACCATTACAACTCCTGAATACATTAAACATTGTATGTGGTGTGTATGTGAGAACAGACTAGAATGAACAGTATTTGGTTGTGATTTTCAATGTAAACCAAATTGTGTAACTTGCAAATGATCAGTGTAGGTTTTGTTTCAGTTTGCCACAAACAGGAACAGGAGTAAGTTGTTGAGCCTGCTCCACCATTCAGTGGAATTGTGGCTGATACGCCATTCCTCAGGCTATAGGCTTGTCACAGTCAATGACTTCTGTGATCCTGTGTGTGTCAAGGCTTGAGAGCAGAAGCAATTTCCTTCACGTGGAATGGTAGGAGTGTTATACTGAGTTTCATGAAAACTGAACAAAATCATTTGTTTTCTTTAACCTGTGTACAATTTTCTGAACTTGTTTACTCTTTTATGCCAAGCCTGAGGGATTTGCCTTCACTCTGTCAAGTGGTAAAATTTGGACTTTGCATCTTTGGATGTTAACAAAAAAGTAAGCTTAATGGCTATCACAACGTGAAATAGTTGCAGTAAACTTTGAAGTTCAAACAGAAATGATATTGCTGTGTTTAGTGACTGGAAGCATGGTCTTAAACAGAAAATTAGTTTTTTGCCAAGCTGGGTTTTAGCACTGTTCTGAGTCTATGGCTCAGAACAAAGTTGGGTTCCTCCATTTTATTTTAAAACTCCTTGGCATTTTGAAAATTGATTGCAGTTTAGCCATATCAAAGGCTGGCTTTTCCCTGTATTGATTTGGGTAGTCAAACACATTTAAATTGCATGGTTGTAAGTGGCTATTTATTTATTTTCTAAGGAGCTCTGTGGTATGGAATCCAAAGTAAAACAAAGTGTATGTACCCAGAAGATCAAAAAGCAAGGATCTGAATCTCCTCCAGTTGGCAACTGCACTTCCATTTATTCCCCAGTCACTGCTAAAAATGTAGGAAATGGTGATTCGTTCAGTGGAAACATAAAGTGAGTTTTGTTTAGCATCTATAATCTAGTTGATTTTTACTTTGATTAGCTTGTTTAAACTTCATTTTTGATTGTGTAATTTTTGAAATTGTTTAAGCATAACTATGCTGACTGTTGAAGTGAGTAGACACTAATTGTTTCACATACTTTCATTTAAATGAAGTTTGGTTGTGGACTGATTTGCCTATTAAGTCATTTTAATGCTGAAGGACTTGATACCTTCTTGGAAATTGGAAACTTGGAAATTCATAGTTTTTCATTTGAAAGAAATGGGACAGAGGTCTCCACTGAAACACAAATGTCAAATGTTAGTGCTCAAGTCTAGCAAATATCATTCAAGTAGCTTTGAAAGGAAGTAACCTTTGAAACATCATTTAAAACCTTCCTTTTTTTAAAAAATAGGAGCGAAACTCCATCTTCTAGAAGTTCTTTGGAATCTCCCATTGATAAAATTGAGAAGAAAGCTGACTTCCGTGTCAGTTCTCCTTCTGCTTTTTCTAAGCTGTCAGTTTCAAGACATAACACACCACCTCTTGCAGGTCACGGTACCTGGTCAACCAGGTAACTTTATTCGAACTTTTGTCTACCTCCCTTACTTTAAACACAGTTTACTTCATCCAAGAGTTGAAAGCAAACCTTTAAAATTAATCACTGGTTTTAAAAAAAAAGGAAATTAGAAATAGCTGATCCTGATTTGTTATAAGCAGGAGGACAAAAGTTATAAGCAGTGTTGAAAGTTTTGCATGAGCTATGCTTTTGTATGTCTGGTAAAAAAATAGCTTTTAATGTTACAACGTTTGACTGTTGTGTAATTGTCTTAGGAGTCCGTCCCCAAGCCTTTCAAACAGATCCTGTTCAGTAAATGCAAATCCAGCAAACCAAACACACTATTCTGACCCTCACACTGGCCCATTTGGAAATGGTGCAGATGTACAAGTCAGCAACTTGGATTATCGAATGTCCAGAAAGGACCTACAACAAATACTACATGAAATTTTCTTAAGGCATGGCAAGGTAAACTGGCTCAATACTTAGTTGATTTTGTTTTTAGGTGAAATAGTGTTTTGTATCTGAACGCTAATCCAATCAAACTATAAAGTTCTAAATGTCAGCCCAATATTAGTTGTGAAGGTTATACTATTTTATAAATCCGATGATTCGAACCAGCTTTGCTCTAAAAGTTTTATTGTGTTAGGATTAAATTCAAAATGTAAATTTCTAAGTCTGTTAAGGTCTGCATTGGAAATAATGAGAACCATGAAAAACTTTAACACACTTGAGCATTTGTTGGACAAGGTTGCTTTTGGAAAAGGAAATAACTATAGTCTTGAGGTCAGGTTTGAAAATTTGCATTTTATGCTCGTGCATCAATATTTTATCCAGTGTTTATTAAAATGTCTATACGTAGTGTTTTCTGTACAGTGAGAATGAGTCTGATAATTGACTTGTAATGACATTTTAGCTTTTTCAAAAGTGAACTCACTGGCAGCAGAAATTTTGCAAGTTATGTACATTGTGGCATTGTTTAATTGTGGCAAAATAGTTTGCTATTATTCAGTTTGATATTGTGTGTATGCTCATTTTAATTGTTTTGGTCAATATTTTAGGTGAATCTTTTGTGTAGCAATGGAATAATAATTATTTTGTTGTCACATTTAATGTTTATTTCTCTCCTGGAACAGGAGGAGTGCATTTATTGAGGGTAACGAAGTAAATTGCATTTTGTTGTTGTAGATCTTTATCGTGAGGAGCAATAAAAGGGTCTGTTTACATAGTTTTTAATCTTGTGTTCAGTAGACAGCTAATTGTTATGGTTTTCCATTAGATCATGGACTTAATTTGGGTTTGGTTAATCCAGCTCATCAAATTAGATAAATTAAAATACTTGACAAAACCTTTTTGGCAATGATGTTGTTATTCAAAACATTGACATTTAGCAATCCAAAAAAAAAATAGTCCCAGAAGTATTGCATCGAAACAAACCGTTCGGTCCAACTCGTCCCTCCATGCTGACCAGATATCCTACATTAATCTGGTTCCATATCCCCTTCAACCCTTCTTATCCACATACCCATTCAGATACCTTTTTAAATGTTGTAATTGTACCTAACCTCACCACTTCGTGGTAGCTCATTCCATACATGGTACCACCCTTTGCGTGAAAAAGTTGACCTTTAGGGCCCTTTTAAATTTTTCCCCCCTCGCTCTGGACCCCCCCCCCGGAAAATACCTTGTCTGTTTAACCTATCCATGCCCCTCATGATTTTATAAACCTCTACACGGTTGTCCCTCAGTGTCTGCTGCACCAAGGAAAACCACCCCAACCTATCAAGCCTCTCCCTATAGCTCCAACCCTAAAACCCTGGCAACAGCCTTGCAGATCTTTTCTGAATCCTTTCAAGTTTCATACTCCTTTCCTATAGGAGGGAAACTAGAATTGCACACAATATTCCAAAAGTGGCCTAACCAACGTCCTGTACATCTGCAACATGACCTCCCATCCAAACTCCTATACTCAGTGCTCTGACCAATAAAAGAAAGCATACCAAACACCACCTTCACTATCCTATCTACCTGCGACTCCGCGTTCAACAAACTGAGCCTGCAATCCAAGATCTCTTTGTTCAGCAACACTCCCCAAGACCTTACCATTAAGTGTATAAATCCTGCCCTGATTTGCCTTTCCAAAGTGCAGCACCTCACATTTAGCTCAGTTAAATTCCATCTGCTCCTTGACCCATTGGCCGTCTGATCAAGATCTTGTGGTACTCTGAGGTAACCTCCTTCAGTGTCCAATGCACCTCCAATTTTGGTGTTATCTGCAAATTTGCTAACTAAATCTATGTTCACATCCAAATCACTTACATCAGTGACAAAACGCAGTGGACTCAGTAATGATCCTTATGACACCACTAGTCACTGGCCTCCAGTCTGGAAAGCAACCCTCCACCACCATCTGTCTTCTACTTTTGAGCCAGTTCTGTAAGAGTGGGATGAGTGGGAGCCATTGCTTGAAAGATGACTCAAACATCAACTTTTTTTTTCCTTTGTTACCACACCAGTTGAGAGATGTTTTGTTTGCATGTAATGGCAACTGAAACCAGGCCTGGCATGATCAAGATGACACAGTACCACACCTGGTGCTTTTGACCATTTAAGCATTAATGGGGATAGTCTTGACTTTTGAGTTGTTTTTATAATGTTTAGTTTATTCATAGTCTATAATTTTTATGTCCTAATTAATGATCAGCAGGGTTCTTGCATGAATAATTTAAAACAAGTCGTTTTGTAAAGCTTAAAGAAAGCAAAACTATTCACTCAATTGAACTATAACTGGAGCTTTGTCTCAACAATATATAGGTAAAGAATGTCGAACTAAGCCCTCATACTGATTATCAGCTTAAGGCAACAATTCAGATGGGAAGTCTGCAGGAAGCAATCTTGGCTGTTAATAATTTGCACAGATACAAAATTGGAAGCAAAAGAATCCAAGTATCACTAGCTACTGGAAGTGTCAATAAATCACTTGTTTTACTTGGGTAAGAGTGTTTGTTTGTTTTTACCGGCTGTACTTTGCATGAACCATTTACCATACTAACTATTTCTAGGGAGAGGGCGGAGAGAGCGAGTGAGCGAAAGCAAATCTATTAAGCCAAGCAGTGACCTCATTGGCTGAGTTTTGGAGAGATTATCCTCCTCCACAGTCTGCAGAGGGGACATTTCTTGATAATCTGTAGCATTATTTGCCTCACCAAGAAGTTTGTGCTGTGTTAAGGCTCCATTGGTGGGCATTGGCTGCAGAGGATCTCTGTGTCTTTAATCTGTTTAGCAAGGATCATTCCCACAGTAGATCACAGTGTGCCATTTGGCAGATCAAGTTTGTCGTAAGGAATTGTATTAATTGATTAACGACTGTTTCCATTGCTTGCATCAAAAGATGCTTGCTTGTAGAACTTGCTTTAATTTGGGGTGGCAGTCTGGCAGCAGGTGGCTTGTGCAAATCATCATGGCATTGGTAAGCAAGGTGTAGCACAGATAACAACCAGCTTGTGGGTTTTGTCAGTCATTATGTCTAATGGCATACTATTTGGGTGGAGGAGATAGTTTAATACCATATTTGAAATGGAGAATTAACTACTTTTTTGAAAAAAATCACTTAATCTCCAAGTTGCTAATGATTAGAGGAAAGAGCTAAATGTCAATACATTGTTTAAAAATTTCATTTACAACTGGAGATTAGAAAACTGAATTTTAATCATGACTGGGACAGGAGTCGGCCATTAATTCGTCCAAGCATGCTCTACCATTCTCGATCATGGCAGCAATGTCATAATCCTGTACTATCCCTGTGTCCCTTTGATTCATTAATTGATTTCTTGTTACTAATCTCTAGTTTGAATTCACTTAATTGCTGCAGTTCTCTACCTCAAAGCTAAAGGTCAAAGGCTCATCTGAAGAAGTTCTAACTCATCTCAGTCCTAACTGACTTCCCATTTGGGTTTGGGACTCTGTTCATGAACACTAAATCCTACTTTCAAAGGAAACATCTTGTCTACATTGACTTTATCCCTTCTAAGAATTATACACGCTGCTGTGAGATCACTTCCTCCTCTTTTAAACTTGAGAATGCAGGCCCAGTCCCCTCTATAGAACAGTCCGACCATCCCAGGAATCAGTTTGGTGAATTGCACTGCCTCTGTGGCAAGTATATCATTTTTAGGGAAGAGTTCCAGAACTATAATATCCAGGTGTGGTTTTAGCATTGTTCTGTGTATTTGAGGCAAGGTGACTTTGGAGCATTTGGTGCACTTGCATACTAGCTTTCAATTCCTTATGAACAAGGATGATTATATCACACCATATCCCTTTTGACATAAACACACTCTCCATTCTAAAAATACTTTGCACCTCATTCCTTCTCCCAAATTGGCTAATCTCTCACTCGCCATATTACATCTTACCTACAGTCCTCTTGCTGGCTCACTTAGTCCTTCGAAATCCCCTTAAAGCTTTGCTGCATCCTCCTCACAACTCCTGTTTCTGTCAAATGTTGCATCATCAGCTAACTTGTAAATATTACAGTCAATCCCCACATCCTAATCATAGATTGTGATCTGTCGGAGCACAAGTGCTGTTCCTTGTGGTAACCCACTGGTCACAGCCTGTTAGCCTAAGAGTAATTCATTTATTTCTACTCTCTGCTTTCTGCCTGTAAACAGTCCCCAGTCCACGTAAGTATATTACCACGTGCTTTAATTTTGATTTCTAACCACCTGAGTGAGACATTGACAAAAGCCTCTCAGCAATTCCAGCCCTCCATCTGATTCTTCCATACTGACTCTGCCAATAAGATCCTGTCTCAACTCAATCACATTTGTCAAACATGATTTCCCTATTCATAAATCCGTGTTGACTTGTTGCATTTGATACAAATATGCTATGTGTACAAGCCTGTCTTAAAATTGGAGATATTTTCGAGGAGTTAAAGTAGGTCTCAACATATGGAGTCAGCACAAATGACCACGAAACAATCTGATCAAAATCATTTGTTCTTCACCTTGATGAACACACTTTCTGTGCAGCTCTGTCATGACTACACCTGCGTGCTAATGTTTCTCAACTGGTTTAAACCATTCTCTTACTTTTTTATTGACTTGCCCTAACAAAAGGAAGCGTTGCAGTGAGCAGTCCACATTTTAAAGATTAGCAAATAACTTTTATTTCAACTTTAAGGAAAGAATTCTGGCATCATAACAAAAGCCCCAGTAATCTGTAGTGGGATTGCTTTTGGTGACCAAGTAGTCCAAACAAAACCTTGCCAAAGTACTTGATAACTTGTGTAATGTCCTAACTTGATATTATGTGCTGATTGTGTTTGTTATTTGATTACAGCTCTGAAACCATATCCATTTTGCAGGATGCCCCTGCATGTTGCTTGCCACTGTTCAAATTCACAGAGATTTATGAAAAAAGGTACATAATAGTTACATGTCTGTGAACTGTTGGAACAGTCAACTTATTGACACAATGATTAGTTTACTGTGTTCACCTGTTTGGTTGAGAAATCTGAGGGATACAGGAATAAGTTTAAAAGTTGAGACTTGCTTTATCCCTATATTGATATGGGAGGTGCCCCTTTCTCCTTAGGAATTTCTTATGTGAAAAAATTAAATTTGATTCACCTCAAATTTTAACTGTACCATTGTTTCAGTTTTGGCTAAACTACAGAATTCAAACACTCATAACGTTTGCACCTCTTCAGTTTTGTGAGGATGTTAAATAGTACTTGGAAGTCTTCAAAGTTGGGAATTAGTTGTAATTTTTATACTATGACAATTTTACATTTCATTGACACTGTGTTAAGTTGTTTGGCAGATTGGAAAGTTTGTTTTTTATTATTAGAATATTGTCCAATTCAGAGCTTATGTTCCAGGTACCAAGCTCATTTTGTTTATACATAACTTTTTGTGGCACCGAAACGGATTTGATATGCTTCAGAAAACTCCATTACTGTTGAAGTAACTTGAATCTACCACCCTCTAGATTTGGACACAAGTTATTTGTGTCAGATTTGTACAAGTTAACAGACACAGTGGCTATCCGTGACCAAGTGAATGGAAGAATGGTTTGTCTCCTGCCCAGCAGTCAGACAAGGCAGAGCCTTCTGAGTTCTGTATTATCATACGATAGTTCATCATCCAACTGCAGCCCAGTTATATTTGAGGAGTTAGAATACCATGAACCAATCTGCAAACAGCACTGCTCCAATAATGGCTATAAGTAAGATTCACATTTTAATATTTTATTAACAAATGTTTACTCTTCAATGGAACATGTAATATCATCTTTCTCCTTTATAATTATCTTAGTATGTTTTGTAAGACATTGTGCTTCAAAAATAATGGAGATGTGCTATGAGACCAAATGTTTTTGTCTTCCACACTTCACTTTTTTGCATATCCGAAAGACACTTTGTGGAATTTTGCTATTCTGAATCACTGCATTTTTTTGAAATAGCACGGCACAGTGGTTAGCACTGCTGCCTCAAAGTGCCAGAGACCTGGGTTCAATTCCAGACTCAGGCGACTGACTGTGTGGAGTTTGCATATTCTCCCCGTGTCTGTGTGGGTTTCCTCCGGGTGCTCCGGTTTCCTCCCACAGTCAGGTGAAGGTCAGGTGAATTGGCCATGCTGTATTGCCCATAGTGTTAGGTAAAGGGGTAAATGTAGGGGAATGAGTGGGTTGCGCTTCGGTGGGTCGGTGTGGACTTGTTGGGCTAAAGGGCCTGTTTCCACATTAAGTAATCTAATCTAATGTTAATATAACTGCCTGCCATGGAATAACATTTTTTTTTTCTGGTTGCAGTGAAAATGAATTTGATCCTGATTCTTACAAAATACCATTTACAATATTGTCCCTGAAAACATTTGCACCACAGGTACATAGCCTGTTACATACCCATGAGGGTACTGTGCCTCTCCTTAGGTGAGTAGTACATTGTTTGTATGAGCAATGTTTGGATTAGAGAGAAGGGTGATTCCAAAATTTCAGTACTGCCTTGTGACCTGCGTTAGCTCTTTAAAGTTCCTGTTGTAATTGACTTTTGTACAAAAACTCAAAGAATAAAGTGAAAACCTCCTTGATGGCTACATTGCCCACGGTTTCAGAAATGTCCACTAGCCTATTTATTTTGCTAGATTTATATTGTGACAATCAATCCTTTTTCAGCTGAGGGAGTGAATTGAAAAAAAACTACTTGATGTGAGCTAGTAAAATCCAGTCTTTCTGGGTTCTGGAGTTGCCAACTGTAAAGGCATTTCTGTAGGTTGATTGTGTAATGTCCTGATCATGCTATATCTGCAAATGTTAGATTAGTATGAGTCTATGACTATAAATCTTGGATTTTCCATTATGTTGAATATTTTTGCTTGTAATTGTGGAGCAGGATTTTGTATAAAAGTTCTGAATTGGGGGAAGGGAAAGAGGGGAAACTGATTTATTGAAGAACAATTATCTTGGCTGAACCTGAAGGTGTTAGCAACTTTGATTCCACCAATAAGTAAATATGATTTGTTGAAAGTGTATGAGTAATCTAATACTACTTGCACCTGCGATACCTTTTTTAAGTAGCAGTTATCAATTAAAGCAACGTAATGTGGATGCTGGAGCTCAGAAATACAAACAGTGCTAGAGAAAGCTAAGTCTGACAATATCTGCATAAAGAGAAAATCTTAACTTTTCGAGTCCAGAATGACTCATTTTTGATCTATCTGCCTTCATTTCTCGGCTATGGGCTTCCATTAGATTGGACCATTCTTTATAGTCAAAGTACTGCAGATGTTTGCTTTCTGCAGGTCGCTGACCGTTCTATATTTAATGTCTACCATCAGGCAGCCAGCAAGATTTTACTGCTGATTATCAGTCTGTTTTGCTGAGAGAGCACTTTCCATAACCAGCAAGTTCTGGCTTGGGAGTTGAACACTGAACTTATTGTCCAACATTGGGGATGCTGCCCACTGTATTACAAGGCCTTCCTGATGATTTGGTCATAATTGGTGTAATGTCCCAATAAACTATCTGTAATAGCTAAGTGATTCTGGAAGCCCATTAAGTTTTACTGCTTTGTGGCAGAAAGTCCTAGCTTACAGTCAGTACAGACCCTATATAATTTGTGTAATCACCAAGGAAAGCTGAGAAATTTTACTGAAAGCCCAGGAAAAGAGGGAAATTGGTCAAATTCCACTTTTACCTTAATGATCAAGACACTAGTCATATGCGATCATATGGGTCTGCTTTACAACCGAAAATACATACCTCCATAAAGTCAAGCAATACTCCCTCTGACCATGCCATTAAGTGCATAAGCCCTGCTAAGATTTGCTTTTCCAAAATGCAGCACCTTGCATTTATCTGAATTAAACTCCATCTGCCATTTCTCAGCCCATTGGCCCATCTGGTCCAGATCCTGTTGTAATCTGAGGTAACCTTCTTAGCTGTCCACGACGCCTCCAATTTTGGTGTCATCTGCAAGCTTACTAACTATGTCATTCATGTTCACATCCAAATCATTTATATAAATGAAGAAAAGTAGTGGACCAGCACCGATCCTTGTGGCACTCCACTGGTCACAGGCCTCCTGTCTGAAAAACAACCCTCCATCACCACCCACTGTCTTCTACCTTTGAGCCAGTTCTGTATCCAAATGACGAGTTCTCCCTGTATTCCATGAGATCTAACCTTGTGAACCAGTCTCCCAGGGGAACCTTGTCGAAAACCTTACTGAAGTCCATATAGATTACGCCTACTGCTCCGTCCTCATCAATCCTCTTTGTTACTTCTTCAAAAAATCAATGCAGTTATTGATGCATGAACACTTTTTTGTTCCTTTTTAAGCTTTCTGGACTGTTATGCTGCAGAATTTGCTGTTTTGAAGATCGTAGAGGAGGGGCAGGGTGGTGTTCCTTTGGAGCACCTCATAACCTGTGTCCCTGGTGTTAACATTGTTACTGCACAGGATGGCATTAAAGTTGTGAAATGGGTGCAGAACAAGCCTCCACCACCTAATGCCGGTAAGTTGACACTTCCTCATTTCAAACAATGCATGTGTTACTGTAATATTGAAGAATGAATGTAATTATAGTGGATATTCTGATTTTGTTTGAACTACAAAATTAATTTTTAGCCTGATGGCTTTTACAAGCTGTGGAACCATTCGTCATTCTGTTGCTAAAGTGAATCTGAAACATAACAAATTGTTTAACGGCTAGTCATCCTGCACTGGCATTCCACACGTGGCTTTTTTTTTAAAAAAAACATTTTAGATCAGGCTAGGTTAGAATAGAGGGGGTACAATTCAGTCTTTGTCATGCATTTTGTCATTCCAATGTTTCAAGCCTCACCTTTCAAACAAACTAGCCAAGCTGCTGCATTGTAATTGCACCTGTCTGCAAATCATGCTGCTGCAATGTCCCAGGGCACAGGTTGAGTTGAAGCACTACATGTAAATGTGAATATAGGACTTAAGTGGCGCATAAAAGGCTCAGGCATTTAGTAAATAGATAATTGGTTAATTTTTGAGTTCTACCTATTTTTAAGGAAACACTGAACATGTTAATCCTCATTGCAATCAGGCTACAAACCTTTATTTTCTTGGGTTAGATATTTGTGTGCAAGAACAATGCTTGTTTGCCATAGCACTACTTTTTATTTCTTGTGGATAATTATAGGTATTATCGCCTCCAGAAAGTGATTGTATTTGGCATGCAAACATCACATTGCAATCAAATTTGCTCCCTACCCTGATTTTCCAGCATACTTGAAAATGAAACCTGAGTAATTAGATGGTTCTGAAGTAACACCATAAGAACAGGAGTCTAGCCTTGATTTCCCCTAATGATTAGGAACCTGTCAGCTTTTAAAAGTAGACAAGAACTCTGTCTCAATATCTGTCTGTGGCAATTTCCAAACACAGACAATCCTCAGAAGACATTCTTCCTTATCTCAGTCCTAAATTGGCACCACTCTAATCTGAGACGATGCCTTCTGGTCCTAGACTGTTCCAGGCATTTACGCTGTCATGCCCCTTAAGAATCCATATGTTTCAATGAGATTACACCTCAATTTCCTGAATTTCCAATGAGTAGACTCCTAACCCATTTAAGCGAAAGTGAGGTCTGCAGATTCTGGAGTTTGGAGATTAGAGTGGTGCTGGGCAAAGCCCAGCAGGTCAGGCAGCATCTGAGGAGCAGGAAAATCGACGTTTTGGGCAGGAGCCCTTCATCAGGAATGAGGCTGGACGCCTCGGGGGAGGATAGATAAATGGAAGGGGGTGGGGCTGGGGAGAAGGTAGTTGAGTGCAGTAGGTGGATGGTGGAAGGGGGGCGGGAAGGTGATAGGAGGGTGGGAAGGAAGATTGACAGGTGAGACATGTCATGAGGATGGTGCTGAGCTAGAAGGTTGGAACTGGGGTAAGGTGGGAGGAGGGGAAATGAGGAAGTTGGTGAAGTCCATATCGATGCCCTGGGATTGATGCCGAGACTGAAGATGAGGCATTCTTCCTCCAGGTGTCTGGTGGTGGGGGAGTGGCGGTGGAGGTGGCCCAGGATCTGCATGTCCTCGGCAGAGTGGGAGGGGGAGTTGAAATGTTGGGCCACAGGGCGGTGGGGTTGATTGGTGTGGGTGTCCTGGCGATGTTCCCTGAAGCGCTCTGTGAGAAGGCATCCAGTCTCCCCAGTGTAAAGGGGACTGCATCGGGAGTAATGGAAGCAATAAATGACATTAGTGGAAGTGCAGGTGAAAATTTGATGGATGTGGAAGGCTTCTTTGGGGCATTGGATGGAGGTGGGGGAGGGGGGTGGTGGTTAGAGCTTTGGATGAAGGTGAGTCTTCGCTCATTAAACAATCCCTTTACCATCCTACTGAACCGTCTCTGATTTAAAAAAAAACGTTGAGGTTCCATATCCTGTTAGTAAAAAACAGGATATAAGATTGCAGTGCTAAAGTTGTAGAACACCTCTGTCCTTGTCAGCAGCTTAAAGGCTTCATTCAGACTCCTCTTCAAAAAAACAAGGAAATTATCCCTTGCCCAAAAAAATGATCCAACAAAATTCGGTAATATTTGACCCTCTAGGTTAGAAAGAATGAATGATGTGGAAGTAAAGAAAAGCTCCGACTCAAAATCGAAGGGAAATGGAAGAGGGCTTGTGAAAGGCACATTCGATTTAAAAGGTGGTTAATCCAGCACACTTCTTGTAAAAGTACAGAATCTAACAAATTCTGGGGGAAAGACTGAAGGTGACCTCTGGAAAATCTCAAGTTGTGTTTAATGCCATGATTGATCATGCATTTTGTTTTTGCTCAAGTTTGTTATTTTGTTTTCACTTGAGATGTGAGCATCTCTAGCTGACCAGCATTTTTTGCCTGTCCTTTGTTGCCCTTGAGAAAGTGATAGTGAGTTGCCTTGAACCACTGCAGTAGAACTGAGTGGTTAGCTTGGCCACATCAGAGGGCAGTTGAGAATCACCCACATTGCTTTGAGCCTGGAGTCACATGTAAGTCAGACGAGCTGAGGATGGCAGATTTCCAACCTGAACAACATGAATGGACCACGTAGGTTTTTCTAACAATTAACAATGGTATCATGATCATCAGACTCTTAATTCCAGATTTTGTTTATTCAATTGAAGCTCATCCATCTATTCAGATAGGATTCTAATCCATTGCATTGACCTCATGATCTAATTTCAGAAATTTAAGACATTAGGTTTTTTAATGGTGTTTTTGATTTACAACTGCAGAATTTATTTGCTATTTTATGCTGGGTTTATAGCACAGCTATCTGACTGGTTGAAGCTTGTCAGCTATCTGGTTTGGAACAAAATCTTGAGAGAAGCTGTAAGAACATTTAACTTCTCATTTTAGCCCTTCTATTTAATCCATCCCTGGAATTGGAAAGTTCTAAGTAAAATATGAAGTGTCCCATTGGAAAAAATGTTTGTTAACACAGTCTGGATTAAATGATGCTGTTACTAATTTTTGTGAAAACTAGTTGATTCTGGTAAAGCTTTGTAACTGAAATATTGAAATATTTTGTGGAACACTTGATCAGAAATGGTAATGATGTGATGGTAGTGTTTCCTATGTGCAAACTTGAAATGCCAAATCCATTCTCTACTTTTTTCTATAGATCCCTGGTTGCTACGCTGTAAAAGTCCTGTGGGAAATCCTCAGCTTATTCAGTTTAGCAGAGAAGTAATCGATCTCCTAAAGAGCCAGGCTCACTGTTTAATATGTCAGCACAAGTTTATACCAACCTACCATCACCATTTTGGGAAGCAGTGCCGAGTTTCAGACTATGGCTTCTCAAAATTAGTGGAGTTGCTTGAAGCAGTGCCTCATGTTCTGCAGGTGAGTTTTATTGGATTATAAATCTGTTTTAAGCATAAACTGCAAGTTTAGGCTTTTATCACCAATGAGTAGCGTCTTGGAAGTGTCCATTAGATTGCATTTAATTTATTTTTCTCAACAATATTTGTGCATTTTAAGTATCATTACTTTTTCTGCATTACAGTGAACCTGGGGGGGGTGTGTGTGTGTGTGTGTGTGTGTGTATATACAAGTAGAAGTTGCATTTTTGTAATGAAAGCTTTTAAATCTCACTTGGAAGGTGAGAAAATTACCAGTATCTAAAAGTGAAATTGTTAATTTGAGCTTTTTGGTGTGAAATTAGTCCAGACCTACGTGTCTCGATTAGGATTGAGCTTCTGTCGATGTGAATTCCTGCTTTGTATTCACAATACTCTTAGGTCCTGTGTCAAAATTGAGTTGTAGTAGGACTTTCTTGTGTTCTCCCTATACCTGCCTTGAGATGTTTGTTTGGCCTTTTCCGTGTAAAATCATTGCAGTCTTTATTTCAGTGATTCACCTGTCTTGATGTTTCAGTGTTTTCACTACTGCTAGCTATAATGGTTCTTCTTAGCCTTGATTTCTCCCATGAGCCACTGCCCTGATGCTACAATGACCTGCTACTGCCAATAGTCTCATGAAATCTCACTGTAACACTGAGAGTTTGCACTAACACTTGAATCAGTGTGCTGTCAGCTGAAATAAATCTCCACAATTGGTGTTTCTGTCCCACCATCTTCAGAAATATATTCAACAATCAAATAATTGGGTTTGTTGTTTGAAAGTGTCACTTTGAAGAAACTGCAAGTGCTTGGTAGTCTCCCAAGTCTGCATGTAATCATCTGATTTTAAATGGAAGTAATTGCCGTATAATATCATAAGACTCCTTTTTTTGTGTTTGATCAAAGTTATGCATTTTGCTTATACAAAAGGCTTGTGAAAACCCCAATGTTTACTCATTAGAATTTTACTCATACTTGCATTCAAAAGTCATGAATTTTCAGATCTGTCTTGTATACTGACAATTGCAATTGAAATGATTTACCCCTATCATTTATTATAGATCCTTGGCTTGGGCACAAAACGCCTACTTACATTAACACATCGAGCACAAGTAAAGCGTTTTACCCAAGATCTACTTAAACTTCTCAAATCTCAAGCCAGTAAGCAGGTTTTTGTAAGAGAATTTGGACAAGCCTATCATTGGTAAGTGTGATCCTTAAATTCTGTTTAGCTCTTTAAAATTGGTTCCTTTAAGTAAGGAATGGACAGTATTTTTTAATCTTGGCACCTGAAGTCAGCATCTCTCTGCCCTAGCTTAGCCAGATAATTCTCTGCACAATAGCAAATCATTCATTCCCATAGATGTGATCCCACCGGTTGGAGAATGCTGCACCTTTGCAGGTCAGTGTTCTGGGCCCATGCTGGTTTTCAGCTGGATAGCAACTACAAAAATTCTTGTCAACTTAAAACCCGTTGACTAGCACTGGTGGCTAGAATTAGTCATTTTTTCCTGTACTTAATAATTCTGTATCTCCAAAGTATAAGTATCCTCTGTACTTTGTATGAAGGTTGACTGAAGCATTATTGTAGACTCTAGAGGCTATTTGTAGGGATGGACATAAATTTTGAATTTACAGACTTAGCATGTGAAATAAGCAGTAAGTCTTCTGCCACTGTGATGCTGAGGCACTGGCCTGAGATGTATAATATTTGAGAGAAGCTAGCAATTCCAATGAGCATCCGCATGTATTGGTTCACACTACAAGTAATACCTGTGTGTAGAAGTTAGTAATTTGGAGCAATCCAGTTTATGGCTGTTGGTAAATTTATAGTGCATGATTAGAAACAGTGAGGTAAGGTTTGGACAGCAAAGCCATTTTGGTTTCAATTTTCTGCATTTTGATTCTGTTTTAGGTGTTTTTCGAAGGACTGGAATGTCACAGACTACGGTGTATGTGAATTAGCCGATCTTCTTTCAGAAATACCAGACACTACAATTTGTGTTTCACAGCAGGATGATGATACTGTGATTTCTATCCCTAAGCGAGGTGCTCTTTCTTTTGTGTTGTATTCATTCTTTTGGCCTAATTCTTCTAAATAAAACAGAATTCCTGTTAACTCAGCTGCTATGCTGAATGGTCATGCGTGCAAAATGCATGGAGGAGCAAGTCTGTGGCCACTTTGAGATTTATTTTTCTTACAGTGGCTGGGTAAATGAGGGGAGGGAAATAATTGAGTTACAAAGTTTTTTATATGATGGAAAAGATAATCTACCTGAAGGGCAGCACGGTAGCTCAGTGGTTAGCATGCTGCCTCTCAGTGCCAGGGACCTGGATTTGATTCTACCCTCTGGCAATTGTGTGTGTACAGTTTGCACATTCTCCCCATGTCTGCAGGCGTTTCCTCCCAAAGTCCAAAGATGTGCAGGTTAGGTGGATTGGCTGTGCTAAATTACCCATAAAGTCCAGGGAACTGCAGGCTAGATGGGATAACCATGGAAAATGCAGGGCTGCAGGGATTGGGTATAAGGTATAGGTCTGGGTGCGATACTCTTTGGATGATCGGTGTGGATTTGTTGGTCCAAACAGCCTGCTTCCACACTGTAGGGATTCTATTGTCAGCAGTCTATGCGATGTGCATATGCACACTCGTTATTATGATTTTAGGAAATGTTGGGATTTATCGTCATTCCCAGTTGCTGTAATGTTATGAATCAGCCACATTTGATCTAGGCCAGACTGGATAGAGGTGATACTTTGTTTCTTGAAGAAAAGTTATAAATTTATTTAGGATTTATAACCATCAAGCAATCTTCTCCAACTTATAGTGGCCTCGGGTTGACGAGTTCATTGAATTCAATTTCACAACTGGCTTGGATGAAATTTCAATGTACAACCACTAATTTCCTAGTTCACTACTATAACTAAGCGCCCATTTATGGTCGTTGCAGCTGCAAACATGAAATGTGAACATTGCAATTGGAAATCTGTATGTTAACAGATGCTTTGTGGCTCAGTCCAAACAATGGCATTGTCCAACAAATTTTGAAATTCTGTTATTTCACAGTTGTTTGTGTATACTTTCTCTTACAAACCAAAGTTTCATCAACTAGCCATGGGTAAACCACAGGTAGTTCACCAATTTTTCTAAACGTGATTAGATTACTTAGTGTGGAAACAGGCCCTTCAGCCCAACAAGTCCACACCGACCCGCCGAAACGCAACCCACCAATTCACCTAATTTACCCCTTTTACCTAATACTACGGGCAATTTAACATGGCCAATTCACCTGACCCGCACATCTTTGGATTGTGGGAGGAAACCGGAGCACCCGGAGGAAACTCCACAGTCAGTCGCCTGAGTCGGGAATTGAATCTGGGTCTCTGGCGCTGTGAGGCAGCAGTGCTAACCACTGTCATCATGCCGCCCTCGGTGATCTAGACTTTAGATCTTCAACCTGTAATTTCACTGTAATATGCCACTGAATTTAACACTGAGTAACTTTGTATGCTTTTGAAAATTGCATATTATGTTCAATCTTTCGAAAATTATTTGAATTTTATTCTAGAACGCACTCCAGAAGAAATAGAGAGGACAAAGCAGTTCGCTAAAGAGGTTGTGGATTTATTGCGGCATCAATCTCATTGCCGTATGCCCTTCAGTAAATTTATACCGGCTTATCATCATCACTTCGGGCGTCAATGCAAGCTCACTTACTATGGATTTAACAAACTCATAGAACTGTTTGAAGCTATACCTGAGGTATTGCAGGTGAGTGTAACCAAATCCACATGGGCTTAACTGTAGGAAGCCAGGAGTATAGAGATATCTAAGCAAATAGTTTCTCGTAGCTCAAACTTCCTCATTGTTGTTTATTTAGATCAGCTTTAATTTTGGTCTTTCTGGTTTATCATTTATCCGTTTCCAGTATTAGAAAATTAGTTTATAAACTTTGTCACTTTATTGAGCGCAGTATTCCTGAAAGGAATATGTGGTGTTGAAATTTAAGCAGATGGTGCAGAATTAAGCAGCAGATTAAATGTAATCAATAAAAAAAGAAAATGCTGGAAAATCTCAGCAAGTCTGGCAGCATCTGTAAGGAGAGAAAAGAGCTGACGTTTCGAGTCTAACTGACCCTTTGTCAAAGGATTAAATGTAATACTGTAAACTAACTGCAATTGGTATACACATTTTTTGACCAATCAATAAAATGTGAAATGCAAAATGTTTTCCATGTTCAGTTAATTTTTGGAAACATTTTGTATTTAATGCTCAAATATTCAGTTTTGACTCAATCGCACTCTCTGAACTAGGTATGCTCTATCAACACTGAGACTACATATATCTGCTATTTTTGTTTTTAAATGTGTAAATCAGTGGTTAAATATGAAATGTATGGATTTTAAACAGTTATTTAATTAGCTAGTTTATGTGCGCTCTGATTAGTCAAGGACGACATCAGGGCATTGCTGAGAGATGATATAGGTTCTATGGAGAATAAGGTTGAATCTATTTGGGTGGAAATTAGAAATTCTAAGAAAAAGTCACTAAGTGTAGACTATAAGCCACCAAATAATAACATCACATTGGGGCAGGCATTAAACAAAGATATACTAATGCCTGTAAAAATAGTATGCCAATTATTGTGGGGGATTTTAATCTCCATGTCGATTGGTCAAACCAGTTCATTTAGGGTAGCATTGAAGAGGAGTTTGAGTTTTCTCGAACAGTATGTAATGGAACTGATGAAAGGAAGCTTTCCTAAATATGGTCCTGTGTACTGAGACAGGAATAGTTAATGACCTCGTAATTAGGGATCCTCTTGGAAGGAGCGATCACAGTATAGTTGAATTGAGAATACAGATGGAGTGTGTGAAGATAAAATCCACTAACAGTATCCTGTGCTTAAACATGGGAGACTACAATAAAATGAGAGAGGATTTGGCTAAAGTAGACTGGAAACAAAGATTTTATGGTGGGACAGTTGACAAGCAATGGACTTTGAAAAATTAATTTGAAAGTGCTCAGCAAAAGAATACTCCAGTGAAAAGGAAGGACTGTAAGAAAAGGAGTATAAGAAAAATCTGCCAGGGGTGTCTAAGGAAATAAGGGAGGCTATCAAATGGAAAAAGAAGGCATACAAAGTAGCCAAGAACAGCAGGAAACCAGAAGTTTGGAAAAGCAGACAATAGCTATAAAGAAAAGTAAGATAACATGAGGAAAAAAAAACTAGCACAGAATATAAAGACATAGCGAAAATTTCTATTAAATATATAAAACAAGAGTGGCAAAAGTAAACGTTAGTCCTTTAGAGGATGAGAAGGGATATTTAGTTATGGGATGTGAGGAAATGGCCAAGGCATTGAACATATTTTGGATTGTTCTTCACAGTGGAGGACACTGATAACATACCAATAATTGACAGAGATGAAGGTAGATGAGGACCTGGAAATAATCATTATTACAGAAGAGCTAGTGTTAGGCAATGGAGCTAAGGATAGACAAGTCTCCTGGCCCTGATGGAATGCATGCCAGGGTACTAAAAGGGGTGGCAGAGGAAATAGCAAGTGCACTTGTAGTAATTTTCCAAAATTTGCTGGACTCTGGATCAGTCCCAGCAGATTGGAAAACAGCAAATGTGATGACACTGTTTAAAAAGGGGAAATATAGACTGCCTAACTTAAGTTGTACAGTGGGGAAGATTCTTGAGTGTATTATCAAGGAAGAAATAACAAGGTATCTTGATAGAAATTGGACAGTTGGGCTGATGCAGCATGGGTTCATGAAAGGCAGGTCATGCTTAACAAATCTTTTGGAATTCTATGAAGACATAACGAGCATGGACAACAGGGAGCTAGTGGATGTGGTGTGCCTAGATTTTCAAAAGGCCTTCGAGAAGGTACCACACAAGAGGCTGCTACATAAGATAAGGATGTGTGGCATTACGAACAAAGTATTAGCATGGATAGAGGATTGGTTGACTAACAGGAAGCAAAGAGTGGGGATAAATGAGTGCTATTCTGGTTGGCAATTAGTAACTAGTGGTGTGCCTCACGGATTGGTATTGGGACTACAGTTATTCACAATTTGTGTAGATGATTTGGAATTGGAGACCATGTGTGATGTCAAAGTTTGCAGATGACACTAAGGTGAGTGGCAGAGCAAAGTGTGCAGAGGACTGAGAAACTTTGCAGCGGAACATAGATACATTGAATGAGTGGGCAAAGGTCTGGCAGATGGAATACAATGTTAATAAATATGAAGTCATACATTTGGGTAGGAGTAACAACAAAAGAAATTATTGCTTGAGTGGTAAAAAGTAGCAGCATGCTGCTATGCAGAGGGACCTTGATGTCCTTGTGCATGAATCACAAAAGGTTGGTCTCCAGGTACAACAGGTAATTAGGAAGGCAAATGGAATTTTGCCCTTCATTGCTAAAGGGATTGAGTTTAAAAGCAGGGAGGTTATGTGACAGCTGTACAGGGTACTGAAGGTCACATCTGGAGTACTGTGTGCAGTTTTGATCTTGTTATTTGAAAAGTGATATACTGGCACTGAAGGGGGTGCAGAGGAGGTTCACTCGGTTGATTCTGGAGTTGAGGGGGTTAGCTTATGAGGGGAGACTGAGAAGACTGGGATTATATTCATTGGAATTTAGAAGGATGAGGAGGGATCATATAGAAACATATAAAATTATGAAAGGAACAGATAAGATAGAAGTAGAGGGGATGGCTGGTGAAACTAGGACATGATGGCCTCAAAATTATGGGGAGCAGATGTCGGACTGAATTGAGAAGGAGCTTCCTCATCCAGAGGGTTGTGAATCTGTGGAATTCTCTGCCCAGTGAAGTAGTTGATATTACTTCACTAAACGTTTTTAAAGCCACGATTGCTTTATTGTTCAAAAAATTCTATTAAGAATTATAGTAAGAGGGCAGGTAAGTGGAGCTTGAGGCCATGACAAGATCAGCCATGATCTTATTGAGTGGCAGGGCAGGCTCATAGGACAGGATGGCCGACTTCTGCTCCACGTTCTTATGTTCTTAATTTGAGTTGTTTTCTCTTGCCAACATGAAGTGTTTTGAAAATTTCTACCCAGTATACTCAAACAAAATATTGATTTGGCAGAATTAGACTATCGTAAGTAGTTTTATTACTCAATACGATTCTTTGAGAAGACACATCACATTTGTGAGCTTTCAGCTGTTTATAGAGCCATAATGTAAATCATATGGTCCACAGGTCCTGGAGTGTGGAGAGGAGAAATTCCTTGTTTTAACTGAAAGTGAGCAAATTAAGGCACTGACAGCCCAGCTTGTTAAATTGCTAAGATCACAAAAGGACAATTGTATGACACTTTCTGATTTCCTTCTGGAGTATAACAATACATATGGATATACTCTGCGTCTGCAAGATTATGATGTTAATACTGTTGCAGAACTTATGCAGAAACTCTGCCATGTTGCAAAGGTATGTTGCATAGTTATTTTGTTCTGACGCCTCTAAAGCAACATTTATTCAGTCAACTCCGAATTAAGTATAATTTCTTTTTGTGCACATTTTTCCTCCCCCCACCCCCCCACAAGATTTCCAGCACACCAAAAGGTAAACAGCTCCAGCTGATAAATAGGAAGTCCCTTCGTACTGTAACTGCTCAACTTCTTGTGCTGTTGATGTCTCTGGATGATGTCTCGTGCCTCTCAGTTGATGATCTTAAAAAGCATTTTGATGCAACCTATGGAAGTCCTCTTGTTCCCTCTGAATATGGTTTCATGTCTTTGACAGAGTTGTTGAAGAGTTTGCCGTACTTGGTTGAGGTATGAATTCTGAAATTCTTTATTGTGCATTGTTTCTGAAAGCTGGTTTTACAGCAGACTTTGTTTTAACCAGGTCCTTATTAACCAGCGCACTCGATAAACTGGCAAAAATTATAAAATGAAATACAAGACATTTACTATATTATCACAATGTCCAGGTAGTCGGGTCAGGATAAGACTGAGAAAGCTGTTTGCCAATAACTTTATTTACAGCATAAATCACAAATAATGATGCAACCTTGCCTTAAAGGAAAGTGTATGTCCCCTGCATTATATTTCTATTACTTAATGTATGTTTTTATACTTGGATTATGCAGATGTCTTGATCAATTGCATATGCTTGTCCCATAGGTGCTGGTTAATAAGACATTTGCTGTATTTCATTGTTGGGATTATACAACTATACCAGTAGAAATTGTTGCATATTTCTCTCTGAATTTTTTTGGAACCTTCACATAATATCATCTAATTTCACCCCTTCTCTACCCCCAATTGCTCCTTATCTTGAATTGAAGCATGTGTATTATGACAATAGACAATAGGTGCAGGAGTAGGCCGTTCTGCCCTTCGAGCCAGCACCACCATTCATTATGATCATGGGTGATCATCCTCAATCAGTATCCTGTTCCTGCCTTATCCCCATAACCCTTGATTCCACTGTCCTTAAGAGCTCTATCCAACTCTTTCTTGAAAGTATCCAGAGACTAGGCCTCCACAGCCTTCCGGGGCAGAGCATTCCACACACACACCACACTCTGGGTGAAGAAGTTTCTCCTCAACTCTGTTCTAAATGGCCTCCCCCTTATTTTTAAACTGTGTCCTCTGGTTCTATATTCTTTTCCCATGTGCTAGAGAAGCTTCTAATAGAAATCTTATTTTCATATCTAGAGACGTTCTGCTTGATTTCACATGTTGGGATCCAAAGAGATTTGAAAACTTAGGGTATGAGAGAGATTTCTTCCATGCTTTAGCAATTTGTTTGGTTTGTTAATAAATACTTTAGTAAAGCATTCAGACATTATTTCTTGGGGTCCTATTGGGTCCTGATTGGGTCTTTAGTTCAGAGGGGAACCTTTTCACGTTGGAAGGCCGCATTATGTTAGTTGTAATCTAATCAGGCTACATCCAAGAAACTTCAATTATATATTCTTCAAAATTCACATTATTTTGTAAAAGTCTAACTACTATGCACTAACTAACTTAAAAAAAATGTTAATTCTAAAGTTAACTAACCTTTTAATGACTTTGACTGCTTTTAGTAGGAAAGCATTTGAATGTTTGGTTGCAGCGTGGAGGTCTGCAGTTTTAGCTGATCCTCCAGATGGGTATCCGTCATTTGTGACCTTTTAAGGGCGTCTTGATTTTGGTTAATTAGGAGAATGTAGATTCACAGCAATAAGTGATTGTAAATCAAGAAAGCATATTTTGTGCATGTTGCCGAAGGCATGGGTACTGTATTGCATTTTTCCATATTTCAATCGGATCTTAGAGTCAAATAAAGACTTTAAAATGTCATCTTCTGAGAGCTCAGTCAATTCTATCTGTAGTTCTTTAGGAGCCTTGGAGACATCAAGTAGGTGAGGTTGAAATGCTAATTTGTGTGATGTCATGATTCTCAGTCAGAAAACCTTTCATTGTATTCTCCAATTAATAAGTCTATAACAGCTGCGTACTCTTCAAATGATTCATAAGAATCCTCCAGTCATCAATGACATTTGCTAACTGGGGAAAATGTTCATCAAAATTTCCCTTTTGAAAAAGTTTTGAAAAAAATAGCTTTTTGAATTTTTTGCCACATCATATATAGACTTAGCTTTACCTTGTAAAGAAATATTCAAGTAATTTTGCTTTGACATGATATCACACAGGAATGCAGCATTTCTATAGAAAACTTCTTTCACTAATTCGCATTGCTGACTCTGTTTTTCATAAAATTTAATTATCTGTTCTTACAAAGATAAAATTTGTGCTAACACCTGTCCCTGTGATAGCCAATGCACTTTAGAATGATACGGCAACTCCACACTGAATACCTTATCATCCAACTTTAGCATGTTACAAAACTGACAATGCCGTGTTGCATTTGCACAAATATAGGTAACAATACTTATAACTTGTTGCAAAGCGTCATTTAAAATAGTAGACTTAGCACAGAGATTTTGCTGATGTAAGGTACAATGAAAAGAAATGAGAGCATCTGGATCTGATACTTTTTTTTATCTCTGTGCAATAAACCCTTCATGTTTTCCTGTCATGGAAAGTGCACCGTCTGTGCATACACTCTTTAAATTAACCAAATTCAGTTTAAATTCACGACATTTATCTTGAAAGTTTGTGAAGGTATCTATTCCTCATGTTTTACCTGTAAGAATTACTGGCTTTGGGCACTCTTTGGAGCAAATAAAATCTTCTGTTATGGCCTGAATGAAATATAAAATCTGCGCTGAGTCAGCAGTATCAGTTGATTCATCCGATGCGATTGAATAATGTGTGTTTTCCTTTTGGAGTATTTGTTGGAGTTGTTCTGTTACGTCGAGGGCTGATTCATGCTGCCCATCAGTTATGGTCCTCCTTGAAAGAAGCAGTTGTTTGTACTTTGGAACATTATCGGGGTCTAAGCACCCTACAACTTCGACAATGCATTCTTTTAGGATTTCCACGTTGCTGAATGGCTTCCCCCTTTTCCCGAGAATATAAGCTACTTTATATGTTGCTTTAGTGGCATTTTTTCTGGGTCTTAATACTGCTTGAAATAACTGTCTTTGCTTTTGCTTTTCATCTTAATTTCTGCAATGCAACCTTCTGCACCTCTCCCTCTAATTTGAAATATTTGTGGTCCTTATGAGGGGCATAATGCTGATAATCATATTTCTTCAATGTTGATATTTCAGTATCACAAAGCAAGCAAATCATCCTATCTTTAGCAGACACAAAAATATACTGCAGTTCCCAATCCTCATTAAAACCTCTGTGTTTTCTTCCTTTAGCGTTCTCTTGGTTGTCTTTGACATGGGCTGTTAGGTTACAAAATAAAAAAATGTGGTACGGTTAGACTGTGTAACTATTCTCAAATTTCACTTCAAATGGAAAACCGAGTGCACTGTTGTCATAAGTTGATAAACACTGGCGTACTGGATACCCACAGGCTCTCACCAACCAGCCTCAGGAGGTAGTGGCGCCAGTCAGGCGGGGAAGATAACGTACACTCGAGTCGCATTATAACTAAATCATAGCAGGTGTCGAAATAGCCAATATGACTTATCAATTTTTTAATTGTGACGTTCAGTCTGTGAGGATTATTTCGTTGAATTTTCTTTTACTCTCTGGTATTTTAAATACATTTTAAGATTAAAATAAAAATAAAAGATGAAAAAATAAATAAAAAATAAAATTTGTTCTGCAAAATTTGGATTCATTCAAAAGGCCACATACAATGGCCTAGAAGGCCGCAGGTTCCCCACCCCTGGTTTAGACCTTTTTAAGGCTGCTGACTGCTGATGTTTTATATTACAGGATAGGATCCTTCCTGTAGGGTTCCACGGAGACTTAACATTTTACCTTCACTTTGGCCCCTCATGATGTCTGTACCAAAATGTATTTGACCTTGAAGCACCAAACTTAATTCTTAGAATAATCCCTTGTTTCCACAGTATACTAACCTGTGCATGACCAAGAAGCCCCTGTAACAGATGCAGCAAAGCCTTCCTATCCAGATCAAATGGTTTGGGATATAAATTTTTTTCTACTTTGATTATAGATTAAGTGTACATCACAATCATTGCATTCTTTTATCGTGCAAAAAGCATTTTATAGAGCCTGTAGTTGCCTCCAAAATTGAAATATCAGGATGCGCCAGAGAAGTAATTCAACACGCTCCATTAATCTACACAGTTTTGTTGTTTTTGGGTTACCAGAGTTTGTTAATGGAATCAGTCTGGGAAATCCTGGTGCTAGTCCTGTCAGTTAGAATACCATGGTTACTTGTGCAATACTTTGTTTAGAAGAGCAGGAATGTTCTGAGTGGGCTTGTTTTTCCAGCTTGAATCGTTACATTCTGGTTTTATATGCAGCATGCTGTATCCTATTTTAATATGTAAAAATCATCATTTACTACAAATTATGTAACACAGTAAACTTTTAGCTTCTGTTGTGTGACAGGAATTCTTCACCTGAATTTAAAAATGGAAGTTTGTTTATCGCAATGTTTGCAGACTCCAAGCATTATAAGAAATCTTGTTTTTAAGGTTTTACTTTATAGCAAGTTGCCATATTTTCATTTGTTTTGCTATAACTTGGACAGGATTTAAATGAGGAACAATGTTGGTTGTTAAAAGTTCCTTTTTGGGCCATTCATTTGTGACAGGTATTCACTGATGACACTGGCAAAGAATATGTGAAACTGACAAAAGTGTACCAGTTCGCTAAGAATGTGCGAGCCTTGCTACACACCTACCACTACCAGCAGATCTTTCTGACTGAATTTCCCTCCACTTACCACAAGTACACAGGTGAAGTACTGCAACCAAAAGTGTACGGGTATTCCAGCATAGAGGATCTTCTTATTGCTATACCACAGGTAAAGTTGTGTGTTGTTAAGTTATGCAATGTCTTCTCTATAATTTGGTTCTTTCCATAGATGGCAGTTAGTCATCTTGGGACGGCTGGGTTTTGCCATACTGCGATTGTGGAACAAACTTGCAGTGACCAAATTCCCATTGACTGTATTAATATAAAATGACCCCTAAAGTACAGAGGCTTTTACAGTTTTAAATTCAATCAATCTCTTTTGAATGTTCTTCCCTTTCCTTAATATATTCCCCACTCCCTTAGTTTTCTTATTCCTTACTCTCTCGGAGCACTTGGAAGGGAATGTTTATATTAGCTTTAGTCACTTGGAATCTTCTATTGATTGACCTAGAAAGTCCATCAAATTAGAAATGCTGTATTAATGAATTGTATTCAACTGCAGCTTTCAAAACTAACTAGAACTTAGTGAAATCTTTGCCACAGTCAAGGTGGTTGATGAATATTAGCACTGTTAAATACTTTGCCTGGGACCCAATTGTTGTGTATTTACATCTGTAACGTTTATAATTGCCTGTTCTGGAGGATCTTTATTTACTAAATTCACAAAACATAAGACGAGGTCAAAGTGTACCCTTGGTTTGCAATTAAATGTAGAAATCCAGAAGTTTTGCTATTGCTGCCCATGTTCCCCTTGGATTGCTCTATTGCTGATGGATTCTGCACAGAGAGAAACTGTGGAGTGAACCACAGCTAATTGTCCGGCGTTCTGCTTTAATCGGAAAGGCTAGAGTCTATTCACTATGCCATTTTACATTTCAAAAGCTGAGTGTACACTGCTGAACAGGCCCTCAGCCCCTGAAGAAAAAAATGACGTTTTATTCTCAAAATTAATGTTGCAATTTTTTTTAGAAGCTTTGTTCGATTGTGGAGAATATTCCAGTCTTTATTTTTGCTTTGTGTAAAATTTGGGGAGTTTTATATTTCCTACTTTTCTCAAATGCTGTGAATCCTGAATGCAATCTACTACCAGACTAATACATCTGAGACACCCAATCACTCTGAGCTAGTATACATTTAGATGAATGGCACAAGTCATTCTTTTCTCATCGCCTTAGATTCAGGCCATTGTGAAATGTCTGATACTGTAATTTGTGTTTTTAAGAAAAAAAAATCTTGGCATGAATTCATGCCAAGTTTATTTAATCAACTGAAAATATTCCCCCTCATTATTCACTGCAGTGGCACTGTGCACTTACTAAGCTGAACTTTGCAGAGTGGTCGAGGATTCGTGTCTTTGTCCCGGAGTTACATGTTTCAGTTTGAGGTTTAACAAGTTTGGGCAGGTAGTTGCTGAAAACTGCCTTGTCACTTTGGTGTTTTGGCTGCTGCTAAGAGTGACCCCATGCGGAAGAATATAAACATGCCATTGACAAACAGAAAATGGATTGCTACAAGGACTGAAATGTCAACCGGTATTAGGACTTTTTAGAAAGCTGTTTATCATTGACTATGGAGTTCTTAATTTAGTGTTTTCTTTATTTTTGAACAGGTCATCTGGATAAAAGGACATGGACACAAAAGAATAGTCGTTTTAAAAAATGATATGAAAGGTGTGGTTTATTTTAAAAATCTGTAAGCTTTGCTGTTTGTTTCTTGTCACTTTTGTTTGTGTGTATATATACTATCACTGTAGCCAGAGATGAAATTATAATGAAATTTTTTGGTAAACATTTTTATCTGCCCCACATCTTTTTCACAAAGAAAACTGAATTTCCACAACACAACGCATTAATGAAACTGCATTAGGGGCTTTGAGTAGAATTTTGGTCCCATTGAAGAGGCAAGTTGTATTGGAGATAACCTCAGGAGGTTCTCTCGATTGATTGTAGAGATTAGAGATTTCACTTATGAAGAGAAATTGAGCAGTTTAGGCCAAGACACTCTGGAGTTAAGAATGAGAGGAGATCTAATTGTAGTATTCAAGATGCTAAAGGGGATTGATAAAGTAGATGTAGAGGGTGATTCCTCTTGTGGGACAATCTAGAACAATTTTAGGCTAAGGGGCAGAAAATTTAAAACATGAAGACAGATTACTTCTGAGTCATGAACCTATGGAATTCACTACCCCAGATTAATGGATGCCAAAGCACTGAGTAAATTTGGGGAGGTAGTCATGTTTTAGAGATAATTTGAAGAGTTATGGGAAGTGGGTAGGAAAGTGCAGTGGAGATTGAATGATATTTTTGTCTCTAACAGCAAAACAGGATAGAGGGGCTGAATAGCTACTTCTGCTCCTGGTTCTTGTATTCATAGTGGTACGCGATTTGTACTTGCCTTTTTAGACAAGTGAGGAAGAAATCATTTATAAAAACTTATTTTTCCTGCTACTTCACTCCTGAGATTAGAGATATTGAAATGACCTTTGTCCAGCTTATTCTTAACATTGAATGGTAATACCATGACCGAAACCCCCTCAATCAACATCTTGGGGGTTACCAGAAACTGACCTGGACTAGCCATATTAATACTATGGCAACAAAAACAGGTTAGAGGTTAGGAGTCCTGCAGTGAGTGATTTTCCCCCAAAGTCTGGTCACCATCTGCAATGCAAGTCAGGGGCACAGTGCAATATTCCCCATTTGCATGGATGAGTGTAGCTCCAACAGTACTTGGCAACTCAGCACCATCCAGGTCACAGCAGTCTGCTTGATTGGCACCATATCCACAAACATTTAATCCTCAGTGATTCAACAAGATTGCCTAGCTCAGTGGCATCACCTAATCTCGTATCCTTTGTTTTTTTTCCCTCTCGCCTGTCCCCCTCAGTTCGTAACAGTTCTGCATGTTGTTCTCCTGCTTGCATGGTTGAAGAATGTGGACAAACACCAGAAGACCCAAAGCGACCAGTAACTTTGGCTGTACAGAACCCCAGCAGCAATGAGAAAAAGGAGTTAGAAACTGACCGCTCCTGTAAGTAATACATCTCATGAAATACTTAGTCCACTCCTGGCCTGCACTAAGACTTGCCATCCAAGCCTCTCTCCACTCTAATTTGCACATGTACCACTGTTTCTTCATTGTCATTGGGTAAATATCCTGCAGCACTCCACCTAACAGCACTTTTGGTAGCAAATTCACAGGCAGACAACAGTCGTTCTAAGATGGTGTCTTGCCACCTTTAAATTAGAGCAGCAGGAGTCCAGTAAACACCAGCTTTGCCTGTATCAGCGACATTCCGAAAATAAGTATTTTTCTAAACTGTTAAGCAGTCTAATGTGTATGCAAAGGAAAGGTTTAATTTGTTGTTCTCATAGCACTGATTCCAGTGCAAACAGATGTGGCAGCTATAATTTGCGAGCTGGATAATGCTTAAAAATAACATTAGTTTTAAAATGCATGGTCCAGGCCAAGATTTTGGGAAGCTTTGGAGTAACTAGGATTTTTGAATGTCTACAAGTGACAGAATGAGGTACTTTGGTAACAAGAACATTGACTGTTTTGCTTTCTTGGAGGTTGTAGTCTCAAGCAAATCTTATGCCACAGGCTGCACCTGAATCCTGCAAACTTGTTATAATCTTCACATTTCAGCAGGGGCAATGACTGAAAGTGAAAGGCTAAAACCATGAATATTTGTTTAATTTAATACTCCATAATGTCTAGTGGTCTCTTGTTCATTTCCTAAAGTAAGATGAATGCAAAATGTGTCTATGGTTCTAAATACATGTACAATATTTTGAATTAAAATATTATATGGCATCAGTGGCATTGACTGCTAAATATGTTCAGTAATGTGCATGCTGTAATATTTTGTTACCTTTTTTCATAGGTTCAAATCAGACAGAAAAAGAGCTTCTCTGTCTTAATAACCAGTCGCCTGTTGACTTGCTGTGTGGACCCGTACCATCGTGCTTGCCATCCCCTCAGCTCAGACCAGACCCAGTTGTTCTTGAAAACACTGATCTTATCCAGTTTGAAGAACAGTCACCCAATGTTGCAGGTTGAAAGCAAACTTTTTATTCTCTCTTAAAATGTTGTCAGAGTTTCTCCATATAGTGGATTAAAACTCTGTGTTCACCCGTTAAGTCTGTGTTAGGATGGGAAGAAGTCTAATTTGTTAAACAAGTAGTTAAAAATCTACTTACCTCCCTTCATATGGCTTCTCACTGCCTGATGTAAGTCTACTGTAGGAAGGTTTGCATTTATAAAACATTTTCATGATCCTTGGGTATCCCTAAATGTTTTCATCCAGTGAAATATTGTTTGAAGTGTAGTAATTGTAATAATCCATTTGTAGGCAGTAAGTATCCAAAAACTAAGAAAGGAGACGTGTAACGGTTACTTATTGGTAGTTGAGAAGTAACTATTGGTTGGCATGCCAAGGGAGATTACATTGAGTTGTTTTGTCAGCTTGACATGTGACCGTCATTTAACATCTCACCTAAAAGACAGTATCTTGAGGTAAAGCAATGAGAGTAACTGCTTAGATTTTATGCTCCATTTTCTGAGCAAAGTATCTGTTAGCTTTCTTGCTGTTATCTTCCTCGCTCTATTCCTTTGTCTCACTCTAAGCCTCCATTTACCTTGAATGCTGTTTATACTTTGCATGAGTATGCTTCCTTGTTATAATTCCTTCACTTGAACAATTTTCACTTGTTTTGGTTTTTCAGTCTCTTTGTAATTTGCTTTGTAAAGTTCTGATTTCCCAGACTTAACGCATTCTCTCCATTTGTGAGAAGGGAATTATGGGCCCAGTAATACATACTGGCAAAGGTAGGCTACTCGGCCCATCAAGCCTGTTCCACAATTCAACAAGATCGTGATTGATCTGATTTTAACCTCTTCTGATCTGCAAGTAGTTCTGCAATGAGGGGTGGAGGATTTAGGTTTAACAGAACAAAGAAACCAAGCAAGTGAGGTTCTAATTGTGTTGTGTGTAACCACAATGTACGTATTTATCATGGGAATTAAAGAAAGTGAAAGTCGTAACTGTGGGATCGACCGCTTCATCTCAAATAACCATAGAGTCACTGATCAGCAATGCTAGCGTAGCTCTGCTGTTAGCCCAAATAAAACATTTTTTTTCTAATTACAAAGCTTTATAAATGAAGCTCTTACCTAAGCTCTAGCTGAATGAGTTTTATTTGTCAGCGATGTTGGAAAGAACGTGTTACCCAATTTTTTTTATTCCAAAGCATCATTTTAAAATAAAATAAAAAAATTGGTGAACAAGTTGTTGGCTGAAAATTGAGCTGATTTCAGTTGCAAGGAGGTGCTTTTTAATGTAATTGAAATGCAATTTCACCTGCTAATTTTCAATGCCAATTTAGCTTTAACATTGAATAATCAAGTCTTCAAATGTGTTGTAATGCTATATAACTTTCTAAACAGACATGTTGATCTTGACAGAGGAGGAAAAAACTGTCCTTCCTGCAGCTATGACTGAAGAGGCTTTTACCAGTGGCAGTATCACCAACCAGATTAAAAACAATCTACCTACCGTGTGTCAACCTGAGGACACACAAGAAACCAAGTCGCCGCACCTGGAAGTAACTGCCAGCCCGGTCAGGAAGCCTAGAAGTAAAGTGAAGTTAGCAGCAAACTTCTCATTGGCATCCCCCAATAATACTTAAAATAATCTAAAATTTGTGTGCATGTGTATTTTACTGTTTAAAGCACTTAAATGGATTCCAAAGTGCTAAATCCAAAGAACTAAATACTTTTTTTATCTCCGCCTTCTAATTCTCTCTCTCAAAATATTTGACAAAGCTACCATCACATTGCAAGAAAACTGGGTCTTTGTCTGGAGCTAATTTGGTGTTGTCCATGAACTTTCTTGGCTGTGATTGAGATGCCAAGATTTATGTAAGCTTGTTATAATTTAGAAGTTTGTGTGACCAAGGTTTTTGTTTTTAAGAAAGTCAAAGAAAGCAGTGTTTTCTTGCACTAAAAGCCTGTTCATATTATCCCTCCACTTTAAGGTTTCTCTGTAAAATGCATGATATCTCAGAATCTGTGTTGAGGTTTTGTTGATCCAATACCTACAGAACAGCAGTAAGTTTTTGTATAATCTAATTGTACAAGTGTACTTAATGTTCAGCATGTCACTTGAATGGCTTGTAACGATAATCTGTCTTTCAGTTTTGGTCAGCTGTCTGTAGAAAGAACAGATTGCATTCAGTGGTTGTGTTGTTTTATAAATGTCCTGTAGTTGAAGAATAGAACTAAGAGCCTCCTAATAATGCAAATTCTTTTGGGAAGGTGTTGGTTTCCCGTAAGGTTCAGGTTGGTTTTTACTGCTAAGTTGGTCTGATCAGTTATCTGCAATCTTGACTTCATGAATTATATCAATAAATTGAATTTGCCATTGGCTTTAGCAATCTTTTACACTTATGGTGTGTCCCTCAGCTAAAGTGAGTAGCCCTTGTGCAGAAATGGGAGTTCATTGTGAAATATGCATGTATTGCATAAATCATAGATCATGGGTCAGATAAGGAAAACTATTTAAAAACTATCATTTCCACTTGACAGTTAATGGAGCGGACTTTCCCTGTGTAAGTGTGGAAACCTCAAGGTTTTGTTGTTAAACCTTGTTCTTTTTATAAGCCATATTTCATTGGGGAGCAGTGTGCATAAACTAACAGTCACATAAGGTTGTCTTTTTAATACTGACTGCTGCTTATTCCATTGTACGTTGAATGGTTACTCTTGGAAAGTTTTAAGTATCAATTGGTGACTGGTGCCAGTGCGATGACCTTGGGTAAGGTTAGGATTTAATAGTGTGTGGCAGTCAACCCATTAAGGCTTTCTGACTGGGACCTGACTTTTACAATGGGTTGTATTTGTCAGGGCGCACACTTTCTAGATTACAATAACCTATTTTTTTGAAAAATAAGTTCTCCACTGGTCCCAGAGGTTTGAGTTTATTAGTCATGAAAGGTGTAATTGCTGAAATTTTCTTTCTCTACAGAGTTGCATCTGTGACTGTGCAGGTTTATAATGTGAGTAAACATTGAAATATTAGCTTCAGAAATGCTGGAAAGTAGCAAAACTGGGAAAAATTTAAGTTATATGGAAAGATCTGTTCCATGTTAAAACTGGAACTTGTGCTGAAGATGTGGACAGGGTGTTTAAGATTTGTACATCAGTACATGTGTAGATTTTTAAAGATCTTTACTAAATGGCAGCAATTTAGATGCTAAGCTAATGTGCAGTAACTATTGCCAGATACCTTTTTAAATGCTTGGAACATCAACAAAGAGGAACAAAAGTATTCTGATTTATTACAAGCCACTCAAGTTACAGTAGGTTTCTGGTTTTGTCCAAAACCTGCAGTATGTAGTAATTGTTCTGAAATGACAGTTCATATATGCAGATCTGCATAAATTGTGTTGGTAATCTCTAGGCTGATTTGAATAACAGACTTTGTATAACTGATGTAAACTGGATGCATTTCTTTGAGGTCTTTAAACATTATTATGTTGACCCAAATATTGGATATATCTGAAAATATGACAAGGGCTCTTATTCTGTTTCCTCTCTGAATTTTCAACAAAATTTAGCTTATCAAATGCTGACTGCTTTTGTTTGGGACCAAAATTTATTTTGCCATGAATAAAATTTTACAGCAAGCATATTTCCTGTTTGGTCTTGATTTAATGTTTTGCATGTTATTCATGGAAGGGGTAGGTAGGAACAGGATTAGTCTTTTGTGCCAAGTTCTATCAAATGTGCCATTATTTAATGATTTGTCTGATGTATTTGTGCTGTTTTTTCTAAAGCCAGTGTGCTTGATATAAAGGGACTTGTGTATCCTGGTACACAAATCTCAAAGTTGATATGAAGGTGCAGCAAGGGTTAGAAAGACAAATGATACATCAGTTTGTTGCAATGGGAAATGGGAGAGTTTAGCTGTAGCTGTTATAGGATTTTGAAGTCCCACCTGGAGTACTGTGTAGTTTATTATATACAGAAGAACCTCGATTATCCAAAGGAGATTGGCAGGCAGTTTTTCGTTTGAATAATTGATTTTTCACTTAATTGATTCAGCGCCTCTCCTCTGGGACTCAGAGTTCTCTGAAGTTTCCTTTTTCCTCGCTCTGCCTGCATTGCTGTAACTTGGGGTTTGTTTCTGAGCAGACACACTTTTGTGTGTAAGGCATCTGCAGCATTGCTGAAGCTGCCTGCACCCCCAGTCAGTTCAATGGGATTGACACAGTGTGCACTAGTTACTTCCGCTCCCCATTCAGGAGAGTAGGCAGCAGCACACCACGTGAGAATCCGCCCCTCCGGCTAGGACAGCTGGATTGGATACCAATAGCAAAACTGCTGCTGCCTTTGTGAGGTGAGTCTCAAAATAGCAGACGCACGCGTGCACACACGACTTGTTACTGCAACTTTTTGACAAGTTCCACCTTTGCCCTATACAAGACAATGTTGGAGAGATTAAGTGGGGAAGGGGGAGTTTAGGGTACACACCTGTGTAGAACTCCAGGGAAAGTGTGGCGAGAAAAAGGGCGGGTGCTCAGTCATTTGGAGACGATGCCCAGGCTCCCATCGATGTCCAGGACTGTTCTGTTCTTGGCAGCATTTCAGTCAGCCAAGTTCACTTTTAATCATTGTAAACAAAAGATACGATTGGTGTTGGTTACCCTTTTGATGCATGTTTTGGTCGGGATCTCGAGATTATCTTCGGGTAATCCGACTTGGATGTTTGAGGTTCCTCTATTTGCAAAATATAATTACATTGAAGAAATTAAAAACGTTTACTTGATCCCTGGGATGGAGGAATTATGAGCAGATTTGGCATTGGAGTAGAGGGTGAGGTGATTGAATTGAAAATGAGGAAAGTTATGATGACTTGGGTCAGTCATGATTTTTAGTTAATGGTGAAGCAGGCTGAAGGAACTGAACGGCTGCTGTCTCCTGATTCTGGTGTTTGAGTGTGTCTGGTTCGGTCTTGACCCATGTGGCTTGATTGGAAATTGCTGCCTTTATAGTATAACAAGGTCAAATTCCTGGAACTCCCTCCCAGACAGCACTATGGGAATGCTATGGTTCAAGGAAGCTCACCACCGCCACCTTGAGGCAGAGAGGAATGGTCAATAAATGTAGGCAATGCCCTACTGAATGAATGAGTTATTTTAAAGTGAAGCAGACTCTAAGCTGTAGGTTTTTGAGGTAGAACTGAAGTTTTGGAAAGGCAAAAAGAGGGAAAGAACTGCATAATTTATATTGCATTTTAAAGGGACGTGGTTTAATTTTGAAATTGCAGAAATGGCAAAAATGCACATTGAAGAGTTTCTCTTGTTTTACTGAGAATGAAATAAGACTGAAGTCTTTTGATAAAATTGCAATTTTAATGTAGCTTTCAAAAAGTAACAAGATTCTAATCATGGAAATGTTGTTAAAAGATATCGGCTTTACAATTCAGATTAAAGTGAATGAAAAATTAAAATTCATTCCACTTCAAAATAGCAATTACTACACTTTTCCACCCACATCTGCCATCATCTTGATGTCTGAAGGAGACTGCCAGCAGAGAGCCAGTTAGATCGAGCTGTTTTTTGTTTTGTGGATTTACTGGGTTGTCTTTTTGTTAGAAATGTTTACCAAGGTGGAATCACATTATCTGGCAGGTAGCTCTCTCTGATGGCATGTGCCTTGACGTATTGAGTTTTATTCTTCTAAACCATATGTTTAACTTTCCAATGCATGAATTAAAGCTATCCAAGTTTAACAACAGCCCATTTCTTATTAATCAATCAAATGTGGAGCCAAATCTGGAGGGGTGCAAAATTAGTTGAGATAAATATAGATTATCCTAATATCTTTAGAGTATGGGTTTGTTTTTACAGTCATCCACCATCTTTTAATATTTTTTCTTAGCTCCTTAGCATGCTTCTGTCTTTCTCCCAATTAATACTACTTGGCCTTAACATGTACCTCCCACTCCATAAGTTTCCTGCACTTGCCTCCTCCAACTAGAGTATTCCCTTTCCTACATCTTTTGTCTTGGTCTGATGTTTTATAAATAATTGGTATAAGCAAAGTATTTCTGCCTGATCTTGGCCAGATGCTTCTGCGTTTGTCTCATGCAACCTAAATTTTTAGGAGTGACCATGTGGTGAGACTAGGCACGTTATAAATTTTCTCAATAATTTTATCTTTTTACAATTTACCACTTTGCATTTACTTTACAGCTTTGGGTCACCTTCCTTTTGTGCAATTTTCTCCCTTTCTCCCAAGTCATAGAATCCCTACACTGCAGAAAAAGGCCATTGAGCCCATCAAGTCTGCACCAACCCTCCCAAGAGCATCCCACCCAGCCCCCTGAGCCCTACATTTATCATGGCTAATCTACTGAGCCTGCATATCCCTCGACACTGCACAGCAGTTTAGCACAGCCAATCCAATCTCTCCTGTACAACTTTGGACTGTGGGAGGAAACCAGAGACAGGAGAATATGCAGTTTGCCCGAGACTGGAATTGAACCCAGGTTTCTGGAGCCATGATGCAGTAATACTAACTACTGTGGTACCCAACTGAAGGCATAGAAGGTCTTCTAGTGGATACCTAAGACAGATTTATATTCCTAGCTCAAAAGCAATTTGATTGGGAATTTGAAATGAATTTTGTCTGTAGCCACAAGAAAAAATTGCATTCATGTCACATCCTTCATAATCATTAATTGTAAAGCGCCTTGGGACATCCAGTGAAGTTCTTTAAGTATAGTCACTGAAGTGTTTGTAGGAAACTTCCATGATCGGATTGCTGTTGTAATGTAGAGAGAGACTTTAGTCTTGGCCAGGACACTAGGGAGAACTCCTCTGCTCTTTTGAAATAGTCATGGGACCTTTATACCCCTTTATTCAGCTTGGGTGGATGTTAATCTTAAATTAAAACCCAGCTGTTCAGGAGGGAATTCTGACAGGATTACTTAATGCAAAGCCTGATAGAAGTATGGAAAATCCACATTAGAAACAGGATATGCCAGTTCAATCAATTTTAAATCTGATCAATAGATTTGTGTGCCAAGGTTTTAAATCGATACAGAGACTATGTGGGGGGAAAAACAAGGAACCAAGGTTCAGCTTAGCTAAGATTTCATGGAATGCAGTAAAGAGACATGGCTGCCTGGCCTACTTACTCCCATATTCCTGTCAAACCACAAATCTCCATTTCAAAAATCCCCAACTGTAAAATGAGCAACCCTTCTAGATAACCTGAATATTTATTCAATTTAAAATGCATCATTTTATGACAGACATTTGAATAGAATATTTAAAGTTTATGGCAATTTCATTGTTTACTTTCAAAACACTTAATTTTAAAATTTAGTTAACATATTTAACTGAGCATGTACAAATTTGATATTAACAAATGGTTAGTATTTATTTAAAAATGATTTCACATGGTGCTGTTTGCTGTTAAATGCAGTGTTTTTATTCCTATGCCACTGAGTTGATTTTGATGAGATGCTGCAGGATAGTCTGTTCAAGGGGAAGCCAAGAACGTGAGATGAATTTATATAGAGACACACAGCAAGAGAGTTAATAGACCACCACCTCAAAACAAGTGGCAGCTGACTGAACATTAGTCTCCACTCAAGCTATATAGCTAGTCATAAAAACATGACATAGAAACACAAAACAAATCATTCAAAAGTTTTTGTTTCAGATTTGACCATTTGCCACGTTGGGATTCAAACCCTTGTCCCCAGAACATTTAGCCTGGGGTTTGACGTTACTTGTCCTGTGACATGATCTCAGCACTACATCTCTTTATTCTCTTGGTGTACTCAGTTTCCTGAATTGTGAAAAATTGTACCCCAGTATTTTGGAAAGTTGCTGTGCGGTCTATTTTTGTTTTTCTTTTTAAGAAAAAATGTTTTCCCTAAACAAGGGGAAAGAAAAACTCTCCTCTTCCAAAGAAAAGCAGAAACCAACAACAGCAGTAACACACTGACTGAAGTACCAACCAGCACAGAGTCTGTGCTCTAAACTGAGAAAGTTTCACTGTGATAACAAACAGGATGTTTCGTTCAAATCTCCATTCACCCCAGATGGGTCTTGAATCCATCGTCCCTGGCGTAGGAAGCCAATTTGCCTTATCCATTGGGTCACTGGGGCTACACTGTGAAGTCTATATTTGCAAATAAATCCCGCTATAATCAAGTCATAGCAGAATATCAAAAGTAAGTTAAGGTGCTTTTTTGAGACTTGCAATTAAAACATTCAAATCAACCACTAGTTGCTCAATAGTTAGTTTTCAATAAGGTCACTCCTTTTCTAAGGGTTTCAACATCGACTTCTACCAATTCTTACATAAAAATCCTACACTGCATCTGAAGTGAAAACTGCAGATGCTACTGTAAAAAAAAAAGAAACATTTAATCTGAAGAATTGACTTTATTGTGTTCAAGACCTAAACATACAATTGTTTAATTAGCAACATTTCAATAATTACACATTTAATTAAAATAGAGCTGCCAAATGGTTAAGATTTGACATTAAATGAGGCCAAAGTATGTTATTGAACAGGATCGTAAATATAGACTACAATGAGTCAGAAGACAAAGGTTTACTTTCTGGTTCATGTTCTATGGATGCATACAACTATGCTTTTAACTCCTACAGGGATTCATTTCAGCATTAACTAACCGGGTGTTCATCAGCTCTTACTGAGCTTAGACCATGTTCTGACAACTTGCATCACTGGGTTAGTTTCCATTTGATATTCTAAGAGTCATTCAGTGTGGAAAAAAGAGTGCCTAACAGACAAAAATGAATGGAACAGCATATATGCACAAAGTTAATAAATAAGAATATTAAGAATATTTATGGGCTTTGGAGGCCTGGACTGAAATTCAGCTTTGGCTGGGTGTAAAATAGTCTACTGACCCACAAGTGACAATAATTCAATCTTTCCAAAGTTGAATTTCATCCCTTTGAACTTTACGGAGGTGCCATTAGTGTCTGAAATAACTGACTAGATTCTACCATCATCTCTGTTCCACACTATTACTGACAAACCTTGGTTTACTTTGATAGTACCACAGTAAGAGCGACATATTCGTCAATAAGGGAACATTTATTTGCAACACAGCATTCAAATGTACTTTAAATACAGGACAAACATACATAAATTTCAATATTTTAAGTCTGTACAATCTTTCTACACAACAGAAATTCCTGCTAAGTTGTCGAGTTTAAATTTGTGATGCTTGTTACCTGCCAGTTCTCTTGAACAGGAAAATGCTGCAATTGTTTATGAAGCCTCAGTTGAAATGCCCTGTCAATGTTGGAGTATCAGAACAGTTAACTCTAGGAAAGCTTTCTTGTAGGAAACACTTAACAACCCTTACAAGTGTAATTAGGACATTTTGAAAATGGTATGCTCTGTTCTTTCATGTCCTCTGGAACAATTTCCTAAAGCTACGGCAATATCACACGTGCCAGGTATAAAATTCTCCATTTGTACGAGTGGAAACGGGATGCATTTTCCTCTCAGCATGCGGAGTTTGTGATCCATGCATGAAGGACAGACTCACTTCAACAGAAGCAGTGTTTTATCATGACTCTGAATATGGTAGGTCATAGTCTGGTTGAGCATGATTACCATTCTGGTGCTTTTCATCCATCTTGGGTACTGTTCTCTTCCACAAACACTCTTTACAGTTAAGAGTCAAACTTGGTTGGTGAAAACTACATGACACTGCACTGTGTAGTTCCACAGCAATCTCTTATCAATGCCATCCCTACTTTGGTAATGGACGGTTTGATCACTGGGGGTTCAGGAACCACAGGCTTCCCCCTTGGAGACTCTGTAACAATGAAGTGACGATATCTGATCAGTGGCATGTTACTTCAGGTATGCAATTGTGTAGAGTGCACAATAACATATGCGCCAAAATCCAAATTCATCACATTCCTGCAACAGTTTTGGTGGGAATCATGCAGAAAGCTCACACATTGGATCAGAGATTCACAAACATTTACAATACACAAGGCCATTTAGCCCATTGAAACATCTGCCCACACTAATCCCATCTTCCAACCTTTGGTCCATAGACCTAGAGGCTACAAGTGAATATTAAATTCTGCTCTGACGTGATGAGAGCTTCTGACTCAATCACCCTTTCAGGCAGTCTCTCACCACCCTCTGGGAGAAAGAAATTCTCAACTCTCCTCTAGGCCTTTTACTGACAGTGATTGGAACCAGGCCCAGTTGGAGCTCATCGACTAGGAGATCCCAGATTGGGGCCGTTACCCTGGGTCAATCAGGGACTCCTGGCTGACAGATCAGCAGGAGAGTCAGTCTCAGTTTTTGGCTTTGAGCTGGCTGCTCAGAGCCCATGTACTGTACATGTGTAAAGAGTAAGGTCTTGGTGACAGGACACTGGCCTCTGTGCAGTTATTTTAAACTTCTGACCGCATATCAATCCCCCATTACTGACACCCCTTCTAATGGAGAAATTGCCGTCTTATCCATTTGTGCAGAACTTTGCTAGTCACACTCTATCAACCCGAGAATACCCTCACTGCCTCAGCTTCCAGTTCATTAGCCAAATTCTGTATCCATGTGAATACATTAACGCCAATTCCATTAGCCCTATCGTGCTTATTAATGTTTATTGTGGCACCTTAGAGAAGAGTTTTTTTTGGAAATCCTCAGTGTTTATCCACCGTACTAGCTCCATCCTCCAAAAAGCTAATCAATTTGTCAAACGATTTCCCTTTTGAAAACCAGAAGAGGAACTGTGGATGCTGTACATCCAGAAACAAAGCAGAAGTTGCTGGAAAAACTCGGCAGGCCTGGCAACATCTATGGAGAGAAATCAGATACTGCCAGGCCTGCTGAGCTTTTCCAGCAACTCATGTTTTTGTTATAATCTCCATTTTGTTTACTTTATCTGATCATATAATTAATATTTTTGAAGTGCTTTGTAGGAATTTCTAATATACTCCAGCACTTCCCCAGGGTCCAATGTCAGGGTGACTGAAGTGTAGTTCCCAGTTTTCTCTCTTCCCCCACCCCCACCACCTTTGTAGAAACACATTGCTACACTTGCTAACTTCCAATCCACTGGGAACATTCCAGAATCTTGAGAATTTAAGGAGATTATAACTGGTGCATCCACAGTCTCTGCAGCTACATCATTTCAAACCCCAGCATCTCGGTTTGGGACCTGCTGACATTGTGACTTTTGCTCCTTTAAGTGTCTTCAGTACCTATTCTCTATTGATACAAATGACCAGATGTTCCTCGCTCCGATTAGTTCAAATATAGCACTTGTTATGACCTACCCAAAGGTGTTTTAGGTAGATTTTTCAGTGGCCGTAACTTCGATTGGAGAAACTCTTCCATTTCTTTGTCCTCTTCCCTTTCCCTGCAGAAAACAAGTCAATCTTGTTATCCTTCTCACTAAAGACTAGATGATTTTTAGTTGTTTCTGTGATGAATTTCTGTTTATTCAGCTGCGGAATGTCAGTGACAGTGGATGGAATAAGGTTTTCTGCTTCCCTGTTTGTTTTTTAAATTCACTCCTGGGACATGGGCATCACTGGCTAGGCCAGCATTTATTGCCCATCCCTGGTTGTCCTTGAGAAGGAGATAGTGAGCTGCCTTCTTGAACCACTCCATTGGCTGTAGGTAGACCCACAATTCCTTTAGGGAGGGAATTCCAGGATTGTGAACCAACAACAGTGAAGGAACAGTGATATATTTCCAGGTCAGGATGGTGAGTGGTTGGGGAGATGACCTTGCAGGGGATGATGTTCCCATGTATCTGCTGCCCTTGTCCTTCTAGATGGAAGTGATCATAGGTTTAGAAGGTGCTGTCTGAGGATCTTTGGTGAATTTCTGCAGTGCATCTTGTGGATGATGCACACTAAATATTAGGTTTCAGCTTCTAAAGACTTGATTATAAATTACTTGAGAATAATAAATTTTTCCCCTACTCCTTCCATTTTTTGCAGTACACAGAGCATAGTAACTGCAATATCTTTGTTATTTACCACACAGTATAAATATAACATGTGACAGGTGGGCCATAATTGTGTTTATATAACTCTCATGTTGGAGACTTTTGTTTAATGATAGTTGCTGAGTTGTTTTAAGGTTGAATGCGTTACATTTTTTTCCCAGGATTGAGAAGTGCAGCAGAATGGCTAAATCCCACTGTCATATTGTTTAGATTGTTATCCTACTTTACTTTTATTGGGCTCAGCCTCACAGGCCATTCATGAAGTCAGTCCTCGCTGCCTGTGCCTGGGAATTTGCCTAAATGCTGGAGAAGCAGCACAGCTGAAGATCAGATCAAATGCTCAGTTCTTGTAATAAACCGCATTGACCTAATGTGAATTACTGGACCACATCCAAATTAAATGCAATTATTTGTTTTGATCAAAAATATTCAAATCAGCATTTTTCAGAAGTTACACACATTTCACAGAATCCCAGCAGTGTGGAAGCAGGCCATTTGGCCCATTAAGTCCATGTTGAAACTCCGAAGAGCATCTCACCCTGACCCACCCCTTATCCCTATAACTCTGCATTTCCCGTAGCTATCTCATCTAGCCTGCACACCTCTGGATACTATGGGGCAACTTAGCATAGCCAATCCTTCCTAACCTATACATCCCTGGTCACTACAAGGCAATATCTGATGGCCAATTCACCTGCACAGCTTTGGATTGTGGGAGGAAATCCATGCAGACACAGGGAGAATATGCAAACTCCACATAGACGGTTACCAGAGGATGGAATCGAACCAGGATCCCTGGCATCGTAAGGCATCGATACCAACCACTGAGCCACCATGCTGCCCTTACAAATATGTTGATATTTGATGAATAAAATTGAAAACCATAAAGCTCCAGTCAATAATAATCTGGTCTGTCAAGTCAACAGGTGAATAGGCTTCATACTGCAAAGATGTTTCAGTATTTGCATTTCGATTAATGCTGCTGTCCCACCTAAGTTACAAATGCCAGCTGTATGAGAAAGAAGCTCATCACAGGTTCCATTAATCAATATTCTTAAACTGTTGAAATGCAGCACATCATCTATATCATTGCAAAGAAATGAAACTCTATCACTCTGCATTAATACTTCAGAATCTGTCTTCTTGACAAGAGAGAGGACAAAAGCAAGGAAGATAGAAAACAGATCACAAATAAACTGGCAAAGAGTCATCTAGACTCAAAACATTAGTTTACTCTCTCTCCGTGGACGCTGCCTGACCCACTGTGATCTCCAGCACTTTTTGTTTTTATCACAAATAAACAATGTACTGTGTAATCATCCACCTTTTTACCTTAATCTCTCCACCTCTGCATCTTCCACCAGAAAGTCCCTTTTTTCCACTAACTTCTGGATTTTGTAGATTAGTGCATCCTCTTTTTGCTTGTTTTCTGGGTCTTTTTCCTTTTCTGTAATAAACATTGTTTGCAAAATGAAGTTAAGACCATTTCAATCCTATACTTTAACAATGGCTTCAATTTACCATGAGGGAGGCCTGATATGACACTCAGCGGTAAGCTTCTCCAATGGGAACAGGTTACAGCTGGACCACGTGTGAGCTGAACAAGGCTCATGTTGTGGCTATACAGGACATTGGTTAGGCCACTATTGGAATACTGCATGTAATTCTGGTCTCCCTCCTATAGGAAGGAGGTTGAGACTTGAAAGGGTTCAGAAAAGATTTACAAGGACAATGCCAAGGTTGGAGGGTTTGAGCTACAGGTAGAGGCTGAATTGGCTGGGCTATTTTCTTTCCCTCGACTGAGGAGTGACCTTATAGAGGTTTACAAAATTATTGGAAGCATGGATAAAGTGAATAGACAAGTTCTTTTCCCTGGAGTGGGTGAGTCCAGAACTAGAGGGTGTAGGTTTAAGGTGAGAGGGGAAAGATATAAAAGGGACCTAGGAGGCAACTTTTTCCACACAGAGGATGGAACGTGTGTAGAATGAGCCGCCAGAGGAAGTGGTGGAGGCTGGTACAATTGCAACACTTAAAAGGCATCTAGATGGGTACATGAATAGAAAGCGTTTAGAGGGATATGGACCATATGGTGGCAAATGGGACTAGATCAGTTTAGGAAACTGGTCAGCATGGACAAGTTGGACTAAAGGACCTGTTTCTGTGCTGTACATCTCTGACTCTATAATTGTTTGGTTGTACTGAACCTGAATTATGCTGAAAGATAAAAAGAAACTCATTCAACTGAAGGCTTTCATCTTGCACCAATCAGGGCAATTCGCAAGAAATACCCAGTAGAGGAGCAACATTTGAAAAACAACCATCACCCTTCTCATATTGTAAAAAATGGTGTTTGCCTTTATTTTGGTATTCTTGCAAAGTGCCGTGATGAGTGCAAAATGAAAAGCTTCGATGAAATGTTGAAACAGGGGATCCTTCATTGACCTTGACCAGGATCTCTTTTCTGGAAGACTCAAGACCTCCACACCATAAATGATTCTGCATTATACTGACTGCCTTATATCAGACTTCCACTGCAATTCCAATCGTCTGTTGGTTAAAGCTGAAGCAGTGATTTACTCTCTTCAACAGCCCACAATTGTCAGAGTTACCACCCAGGTAAATGCTCAATCACATATGTACATTTTTCAAAAAGGTTCACTGGACCCAAAACATTAACTCGGTTTTCTCTCTCCACAGATGCTGCCTGACCTGTTGAGTTTCTCCAGCAATTTCTGTTCTTGTTTGTTTCAGAGCAAAACAGCTTTTGGCTTCTGCCCGTTCTCCTTTCTAACGGGACCTGACTGCCTGTCAGCTGGTGGGAAGGCATCCCCTGCACGCCTCTGTCATAGAATCCTTAGTGTGGACACAGGCCATTTGGACCAACAAGTTCACACCGACCATCCAAAGAACATCCCACCCAGACCCATCCCCTATCCCTAATACGCTACGTTTACCGCTGACTAAATTGCAGTCAGCTCCTCAGATCAGGCGGTTTGGCAGCAGATGAGGAGCAGTTACTCAGGAGTCGATGAGTTGTGTGATACTTTCATCGCAGTGATGTCTTGCACAAATAACATGATTTTATTTAAATTCACTTTACGTCACTGCATTGTATGTTCATTCCCGAAGTGAAAGGAAATGCATTTTCTAAAGGACAGTGGCCCTTTTGAGAATTGCTGTCTGCCTGTCACTGCAGGAAGGGGGAGGTGGTATCCTGGTAATGTCACCGGGCTAGCCGCAGGTATACATATGGAAAGAGCCCACCTGCTTTATCCTTGCCTTTTCAATGGGGCAGTTTAAAGACCTGAACAGTGAGAACCTACAGCTTTGTTTAACCAGTAACATTGCCCGTAAACCTGTTGGGTTACAACTGCCCAAAAGTCACACTGAAGGGGCTAATGGCAACACGTTTCCTGCAGTCATTAAACTATAGATTTGACAAGTTGTAGATTTAACATATGAGGAATGTTTAAGGACTCTGGATCTATAATTCAATGGAGTTTAGAAGGATAAGGAGGGAATCTGATTGAAACTTACAGAATACTGAATGACCTGGACAAAGTGGGTGTTGGGAAGACGTCTCCATTAGTAGGAGAGACTCGGATCAGCGGGCACAGCCTTAGAGTAAAAGGAAGACCTTTTAGAACGGAGATAAGGAGAGACTTCTTCAGCCAGAGAGTGGGGTGTTTATGGAATTCACTGCCACAGAAAGCTGTGGTGGCCAGGTCATTGAGTATATACGAGACAGAGATAGGTAAATTCTTGATTGTCAAGGGGATCAAAAGTTACAGGGAGAAAGCAGGAGAATGGGGTTGAAAAACCTATCAGTAATGATTAAATAGTGGAGCAGAATCGAGGGCTGAATGGCCTATTTTTGCTCTTATGCCTTATCTCTTATCGAGTTACCTATCTGACTGGAAGCAAGTGAATTTTAGCAACAGCTTGAGCACAAAGCATATGGCAGTGACACATTACACATTACACCCCCTTCATTAATTTCAAACCTAAATCAGGCACAGGACACATTGCCAATAAGTTATTGTGTCTTCTCTCTCGAAATCAATTTCACTGCCATAGTCTTAGCAAATGGCTTTACTTGGACAATTTTCTCTTACAATATATTAAATTAGCTGCATATTGTGAATTTTCACTAAATTCAGATTTCACTATCTGTCCTGGTGGAATTTGAATCCATGGACACCTATATCCCCAGGACATCAGCCCAGGATTTGTGGAGAGCTAACCCGGTGACATTACCAGGATACCACCTCCCCCTTCCTGCAGTGACAGGCAGACAGCAATTCTCCAAAGGGCCACTGTCCTTTAGAAAATGCATTTCCTTTCACTTCAGGAATGAACATACAATGCAGTGACGTAAAGTGAATTTAAATAAAATCATGTTATTTGTGCAAGGCATCACTGCGATGAAAGTATCACACAACTCATCGACTCCTGGGTAACTGCTCATCTGCTACTAATACAGACACAGCAAGCTGCTTTTCTGAGAACTCTGCCCCTAAAACACGATTTATAAAAGATCTGTATTTGTACTAGAAGTAGCTGAAGCTTCAATGAAATCATTGTGTCCTATTGCACCAGTGCTGAACCAGACTGCTGTTACCTCCCACTGGCCCTACCATGTCTGACTGGTTAACAGACAGCATGCCTACATTGGGAAACAAATAGAAATGTATTGTAAGAAACAGAGGGCTGGAACAGGTCAGCTTTGATATATCTAATAGAAACTGACTGAATTATGCCTGGAGCTGCATACAGCTCCCACATGAGCATTTTATGAAGGTCAATCCCCACACAACTTAACAAAAGGCAGCATTATGTCAAAGAATTGTTTCTAAATCTCTACATTTACTTCATTTTGATTCTCTTGTTGTTTAAAATACTTGCTAGCCGCTCCCCTGATGTGATTTCTGATTAGATATTCATGTACAATTGAGTGTTTCAGAAACTCGATGTGGAGGGGCTGCTGGACTGGGATGGACAAGGTCAGAAGTCATACAACATCGGAGTGCTATTCAGGTGTAGAAGGAGCAGTGCTCCGAAAGCTTGTGATTTCAAACAAACCTATTGGACTATAACCTGGGGTCATGTGACTTTGGACTCCCTCTAAAGTAAACGGAGTCCTCAGCTGGCATTATCTAAAGCGCCAGGGCCAAGAGAGAGATTTACAAGAAAGAGTCAGATACATCAAAATCAACGCCTTCAGGACCACAAAAGGACCTCATTACAATTTAAGTGTGTATAACGGAGGAACATTTGGGGTGAAATGTTTCTCGGGAGTGGGTATTTGTACAGTTCCAAAATTATAATCATCGCATACGTGTGCACTAATGGGTGAATTGTGTTAGACACTGTCCCGTTACAGGGGCTGCCAGTAAGTTATTGTGTCCTAAAGCTAATTTCAATGCCTCAGCATTAGCAAAAGGCCTTAACTGGGCAATTTTCTCAAGAACACATTTGAGAAACACTGATAGCTATCATTTGGGAAGCACACTCCAGTATTTTTCTGTGTGAAAGTGAAGCCTCCAGAGAGTAACCTCTTAAGTGGTACGATGAAGCAGGGATACTAGTCGTGAGAAATGTCAAAAAGCAGCATGAAATAACTGAAGCAGGAGGTTACCCTGTCAGGTGGTTTCTTCTGACTGCTGTCACAATTCTCTAAATGCGTGCAGCTTCCCACAGTTGGTTTCAGGTTCTAGTGGAGTCATAGTGATGTAAAGCACAGAAACAGACCCTTCAGTCCAACTCGTCCATGCCAACCAGGTATCCTAAATTAATCTAATCCCATTTCCCAGCATTTGGCCCATATCCTTCCAAACCCTTCCTATTCATATACCCATTCAGATGCCTTTTAAACCTCTCACCCTAAACCTATGCCCTCTAGTTCTAGACTCCCCCATCCCAGGGAAAAGATCTTGTCTATTTGTCCCATCCGTGCTACTCAATTTTGTAAACCTCATTAGGTCACCCCTCAGCCTCCGATGCTCCAGGGAAAACAGCCCCAGCTGTTCAGCCTCTCCCTATAGCTCAAACCTTCCAACCCTGGCAACATCCTTGTAAATCTTTTCTGAACCCATTCAAGTTTCACAACATCCTGTAGCAGAGAGACCAGAATTGCATGCAATATTCCAAATGGGAGCCTAAACAACATCCTGTATAGCTGCAACATGACCTCCCAGCTCCTATACTCAATTCTCTTACCAATAAAAGAAAGCATACCTAACACCTTTATCATTATCCTATCTACCTGCAATTCCACTTTCAAGGAACTATGAACCAGGGAGTGATGGGGTCAGATGTCAAAGGAACCTTGACTGAACTCAAAGTTTCTGTGGTAGTGTCCATTCATCTGGGAATGTAACAACCAGGAGGATGAACAGAAAGCCCTGTCTTCTGGTCAGTTGTTAACCCATTGATCAACTCTCTGGCTTGAGAGTTAAAGGCCTCCAGATCTTCAAGCTTGCACATGGCTGTGGTCAGATAGAGAACCTGAGGAGGTGTCCCAAAGTTTCCACGGGCCCCTCAGTCAGACAGAGGCAGCCGAATTCACTCGGCCGTATCCTCACTCCCACCCAAGGGATTTCTAGGAGTCGAGACCCCCGTCTGGAGGTAATTGAGACACAGCCATGCCAGCTCCTAGTGACAAGGACTCCTTGTGAAACCAGTGAGACCTGCAGGTGTGTTGTTGCAATCATACAGATTTACAGCAATAGAGGGAAGGAGAAAGTGAGGACTGCAGATGCTGGAGATCAGAGTCGAGAGAGTGGTGTTAGATAAACACAGCAGGTCAGGCAGCATCCGAGGAGCAGGAGAGTCAACATTTCGGGCATAAGCTCTTCATCCACATTCTTATTGAAGGGCTTCTGCCCAAAATGTTGACTCCCCTACTCCTCAGATGCTGCCTGACCTGCTGTGCTGTTCCAGCAGCAGACTTTGACAGCAATAAAGGAAGGCCTATCACATCTGCATCAGTGAGAAACAACTGCTGGTTTATATTTAATGTTGTGGCTGCATTCTGGTAAATCACCACTTTTAGTAAAACTACTTTAAGTGAATCAGAGTTTCCCAGACAATTCAATGATTCAGTTGGAGTTTCCTCAGATATGTCTGACTCAGAGAAACAATGTACGAGTTGAAATACTCAGCCATAAATATTTGGCGATGTGTATTCTCATCCGAAATAATTTGCATTGTCAGTGAAACTGTCAGGGAACCTTGTCCAATGCTATACATTATAGCCATTTCAATAAGAGTCATACATCTACAACACTGTACCTTTAGATCAGCTTGGCCCTGTGCAGTGACAGATATTAATCTGTTCAGGTAACAGTTACCCATCTACATACACTAAACCTCCACCATTAGATGGAGCCCAGGTCCTCAGTGCGGACTCAGAGGCAGCAGGTAGGAGAGGAGATCAGATTGTGGGCTAAGTCCCAGGAACAGAGGGTGAGAGAGGAGCAGGAGTCAGACTGAGAGCCAGAGTATAAACCACGGCAGAGGGAGGGGGCAGCTGCAGTCCCTGGTGGTCACAACAGAAACTGGGAACTTCAAACGTAAGAGTGGAGTGTGGAAACAGGAGCCAAGGACATCAGAGACACCAACACCAGTCCACCCAGTCAGGCATGTGGAAAGCCTCCTCCTATTCTGCTTTACACCTGTATGATAATTTTCACATATTGGAGATAAAGGACATCACCTATGATTATCAAACTTGGAAATAATGAAGTGCTTTTAGCAGAGGAAATGGACTGAACAAAAACATTGTCTTTCTTAGCCTTTCAAACAAGGGGGAAGTGCCTGGTGATCGTTTGGATTAAAAAGAAACACCAGGACACAGAGAATTCAAACGGACAATAACTCCTAAAGAAAACACATTTCACTTAGTGGGTGGGAAATAGGGTCGCTTCTTACTCAAAACCCCTGAGCAGGGATCATCGCTGTTAGACACATCTATGGTTTCAATTACAAAGCTCAGAAAACTGTTTTATTTTTATTATATTAGAAGAACGAACTGAGAATGCTGGAAATCAGAAACAGAATCAAAAATTATTGAAGAGACTCAGGTCTGGCAGCGTCTGTGGAGAGAGAAAGTGTCAATATTTCAGGTCCTGTGACCCTACAACCCCACTGAGTCTCTCCAGCAGTTTCTGGTTTTGTTTGTTTGAATGCCAGTTGTTTCAATGCTGTTTTAATATTTGTAACTAGAGCCATTCTTGAACAGCTTTTGGGAATAGGTTACTTTTATTGGAGCCAAATTTATGGAGTCAGACTGAAGGGTCTAGTTTCCGTGTTGTACATCGGTGACTCTATGATCCAGAGCAAGGCCATTCAGCCCACTGACTCTGTGCCAGCTTTCTGTGGACCAATCTAGTTGGTCCCAATCCCCACTTTGTCCCTATCACCCCAAGAGTTCATTTCCCTCAAGAAACTACGTAAATCTCCTTTTGAAGTCAGTTTTACTAACTTTCACTTGGGAACTGACAGGGAAGAGCTAGTCAGTCAAAATCAGTCATCTGGTTGGAAATGACAATAACCCGTTTAGAAGCATTACACCATTTAAAAGGCATCTGGATGGGGATATGAATAGGAAGGGTTTAGAAGGATATGGGCCAAGTGCTGGCAAATGGGACCAGATTGTTAAGGATATCTGGTCAGCATGGACGAGTTGGACCGAAGTGTTTCCGTGCTGAACATCTCTGTGACTCTAGGTGTCCCTCAGATAACAAGAAGAAAACATAATCGCCACTGATATTAAGATCAAAAGACATGGGAGTAAAAGACAAGATCAAAGACAGTGGGCCATTCAGCCCATCGAATCTGCTCCACCCCTCAATGAGATTGTGGCTGATCTGATAATCCTCAACTTTTTCCTGCCTCTCCCCTCCCCCCTCCCCCCCCGCCCCCATAACCCTTTATTCCTCTGGGTTAAAAATCTATCTCAGCCTGAAATATATTTAAAGACTCAGTCCTCTGCAACAAAGAATTCCACAGATTTACTATCATCTGAGGGAAGAAATTCCCTCTCATTTCTCTTAAATGTGACCCTTTAATTTAACATAAAGCAAATAAACCACATGGCTGGAACACGGCTTTTAGTCAAACTCACTGATAGCTTTCTCCTTTGACAGTGAAATCATTGCATCAACATCAAAGTCCTACCAATTTATTTTTATTCTTTTTTTAGACATGAATTCATCCTTTCTTTGCGTAAACAGCTCAATATTTCCACCACTGAGCTTGATTAAAGTAAGCAAATCACTGAAGCGGAAACTTTTAATATGTCCCTGGAAGTCTGCAGAGCCATTTTGTTAAATTTAGGTTTCCCCGAGTTATATTTTCTACGACATTAATGTTTCCGTTTTCCATAAAGTATTGCAGCACGCTGAATACATAACGAGCTTCTTATACCTCAGTCCAATACCGTGTTTGGAAATCAGCTTTTCTTAAAGTTGCAGAGTAACAGCAACTGATGCCAAAACATCTTACTGTCCCCTAATGTTATCACTTATTTATCCCAGTCTCTCTTTCAACTGATGCTGCCCACCCTCCAATGTGTTCGCAGCATTTTTACAGATTTTTAGATTAGATTCTCTACAGTGTGGAAACAGGCTCTTCGGCCCAGCAAGTCCACACTGACCCTCCGAAGAGTAACCCACCCATTCCTCTGAATGATGTACCTAACACTATGGGCAATTTAGCAAAACCCTAACCCTGCACATCTTTGGACTGTGGGAGGAAACTGGAGCACCCGGAGGAAACCCACGCAGACACGGGGAGAACGTGCAAACTCCACACAGTCAGTCGCCCGAGGCTGGATTCGAACCCGGGTCCCAGGTGCTGTGAGGCAGCAATGCGAACCACTGATCCCCCATGCCGCCCATAGTTGAGGATTATCAGATCAGCCCTGAATGGTGGAGTAGACACAATGGGCTGAATAGCCTACTTCTAGTTTTAGGTCTTATGTCCTATTACTACATGCCTTTAAGTGGTGATATCTTTATATTCAAGGAAGGTCATTTAGTATATCTAAATTTGTTCATCTAGGTCGGCCTACAATCATCCCTTATATCGTTCATCTTTTCTTAAATAATTCCTAGGTTTCTGCCTTTATTATTCTACCTGGAAGCCTAATTTTTCCCTGAAAAATTCTTTCTACAAATTTCTTTTCACAAATTTTTCACATCCTTTCATTGAAAGTAATATTCCAATTAACTGTCTTTGCATCCTTAACAATCATAGAGTCATAGAGATGTACAGCATGGAAACAGACCCTTCGGTCCAACCCGTCCATGCCGACCAGATAGCCCAACCCAATCTAGTCCCACCTGCCAGCACCCGGCCCATATCCCTCCAAACCCTTCCTATTCATATACCCATCCAGATGCCTTTTAAACGTTGCAATTGTTCCAGCCTCCACCACATCCTCTGGCAGCTCATTCCATACACGTACCACCCTCTGTGTGAAAAAGTTGCCCCTTAGGTCTCTTTTATATCTTTCCCCTCTCACACTAAACCCATGCCTTCTAGTTCTGGACTCGCCCACCCCAGGGAAAAGACTTTGTCTATTTATTTTATCCATGCTCCTCATAATTTTATAAACCTCTATAAAGGTCACCCCTCATCCTCCGACGCTCCAGGGAAAACAGCCCCAGCCTGTTCAGCCTCTCCCTGTAGCTCAAATCTTCCAACCCTGGCAACATTCTTGTTAATTTTTTCTGAACCCTTTCAAGTTTCACAACATCTTTCCGATAGAAAGGAGACCAGAATTGCACTCAATATTTCAACAGTGGCCTAACCGATCTCCTGTACAGCCACAACATGACCTCCCAACTCCTGTAGGAGAAAGTGAGGACTGCAGATGCTGGAGATCTGAGCTGAAAATGTGTTGCTAGAAAAGCGCAGCAGGTCAGGCAGCATCCAAGGAGCAGGAGAATCTCTGCCTGACCTGCTGCGCTTTTCCAGCAACACATTTTCAGCTCCCAACACCTGTACTCAATACTCGGACCAATAAAGGAAAGCATACCAAACACCTTCTTCACTATCCTATCTACCCACGACTCCAAGGTCTCTTTGTTCAGCAACACTCCCTTGGACCTTAAGTGTATAAGTCCTGCTAAGATTTGCTTTCCCAAAATGCAGCACCTTACGTTTATCTAAATTAAACTCCATCTGCCACTTCTCAGCCCATTGGCCCATCTGATCAAGATTCTGTTATAATCTGAGGTAACCTTCTTCGCTGTCCACTACACCCCAATTTTGGTGTCATCTGCAAAATTAGTAACTATATCTCTTATGCTCGCATCCAAATCATTTGTATAAAATGACGAAAAGTGGTGGACCCAGCACCAATCCTTGTGGCACTCCACTGGTCACAGGCCTCCTGTCTGAACAACAACCCTCCACCACCACCCTCTGTCTTCTACCTTTGAGCCAGTTCTGTACTCTGTACATCTTGTAATAAATCCACTTACGTATACATCTGTCCCATGTAAGCTTGCAATCTGAATGTTATTTTAAAATAAAGCAGTTTTTAATCAATTTGTTCAGAGTTGCTATCACACAACTCTAACGCGAGTAGGTCTTGAACCTGGGCCTCCCGGGTCAGAGATACAGACGCTATCACTGTGCTACAAGAGGGCCCTAAACTGCATATTCTAACATTTTTGGAGTAGTTCCATTACTTTTGTTTTAATCAACGGTTCCAGTAGTCGCTACATTCAAACTTGTCTTGGAACAAGGACAGGGCGTTTTTATATACAATCCCTACAGTGTGGAATCAAGCCCTTAGACCCAACAAGACCACAGCAACCCTCCGCCCTTACCCTATTATCCTATATTTACCTCTGACTACACATCCCTGAACATTATGGGCAATTTAGCATGGCCAATCCACCTGACCTGCACATCTTTGGACTGTGGGAGGAAACCAGAGCACCCGGAGGAAACCCACACAGACACGGGGAGAATGTGCAAACTCCAGACAGGCAGTCGCCAGAGGCTGGAATCAAACTCGGGTCCCTGGCGCTACAAAGCAGCAATGCTCACCACTGAGCCGCTCCAACAACGATTGTAAGCGTTTCGATAACATATCAAGAATCATTACTGAGCAGATCAAGGGTTAGAGTCAGTTGGAGTTAATAAGACAGGGAGTAAATAAAGGAGCAATGAAAAAAGCTCTCAACACAAAAGTGGTGTCAAGGAAGCAACTGTAGGCCACTGGTGCCTTTGAATCCTGGGAGCGAGTAACTGCAGCTAAATACTGGGGCCGGAGCGAAGGAAAAGTTCTGATAGCCACAGGGGCTTGGAGGAAGCCAATGAGCCATAATAGCTCAAGGTGGAAGAGAGTGGGTTGAAATAAGCTCCCAATATGAGTCTTGAAGAAGGATTATACCCGAAATGTGGACTTCTCCACCTCCTGACGCTCCCTGGTCTGTTGTGTTCTTCCAACCTCCTGTTTGTCTACTCTGGATTCCAGCATCTGTTTTTTTTTGTCTCTAACTAAGTAATATTTGCTTGAGCTCAGGGAACCCTTCACTCAGTATCAGTTTGAGAAAGCTGGCTGTTAGCAGATCAAAGCACTTTCTTACTTCCTGAATTTCAGCCCAGAATAAGCAGCTGGATGAAAATAAAGCTCTCCAAATAATACGTTACAGAAATAAACATGTGGACAGCAATGACTGAAGGGGATAATAATATTTTTAAATATATTCGTTCATTAAATTCGGGCTTCATGTAGCATTTTATTGCCCATCCCTAACTGTCCCATGATCAGAGTAGCTCACTAGAACCATTACAGAGTCAGAGTCAATCCCATCACTGTGGGTCTGGAATCACATGTAGGCCAGACTCAGACAGGATCGCAGATTTCCTTCCCTAAAAGGATGCTAGTGAACCAGATGGATTTTTATAACAAACAATTCATAATCATTCTTAGACTTTTAATTCCATACATTTACTGAATTCAAATTCCATCAGATGGTCTGGTAGGATTTGAACCCATACCTCCAGAATATTACCCTGGGTCTCAGGATGACTACTCCAATGACATTACCACTACACCATTATTGGTGTTGCTACATAGCTGCACCGCACCAGAGGGCAAAGTTTAACAGGACGAGGTTTAATTTTTATGAAGGAAATACGGAGAATGTTTTGTTCTCTCTGAGAGCCATTATTCTGTGCAATTCCCTTCCCTGGAAAGTATTTAAGTTTGAGTTAAATAGATTTTTGACAGACAAGGGAGTAAAGGACAAAATAACTTCACAGAGGCCAGTATCCCATCACTAAGTCCCCCCCTTATTTACACACGGAGAGCCCCTGACACGGATCCAGCTCCCTCAGAGCAAACAGGACCTCTGACATTCCTGGTTATATCTGTCAGCCAGGGCTCCCTGATTGGGGCTGTTAACCTGATCCAATCAGGGAACTCAGATTCTATGAGGTCCATCAATCTGACTGACTGCGTTCCAATCCGTACAAAAGTCAGAGGTAAACATGGAAATGAAGCCACAATCAGATCAGCCACGACCTTCCTCGATGGTGGAGCAGGCTTGAGGGGCTGAATGGCCTACTCCTGCTCTTTAGGTCTATGTCACTATGTCTGCAGATTCTCTTCTCCTGCTGAAAGATATACAGCTGCTGACAAGTCAAAGTAAGCATTTAATTAGCAATTGTAAATCATCAGCTTAAAAAGGAAAAAAAAACAAATCTATTCAATTTGCTTCAAAACATCAGGAGTTATCTCCTCCGGGATGGAGGCCGGAATCCTTAGTGGGATCACCCTGTACCCGTCTTGGGGGATCAAGCTACATAAGAGTTAAATGAGCTGGAGCTTTCCTCAGGGAGATGTTTTGTACAAATGCACACCCTCCTTTAATTTCCTACCAACTCCAAGTTAAAACAGTTTCAGTCAATGGTACAATCATACTTGACTTCATTCAAAGAGGAGGAAAGAACAAGGAAGAGTGCAGACAGTTCTCATTTTCATTTGAGGTTTGGTTGACATCGGAGGAATGTGATATTAATGTGAGCTGCTAAAACTGAAATAATGAGCTTCCAGGATTAAGATTCACTTAATATCCACCAGTTGAGAACCTAGTCACTTGGAAGTAAAGAACTTCAGTATTGATGAAAAAGGACACAGTTTGTCCAAGTTTTCGTCTTGCACTCATCAGAATAATTCACAAGAATACCCAACATGAAGGGAAAACATCATTGAGACTATATAAAGAGAAGTACACTGATTGGTTTGACAATTAGTCTATGACTGGCAGCTGACTGTAAGCTATTGTTAATGGATGTATTCTCCATGGCAAAACTTCCACCAGAGACTACCCGCCAATCCATCAGCGCTCTCCTCTCGTACACGATAAACACAGTTTTCTCTCTTTTGTTACTTTCAGGTTCGGGACTTTATATATTGATGGTTAGTCCCTGTAACGCAGATATGGAGAGGAGTGCGGTTTGGTTTACGGGCATTCTCTCAGTCAGCACTCTCCATCACTTCTGAGGAGGCAATGTTTCAAAGAACATTGAGTAGCTGTACGGACTCTGGACTCAAGAATTGGGGGTGGAAATCTCGTCAGAGGTGTAGGAGGATATTTAGGAGAACGTAAGGAACATTTTGATTTGTAAGAGGATGCAGGCTATACAACTGAAGGTCCTCCACAAGGGCTCATTTGGTACTGAAGCGACTAGCAAAATTTAAGACAGGAGCGTCCCCAGTGTAAACTGGATGTTGGCACTCTTACTCATGGTCATGCTACAAGCTTCATCGGTATTGGGACGGCATAGCGAGTGTTTTGGAAAGTGTCTTGGCAACTGAGATTAAGGTGGATCCAATCTCCCTCCTTTTGGGTTTGCCAAATGTCCCTTCTTGAGTCATGCATGAGAAGAAACTGTTTAATATTCTTTCATTCTGCGTGAGAAAGAACATTCTAATGAGCTGGGTGTAGGAGGACCTTCCAGTTATGGAGCACATCCCCCTGGACTTCCTTAGGAGTATGGTGCACCAGAAAATGGAACTTTTTTTATAGAATGTGGCGGCCCTTTCTGAATTATATAGACGTAGACTTGTCAGCTAGATTAATCAGGGCCTTGGTGTAGTCACGAGGGCTGTGCCTGGCAGTCCGGGGACCACTGGGCGGGGGAAGAATCCTGAACAAATATGGGTTTGCCAACTAATGCTCCCAGTGGTGGGGAGCTTTGGTGGGATTGCGCTGAGTGCAGTAACTTAACTGAATGTAATTTAATTTACCTTTTTTTAAACTTGGGTTTCTTTTTAGTTATTTATTGAATTGTAGTTTTTGTAGATTTTTTCTCCTCTCAGTGGTTTGTGGTGAAAACTTTACTTACTATTATTGTCATTCGATTAAAAGGTTGTTATACTGTTTTGTAGTGATTTTGTAACTTTGTAAAAAATTTAAAATCTTTTTTCTCAATAAAAGTATTTTTTTTTAGAATAACTGCAGTTTCCCCTGTACTTTGACATCTTTCGCCAATTTTCCTGATGATACACGATCAAAAAGGTTTGACAAAATGTGGCTTTTTGATCCAGCAAAGCCCAGTCTGTGATTCTTTATTGAGCTAACATGGTTTTGTTCCGTTTAGTCTTATTTCTCCTCACAGAATCCCTATAGTGTGGAAACAGGCCCTTAGGCCCAACAAGTCCACACTGGCCCTCCGAAGAGTATCCCACCCAGACCCATTTCCCCTACCTTATTACTCTACATTTCCCCCTGACTAATGCACCTAACCTACACATCCCAGAACACTATGGGGCAATTTAGCATGGCTAATTCACCTAACCTACACAACTTTGGATTGTGGGAGGAAACCGGAGCACCCAGAGGAAACCCACGCAGACACGGGGAGAACGTGCAAGCTCCACACAGACAGTCGCCAGAGGGAAACGTAGAGTAATTGGGGAGGGGGATAGGTCTGGGTGGGTTACTCTTTGGAGGGTCGGTGTAGATTTGTTGGGCCGAAGAGCCTGTTTCCACACTGGAGGGATTCTGTGATGGATTCTAAAGGTGCAAGAATGGTTGGATCTTTCTGCAGTTCTTATTTTTGGGGTATATCCTGGTGAAGAAAGGACAGGCAGGTCAGGGACAGACACTGACAGAAGTAAAGCTTAAGGATCATGTCTATCCAGAGGACAAGGAAGGCTGATAGAATTGTCAATTTTTATTTACAATTGGCAGCTCAAATACTCCGTGCCAGATCCTGAAGTAAAAATCATAAATTTCTCACATGGAGTCAGTTTGATGACCACTGAACTTATAGCCCACAGGGGCCACACACATGTTCTTCAGTATCCCACATATTGATGCCCCAAATATTCCTCACCTTGTATCGTTCCAGACCCTGGGGCCATATTCCCAGAGGGCAGATTATCAGATGTCATCTCCTCAACCAGGGCTTCCTCCATTGGGAGAAGTGGAAAGAGGCAAGGTCACCGTAGGGTTACCCAGACCATTATCCAGAGAGATAAATGACTGGCGAAAGCTTAAATCTGAGGCTTAATCATACCTCAACCAAGGGAAAGGTTAAGGCATGGTGAACTCAGCTGGTGTAGGAACTGAATCCACACTGTTGGCATCACAAACCAGCCATCCAGCCAACTGAACTAACCAACCTTCTGTTGGGGACAGGTCTGTCACTGTATAACACTGTGGTAAAGCACTGGTATCAATCGCTATTGTGAAAAATTACAGAATCTTGTCACCGTACTTTATAGCCTACATACAATGGACTGGAGTATTGTACCCCACATCAACAACTCAGGGCACACATGGCTACAGGGAAATTGATCACAGCAACTCTCACCTCACTGCTCCTAGCTCTCAATTCTTGTGCAGTTGGAGGAAAATATAAACTATCTCGAACGCAAAACACAGATTACTGAAGGAAATATTTCTAGAAACTGCAAAGATAGATTTACCTGGAATTGAGACCAATTTCTGGAGCTCCTGCTTCAGATCCATTATATCTTTACAAAGTTGAATGTCATCCATCCTGCAATTCAATGTGACATAGATTATTACAGGTTCAGGAGAGAGAAATTCAGCATGCCAAGAAAAATATTTTACTCCATTTATTTCAGTTTCAAGTTTTGAAGCTTGTTATTTTCATGCAGGGAGCAGGTTCCTTAGGGAAGGAGCAGGTTAATGAAGCCAATTGTATCATTTATGTTCTAGAATCTCGGAATAACCAAAGGAAAGGACGATAGGCTATTTACCAAACAGGGCTTCGGCCTCGCTGTCTCAACGCAAAACAATGTGGGTTCAATCATTCCAATCATCCCCGAGATTGGACAACAAACCAAAGCTGACACCTCAGTGCAGTGCCGAGGCAGCGCCATGCTGTCGGAGGGTCAGTGCTGAGGGAATGCCGCACTGTCGGCAGGTCAGTGCTGAGGGAACATTGCGGTGTCTTGGATATTAAAAGTTCTTTAAATAAATAGCAAGGGTGATCTCTCATTGTGCTGGGGAAACCTTATTACTTATTTAAATGGTTAGGAACATGGGATATCACAGCAATTACAGAAACATGGCTCAGGGATGGGCAGGACTGGCAGTTTAATGTTCCAGGATACAAATGCTACAGGAAGGATAGAAAGGGAGGGAAGAGAGGTGGGGGAGTGGTGTTTTTGATAAGGGGTAGCATTACAGTTGTACTGAGGGAGGATATTCCTGGAAATACATCCAGGGAAGTTATTTGGGTGGAACTGAGAAATAAGAAAGGGATTATTGGGATTGTATTATAGACCCCCTAATAGTTAGAGGGAAATTGAGAAACAAATTTGTACGGATATCTCAGTTATCTGTAAGAATAATAGGGTGGTTATGGTAGGGGATTTTAACTTTCCAAACATAGATTGGGACTGCCATAGTGTTAAGGGTTTAGATGGAGAGAAATTTAAGTGTGTGCAGGAAAATTTTCTGACTCAATATGTGGATGTACCTACTAGAGAAGGTGCAAAACTTGACCTACTCTTGGGAAATAAGGCAGGGCAGGTGACTGAGGTGTCAGTGGGGGAGCATTTTGGGGCCAGTGACCGTAATTCTATTAGTTTTAAAATAGTGATGGAAAAAGATAGACTAGATCTAAAAGTTGAAGTTCTAAATTGGAGGAAGGCTAATTTGATGGTAATAGGCAAGAACGATGAAAAGTGGAATGGGGGCAAATGTTTGCAGGTAAAGGGACGGCTGGGAAATGGGAAGCCTTCAGAAATGGGATAACAAGAGTCCAGAGAAAGTGCAGTCCTGATAGGGTGAAAGGAAAAACTGGTAGGTACAGGGAATGCTAGATGACTAAAGAAATTCAGGGTTTGATCAAGAAAAAGAAAGAAGCATATCTAATGTATAGACAGGATAGATCGAGTGAATCCTTAGAAGAGTATAAAGGAAGTAGGAGTATATTTAAGAGGGAAATCAGGAGGGCAAAAGGGGGACATGAGATAGCTTTGGCAAATAGAATTAAGGAGATTCCAAAGGGTTTTTACAAATACAATTAAGGACAAAAGGGTAACTAGGGAGAGAATAGGGCCCTTCAAAGATCAGCAAGGCCACCTTTGTGTGGAGCCACAGACAATGGGGGAGATACCAAATGAGTATTTTGCATCAGTATTTACCGCAGAAAAGGATATGGAAGATATAGACTGTAGGGAAATAGATGGTGACATCTTGCAAAATTTCCATATTACAGAGAAGGAAGTGCTGGATGTCTTGAAACACATAAAAGTGGATAAATCCCTAGGACCTGACCAGGTGTACCCGAGAACTCTGTGGGAAGCGATTGCTGGGCCTCTTGCCGAGGTATTTGTATCATCGATAGTCACAGGTGAGGTGCCGGAAGACTGGAGGCTGGCAAACATGGTGCCACTGTTTAAGAAAGATGGTAAGTACAAGCCAGGGAACTATAGACCAGTGAGCCTGACCTCGGTGGTGGGCAAGTTGTTGGAGGGAATCCTGAGGGACAGGATGTATATGTATTTGGAAAAGCAAGGACTGGCATTGTTTGTGGGAAATCATGTCTCACAAACTTGTTTGAGTTTTTTAAGAAGTAACAAAGAAGTTTGATGAGGGCAGAGCAGTAGATGTGATCTATGTGGACTTCAGTAAGATGTTCAACAAGGTTCCCCATGGGAGACTGATTAGCAAGGTTAGATCTCACGGAATACAGGGAGAACTAGCCATTTGGATACAGAACTGGCTCAAAGGTAGAAGACAGAGGGTGGTGGTGGAGGGTTGTTTTTCAGACTGGAGGCCTGTGACCAGTGGAGTGCCACATGGATCGGTGCTGGATCCACTGCTTTTCGACATTTATATAATGATTTTATAAATTATTCCAATGTGAGCATAAGAGGTATAGTTGGCAAGTTTGCAGATGACACCAAACTTGGAGGTGTACTGGACAACAAAGAAGGTTACCTCAGATTACAATGGGATCTTGATCAAAGAAGAACAAAGAACAAAGAAGAAGAATTACAGCCCAGGAACAGGCCCTTCGGCCCTCCAAGCCTGAGCTGATCCACATGTACTGTCTAAACCTGTTGGTCAATTCCTAAGCCTCTGTATCCCTCTGCTCCCCACCTACTCATGCATCTGTCCAAACGCACCTTAAGTGAATCTACCGTGCCTGCCTCTACCACCTCTGCTGGCAATGTGTTCCAAACGCCCACCACCCTCTGTGTGAAGTACTTGCTGCGTAAAACCCCCTTAAACTTTCCACCTCTCACCTTGAAAGCGTGACCTCTCGTTATCGAATCCTTCACCCTGGGTAAAAGCTTGTCTCTATCCACCCTGTCTATACCCTTCATGATTTTGTAAATCTCAATTAGGTCCCCCCTCAATCTCCTTTTTTCTAATGAAAACAATCCTAACCTACTCAACCTCTCTTCATAGCTAGCACCTTCCATACCAGGCAACATCCTCGTAAACCTTCTCTGCACCCTATCAAAAGCATCCACATCCTTTTGGGTAATGTGGCAACCAGAACTGTACGCAATATTCTAAATGCGGCTGAACCAATGTCTTGTACAATTTTGACATGACTTGCCAACTCTTATACTCAATACCACGTCCTATGAAGGCAAGCATACTATATGCCTTCTTGACCACTCTATTCACCTGTGCAACAACCTTCAGGGTACAATGGACCGGCGCTCCCAGATTTCTCTGCTCATCAACTTTTCCCAAGGATCTTCCATTCAATGTACAATTCGCCCTAGAATTAGACTTACCTAAATGCATCACCTCATATTTTTCTGGATTGAACTCCAATTGCCACTTTCCCGCCCAACTCTCCAGTCTATGTACATCCTCCTGTATTCTCTGACAATCCCTTATGCTTTCTGTCATTCCACCAATCTTTGTGTCATCTGCAAACTTGCTGATCATACCAATAGTGCCCTCGGATGGGCCAGTGGGCTGAGAGGTGGCAGATAGAGTTTAATTTAGATAAATGTGAGATGCTGCATTTTGGGAAAGCAAATCTTAGGAGGAATTATACACTTAATGATAAGGTCCTAGGGAGTGTTGTTGGACAAAGGGACCATGGAGTGCAGGTTCATAGCTCCTTGAAAGTGGAGTCGCAGGTAGATAGGATAGTGAAGACGACGCTTGGTATGCTTTCCTTTATTGACCAGAGTATTGAGTACAGGAGTTGGGAGGTGATGTTGCGGCTATACAGGGTATTGATTAGGCCACTGTTGGAATATTGCATGCAGTTCTGGTCTCCTTCTGTCCGAAGGATTTTGTGAGACTTGAAAGGGTTCAGAAAAGATTGACAAAGATGTTGCCAGGGTTGGGAGATTTGAGCTATAGGGAGAGGTTGAACAGGCTAGGGCTGTTTTCACTGGAGTATCGGAGGCTGAGGGATGACCTTATAGAGGTTTATAAAATTATGAGAGGCGTGGATAGGATAAACAGACAAAGTCTTTTACCTGCGGTGGGGGAGTCCAGAACTAGAGGGCATAGGTTTAGGGTGAGAAGGGAAAGATATAAAAGAGACATTGGAGCAACTTTTTCACACAGAGGGTGGTACGTGTATGGAACGAGCTGCCAGAGGAAGTGGTGGAGGCTGGTACAATCGCAACATTTAAGAGGCATCTGGATAGGTATATGAATAGGAAGGGTTTGGAGGGATATGGGCCAGGTGCTGGAAGGTGGGATTGGATTTGGTTGGGATATCTGGTCAGAATGGATGAGTTGGACCGAAGGGTCTGTTTCTGTGCTGTACATCTCTATGACTCTATAACACCAATAGAATGAGATGAGTGGACCTCCCTAACTTCAAATACTGTTGATCTTGCTTTGTGCATCTCTTGCTCAGCCATAACTTGTATGTCCCGCTCTGTCTAATAATCCTGGCACCTATGTGTCCTTGTTTACTGTCTGTACTGCTTGCAAAACAAAAGTTTCCACTGTACGTAGATACAATTGACAATAAATCAAAGCAAATAATGGTCTCACTTCATCGGATCTTCGAGTGTGGTACTTTACTGTGGAGAAACTGTCAAAGCTGGTTCCTACATTGTAACTCCTTCAGAAGGACTTCATTGACTGTAAAGCCCTTTGGGGATTTCCTGACATTGTGAAAAGTGCCATACAAAAGTAGCCTCTATGTAAAAATACCAAAACTCATGAAATGCCAGGGAACATTAAAATCAGTTTGAAATAATCTTGATTTCTGATTGTGTTTCTGATGAACCCAAAATGACAGTCATTAACTTCCGTTTAATTGGAGGTACTGTCCCTACTCCTGGACTAAGAATCCCCGGTTCAAGTCCCACCTGCTCCCGAGGTGTGTAATAACATCACTGAAGATGTTAATTAGAAAAAAAAACAGGTTGAACTCGTTATGTCTAACTTCAGTGATAATCACATCCCGGATTCCTGACTACTTCAAATCCTCAGTCGCTGCGGTTTTATTAACATTTCTCACTGCCTATCGCCACAACAAACTTTACCTTTTTGTTTCACAGGAGAAACGGTTTTGTCCTCTGGGGTTTGTCAGTTGAGGTGACTGACAATATCTCTCTGTATCCTGCTGATCCAAGAGTGTGTGCATCTCTCAGTGATGCCCTGAGTTAGGGAGTTGGCTTTTTACCCTTTGAGAGAATTGTTTTCATTCCACCTCCAGGACTGGGACAGAAATATCTTAAAGCTCACTGGTTAGTTACAATTTCACAACAAGTAGCACTATCATTAAATAAGCACCTGGACCTCTCTCTCCCCGCCACTGTGTCTCTCTCTCTCTCTGTCCCATTCACCCCAAGCTATAAAAAGCCAGTCTGTCATATTAGTTAGTTAAGATGTGGAGGTGTCAGTGTTGGACTGGGGTGGATGAACTCAAAGTCACAATGCACCAGGTTATAGTCCCAACAGGTTTATTTGAAATCACAAGTTTTCAGAGCGCTGCTCCTTCATCAGCCTGGTGTCGAGTGACCTCTGATCCTGCGCATTATCGAGTCAGCTATCCCACACCAGAAAAATAAAAATCAGAATTTCCCAGCTCAGATTTCCAACAACAATCCCTGCATTTACATAGCACTTTTAACGTGCTACAAGGCATTTCATAAGAACAGTTACTTTTTTTTAAGATATGGCACTTTGGTTTCTGATTTCATTAGTGGTGGAAGTAGCTGCCAGAATTAAAACTGTGGAATCTCCAAAATCATTTTAGGTGGTTCTGCTGTGGGTCTGAAGGCGACAAAGGGACAGTGTTCTGAAAGCTTGTGATTTCAGATAAAGCTGTTGTACTATAACTTGGTGTCGCATGACTCCTGATTTAATTAGTTATCAAAACACGTTAGTCAGGACGTGTTATCCCCACTGCCCTCAGATGCTGCAGCGCCAGTTCATTAGCTGTGATGACGCACTTGCCTCTGCTCTTCTGACAACATTCCAATAAAAATTTATGATGCATCCAACTCAATTTTATCTCATCCATAAAGAGAATACATTATTAGCTCCTCAGATGGCTTCATTGGTGAAGGGAGCACAGGGACCCAGATGTCGAATGCTCCCAGTGACAGTCAAGTATTACTGAATCAGAGGTCAAGTTAGTAATCTAGGTACAATGACTGCTGTTCCTCAGCAAAAGATGTAGACTTTAGCACAAAGACGTCTCAGTCTCCCTGGATCAGGATCTGAATTTCCAATGAGAACAGTAACTTGACGTCATTGCTGATGAGTGAGCATGAACTCAGACTGAGTTACTACACTCCTGATCATCATTAACTGTAATCTGGGAGCTTCCTCCAACACTACGGGGCAAGAGACAACAAAAACAGATACTTTCAAAACCAGATTCAGCAACTGGCAAGAGACATCTGCCAATTGATGGCCTGTCTAAGGTTTCAATTAATTTCAATTTCAGACAATGCTCTCCCTTCAACTGCACAACCGAACCTTACCCCTTTCCCGATTTGTGACAGGAACATAAACTGGCCATTCAGCCCATTGATCCTGTACTTCCTGTCGACAAGATGATGACTGATCGGTCTTGTGACTCAGCCCACTCACTATTACCCTCTCGACACTACCATTGAATATTGAAATCCAACTCTTAGAACACAGCCTACTGATATGGCAGCTAGCAGATACAGAGACCTGCCGATATGGGAGATAACAGATACAGCGACCTACCATTATGGCAGATAGCAATTACAGTAACCTGCCGATATGGCAGATAGCAGATACAGCGACCTGCTGATATGGCAGATAGCAGATACGACAGACTGCCAACATTGCAGATAGCAGATACAGCGACCTGCCGTTATGGCAGATAGCAAATACAGCAACCTTCTGATGTTGCAGATGTAATCCATCACAAAACAAATGATCATTATGGACTATATATGATTGAAGTATAAATTGAAATACAGAATGCAACAATAACAATATCCCTGTGTGGAGACTGAGTATTACCTTTTATGAGAAACATTTCCTGCTTGATTCTGATGATCTGTGGAAAATGATGGAGGTGTTAAAATGTCAGCACAGGAGCTACGTAAGACTTCCTTCCCAAATATCTTGACTCAAGGCCCTGTATTCTGAAACTTATAGATACAGGAACTGGCTACCGTTACAATTCTATTAATTAACGTGACTTCATTTCTCTCAAATACAACACACCTCTGCCCAGGCAATAGCAGCTCAGCTACGTTAATCTGTAACTATGATGTGGAGAAGCTGATGTTGGACTGGGATGGACAAAGTTAAAAATCACACAACACCAAGTTATAGGCAAACAGGTTTATTTGGAAGCACTAGAGCACTGCTCCTTCATAAGGTGGTTGTGGAGCAGGGCCATAAGACACAGAATCTATAGCAAAAGATTGTAGTGTCATGCGACTAAAATGATATATTGAACAAACCTGAATTGCTGTTCAGTCTTTCATCCTTCGAATGGGTTGCAGGTTTTGGTTTATTAATATGCAAATCCCAGAACTTCTTTTGGAATACAGACAGACTCTAACCTCACACCTTTAATACATTGTCTGAGCTGAAATGTCACCTTTTTTTTATAAAACCTTAAGTTATCTTAAGAATGCAACTTAGAAGAAGTTCTGGGGTTTGCATACTAATGAACTGAAAATTGTAATCCATTCTAAAAGATGAAAGACTAAACAACAATCTAGGTTTGTTCAATATATCATCTCAGCTGCCTGACACAATGAGCTTTTGCTTTGAATTCTGTGTCTTATGATCCTGCCCCACTAGCTACCTGATGAAGGAGCAGCGCTCCAAAAGCTATTACTTCCAAATAAACCTGTTGGACTATAACCTGATGTTGTGTTTTTTTAAAAACTTAATCTGAAACTGGTTACTCAGCAGCTTACAAAACTGATTCAATATAAACACCTTGTTCTGCAAAGTCAGCCAGTCTTACAGATTCTGGTCTGGTAAGAAGTAGGACCATATGGGTATTGCAAGGCTACCTGGTCCCAGTGACTCAGAACTCCCCACATCAACCAGCTCCAGTTACTCATCACAATCACTCAACCTTACCTCACCCTGTCGGGGGGACAGGAGAGTCTAACCAGCCCTTCCCTCTATTCCCATGGGTCAGATCAGTCCCACAACAAAACACTCTCCTCACCACAATGCTCAGTATCCAGTTGCTGTCTGCTCCGTTTGGCAGATCAAGTCACTCCTTTCTATCGATCCAACACCACCGACACAGAAAATGGATTCTCTTCTCAGTGCGGTGGGAGTTCCTGTGGAAGATCATCCCCATCTCAGTTAAAACCCAATTTGATCGAAGGCCAGGAGGTCACGTGGGAAGCCCCTCTACCTCCAGAAGCACTGGGTTCAAGCCCTCCTCCAGGATCTGATGGTCAAGGAAGGTGCAGCCACACAAAAGCTCTTTAAAGTCCTTCCAGTGTGCCACAGTATAGCATGGCATAGTCTGGCATCCCAATAGCCTCTGGCTTCAGGCCAGTGACCTGGGCCAGGAACTGTGAACCGTGGACTGGACGGGAACAGGCACCTCACCTGCTTCGTGCATGCCCAGACCCAAGAAGCCGCTCAATTAGCAAACCAGATTCCCATTCAATACTCACTTTTTGATTTTGCACTCACAGGATGTCGGCATTGCTGGCTGAGCCAGCATTTATTGCCCATTACCCTCGAGAAGGTGGGGGGATGGGGATGAGCTGCTTTCTTGAACCACTGCAGTCCGAATATTATAGGTTAACCCACAATGCCATTAGGAAGGGAAGTCCAGAATCTTGATCCAGTGACAGTAAAGGAACGGCGATATATTTCCAAGTCAGGAATCTGCAGGGGGTGGTGCTCCCTTGTATCTGCTGTCCTGGTCTATCTAAATGGAAATGGTCATGGGTTTGGAAGGTGCTCTCTGAGGATCTTTGGTTAATTTTTGCAGTACATCTTTAAAATAGTATGCACTGCTGCTACTGAGCTTTGGTGGGGAAGGAGTGGGTGTTTGTGGATGCAGTGCCAATCAAGCGGCTGCTTTGTCCTGGATGGTGTCAAGCTTTTTGAGTGTTGTTGGAGCTGTCCCCATCCAGGTAAGTGGGGAGTATTTCATCACACTCCTGCCTTGTGCCATGTAGATAGTGGACAGGCTTTGGGGAGTCAAGTAGTGAGTTATTTACCACAGTATTCCCAGCCTCTGACCTGCTCTTGTAGTCGCTGTGTTTATGTGATGAGTCCAGTTGAGTTTCTGGTCAATAATAACCCCCAAGATGTTGATAGTTGGGGAGATTCAGTGATGGTAACATCATTGAATGTCAAGGGGCAATGGTTAGTTTGTCTCTTGTTGTTCATAGCCTGGCATTTGTGTGGCGTGAATGTTACTTGCCATTTGTCAGCCCAAGCCTGGATATTGTCCAGATTGTGTTGCGTTTGAACACGGACTGCTTCAGTATCTGAGGAATCACAAATAATGCTGAACACTGTGCAATCAATCAGTGACCATCCCCACTTCTGACCTTATGATGGAGGGAGGGTCATTGAGGAAGCAGTTGAAGATGTTTGGGCCCAGGACACCACCCTGAAGGAGTCCTGCAGAGATGTCCTGGAGCTGAGATGACTGACCTCCAACAACCACAACCATCTTCCTATGTGTCAGGTATGACCCTAACCAGCTGAGAGTTCGTCCCTTGATACCCATTGATTCCAGATTTGCCAAGGCTCCTTATGCCACACTCGGTCAATGCAGCCTTGTTTTCAAGGGCGGTCACTCTCCCCTCCCCTCTGGAATTCAGCGCTTTTGGCCATGTTTGAAGCAAGGCTGTAATGGGGTCAGGAGCTAAGTGATCCAGGCTGAACCCAAACTGGACATCACTGAGCAGTTTCACACATTTCAACAGAGACTACCCTTCAAATGTACCTTACTGGATACGAAGTGCACTGGGATGTCCTATCATCAAAGGTGCCATATAAATGCAATTCTGTTTGCTCAATCATGTTATTGCATTCAGTTGTTTCACTTCTGTTACACATAACTATTTCACCAAATGAAACTTGTAATTAAAAGTTTTTGATTCAGTTACATTCTTTACCAATTAAAACGGATGGTTCTTCCCTCTGCTGCTCTGCTAGTACTTGTTAACATTCTCTGTCTGCGCTGCTATGTCCATTAATAGGTTTACTGAAGTAGCTAAATAGATCATTGTTTTAAGGTCAGTACTTACGCAAAAGCCTATGGTATTTCTAAATTAACCGAAAACCTCCCTGATTAATAATGAAAGGCTAAAGTTCATTATTACAGAATGAAGAAGGTCAAAAAAAAGGGCTATAACCTGCTGTTGGAGGGGCACTAAAAGCTGCTCCCATGAATTAGAATGTATTCCTGGGCTGTCTAAGGGCTGGCCACTGTTAGAAGTCACAAAAGAAAATGAAAATGGAGAAGAATCTCTGATGACTAATCTACATTTCATTAGAAACAGAGAAAATAGGAGCAGGAGTAGGCCTTCGAGCCTGCCCTGCTATTCAATACAATCATGGCTGACCATCCAACTCAATGCTCTGTCCCCACTCCTCCCCAAACCCTTTGATCCTTGTAGCCCTAAGAACTATCCCTGACTCCGTGAAAACATTCAATGGTTTGGCCTTGGCCACTCTGTTGTAGCAGAGAATTCCACAGGCTTCCCACCCTCTGGGTGAAGAGATATCTCCTAATCTCAGTCCGAAACGGCCCGTCCCGTATCCTTAGACTTTGACTCCTGGTTGTGGACATCGGGAACATCCTTCCTGCCTGTCTAGTCCTGTTAGATCTTTAATTCGCGTGGAGGAATTCGCCTGACCAGGCTGCTTGCTCCATTTTAACCACCTCTCACTTTCGGAACAGTATCTGGTACCCAGCTCCTGTATTGTTGGAGCAGAGTCCGGGAGGTTAATGTATGTTAAGCTGAGGCAGATAGAATCTCAGACAGAGTATTTCACTAACTCAGACAGCAACATTTGGATTTCAATATTCCATTGAGAATCGACACTCACCTGAAGATAAACAACATGAATGCCATTCCCATTAACATTGACAGTAAGTCTGTAAGTTAGCTCATTGAGCTTGAAGGTTTGTTTTCAGTGTTTTGTCCCCATACTAGGTAACATACAGACTCATCATCAAGCTCAGCAAAACACATTGTATTCATCCACTGTAGTTAAAATACAACAAAAGAAAGAAAGAAAGAAATGGAAGAACTTAAATCTACTGGAAAACAACAGAATAATAGATACAGTAACTGTTACTAACTGTTCCAATATAGTAACATCCCATAAACACACACTTGGCAAAGGCAAATTCAGAAAACAGATTATCTCACATGCAATTCCTGGAGCAGGAAGAGAATCCCCAGCTTCTGACTGTAACCAGGAGTGGGGGGGGGGGGGGGGGGGGGAAAGGGGGGAGGGGGGGGTAGAAAGCTTCTGCTTCTTCAAAACTCCAACAACTGCAGACAGCTAAAACTAAAACATCTAGTTCTGTGGAAGCTTGACCCCCAACTACTCAGACTACTTTTATTGGTCCAACTTTTAAAATAACAAACACCCAAGGCCTCACAAACTGTTTACTCTCGTAGACTGCTCGGTGCCTCTGACATAAACCCCGCCCTTCAAAAACAAAATCAGGACAAAACAATCTCTTAAAGCCACAGCACAGTCACATTTGAATTAAAAACTATTTAAAGTCATTAATGAGACTCAGACTGAACAAATACCAATGCCACAAATTTTTCACACAGCAGCAGGCATACCTGAGAAACCAAATGGTTAATTGTGAAATGTAGAATAAAGATTGCTAATACCTCAAATAATAACAGCTAGTCAAAGGGTAGAATGTCCCTTAATTGGAAAAGGAGATGGAGTTCACTGTAAAATTCTGACTAGAGTGATCTGAATGAAGGAACAGAGGATGTTATTGCAAAGTTTGCAAATGACACAAAGACAGGGAGGGACAGATCGTGTTGGGGAAGTGGGGAGGCTGCAGACGGACTTGGACAGGCTGGGAGAGTGGGTAAAGAAATGGCAGATGGAATACAATGTGGGAAGTGTGAGGTTATGCATTTTGATAGGAAGAATAGAGGTGTAGACTATTTTCTAAATGGGGAAAGGCTTCAGAAATCTGAAGCACAAAAGGGACTTGGGAGTCCTAGTTTAGGATTAGCTAAAGGTTAACCTGCAGGTTCAGTTGGCAGTTAGGAAGGCAAATGCAATGTTAGCATTTATTTCAAGTGGGCTAGAATACAAGAGCAGGGATGTACTATTGAGGCTGTATAAGGTTCTGGTCAGACCATGTTGGGAACATTGAACAGTTTGAGTCCTGTATCTGAGGAAGGATGTGCTGACCTTGGAGGGGGTCCAGAGGGGGTTTACAAGAATGATCGTGGGGATGAAGGGTTAGTCACATGAGGAGTGGTTGAGGACTCTGGGTCTGTACTCGATGGTGTTTAGAAGGAGTGGGGGGGGGGGGGGGGGGGGATCTGATTGAAACTTAGAGAATACTGAGAGGCCTGAATAGAGAGGATGTGGAGAAGGTATTTCCACTAGTAGGAGAGACTTGGATACAAGGACACAACCTCAGAGTGAAGGGATGACCTTTTAGAACTGATATGAGGAGGAATTTCTTCAGCCAGAGAGTGGGGAACCTGTGGAACTCATTGTTGCAGACGGCTGTGGAGGCCAAGTCATTGGGTGTGTTTGAGGCAGAGATAGATAGATTAGTAGAGGATCAAGGGTTACGGGGAGAAGGCAGGAGAATGGGGATAAGAAACAGATCAGCCAGGATCAAAGGTGGAGCAGCCTTGATGGGTTGAATGTGCTCCTCTATCTTATGGTCTCTGGAATGGATTAACCTAACAGTAGACATACACCTGTCTTGCTCATCTCCATTGATAAAGATTCTTGCCTTAGAATGGAGGCATTTCACCAAATTGTTTTGCTCGAGTTAGCCACCCCGCAGTTTCAAAGGGGGTAATACGAACAATATTCTTTCAATCCAGACTGATCCCAGGGCCAGGAAAATGGCTCCAAGAAAACTGCAATGTCAAATCTAATATAAAGATTCAAAGAATATATTTGTGTTTCACTGTTGTACGTTGGTGAATTCCAGGTCAGCTCTCTTCCTACCAGAATGCTCTACTGAGAATTTTTTCTCATATTAATGTTTGCTAACGTCACACCTGATGAACTATTTCCATCTATAACTTCTCCATTAACTGGGCTTGAGACATAGTTTAACATAAAACCAAGAAAATGATTCTGTTGTAGCTTTTCCTTATTCTATTTAATCACCATGGAGAGTACTGGTGTCACTGTATATTGCTCATTGCAAAACACTCTAGTTTAATTTCATGTCCATCTTTTGCTACAAAATTCTTTTACAACAATCATTTTCCAAAGTATTTCTCCATAGTTTAGGAAGTTTTCTTCACTGAAGTGTTTTATTTAGGTACGATGGGGTGGGAGTTGGAGGCAGTGAATAGGACCAAAGCACCCCACCTTCATAGAACAGCTTCCATTGTTATGAGTGAACAGACGAGGGAACAAGCTCTCCTAGATCTGGTCCTGTGTAATGATACAGGAATAATTAATGACCTCATAGTTAGGGATGCTCTTGGAAGAAGTGATCACAACATGGCTGAATTGAGAATACAGATGGAGAGTGTGAAGATAACATCCAATACCAGGGTTCTGTGCTTGAACAAGGGAGACTACAATAGAATGAGGGAGGTCCTGGCGAACGTAGACTGGAAACAAAGATTTTAAGGCGGGATAGTTGAGAACTTTCAAAGCAATTTTTCAAAGTGCTCAGCAAAAGTATATTCTAGTGAAAAGGAAGGACTGTAAGAAAAGGGCTAATCTGCCAGGGGTGTCTAAGGAAATAAGGCAGACTATCAAATTGAAAAAGAAGGCATACAATGTAGCCAAGAACAGCAGGAAACTAGAAGATCGGAAGAACTTTGAAGGTCAACAGCTAAAATTAGCTATAAAGAAAAGTAAGATAGAACATGAGAAAAAAGCTAGCACAGGATATAAAGACAGATAGCAAAAGTTTCTATTAAATATCGAAAACAAAATAAAGTGGTTAATGTAGACGTTGGTCATTTAGAGGATGAGAAGGGGCATTTAGTTATGGGATATGATGAAATGGGTGAAGCATTGAACATATTTTGTCTCAGTCTTCATAGTGGAGGGCATCAATAACATCCCAATAATTGACAGAGAGATGAAGGTGGGTGAGGACCTGAAAACAATTATTACATAAGAACTAGTGTTGGGCAACGGAGCTAAGGATAAAACAAGTCTCCTGGCCGTGATGGAATGCATCCCAGGGTACTAAAAACGAGATGGCAGGAGAAATAGCAAGTACACTTGTGGTAATTTTCCAAAATTCGCTGGACTCTGGGCCAGTCCCAGCAGATTGGAAAACAGCAAATGTGATGCCACTGTTTAAAAAGGGAGGTAGACAAAAGATGGGGAATTATAGACCAGTTAGCTTAACCTCTGTAGTGGGAAGATGCTTGAATCTATTATCAAGGAAGAATAGCAGGCCATCTTGAAAGAAATTGTCCCGTTGGACAGATGCAGCATGAGTTCATGAAGGGCAGGTCATGCTTCACAAATCTTTTGGAATTCTATGAAGACATTGCGAGCAAGGTGGACAATGGGGACCCAGGTGATGTGATGTACATACATTTTCAAAAGGCCTTTGACAAGGCGCTGCATAAGGTAAGGATGCATGGCGTTATGGGCAGAGTATTAGCGTGGATAGAGGATTGGTTGACAGACAGGAAGCAAAGAGTGGGGATAAATGAGTGCTATTCTGGTTGGCAGTGACTAGTGGTGTGCCTCAGCAATAGGTGTTGGGACCGCAATTATTCACAACTTATGTAGATGATTTGGATTTGGGGACCATGTGTGATGTGTCAAAGTTTGCAGATGACGCTAAGATGAGTGGCAGAGCGAAGTGTGCAGAGGACTGAGAAACTTTGCAGAGGAACATAGATACATTGAGTGAGTGGGCAAAGGTCTGGCAGATGGAATACAATGTTAATAAATGTGAAGTCATACATTTTGGTAGGAGTAACAGTAAAAGGGATTATTACTTGAATGGTAAAAAGGAGCAGCATGCTGCTGTGCAGAGGGATCGAGTTTAAAAGCTGGGAGGTAATGTTACAGCTGGACAGTGTGCTGGTGAGGACACACCTGGAGTGCTGTGTACAGTTTCAGTTTCTTTCCTTGAGAAAGGACGTACTGGCACTGAAGGGGGTGCAGAGGAGGTTCGCTCGGTTGATTCTGGAGTTGAGGGGGTTGGCTTATGAGGAGAAACTGAGTAGACTGAGATTATATTCATTGGAATTCAGAAAAATGAGGGAGGATCTTATAGAAACATATAAAATTATGAAGGGAATCAATAAGACAGAAGTAGAGAGGCTGTTTCCACTGGTGGGTGAAACTAGGACAAGAGGGCATAGCCTCAAAATTAGGGGGAGCAGATTTCAGACTGAGTTGAGAAGGAATTTCTTCACCCAGAGGGTTGGGAATCTATGGGAAGTAGTTGATGCTATTTCAGTAAGTGTTTTTAAAGCTAAGGTAGATACTTTTTGAACAATAAAGGGATTAAGTGTTAGAGTGAGAGGGTGGGTAAGTGGAGCCCAGTCCATGAAAAGATCGGCCATGATCTTATTGAATATTCTTACGTTCTTATGTGAGCCTAACTTATATGTCCAGCCCAAACTAACCTATTTTTTCAGTGGTCCTTGAAAAATGCTGCCTTCTCTGGCCATTATAAAAGTTCATTTTTCCCTAGCTTCCCTGTTATACCCCCAAAACAACATCTTGCCCACTCTACGATTCCAACATCCCTTCCCCACTTATCATACAGTCATACAGCACAGAAACAGACCTTTCGATCCAACTAGTCCATGCCCTACATAATCCTAAATTAAACCAGTCCTACCTGCCTGCTCCTGGTTCACATCCCTTCAAACCTTTCCCATTCATGTACTTATCCAAAATGTCTTTTAAATGTTTTAATTGTACCCACATCCACCACTTCCACAGGAAGTTAATTCCACATGCGAACCACTGTGTAAAAAAAAAACTGCCCCTTTTTAAAATTTCTGTCCTCTCACCTTAAAAAGGTGCCTCCCAGTCTTGAAATTCCTCATCTTGGGGAAAAGACAACTACATTAACTCTATCTATACCTCTAATTATTTTATAAAAACTTTGATTAGGTCTCAACCTCCTACGCTCCAGTGAAAAACGTCCCAGCCTTTCTTTATAACCCAAACCTTCCACACCCAGCAACATTCTAGTAAGTCTTTTCTGAACCTTCCCCAGCTTAATAACATCCTTCCAGTAACACGACAAACACAACTGGACACAGTACTGTATCCTGGAAGAGACCTCACCAATGTCCTGTACAACCTGAATGTTACATACCAACTCCAACACTCAAAGGACTGAGCACTGAAGGCAAGCTTCTTAAGCAAGTGAAGAACCTTTTGCTGGTTTATCCTTTCCCTGCCCAGTGCCCCTTCATCCCTGCCCCCGGCTCCCTCCAAGTGAAGCAGCAGTTTATTGTACACCTCTCCGTTGTTATGAGGAGACCAGAAGCAAACTGGTAGCCACTTTGCTAAACTCCTTCGTTCAGTCCACAACATGACCCTGAGCTCCCGGTTCCCTGTCAGTTAAATCTCTGACCTTGTACAGACAGCCCTCACTATGTTGTTCCAATCAATAAAGAAAGACTTGCATTTACGTGGCACCTTCCACATCCACTCGACACCTCAAAACAGTCAATGAAATACTTTCAAAGCACAGTCGCTGTCGAAATGTGTGTGAACAGTAAACTCCCACAATGGGACAATGGCCAGATCATTTTATTTTGTGGCACAGATTCAGGGATAAATAATAGCCAGATGGGGGGAATTTTAAAAAAAAAGAGTATTTTCTGTTTTTAATTAAAAAGGTTACTTCATTGCCAGTGCAAAACCACAGGCACCCTGTAGCAAGCTAAAATATCTCAATGTAGGCTAAAGATTTTTAAAAACCTGTTTCTCCCCTAGAGTACATATTTGCAGATGATTAAGAATGAAGTCAGGTTTGCAATAATGTTGCTTGGTGATTCAAACATTCGATGGAGACTCGGGCCCTGTGTGCTTAGGGAACGTCTTTGGAACATAACCAGGCAGCAGCAGCTAACATACATTACTAGTGAGAGTTCTCAGTTAGGCTTGGAAGGGATTAATTAAATTAGAAGCTGCATTCTTGGAAGGATAGACCTGCTCATTTACATCAAATTTTCCTAGCCTATACGACTTACACTGTGGGTATTTGCCCTCAGTTTATTTGTCCTCCCTAGAGTTACTCTTGCCCCCGTTTCTTTCTCTGTTGCAAAGACCACTTTCCCACCACCCAGTGTCATTTCACGTGACATGGGATGTTGCGTTCTAGGCCAGTATGGATTGTCCTTGTAAAGATGGGGCTGAACTGCCTCTTTAACAGCTGCAGTCCTTGGGTTTTAGAGACACCCCTTTATTAGTCTCAGTCACACTCACAGCTTTACTGCAATTGCAGGGTAAGCCAGTCCCAGTATTTGACCTTGAAGTTCCTCTGCTTTATATAACCTGCTGTGTTTACATGGTAGTGTTTACTGAAGAAGTCCGTATTTACAAATTACCCAAGACAATCGATTAATGTAAGATTACTTGAATTGTCCCCATGAGCCTCAGAGCTGGCTTTCTGGTTAAAGCAGCTATTTTCTACTGGAAGTCCAAGGCAGCCCATTCTAACTCTGCACCCCTGTGCTATATAACCTTTCTGCAAATTGTGGAAGACTATTTTAATATTTTATTAATTGAAACATTTGGTTCTTTCCCAATTAGAAGAAGCTTAATTATTTTCTTTCAGCGGTCTCTTATTCAGGAATACAAACATTTTCTCTTCCTTGATCTACATCCTGTCATTTCAAAATGACACAGCAAAAACAAATCAGACCTACATTCTTGATACATTGACTCTGGACCTGACCTATGAAGGTCCTCATCTGCATTTTTACAAAATGTATCAAAGTTTGTTCTTATTGGCCTCTAATAAATTGTATTGCCAGGGATTCGCATCAGAAAATGCATTGGCCGTGTAGATAAAGCATTGCAATTGCTTACCCTGTTCTTGCTCACATGCACAGCAGTGAATTTGACTAATTTAATTTTGCTTTCATTAAATAGTGGCCTTAGAACCATAAAGTCATAGAATCATATAGTACAGAATAGGTCCTTCAGCCCATTGAGTCTGTACTACCTTATTATTGATTTGTTTTCATCCTGGTGTGTAAATGAACCATTCTACATTCCATATTCCATACATTTCAAGTTTTGAAATTAACCAATTGCTATAGGCAGTCATCCCAAAGAAATACTTTACCCGGTGATGGTGCTGTCACTTTAAGAGAGGATTGATGAGGGCAGAGTAGTAGTTCGGGGTGCCCAGAATTAGAGGGCATAGGTTTAGGGTGAGAGGGGAAAGATATAAGAGAGACCTAAGGGGCAACTTTTTCACACAGAGGGTGGTACGTGCATGGAATGATCTGCCAGAGGAAGTGGTGGAGGCTAGTACAATTACAACATTTAAGAGGCATTTGGATGGGTATTCGAATAGAAAGGGTTTGGAGGGATATGGGCTGGGTATGGTTGGTGGGACTAGATTGGGTTGGGATGTCCGGTCAGCGTGGACGGGTTGGACCGAAGGGTATGTTTCCATGCTGTACATCTCTATGACTCTAATTTGCTCTTGTTTTTTTTGGAGAGGTTGGAAGGCAGAGGTGCTGAACAGCCACCGGAAGGCAGCTTAAGTAAACAACATGCGAGGCCTTGAGATTTAGCTTAAAAGTTGGAATAATGGAAATAGCCTGAATGGGAATGGGCAAGCTTTCTTTGTTTATTAGTTTTAGCAACAGAAGCTGTTTGGGATCCCAGAAGAGCTGGAAGGTTCAGGGAAATGGTTCCTAGCTGCTACATTCTTTGAAATCTCAATGATGTTTTTCCCTCCTGTATTGGAGAACTGCATGGGAGAATCTAAATTTATCTTTTTGCCAAGAAGTGTATTTATGGGATGTTACTGTATTGGAACAGTTAATTAGTAATAGGTACTGCATCTCTTATTAGGTTACATTTTCCAATAGTTAAGCTACCCTAAATTCCTCTTTCTTTTCTTTGTATTTTAACTCTAGCGATTAAATAAATTCTTTCACTTAACGAAGAGCAGTTGCACTACATCTATAACACGCGCTGCACATCTACCTTGAAAATAAAAAGTTAGGATCTGGGCCCACGTGGATTAGGTTTGCTCACTAAGCTGGAAGCTTCATTTTTCAGAGATTTCATCACCATACTAGGTAACAACAGTGATCCGAGAGTGAAGCACTGGTGTTATGACCTGCTTTCTATTTGTGTTTAGGTTTCCTTGGGTTGGTGATGTCATTTCCTGTTCTTTTCTCAGAGTGGCTACCCTTCCAACACATTTTGAGGGGGTCTGGTCTCGTACATAACAAGCACAAGATGCTTTCACTAAAGATGGGGCAATGAAATGATAACGTCAGCAGAGTGGCTCAGTGGTCAGCACTGCTGCCTCTCAGCACCTGAATCCCAGATTCAGTTCCACCCTTGGACACCTGTCTGTGTGGAGTATGCATATTCTCCTTGTGACTGCATGGGTTTCCTCCAGGTTCTCGAGTTTCCTCTCACAGTCCAAAGATGTGCAGATTAGGATGGATGGGATATGCTAAATTGCCCATAGTGTTCAGAGATGTGCAGTTTAGGTAAATTAGTCAGCGGTAAACATAGGGTAAGGGAATGGGTCTGGGTGGGATACTCTTTGGAGAGTTGGTGTGGACTTGTTGGGTCAAATGACCTGTTTCCACACTGTAGGAGTTCTATGATAAGCTAAATGTCCTCCATCTATGTAGTAGCTAATCTATGATTCAATAAAATTTTGGGTTGAAGTATATTTTGTTTTTTAATCAAAGTGAATTCATGCAGTTTTCTTTATAAAAACCACAGGTGCCAGGTATCCAAAGCATAGACGGTTGTGATATCTCACAATCAATTGTAAACTGATCAAGGCCCATTATCGAGATGGCCCTCATTCTCTCCAACTACAACAGATGGACTAGGCAAAGTCCTTTCAACAGCTCTCCCTGACTAGAAACAGATGGGAATCAATGATGTGATGATCCAGTCTGGTTAGACAATGAGGAGTAAATGGTGGATCCAAAGCTGGAAGCTAAAAGGCAGGAGTTTAATTAGAACTCACATAGACAGAAAAGTAACACTAAACCAAAACAAATTAACCAGCCCATCAGGCACCTAGTTTGTCACTTAAATTTCACATACAGTATCCAGAAGAGGTGAAACTGAGTGAATCAAAAGCGAAATGTGCTTTTGACCATTGCTGTGTATGTTTGTTGCCTGTTACTATTCAATACAGTAACTTAATGACAAGTATCTGGCATCAAATTACAAATTGTTTCTGGGTCCATCTTCCAAAGGTCAGGGCAGTGTGTCTAAAAGACACAATACCCAGTTCAGACCATACAACTGACTTGTTGTTAGCGTCCAGGTTGCGTTGGAATATAACCAAGTATTGTGCAGTAGCGGCAGACATCAGAACACAACCTGACAGACCACCAGACAGACTACACAACCCTACAGAACAGCTAAGGCAGAACCAAAACTCAAAGAATGTGCATCACAAACAAAGCCTATTAACATTCCTGTTTTATAGATCCAACGCATACTATGAAGGTCAGGATATGAACCATTTTAGAGCATATTGACAGAGATTATAAATCCTATCATTGTGTCACTTTCTCAATGACCATCTTCAATAAACAAAGCATTCATAAATGAAACTATCACTTGAACAGTGGCCTGGAAGTTTCTGGGAATAAATTTACTCTACAAATGTTTAATGCAGTCTCGTCAAATTTCTCTCCATTTTTTCTCTGTGCTATCTTTGTCAATTGTCCCTGGCCTATACTTATCCACAATTGGGTGTCAGCTCCATGTTCAGTCACTGCAGCTTGGCTGTTGTTATCTTATTGTTCAATCATAATTACAACATTGTGTGTGAGTTTTCAAAAGCTGAACTTTTCTCTAGCCATGAGAAGCTGATTGTAAACACATTTGTTATTGATGGGCTAAAAATACAGGTATTGAACTCAGCCGGATCATGATCCATCAGAATAAAAGAATAAATTATTTGAAAACAGCTGTATTTTTACGTGCTCAACTACAACCTGTAAAGACATTTGGATAGATACACGAATTGGAAGGGTTTGGAGGGCCAGGAACAGGCAGGTGGAACTAGTTTGGGATTATATTCAACATGGACTCGTTAGACCGAAGGGTCTGTTTCTGTGCTGTATGACTCTAAGAGTACAAGTGAAACGTTTACAAGTTTATCTCGCCATCTTACGTGATGAAGTAACCTCGGTACACAACCTTAACTATTAATTGTTCGGGAAAAATATTAGAAAAAAATAAAGAAATAAAAGCCCAGCATTACAGAACACAGGAATAAATTACAACAAATGCATACATAAGCAGAGTAGCTGCATTTCAATAGAACCTCTGAAGCTCATTTGCTTATTTGTTTGAAATTTTTAAAAAGTATATTGGAAAATGGTGCGTCCTAGTCAACACTCAACTTATTTTCTTTAGGTCTCTTTAAGGAAATATCTAGAAGCCATAAACTAACAGGAGGGTGAAACCCATGTTCCAGCAGTTCACGGCACAGAAATGTGACACTAAACACATTGTACCCACTTGTTTGCTTCAAATGCTGTTCTGTAGATGTCAAACAGTTCAAATCTTTAAACCAAGTATGATGAAGGAAGATGCTGGGGTGGACCAAATTAATGCACCAAACTTTTAATTATATTTCTTTACTCTTTAATGGGAGTCGTATCACTGGCAAGATCAGCATCTGTGGTCCATCCCAATGAGTGACTGCCCAGCCTTTTCAGTAGACAGGCAGGAGGCTGGAAGAACACAGGAAGCCAGGCAGCATCAGGGGGTGGAGAAGTTGACATTTCAGGTGTAACCCATATTCAGGACTGGGCTACACCCGAAACATCGACTTCTCCACCTCCTGATGCTGCCTGGCTTGCTGTGGCCTCCTGTCTGTCTACTTTGGATTTCAGCATCTGTAGTCTTTTTGTTTCCAGCCATTTCAGTGGAACAGTTATGAGTCAACCCCATTGCTGAGAGTCTGGAGTCACATGTAGGCCAGACCAGGTAAGGATAGCAGTTTGCCTCCCTAAGGGGCATTAGTGAACCAGAGGGGTTTCTGCACTGACTGGATAGAGCTGAGAAATTCTAAGGGTAAAAAGATCCTCTTGGGAGTTATCTATAGGCCCCCAAGCAGTAGTCTGGATGTCGGATGTAAGTTGAATCAGGAGCTGAAATTGGCCTGTCGCAAAGATGTTACTACAGTTGTTATGGGGGAATTTCAATATGCAGGTAGGTTGGGAGAATCAGGATGGTATTGGACCTCAAGAAAGAGACTTTGTGGAGTGCCTCCGAGATGGATTCTTAGAACAGCTGGTGCTGGAGCCTACCAGGGGGAAGGCAATTCTGGATCTGGTATTGTGCAACGAACCAGAATTGGTCAGAGACCTCGAAGTGAAGGAGCCATTGGGAGGTAATGACCATAATACAATAAGTTTCAATCTGCAATTTGAGAGGGAGAGGGTTCAATTGGAAATGACAATATTTCAGTTGAATAAAGGGAACTATAGAGCTATGAGGGAGGAGCTGGCCAAAGTTCAATGGTGCAATACCTTAGCAGGGATGACAGTGGAGGAACAATGTCAGATATTTCTGTGTATAATGCAGAAGATGCAGGATCAGTTCATTCCAAAAAGGAAGAAAGATCCTATGAGGAGACAGGGGTGGTTGTCGCTGACGAGGGGAGTTAAGAAAGATATAAAGTCAAAAGAGAAAAAGTATAACATAGCAAAGGTAAGTGGGAAAACGGAGGACTGGGAAGCTTTTAAAGAACAACAGACGATTACGAAGAAGGAAATACGCAGAGAAAAAATGAGGTACGAAGGTAAACTGGCCAAAAATATAAAGGAGGATAATATGTGAAAGGCAAAAAAATGGTTAACTCTAAATTTGGCCCTTGAAGACAGAAACAGGGGAATATATTACGGGGAACAAAGAAATGGCAGAAGAATTGAATTGGTCCTTCAGATCTGTGTTCACTGGGGAAGACACAAGCAATCTCCCTGAGGTAACAGTGACTGAAGGCCCTGAACTGAAGGGAATTTATATTTGCCAGGAATTGGTGTTGGAGACACTGTTAGATCTGAAGGTTGATAAGTCCCCGGGGCCTGATGGTCTACATCCCAGGGTACTGAAGGAGGTGGCTCGGGAAATCATGAATGCGTTGGTGATTATTTTCCAGAGTTCGATAGATTTGGGATCAGTTCCTGTGGATTGGAAGGTGGCTAATGTTGTACCACTTTTTAAGAAATGTGGGAGAAAGAAAGCAGGAAATTATAGACCAGTTAGTCTGACCTCAGTGGTGGGAAAGATGCTGGAGTCTATTATAAAGGATGAAATTATGACACATCTGGATAGCAGCAACAGGATAGGACAGAGTCAGCATGGATTTATGAAGGGGAAATCATGCTTGACTAATCTTCTGGAATTTTTTGAGGATGTAACCCTGAAGATGGACAAGGGAGATCCAGTAGATGTAGTGAACCTGGACTTTCAGAAAGCTTTTGATAAAGTCCCACATAGGAGGTTAGTGAGCAAAATTAGGGCGCATGGTATTGTGGGCAAAGTACTAACTTGGATTGAAAGTTGGTTGGCTGATAGGAAACAAAGAGTAGTGATAAACGGCTCCCTTTCGGAATGGCAGGCAGTGACCAGTGGGGTACCGCAGGGATCAGTGCTGGGACTGCAGCTTTTTACAATATATGTTAATGATATAGAAGATGGTATTAGTAATAACACTAACAAATTTGCTGATGATGCTAAGCTGGGTGGCAGGGTGAAATGGGAGGAGGACGTTAGGAGATTACAGGGTGACCTGGACAGGTTAGGTGAGTGGTCAGATGCATGGCAGATGCAGTTTAATGTGGATAAATGTATGGTTATCTACTTTGGTGGCAAGAACAGGAAGGCAGATTACTACCTAAATGGAATCAATTTAGGTAAAGGGGCAGTACAGAAAGATCTGGGTGTTCTTGTACACCAGTCAATGAAGGTAAGCATGCAGGTACAGCAGGTAGTGAAGAAGGCTAAGAGCATGCTGGCCTTCATAACAAGAGGGATTGAGTATAGAAGCAAAGAGGTTCTTCTGCAGCTGTACAGGACCCTGGTGAGACCACACCTGGAGTACTGTGTGCAGTTCTGGTCTCCAAATTTGAGGAAAGACATTCTGTCTATTGAGGGAGTGCAGCGGAGGTTCACGAGGTCAATTCCTGGAATGGAGGGATTACCTTACACTGAAAGACTGGAGCGACTGGGCTTGTATACCCTTGAGTTTAGAAGACTGAGAGGGGATCTGATTGAGACATAAGATTATTAAAGGATTGGACACTCTGGAGGCAGGAAACATGTTTCTGCTGATGTGAGAGTGCCGAACCAGAGGACACAGCTTAAAAATACGGGGTAGACCATTTACGTCAGAGATGAGGAGAAACTTCTTCACCCAGAGAGTGGTGGCTGTGTGGAATGCTCTGCCCCAGAGGGCAGTGGAGGCCCAGTCTCTAGATGCATTGAAGAAAGAGTTGGATAGAGCTCTCAAGGATTGTGGAATCAAGGGTTATGGAGATAAGGCAGAAACAGGATACTGATTAAGGATGATCAGCCATGATCATATTGAATGGTGGTGCAGGCTTGAAGGGCAGAATGGCCTACTCCTGCACCTATTGTCTATTGTCTTAACAGTCACCATTACTGAGATTGATTTTATATTCCAGATTTATCAGTGAGTTTAAATTCTATGAGTTGCCAAGGTGGAGTTTGAATTACCATCTTCAAATGATTAACCTGGATGTCTGGATTGCTACACAAACAAAACCAGAAATTGCTGGAAAATCTCAGCAGGTCTGGCAGCATCTCTGGAGAGAAAGCAGAGTTAACGGTTCAAGTCTGGCGATCCTCCCTTAAAATAGGGGATTACTAACTTGGTGATATTACAAATATCCCTTTGTGCACTGAATGCAGTATTTTACCTGGATCAATAACGCACTCTTATTCACATGGTTTTACAGCCAGTTAAATGTCCAAATACCTACATGAAGCGCAGTTCTGATTCCCTCCTCACCAACACCTCTCGAAGTTGCTGGATCCGTACCATTTCCATTTCAATTTCATCTGGGGTCATGGTCAGGTCGGCCATCGAGACGATGTCCAGGTGATCTGCGAGGCAGGAGACATTGGCAAAGTCAGAATAAACAAAAAAGCCATTCCCATCAATCCAACCAACCTTTAATACAACTGACATGTGCCAGCAGCTCTTTAATGTTGACTGACAACAAATCCAATCACATTCACCAGTCAGCATCTATTCAGCAGCAAACAGTATATCTCCTTCTTTAAATAAATGTCAAATGACTTGAGCAAAATAAATTACTATTGGATTGAGACAGACAGTCTTTTTCTTGCCCTGTTACATTATATATGAGGTTCTCAAATTACCTGATAAATGAAGCCAGTTTTTCCAGGTTGAGATGCTACAAATCACATGCAACTTGAATTCTACAATGCTGTTTTTATAGTGTAGGCATCAAACCCATCCCAAACTGCATACATGGAGTATGATTTCAGGCTGATTTTCTCCAGGGTAATTGTTGCCTTTCTTTTTAAATTAAGGTCACATCACAATCTTTTACCATGAGCTCATCTGCTCCATTCAAGAGGGTCAGGCGGGGTTTTTTTTAAAAATGTCGAGAGTGTGGTGCTGGAAAAGCACAGCAGGTCAGGCAGCATCGGGGGAGCAGGAGAATCAACGTTTCAGGCATAAGCCCTGCATCCTTCCTGACGAAGGGCTCATGCCTGAAATGTCAACTCTCCTGCTCCTTGGATGCTGCCTCACCTGCTGTGCTTTTCCAGCTCCATACTCTCGACTCTAATCTCCAGCACCTGCAGTCCTCATTTTCTCCTGTTTCTTTTAAAAATCAATCCCATTTTTTTGACGACTTTCTGGGCGATACTTCAATAGCGTCCTGCTTCAATCCACAAAAGGAGAACGAATGGGAATCCTATGGTGTGTATAACAGAGCTCAGAATCGGAACATAGCCATTTAAATTCAAGGTAAGAGCATTGATGACCTGGCACATATAGTTCCAAGATCAGCACGTTCAATCAAGAGGCAAAATTAAATTGTACTCCCCGATGCTATCTGTGTTTGACTCAATTTGTGAGGGTAAGTGTTCATCAGTGTCATGTTACAAAAGGAAAAGAGACAGATTTCACTCAGTCCAGTCATTTTTTTTTGTTTAGAATCAACAAAATGTGGAGCTGGAAAAAGCACAGCAGGACTCAGTCAGTCCTGACGAAGGATCCTGCTCAAAACATCAACTCTCCTGCTCCTCAGATGCTGCCTGACCTGCTGTGCTTTTCCAGCTCCACATTTTACCCACTCCGACTTTCCAGCATCTGCAGTCCCCACTATCTCCAAACTTCTTTCATTTATCCACATCCGTTTACTTCTCTTAACCTTTCCGGCATGTGTGTATTCTAGTGCCACTCCAAAGTTTAATACAATATTTAAAAGGCATCTGGATGGTATATAAATAGGAAGGATTTAGAGGGATATTGGGCAAATGCTGGCAAATGGTTTATTAGGTTAGGTTAGGTTAGGATAGGATATCTGGTTAGCCTGGACGAGTTGGACCAAAGGGTCTGTTTCAGTGCTGTACATTTCTAAGACTCTAAAAGCTGATCTCAGAGGATTATACCTCTATTTGCTGAAATCTTCCCCAAACCCCTTGGCTCCAAGTGATCAACAAATGGGGTGGCATGGTGAATCAGTGGTTAGTACTGCTGCCTCACAGCGCCAGGGACCCAGGTTCGATTCCAGCCTCGGGCAACTGTCTGGGTAGAGTTTTCACATTCTCCCCGTGTCTGTGTGGATTTCCTCTGGGTGCTCTGGTTTCCTCCCAAAGTGCAAGTTATGCACGTTAGATGAATTGGCTGTGCTAAATTGTTCATAGTGTTCAGGGATGTGTAGGTTAGGTGCATAATTCAGGGGTAAATGTAGAGTAATAGGGTAAGGGAATGGGTCTGGGTGGGATACTCTTTGGAGGGTCAGTGTGGAGTCCTTGGGCCAATTGGCCTGTTTCCACACTGTAGGGATTCTAGATGATAACATGCCATCGTTTCAGCTCTTGCTCTGTCATTCATAGTCTGAGAGCTCACTACAGTACAGTTTTATTCAGAAAACCAACCAAAATTAGCAACAGCAAGTTCAGCAAATAGTACCCCCTTGCAGGAAATCCTGGGCTACAGTGGAAAGGACTTAGACAGCAATGAAATAAAAAAGTTCTTGCTGTAACATTTCTAAAGCTCCTCAAACTATAATCTAACCCACAGGAGTTCAGCATTTGCTCTCCTGTGCTTTGGTATTCAGCATCAACTGACCTGAACTGTTCCCAGCTGCCTCATCAGGAAAAACAACTCCAGGATGACGATAGAATATAGAACATAGAAAAATACAGCGCAGTACAGGCCCTTTGGCCTTCGATGTTGTGCCGACCCAAGCCCCCCTAACCTACACTAGCCCACTATCCTCCATACTCCTATCCAATGCCCGTTTAAATGCCCATAAAGAGGGAGAGTCCACCACTGCTACTGGCAGGGCATTCCATGAACTCACGACTCGCTGAGTAAAGAATCTACCCCTAACATCTGTCCTATACCTACCTCCCCTAATTTAAAGCTATGCCCCCTCGTAATAGCTGACTCCATACATGGAAACGATCTGTAATGTCATTGTGAGGAACGTACTGGGCTAGTGCTGCTTTGTTACAGTGATCTTTCCTGGATCAGATGTTCAAGGGAGGCTTTAGATGACCACAATCAGTTGTATTCTCTAGCAGGGTCTCTCATATTGCACCTTTGGTTTTGATTAATGTAATGGGGCCAATAATGGGGCTGAAAGCTGATAAATCCCCAGGAGCTGAGAGTCTAGGGGCCAGGGTGTTGAAGGAGGTGGCTACAGAGATGGTCAATGCATTACCTTCCAAAATTCTACAGACTAGAATATTGTAAATGTCACCCCATTATGAATGAAAGGGTACAGGGAACTAGAGAGCTGTCAGCCAAACAACGTTCATCAGGAAACTTGGTCGAATTTATTATAAAGATGGGATAAATAGACACTTGGATGATAATAATCTGACCGGTCACTGTCAGCAGGGATTTGTGAATGAGAATCCATGTTTGACAAAGTTAATGTATTTCTGAAGAGGTTCGTGACATAAATCAATAAAAAATAGAGACAGTGACTTCTGAGATTTTCAGAAGGCTTTTGTTAAAGTCCCCACAGGATTCATTTAGAAAAATTAAAGTACATTGGATAGGATGTAACATATTCACAAGGATTAAAGATTGGTTAACAGAGAGAAAACAGAGTAGGAATAAATGAGCCATTCTCACATTGGCAGGCTTCGAGTAGTGGGCTACTACAAGGATCTATACTCAGGCCCCGACCTGGGTCCTAGGTTCACCCAGACCCGTTCTCGGGATGGTGGGACTGTCCTATAAAGGGAGATCACACAAACCGGGCCTGGTGTTCTTTTAAAGAATGAGAGGTGATCGGATTGAAAGTTACAAAACACTTAAAAAGGATAGAGAGGATACAATCACGCAAGATGTTTCCCCCTAATTGGGGAGTCTAGAATCAGAGCGCACAATTTAAAAATAAGAGGAATGTCCCTTAGGTCTGAGGTGAAGGCAGATTATTATTTTCCTCAGCTGGTTGCAAATCTTTGGAATTTTCTACCACCAATAGCACTGGAAGCTCAGCCTTTAAGGCAGAGATTGATAGCTTTCTGATTACCCATGGTGTATAGGATAATGGAGATAGGGTGAATGAAAGGGATTAAGTGTTTAATCAGCCATGATGGGACTGAATGGTGGGGCAGGCCAGTCTTGTTCCCATGTACTACGTTCCAAATTGTAAGAAACTTGACCATTTCCTGTCAAACCACCACCATTTTTGAGGCCTGCACCTCAGTTTTGTCCAAATGCTCTCCTTTAATTACATGAGCGGGAACAGAAAGTTGTTCTGATGCACAAGTAGGGAGTTATGTTTCAGTTATACAGGACACTGGTGTAATCGCATCTAAAGTATTGTGTATAGCACCAGGCACTGTACTTACAGAAGGATGTTAATGAGTTGGAAGCAGGTCAGAGAAGATTTACTCAACTAACACCTGGAATGAGGAAAGGCTGGACAGGCCAGGCCCACATCTTCTGGAGTTTGGAGAAGTAAGAGGTGACTGAATTTAAACACAGAGAGGATTTGACCGGGTGGATGTGGAAAGGATGTTTCCTCTTGTGGGAGAAAGTTGAACGAGGGGCCACTGTTTAAAAGTTTAAGACACAGGTGAAGAATCATGTCATCCCTCTTGGAGTTGACAGTCTTTGGAATTCTCTTCCTCAAAACAAAAAGGTAGAAACTTCAAATATTTTTAAGGCAGAGGCAGAAAGATTCTTGATGACCAAGGGGATAAGAGATTATCGGGGATCCGCAGGAATGTAGAGTTGAGGATCAGCCATGATCTTATTGAATGGCAGATCAGGCTTGAAGGGCCAAATGGCCGAGTCTTGTGGGTAAGGTCTGATCAACATCCCACCCTCAACCAGCAGAATCAAAAAAGATTAACCCTGTTTGTGGGATCGGACTACGTACAACATGGCCTATTGTGTTTGGGTTTAAAACAATAAACTGTCTTTTTAAAAAAAAACATTTCATGGGAAATGAAGTCCTGTGAATGACCTGAAGTTCAGGCAAAATATTACAGATGCTAATTAGCTGTCTCTTTCCATTCAGGTCATCAGTCTTTGTAAGTGAAACAGACAAGTACAATTCTTTTGACAAAAGATGTTCTGAAAATCTGCACGGTTTCTCAGCCTTCTCGAATATAAAGTGCTCACTAGGAGCACTATGTGCAAAACAACGAGGACACTAATCAAAACTGAGAACCTCAAACAGCATAAAAGGTGTTACCAATTACAGGATGAATGATTTATTTTATGCCTCCTCTTTTCAATGCTAATTGAATAACTGTTAGGAGCAAACTCTATATGAACATTTTGGCCAATATTATATGAAGATATTCTTTGGCTATAAAATGTTTTAACAAGTCAGCCTGAAATTGTTAATCTTGTTTTGGGGATATAAAGTCGTTTCTACTTTTCAATTGCATTTTCAATTCACTGATTCTGCAATATAAATATCTTGCTTTGTGTAAAGCTCATATCTGGGACAGAGAATGTCCGATAGAAATCAAGTAATACGCTCAGAAATAAAACAGGAAATACAGATACAATCTTAGAAATGCAATCATTGCTGACAAGGCACACAACGCAAAGCAAGAAACAATATCCTTGGTAGCGTGTTCGGGTTTTCATGGAGTTTGTAATATCAAGGCTACGCGATTCGATAACTCTCTGCAATACAGGCTGAATTTCATTAACGTGACATGATCAAATGGTGTATAAGTTATCATACATCATTGCATAATAAATTCAAAAATCTTACTTTAGGAACTGATAATGTATGTTTAATACTCGATGTGAGAAACCACATCTTAATAAAGAGGATGAACTGGAAGGTTTCAGGCCTTGCATTTACGAGTTGTTGTTAGATTAATATTTCAATGAATGAAGTGAGACAAAGACAGATTTGGAGAGACATCTGGTTACAGTTAATGGGAGAGTCCGAGAAGATGGAAACAAAACACCAGTGTTTGCTTGCGTTATTACGCAGCCTGTCCACCATCGACAAGGCTCAAAGTCAGGAATGGGATAGAATACTCCCCACTTGTCTGAATGGATACAGCTCCAACACTCAAGAAACTTGACATCATCCAGGACAAAGCAACCTGATTGATGCACCATATCCACCACCTTCAACATTCACTCCCTCCAATACCAACGCTCAGTAGCAGCAGGATGTACCAACTACAAAATGCACTGAAGAAATTCACCAAAGATCCTTAGACAGCATTTTTCAAACCCACAACCACTTCCATCGAGAAGGACAAGAGGAGCAGATACATGGGAACACCACTCCCAGCAAGTTCCCCTCCAAGCCACTCACTATCCTGATTTTAAATATATTGCCGTTCCTTCAGTGTCACTGGGTCAAAATCCTGAGGCTTCCGCGAAAACGGAATTGAATTGAATTTATTGTCACGTGTACCGAGGCACAGTGAAAAGCTTTGTGAGCAATACAGGCAGATCACAGAGTTAAGTAGCAAAGATAAGTAAATAATAGGTAAACAGCAGCAAAAGCAGAAACACAGGTACAGACAAATGTTAAGAGTTTGTGAGTCCATTCAGTATTCTAACAACATTAGATAGAGACTGTTATGAAATCGGCGTGTGTGTGTGTGTGTGTGTGTGTGTGTGTGTGTGTATATATATGTGTGTTCAGGCTTCTGTACCTTCTCCCCGATGGTAGAGGTTATCGAAAAGCATTGCCAGGGTGGGATGGATCTTTGAGAATGCTGGCGGCCTTTCCTTGACAGCAGGTCTGGGAGATGGATTCTACAGATGGGAGGTTGGCCTTTGTGATTGTCCGGGCTGAGTTCACCACCTCAGCCATGCATCTACGCTATGTGGACTGCAATCGTTCAGGAAGACTGCTCATTGCTGCGCTGTCTGGGGATATCAGGGATTGGCAATCAATGATGTCCTAGCCAGTGACACCTACATGCCCTGAATTATGAAATGATAGAAAACATCCCTGCCTCATCATATGGAAATGACCCAAACACGGGGCAAAGAAATACCTTGTTTATTAATAGTTCAAAATATTTACACTTTTTTCTGCAATTAAATCCCAGTAAATTCTCTTGGTGCTAGATCAATAGAAGCAAATCAAGATATTGATATTCAAATAGATGGCATGTGCGATCAAAGCTGCAATTACTGAATGGAAGGTTCCATTTTGTACTGTGTAGCACTATTTTTGATAATTTTCTAATAATCAAAGTGCACACAGATTATCTGCCTGCCTAATACCTTTTAGAACACATTCAGTATCAGGTATGATATAAATGTTGTAACAATAATTAAGAGTAATACTAATCCCCAAATAAAACTCTGCAACCCTCCAGGCAAGTCAACAATTATATAGGGAGAGGCTGAACAGGCTGGGGCTGTTTTCCCTGGAGCATCAGAAGCTGAGGGGTGACCTTATAGAGGTTTATAAAATCATGAGGGGCATGGATAGGGTAAATACACAAGGTCTTTTCCCGGGGGGGGTGGGGGGGGAGAGGGAAAGAGTGCAGAACTAGAGGGCATAGGTTTAGGGTGAGAGAGAAGATTTAAAAGGGACCTAAGGGGCAACCTTTTCATGCAGAGGGTGGTGTATGTATGGAATGAGCTGCCAGAGGAAGTGGTGGAGACTGGTACAATTAAAAGGCATTTAAAAGGCATCTGGATGGGCATATGAATAGGCAGGTTTAGAGGGATATGGGTCAAGTGCTGACAAATGTGACTGCATTAATTTAGGATATCTGGTAGGCATGGACGGGTTGGACCAAAGGGTCTGTTTCGTGCTGTACATCTGTATGACTCTGTGAAAGGATAAAATTAAGTATACAGTATGCAAATACAATTAGCAAAAATAACAAACTAAGTTGTATTTGATGGAAACAGATATACATAAATACAGGAAACAGACATGGCATCTCAACCTAATCTCTAGCGTACCTTCTATTCTAATTTGCAATGATGTAGTGTAATGAAAAATGTATGATACACAGTATATTTTTGGGTTTGCATTTTAAAATGAAGATTAAACTTCCATGAAGTTTTTTAAAAAAAAAGGTCAGAGGATCAATTTGGAACTGTGACTGAAATATATCACTTCCAAGAAAGCATGTGACTACAGTCAAGTGCCTGGGAGAACTCTTATGCTAATGGATAAAATATTTGGGTTTTTAACAGACAAAGTAAACACATTAAAGCAATTAGTTCAGTTTTGACTTCAAAACAGAAAGTTCAAACTCAGAAGATGACAGTCTTTTTCCTTGCAGGAGAACCAGGATTTTTTTTAGAAAAACATGTCAGGGGAGCCAGTCACTTCAGCAGAAGTGCATTCTCATCTGTGGAGTTTCCAACCAACTAGGAGAAAGTGAGGACTGCAGATGCTGGAGCCCTCGATGAAGGGCTCTTGCCTGAAACATTGATTCTGCTGCTCCTCGGATGCTGCCTGACCTGCTATGCTTTTCTAGTGCCCCACATTCGACTGTGGAGTTTCCAAACCAGAAGTCTTTGGATATAAATATTCTGGGTCATAAAATATAAAATATTAGGCGTGTAAGGTTTGGGAGGTTCACACCAATTTACATAGAAAGAAATCATAAACAAACAATCTCAACTGTCCAAGGGAAGGTCCTTCCAGAAAGGTTAGTCAAATGACGAATAAAAAGCTGAAATAGAAGTGAGATTTCTCTTGCATTGAATCTTTGCAACAGATCAGATTGGAAAACAACTTGAACATTTGTTTTCATGCTTGTATTAATATCTTCCAGGCTTTTGGATACACCATATATAGCTTTGTTTACTACTTCTTTTGTGCAAAAATAAAATGTTCCCTTGTTAAGAACTTTGCAGCCTCATGTGAATAAATTACAGCGTCTAACCATCACATTAACCAATTGCAAAAAAAAGCCAAGGTTTCGTTCTGGGATTTACCTTATCCACTGGGATTGTAGCAGTGCATAAAACAAAACTCAAATTTACCATGCACACATAAAATTGAGAATTTATAGAACAGGTAATACATTGTCATTTGATGCCAAAATAGTCATCCCTATTTGTAATGACACTTATTTACAAACTACCACAGCAGCAACATTCTTAAAGTTACACCTCCACAGAAACCCACAATAAAATAACAAGGTCAATGGTAAATAAATGTTACATCATGTTTTACTGTAACAAGCAACCTTCACAATTTCAGACATTAAAGTGAAACCAAAATAATATTAATTATTTGCAATGAAATCATTTCGTTTGAGAAGTGATTGGGAAGAAACTGGTGGGTAATCTGAAAGCACATGATATTATTTATCCTAAATAAATCTCAAAATAGGAAAATTTAGCCTCTTGAGTCTGGTCATGTTGGAGATTTTCGTAATTCAGTCGCAGGATGAGGAGATCGCTGGCTAGGCCAGCATTTATTGCCTATGTCTAATTGCCCAGAGGGGAGTTAAGAATCAACCCCATTGCTGTGGGTCTGGAGTCACGTGTAGGCCGGACCAGGTAAGGACGGCAGTTTCCCCCCCAAAGGACATTAGTGATCCAGATGGAGTTTTTCCTGATAATTAACTCTTGGTCATCATTAGGTTTTTAATTCCAGATTCCTTTTTCGCTTTATTGAATTCAATTTCTACCATCTGCCATGGTGGGATTTGAACCTGGGTCCCCAGAACACTAGCTGAGTTTCATGGATTAATAGTCTCGCGATAATGCCACTAGCCCATCACCTCCCCATTCCTGTATGTACCTGTCTTTACTACAGGTGCCCGAATACCCTGATCTGGGGTGTCAGGGTGAGTCTTCCCCCAACCGAGAGGCAACAGAGAAGGTGGCAAGAGGGGAAGATAAAATCGAGAGAGTTGGCATTGAGGAGATAGAATCCTTACAGTGTGGAATTGGCCCTTCGGCCCAATAAGTCCACAACAACCGTCCGAAGAGTACCCCACTCAGACTTATTCCCCTACCCTATTAGCCTATATTTACCCCTGACTAATGTACCTAGCCTGCATATCCCTGAACAGCAGGGGCAATTTAGCTTGGCCAATTCACCTGACCCGCACATCTTTGGACTGTGGGAGGAAACCGGAGCACCCAGAGTAAACCCACGCAGACACAGGAAGAACATGCAAACTCCACACAGACAGTTACCCACGGGTGGAATCGAACCCGGCTCCCTGGTGCTGAGAGGCAGCAGTGCTAACCATTGAGCCATTGTGACCTACCAGGTACCCCTGACCTACCACCAATTGAGGCTTTTAAGTTGTCAGCTAATGACCACTTGAGGGCTTCTGTGATTAACTCTATTTCCAACAATCAAGGGCAGAGGCAGCCTTCCTGAGCAGCTGAAGAGATCGGCCTGGCTACAGGGTTGGTCATGGAGGGCTGGGAGAGGAGGGGGGAGACTCACTCTGCCCCCATCTGGGGGGATGACACCGGAAATCAGATGGGGTTAAGAGAGACGACTGTTGAAAGCCTCTGATTGGCTAGCAGACAGGAACAGGACATTAAGTTTCCTGGAGATTACGCACCAAAAGGCTTCCTGAGTAACCAGTTAAGAGCCTGATTTTTCACAAGATCCCCTGAGTTTTCCCTTTCCCTATGGATGTGCATCCTGTGCATTATTATGGAGGTGCCAGTATTGGACTGAGGCAGACAAAGTCAGCAGTCACATGACACCAGGATACAGTCCAACAGGTTTATTGTGAAATTACAAGTTTTTACAGGTTCATCTGATGAAGGAGCAGCGCTCCAAAAGCTTGTGATTTTGAATAAACCAGTTGGACTATAACCTGGTGTCATGTGACTGGTACAGAGTCAGCTATCCTACTTTGGGGGAAAAAAAAATCAGAAATTTCCAGCCAGATTTCCAGTGGCAATACTCTGCATTTACATAGCACCGTTAACAGCTATTTCATAAGAACAGTTAGCTCTAATTTTTAAGATTATGGCACTTTGGTTTCTGATTTCATTAGTGGAGGAAGTAGCTGCTTGAATTAAACCTGTGGAATCTCCAAAATCATTGTAAAATACCTCAATTAGATCATATCACATATCTAAATTCAAAAGAATAGAGTTTCTGAAACTTAGCTTTCTGATTTAACTCAAAAATACCAACAGCGGTTCTGCGAATCTGCCCCGTGTTGCAGCCACAGCCTGTAAGCCTTTCCTGAGATTCAGCATCAAAACTGAACCGAGTACTTTGATAAAAAGCAAAACATTGCAGGTGCTGGAAATCTGAAATAAAATTTTTAAAATGTTGGAGAAACTCAGCAGTTCTGGCAACATCTGAAGAGAGAGAAAGACAGAATTAAAGTTTCAAGTTCAGTTGAAGAATAGCCATATCAGACTCAAAACGTAAACTACTTCCCTCTCTACAGAGGCTGCCAGACTTGCTGAGTTGATCCAACATAGAATCAGAGAGCCATAGAGATGTACATCATGGAAACAGACCCTTCGGTCCAACCTGTCCATGCCAACCAGATATCTCAACCCAATCTAGTTCCACCTGCCAGCACCTGGCCCATTTCCCTCAAATCCTTCCTATTCATATACCCATCCAGATGCCTTTTAAATATTGCAATTCTACCAGCCTCCACCACTTCCTCTGGCAGATCATTCCATACACACACCGTCCTCTGCATGAAAAAGTTGCCCTTCGGTCTCTTTTATATCTTTCCCCTCTCACCCTAAATCTTTGTCCTTTAGTTCTGGATTCCCCACCCCAGGGAAAAGATTTTGTCTATTTATCCTATCCATGCCCCTCATGATTTTATAAACCTCTTATCAGGTCACCTCTCAGCCTCCAACGCTCCAAGGAAAACAGCCCTTACTTTGTATACAACTGAAATTTCACTCTCATACTTCTGAATTTCAACATTTTCCAAATCCAGGCACTAATACTCTCGTTGATAACCTCTTGTGCAGAACCCAGTTGTTCAGTTTTTATTTATTGCACATCTTATTTTCTTCTTTGTAACCCGTATTCCTTTATATCACTCTCCCAGTCCATTGCATTTCTTACAAACAATGACCAAAATTGCTGGAGAAACTCAGGAGGTCTGGCAGAGCATCTCTGAAGAGAAAGCAGAGTCAACATTTTGAGTCATAGAGATGTATAGCATGGAAACAGACCCTTCGGTCCAGCCCGTCCATGCCGACCAGATATCCCAACCCAATCTAGTCTCACCTGCCAGCACCCCGGCCCATATCCCTCCAAACCTTCCTGTTCATAAACCCATCCAAGTCCAGTGACCCTTCTTCAGAAGTTCAGAATTCTGAGTTCTGTGGAAAGGTCACTGTACTTGAAATGTTATATCTTTTTTCTTCACATATGCTGCCAGATCTGCTGAGTTTCTCCAGCAATTGTTGTTTTTGTTTCCAAGCTCCAGATCCACGGTTCTTTGCTTTACTCGCCTGCATTTATACTTTTTACTGCATTTGTCTTTAAGCTTGCTACTGTCTCTCAACCCCTCTTCTCAGTGTGATTGTTTAACCACACAAATGGAGCCTTTGACTCTTGGATGTATGTTTCGTACTGAGGAGAAAGTGAGGGCTGCAGATGCTGGAGATCAGAGTGGAGAGTGTGGTGCTGGAAAAACACATCCGAGGAGTAGGAGAGTCGATGTTTCGAGCATAAGCCCTTCATCAGGAACATTTTGTACTTAGCAAAACATTCTTCCTCTTGTTTGGCTGTAAGCTTACATTAATGCCTAGTTTACAGGGTGTATTTTTAAGATTAGATTAAATTCCCTACAGTGTGGAAACAGCCCCTTCAGACCAACCAGACCACACTGACCCTCCGAAGAGTAACCCACCCAGACCCACTTCCCTCTGAGTAATGCACCTAACACTATGGGCAATTTAGCATGACAAATTCACCTAACCTGCACATCTTTAGATTAGATTACTTACAGTGTGGAAACAGGCCCTTCGGCCCAACAAGTCCACACCGACCCGCCGAAGCGCAACCCACCCATACCCCTACATTTACCCCTTTTTACCTAACACTACGGGCAATTTAGCATGGCCAATTCACCTAACCTGCACATCTTTGGACTGTGGGAGGAAACCGGAGCACCCGGAGGAAACCCACGCAGACACGGGGAGAACGTGCAAACTCCACACAGTCAGTCGCCTGAGTCGGGAATTGAACCCGGGTCTCCGGGCGCTGTGAGGCAGCAGTGCTAACCACTGTGCCACCGTGCCGCCCAAATCTTTGGACTGTTGGAGGAAACCGGAGCACCCAGAGGAAACCCATGCATCCATGGGGAGAATATGCAAACTCCACACAGACAGTTGCCCAAGGCTGGAATCGAACCTGGGACCCTGGTGCTGTGAGGCAGCAGTGCTAACCACTGAGCCACCGTGCCGCCCTTTTAAGGTGAGAGGAGAAACATTTACAAAAGACATGAGGGGCAATTTGTTTTACATAAAGTGGTTTGTGTGTGAAATGAACTTCCTAAGGAAGTGATAGATGCAAATACTGTTACAACATTTAAAAGACATTTGGATAAGTACATGAATGGGAAAGGTTTAGAAGGATTTGGACCAGGAGCAGGCAGGTGGGATAGTATAGTTTGGGAACAATGTCAACATGGACTGGTTGGACGGAAGGATCTGTTTCCATGCTGTAGGAGTCTGGCCAAGTTACTTCTCAGCTCATCAAGATTCGCCCACACCCTATAAACAAATAAAAAAAAGTGGTCTGCCTCTCACAATTCATGTAAAAATGACAAGAGCTTTGATTTTGTTACGTGTTCTCCGACTCGGTGTCTACATTATATATCTTTATATTGTATTATGTTCCCACTAACAAAATCAGGAGACAAATTCTGGCAGAGTCTTGCATCTTTAGCTTTTTTTTAAGTTTTGCCTACATTGTCGTAATTACTCATCAGCCTCACTGAGATCACTGCTTTGTTCAGCAGTAATTCTGCATCTTAATTAATATCATTACTCCCCCTCTTTTCCCAATTCCCCAGTCTTCTCCAGATTCTCAAAACCTGTATGGCCTAGCTCCCACACACACTTGGGTTACAGTCAATGCATTGCTCCTGGTAAGCAGAGATTGTGCTTCAAGTTGTATTTACACCTGACCTTGTGGATTCGGACAGCACAGAATAGAGCCATTCGGTCCATCACCTCTGTGCCTGCTCTTCAAAAATCCAATCAGCTCCACTCCCCTACTCTTCCCCTTCAGCTCTTCACATTCTTCCTTCATAAATACCAAAACAATTTTGTTTTTCTCAGCCAGAGAATTTACTTTATTAGAACCAAGATCAGAAGTTGTTGGAAAAGCTCAGCAGGTCTGGCAGCACCTGTGGAGAGAAATCAGAGTTAACATTCAGGTCAAGTGACCCTTCGTCAGAACTCGACCTGAAATGTTAACTCTGATGATTTCTCTCTACAAATGCAGCCAGACCTGTTGAGCTTTTCCAGCAATTTCTGTTTTTGTTTCTGATTTACAGCTTCTGCGGTTCTTTTGGTTTTTAATCTATTTATCACTCCTGTTGGCAGTGCATTCCATTCGATAACAGGCACTTGGTAATTAACGTGTCTTTTTCCCTCCTGTTTGTCTCTATTTCTTTTCCCATTACCTTTAGTCCTCTGGAATCACTTTCTCCTTCTTAACGCTATCAAACTCCTCATGCTTTTGAGTGTCATCAAACTTCCCTTTCTTTTCCATTTGGGAAAATGCCAGTCTTTCCCCATAACTGAAGCACTCATCCCTGGTGCCATTCTGGTAAATCTCCACTGAGCCCTTTTCTGGCCTCCTTCCTGCAGTAGGACCTCTCAAACTGGCTACAATAAACCTACTAAGGCTAGTTTAGCACAATGCTCTTGCATTTAAACTTTATCGCACAAATTCCACGTGTTAATTTTTCAGTATTACGTGCCACCTTCAAAGATTTCTCCACCAGTTCTCTTTGGCGTGGCACTACCTTTGGAATTGCACCAGCTAGTTTCTATCACCTCTGCACACTTTTCCAACCACATCAAATTAATTCATACTTCCTTGCATTAAACTTCACATCCCCGGTGTCTTCCTGCTTCAACTCTACGTTTGCTGCCTTGATGTCAGTGATTGCGTTCCTCACTACCTTCTACATTTATGCCATCTGCAAACTTTAAATTATCTCTTGTTTTTCAATTCCAGTTTAGCGCAGAACCACAAATTGTTACAGGAGGCCATTCAGCCCATTGTGTTTGCATCAGCTCTTTAAACGAGCGTCGTTACCCAGGGCCAATCTCCTGCTTTCCCTCCGATACCCACGTGCACCATTTCCATCAGCGTCCGCTGAGTTGGTAAGAAATCAGTCAGGGCATTGAGTATCGAAGTTGGGAAGTTGTGTTGCAGCTGTACAGAACATTGGTGAGGCCGTGCTTGAAGAATTGTGTTCAGTTCTGGTAACCTCGCTAAAGGAAGGATGTTATTAAACTGGAAAGAGTGCAGAAGAAATTTACATGTTGCCAGCATTCAAGGGACTGAGTTCTTGGGAGAGGTTGGACAAGCGAGGACATTTTTCATTACAGTGTAGGAGACTGAAGGGGATCTTATGGAAGTGTACAAGATCATGAGAGGCATGGATAGGGTGAATGTACTCAGTCTTATTAGAAACTAATTAGCCATGATTGAATGGCAAAGCAGACTCAATGGGCTGAATGGCTTAATTTCTGCTCCTGTGTCTTATGGTCTTATAGCCTTAGAGTAAAGGGAAGACCTTTTTGAATGGAGATAAGGAGAAACTTCTTCAGCCAGAGAGTGGGGAATGTGTGGAACTCATTACCACAGAAGACTGCGGAGACCAAGTCACTGAGTATATTAAAGATGGAGATAGATAGGCTCGGAGTATCAAGGGGACCAATGGTTACAGGGAGAAAGCGGGAGAATGGGGTTGAGAAACTTATCAGCCATGATTGAATGGCCACCCTGCCCCCGCTACCTCCTTTATCTGCAGCTCCCCCTATACCCACCCTCAGTCTTGAAGAAGGGTTATACCCAAAACGTCAACTTCTCCACCTCCTGATGCTGCCTGGTTTGCTGTGTTCTCCCAGCCTCCTACTTGTCTACTATGATTGAATGGCGGAGCAGATTCAATGGGATAAATGACCTAATTTCTGCTCTGATATCTTATCGTTTGATGGTGCTATGGTCTTTTTTGCAGGAATCAAGGATCAGAGGGCATCAATTTAAGATTAATGGGGAAAGAATAAAAGGGAACCTGAGGGGCAACTTTTTTTTTTACACAGAGGGTGGTAAGCATATGGAATGAGCTGCTAACAGAAGTAGTTGAGACGGGTACATTAACAACATTGAAAAGGCATTTGGACAATGGATAGGAAAGGTTTAGAAGGATATGGGATAGTGTGGATGGATAGCTTGGTCGGCATGGACCAGTTTGGGCTAAAGGGCCTGTCTCCATGCTGTAGGACTCTCTAAAAGTATGTAGCTCATCGATATGCTGCTCCACAGCAAATTACATGTTCTACCTCTAGGTAGGAAAACACACCCTTGGTCTCCTCCATCGCCAGACCATGGCAACACGAAGCCTGAAGGAGGAGCGCCTCATCTTCTGCCTAGGAACCCTCCAACCACAAGGGATGAATGCAGATTTCTCTAGCTTCCTCATTTCCCCTCCCCCCACCTTATCTCATCCCAACCCTCCGCACCGCCCTCTTGACCTGCAATCTTCTCCCCGACCTCTCCGCCCCCACTCCCTCTCCTGCCTATCACCCTCACCTTAACCTCCTGCCACCTATCACATTCCCAATGCCCCTCCCTCAAGTCCCTCCTCCCTACCTTTTATCTTAGCCTGCTTGGCACACCCTCCTCATTCCTGAAGAAGGGCTTATGCCCAAAATATGGATTCTCCTGCTCCTTGGATGCTGCCTGACCTACTGTGCTTTTCCAGCAACACATATTTCAGCTCTGATCTCCAGCATCTGCAGTACTTATTTTCTCCTGGAAAAGGGTATAGTTAGGTACTTGTTTTTAACATTGATGCAATGGGCAGAAGGGCCTTTTCCCATGCTGTAGACCTCTATGGACTCTGTAGCAATTGTACAGGAAATAACCATTCAGTTACATTACTTGAATTCAAAGAGTCCTTCACCTGATTCACCACATATCTGCAGACTGTGACCCTGTCTGACTAGGTAAGATAAATCAGAAATGGCTAACATCTATATCAGGAATAATGATACAATCAGTTCGGAAGGCAGTCACGGCAGAAAACACAAGATTAAAAACACCAAGTGACTTGTGATAATATTCTAGTTTTCCTATTATATATTATCAGTGTTAGAAGGAAATCTACCACCTTTGAAGATCTTGGAATGTTCCACCAATGAGTAAGGATGAAAAATTTGGTTTTCTGGTGATGGTAGTTGAGAGTTTAATATTGGTTTGGACACCAAGGAGAACCGATCTGTTTCCACATAGAAATAGGTTCATAGGGTCTTCTATATCAGCCTGAAGGAGCAGACTGGACCTTGATCACTCAAAAAGACAGCACCTCTGACAGTGTGGCACTCCTTCTGTAGCTATATTCCTTCTGTATATTTAAGACAGAGTTAGATATGTTCTTTATCAGTTGATGGACATCAAGGGTTTGAAGGAGTAAGGAAATCGACATTTCGGGCAAAAGCCCTTCATCAGGGCTTCATTCCTGATGAAAGGCTTTTGTCCAAAACGTCGATTTTCCTGCCACTTGGATGCTGCCTGACCTGCTGTCCTTTTCCAGCATCACTCTAATCTAGACTCTGACTTCCAGCACCTGCAGTCCTCACTTTTGCCATCAAGGGTTTGAATTTGAGTTTGATTTATTGTTGTCACATGTACTGAACTACAGTGCAAAGTGCTGTTTTGAGTGCAATAAAGGCAGATTGTACCACACAAAGTGCATCAGGGTAGCAGAACAGAGTGCGGAATACAGTGTTACAGTCACAGAGAAAGTGCAGAGAGAGAGATTAGATTTATATTGGAGAGGTCTGTTCAAAAGTCTAATAACAGCGGGGACAAAGCTGTTCTTGATGCTCTTCATACATGTGCTCAAACCTTTATATCTTCTGCCCAACAGAAGAGGGTGGAAGAGAGTATAAGTGGAGTGAGAGGGGTCTTTAACGATGTTGGTTGCTTTCCCGAGGCAGCGGGAAGTGTAGACGGAGTCAACAGATGGAAGGTTGGTTTAAGCAGATGTGAGGATTGCCAGATCAGTCATGATTCTATTGAATGGTGGAGCAGAGTGAGGGGCCAAATGGCCTACACTTGTTCCTATTTTGGATGGGCTTAGAGTGCTGTTTGGAGAGGGCGGACAATTGGTTTAAGTGCACGACTCCTTTTAACTTCACAGTGTGACACGTGTGACCAGACTCAGGTAACTGTGTGGTCATGCTGCTTAGACAAGGCACTGCTCAGTGCTCTCCTGGAGAAATGACTTTGATTTCTGTCTCTGAAGTGGGTCTTGAACCTACTACTTTCTGTTCCACAAGTGAGTCTGCTGGTAATACAGCCATTCATGATTTATACACATTATCTAAATATATTCTGTGGCTTTGTCACTGATCAGCTGCATACAAATTTGTATTAAAGTACGAGAAAGATTCCACTCAAACTCTGCTCCAAAGCTCAGTGTCTGATGTTGCTTCATCCTGCAATGCCTCATTGACAGTCATGATTTGGAGATGCCGGCGATGGACTGGGGTGTACAAAGTTAAAAATCACAATACCAGGTTATAGTCCAACAGGTTTAGTTGGAAGTACTAGCTTTCGGATCGATGCTCCTTCATCAGGTGGTTGTGGAGTATAAGTATGGTTACATTCCATAACCATCTGATGAAGGAGCAGCGCTCTGAAAGCTGATGCTTCCAATTAAACCTGTTGGACCATAACCTGATGTCTGATTTGTAACTTCATTGACAGTGGTGGTTAGGGACAGGGTCCATGTCTACTTTAGTTGGAGTTGGAATCAAAACCACATTGTCTAGATTCAGGCCTGAAAATGTGTTGCTGGTTAAAGCACAGCAGGTTAGGCAGCATCCAAGGAACAGGAAATTCGACGTTTCGGGCCAGAGCCCTTCATCAGGACCAGCCAACACAGCTAACTTTGTAAAAGGCTGTACAATATCACTTAGGTTTTGTGAAGATCTCAATGATGGACAGCAAGCTGGAATTCATAGCACCAAAGAAAGCTACAGACGGAAACAATCATGGCACTTAGTCAAAAAAAAGCTTGGACATGTTCTTAAAAGGGTCATAACCTGCAGGGTTACATAGCGACAGCTGGAAGTGGCGTAAGGCTGGATTACTCATTATTGATCAGCTCAAATGGCCTCTCTCTGCGCTGTATATTTCCACTGTTTCTGTTTCAAATATTCAGACAGCAAAATATACATTTTACATCAAAATGTTAAAAGAAAGCAAATTTTTGTCCAAGATGAAACTGCATCAAACCTACAATTCTGTTGAGTGCATTTTCACATTCTGTTCCAAAATGAGACTTGCACAGAATTTTTCATTTGATCCAGACTGATTGCATGAAACAATTGGTCATTATCAGTCACAGTATGCAGCATGATCCAGTCCTGCAAACCATTTCAGGGAAACAGATAACAGAAATCATTCGCTCTTAAAACGACAATTATTTAACAGAAATCAAAAAATGTACAAGAGAGGGACATGTAAACAAAATCATCTCAGGCAAATATACTACGTTCATATGGCTTTATGCTTAATTCTATCTGAATGGGTTTTTGAGAAAGGTACCGATGGGTCTATTGCTGGGTGACAGCCAATGTCAGAACTCAATCACAAGTTAAATTATGTGAGCAATATTGATTCCTGATGAAGGGCTTATGCCCGAAACGTCGAATTTCCTATTCCTTGGATGCTGCCTAACCTGCTGTGCTTTAACCAGCAACACATTTTCAAATATATAAAGCACACCCACTTTTTTAAAAATAAATTAAACTGGCATCATATTCCATTTCGTACAATTGTGGACTCGGACATGTTTTCCACTTATTCAACTCTGCTGCCGGCTTTGGTCATTTTACTTTTTCATAAACCGAAGAGCATACCGGAAATCTATTTCTGCATTCTCAGTATTAGAGTGTGTGTGTGTGTGATTCCAGTTCCCACGTTTCCATGAACACATTTTGCTCCCTATGAGATAAATAACCCTGCAACATGAACCCGCATTTTCCTCTCAGGTGCTGACATTTTTTTATTGTTTTGTACTACTTGTTAAATGCAATCAACATTGTGTTCTTACTCAGCCTTAAAACAACTATCTTAGGGGACACTGCCGGCAACTAAAGTCATTGCCACTGGATAGTTCCTGTGTCACAGCAGGCAGTAATTGTTTTTTTAAATCTCATTATAACTTGAATGTGCGGATACAACAAACGAAGAGCTGCCACAAGGAATGTTCACATTTTGCCAAGTATTAAGCAGGTATCGAAAAGCCTCTATTTGTTGCAGAAATAATCCATGTAAATAAATAATTATTCTGCATTTTTTAAATTTACACTACAATAAAACAATTTCAAATCAGCGCTTGGCTGACTAAGAGCAAATCCCTATCATTGCCCATTCCCACGCTGGGCTGTAATGTATCTATTTTTCCCTTCAGTGTAACTCTCTCCCGCAGCCAGCTCTGATGCTGAGGCTGTAGTCAGCCTGGGAAAACCGGGCAGGATGGGAGCTAACGCTGGGAGCAGTGACCAGGCTGCGTTCAGCCATCCCAGCCCCCGGCTCTGAGTGTGCTGTTAGAGCACAGCTCCTCTCCCTTTTACAAACAGAAAACAAAACAAAAAGCGCTGCCTGTGAGAACGGTTCATGCCAGCTCAGGTCATCAGCTACTTGCCTTTGCCCACGGCTGCTATGCTCCACTCTGTCTCCTGCACAGCCCCATAGCTCCTCAGTGAGTGCCTGCTATCCAGAGCACTTGGCACAGGACTCTTCAGCTCCATGGCTCGCCTCTGCCTCTCTCTGTCCCTCACTGCTCTCCTCTCACTGGATCCATTGCCAGGATCCACCTCCCTCCTGATGTCAGCTCTGGCTAAATGCGCATGCACAGAGATAGCCTGGCAGCTCCCAAATATCAAAAGGAAATGGGGGGAATTTCTCTGGGATCGACCTGGGAGCGTTCAGCAGGAATGGTACATTAGTCTGTTGGACCATACTCTGTGCAGCCCGTGAGAAAACCCACAGGGAGGTTCAAATTGATTGCTTTTATTTTAATTGCCATTTTATTTTGTATATTTCTCCTTACAAGAAAAAAACAACATTGCAAGCAGGGAGAGAATAGGATTTGACACTTATCCAATTGGGGACAGAGTCTTTTCACTTTCCAGTTGGCTGTCTCATGGCTGGAGTGTTGGGAGAAGTCATGTGATGAATTCTCCACAAACACATTGAATCTCAGTTGGCAACTCCTGAGAAACCGATTGGCCATAAGCCTTTTTATATTTGTGTCTCTTTGGAGTATTCTGTTGTGTAAGGACCCTGGAGTAACCTTGTGATGATGTTACAGAGCTGCTTCTCACTGGGCATAGAGATGTACAGCAAGGAAACAGACCCTTCGGTCCAACCTATCCATGCTTTGACCAGATATCCTAAAGTAATCTCGTCCCATTTGCCAACATTTGGCCCATTTCCCTCAAATCCTTCCTATTCAGATGCCTTTTAAATGTTGCAATTGTACCAGCCTCCACCACTTCCTCTGGCAGCTCATTCCATACACGTACCACCCTCTGCATAAAGACAGTCGCACCTTAGGTCTCTTTTAAATTTTCCATCTCCCCCCGCACCCTCCCCCCCCCCACCCTAAACCTATGCCCTGTAGTTCAGGACTACCCCACCCCAGAGAAAAGACCTTGTCTATTTATTCTATCCATGCCCCTTGTGATTTTATAAACTTCTATAAGGTTACCCCTCAGCCTCTGACGCTCCAGGGAAAACATCCCCAGCCTGTTCAGCCTCTCCCTATAGCTCAAATCCTCCAACCCTGGCAACAACCTTGTAAATCTTTTCTGAACCCTTTCAAGTTTCACAACATCTTTCTGACAGCAGGGAGGCAGGAGTGCATGCTAAGAAGCATATTGAGCAGGATGATCAATATTAGACAGCATGTCTGGACTGGAATAACATCAGTATTGTAACAGTAGGATAAGAGCCCGGGTGTATTTCTGATTACCGTGTATTGTAATATTCAGTACTGAAATGCAATAAGCATTGTTATTAAGAATCTAAGCCTGGAGAGAGTTCCCACCTTCTCCTCAATCAGTCTGCCTGGAACCCAAACTCATAGACGTGAGTGTAAACCCACACGACAAATGACATTGTTACAAAATCCAAATTCTCTTTAACAATGGATTGTCGAGGCTGGATCACAATGTGGATGTGGCAGTACTGGTCCTTTCATCAAGGTAACTGCTGTACTGTTGACCAATTCTCACAATTGGAATAATGCACCTGAAGGCCAAGCACTCACCATTACTTATTGACAGAAACGCTAAAGACAAGAGTAAGACCAAAAGATATAGGAGCCAAAGTAGACCACTCGGCCCATCAAGCCTGATCCACTGTTTAAACAGATTGTGACTGATCTGGTATCCTCAACTCCACTCTCCTGCCTTTTCCCCATAACCTTTGATTCCCTGCCTGATTAAAAATCCATCCTTCTCAGCCTTGAAAATAGTTAATAATCCATCTTCAACAATCCTCTGCAGTGAAAAATTCCACAGATTTCTCACCCTTTGAGAGAAGAAATTCCTCCTCATCTCTGTCTTAAATGGGTGACTCCTGACTCTGATATGATGTCTTCTCGTTCTCAACTGCCTCACAAGGGGAAACGATTATATCTACCCTGTCGCGTCCTCGAGAAATTATCTGTGTTTCAGTTAAGTATCCTCGCCTCCTAAACACCAACAAGTACAAACCCAAACTACTCAATATGTCCTCATGAGAAAGCCCCTCCATACTCGGGATCCATCTAGTGAACCTTCTCTGAACTACCTGCAATATCAATGCATCTTTCCTTAAATCAGGGCACCACAACTATTCATGGCTATAGTCTGACCAGTGCCTTGTACCATTTTAGCAAAATCTCCATTAGCGAACCTCAATATGTTTTCATTTTGTCAATCATAGTTTCATAGTAATAGAAGCAGGAGTAGGCCATTCGGCCCATTGAGCCTGCTCCACCATTCATTAAGATCAAGGCTGATCTATCCATTGTCTCAGCTCCTTCTACTTGCATTAGCCCCATAACCTTTCATTCCCCTACCATGCTGAAACCTATCCAACTGTGTCTTGAATATATTTAATGAAGCTGCCTCTGCTGCTTCCTTGGGCAGAGAATTCCATAGATTCCCTACTCTCTGAGAAAAGCACTTCCTCCTCATCTCTGTATTAAATCTACTCGCCTTAATTGTGAGGCCATGTCCCCTATTCCAATCTCACCAACCAGCGGACAACAAGTCTGCTTCTATCTTATCTCTTCCTTTCATAATTTTATATGTTTCTATAAGATCCCCTCTCAATCTTCTAAATTCTAGCGATTACAGTCCCAGGCAGCTCAACCTCTACCGGAGGCACCGCCAATCCACCCTAACCTGCACCTCCCTGGACACTATGTGACAATTTAACATGGCCAATCCACCCTAACCTACACATCCCTGCACGCGATGGGACAATTTCGCATGCCCAATCCACACAAACCTGCACATTTCTGGGCTCTTTGGGACAATTTAGCTTGGCCAATCCACCCTAACCTGCACATCCCAGAACTCTATGGGACAACTTAGCATGGTCAATCCACCCTAACCTGCACATCCCTGGACACGATGGGACAATTTAGCATAGCCAATCCATCCCAACCTGCACATCCCTGGGCGCTACACCACATTTTCACATTGCCAATCCAATATAACCTGCACATCCCTGGACACAATTGGACAATATAGCATGGCTAATCCACCCTAACCTACACATCCCTGGACACTATGGGACAATTTATCATGGCTAATCCACCCTAACCTACACATCCCTGGACACTATGGGACAATTTAGGGTAACCCCCTCATCTCTGGAATCACCTGGTGTACCTCCTCTGCACCCCTTCCAAAGCCAGTATATCCTTCCTCACAGAAGGAGACCAGAACTGAGCACAATACTCCAGGTGCCTCCTCACCACCAACTGCAGCAGAACCTCTCTGCTCTGAAATTCAATCCCTCTAGAAATGAAAGCCAATATTCCGTTAGACTTCCTGATTACCTGTTGCACCTGCAAATCAACTTTTAGCAATTCATGAAAGAGCACTCCCCAGTCCCTCTGCACAATAACATGCTCCAATCTTCCACCATTTAAATAATACTCTGACCTATTCTTTTTACTTCCAAACTATCTGAATTTATCCCACAGGAGTACCTGACTGAATGAACGACTATTTCACTTCTCATTATTCATAAAATTAATCACCGAATCTGTCAAAGTAGTTAAGAATCTCAAATACTTCCAAATAACAGAATCATTATCTTTTCCAGCAGGGACTCCCTCCTAACTTATGTTTGAAAGGTTTTTGACCCAAAGCTATTCTCAGAACATTGATTTAAGCAGCATTCTTCATTTCCCCTTGGTCTTCATTTCTGAAATAATCAACATGCCGCACCAGCCCAAAGAAAAATATATTTTTAATCACATAATTACTTTGTTCACTGTGTCAAGGTAGGAGATGTGAAGCTGGCCAGAGGAACATTTGAATATTTAAGTCTTAGAGGGATCAAAAACGTAGATGAGAATTTCAGCAACAGACAGGTAATATTACAGAGGTGGAAGACTTCATAATGAAAATGCTCCAGGGAAAAGCAGCTCAACTTCAGATTAAATACACCACCAAAACTACAAGGGGTCTGATTCAATCTCAGAGAGTTGCCAGGTAGAGGGAAGGAGAAAGTGAGGACTGCAGATGCAGGAGGTCAGAGTCAAAAGTGAGAGGCTGGAAAAACACAGCAGGTCAGGCAGCATCCAAGGAGCAGAAGAATCAGCGTTTCAGGCATAAGCCCTTTACCAGGAATAGCAGCATAGTTCATTTCCCCTTGGCGGTCTTCATTTCTGAAAGAATCAAAACAAAGTGAAGTAGAGCCAGATAGAGGGAAGGTGTGGATGAATGAAGAAGAGAGATAGGAATGAGGGCTAAAAGTCAATGTTTAATTGCAAGAAATTCTGATGCATCTGGAAGGTTTAGAGGGGATTTGAAGACACATATTTTCACTCAGAGGGTGGTAGGGTGTACTGCCTGGGAGGGTAAAGTTAAAAATCAAACAACACCAGGTTATAGTCCAGCAGGTTTATTTGGAAGCACTAGCTTTCAGAGCACTGATCTTTTGTCAGGTAGCTAGTGGGGCAGGATCAGAGAACACAGAATTTATTGGAGGGGAGGTGAAGCAGGAAACCTCACAACCTTTAAAATGTTACTTGGATGAGCAGTTGAAAGGTCCCAACATTCAAGGCTGTGGGCTGGGTGCAGGAAAGTGTGACTAATGTAAATCTAAAATAGCTTTTGATGATGCAGACTGAGTGTGGACTGAAGGATCTGAACTGTACTGTATGATTCTGTGATAGTTGTTGGATAACACAAATCCAATGCAAAAGGTAGAAGCAACAGGAGGGCAATATTTTGGAGGTAATATTCTCACTCGGATAACGCAGGGAGGGTGCTGGAGGAGGACAATGGGATCATTGAATTAAAGACAACAGAGAGGTTGGGAAGGGATAATGACAATATCAGTTCTATGGAGACACGCTGTCTCACAACAGACACTTCAGTCATGAGGGCATCCATGAAAGACGATGAAGCCACTGACAGCTAGAACATACTCTATTAGTGAGGAGTCATGGGGCCAGGAGAGAGAGTTGGATGGCCAGTGGTTTAATGGGAATAGGGTCAAAAGAGAATGAGGTGAGTCTAGTGAACAGGATGAAATCAAAGAGGTTCAGGAGTGAATATGGAGGCAGCTGAGGCGTTGGTGTTTGAGCAGTTCGGAGCTGAGAGAGAGTTTAGTCTAAGGAATGTTATTAAAGCTGCAAAGACAGCCAAACAAATGGCTTCAATCTTCACAAATAAATTCCTTGAACTTGTTGTTGGAGGGTGAATAGGGCAAGGGAGAGAATTTAACAAGGTGGCTATCAAAAGAGAAAGAATCCACAAATTCTTGAATCTTGTACTCTTTTTATTCCAATGGCAGAGAAAAGCTAGGAGCTGATAGAGTTTAAGTAGATCTGGCAATGAACATCTAGACAGGTTATGCATCATCAAACAATAAAAGCAATGTATTCATATATTGAAAGGATATGCATACAACAAGGTGTGACTGAAAACACAGCATGCTTCAGGAGCATTTGGAAAATGCACCATGCCATACAATGTTTTATCCTCATCCTTGGGGATTGCCTACCAATTATAGTCCTCCAAAGATTGATTACCCTGTGCCAGTGCAGAGCGTTTCCTGGGTAGATGTAAACCCCAATACATGTCTGATTTCCAGTCGAGATCATCATATTCAAAGCTCTGAGCAGGCAATACTGAAAGTTAAACTCAAGACAGTGAGTCAGTTCCATAACATAAAATATTTGTTCCAAAGTAGATCACATATTGAAAAACAGTCTGTTTAGTTGACTGATACCTATGTTATTATAGTCACAGTCTATGTTTCTACTGGACAAGTCAGATTGCAGAATGAAACTGGCTTGATAGATCACATTTTGTTTTCCTTTAATTTAGTGTGGCATCCTTTTACTGAAATATGAACATACAAGACTGCAGATTTGGTTTTAACAATAAAACAGACGTTTATTGCACTAAAGCAAATAACAATAAAATAAACCAAACCAACTTGGGTGGCTCGGTGGTTAGCACTGTTGCCTCATAGCATTGGGGATCTGGCTCAATTCCTGCCTCGGGCGACTGTCTGTGTGGAGTTTGTATACTCTCCCCATGTCTGTGTGGGTTCCCTCCGGGTGCTCCTGTTTCCTCCCACAGTCCGAAGATATGAAGCTTGGGTAGATGAGCCATGAGAAATTGCCCATAGTGTTCAGGGATGTGCAGGCTTGGTCGATTAGCCATGGGAAACACAGGAGGTGGATCTGGGTGGAATGCTCGCCAGAGTGTTAGTATGTGGTCTTGATGGGCTGAAATATACGAGGAATGGGCAATAAATATTGGGCCAGCCAGCAATGCCCACATCCCATGGTTCACTGAGCAGTTTTGTGAAGTTTGTGTTGCAGTTGGTGGGATATAGCATTTGAAGAGGTAATACTGACCTACTGAATGCAAGCAGTCATCTCGATTGACACAGTTCACATGAATCTCTGTGATGTCTGCTTTGATTTCCACCTATTACAGTAATGTGTTTGGAAATCCTCCTGTAAATAGAGGAAATTTTCTTTCCGGATCTTCTCCTAGTTGAAGAGAGACAAACTGGAGTTGAGTACAGATCTCATTGAATAGTGACAAAGGCTTGAGGGACCAAATGGCCTCCTCCTGTTCCTATCCCATCAACAATATAATGATGATGATGATGAAGGGTTCAAAGCATTTTCATGAATTTTGAGCTTCAGGACGTAACATTTGAAATAGCAATTCGGAATAATCACAGATAGGAATTGTGGATTGGCTCAATTCAAAGCTAGTTTCAAATGCCAACCATCTGGCATTCTGCAGGGTTGTAATTCTTTTGAGAAAGTGGTCACTTCCCTCACAGATAAATATTAACAAAGTGAAGAATTGTGATTATTCTATTCTGTTTGGAAGAACACAACACAGTGAACTGAAGGCCAGTATTATTTTCTTCCATTCTAACAAGAACATGAAGAGGAAATGAAATTGTACTTTCACAATCGCATCTTTCTTTAGGCAAAAAAAAGGAAGCTCGGTTACGGCAAATCATTCCTTGAGATTGGTTGGCAATACCCCTTGAAGAACTAAACCATAAAAGTAAGAAGCCTTATCATCATATTGTGTTTTATGCAGCTCTATTTAAAAATGAAATTAAAAATAATCCACACGTCTATGGCAATGCATTGAACTTTGAAGTTTCCATTTAACTAATCTTCAATGAGCTGACCCCAGCAAACATAAAAATATTAAATTCAGAATTACATCAATAATTACTGCTGTGTCCAGACTGTTTATAACTCAAATATAGAATAATACCTATTGGTTTATGGATGATATTAACTTCTCACATCCAATGGCATATAAGGCAGATAAAGAATATACTCATGTCTTTTTTCATAGCTAGCTTTTCCTGAAACAAGTCACCAATGTGAACCTTATGTGGGGTACCACTTGACATTAACTGCAGTTGACCAGAAGACTGGCCCACTTTAACCATCTGCTGTGGGCACATCAGAAATAGTTACAGGCTGATAGTCAGTCTGCTACAGCACATAACAGATGTACCTCCTGTGGTCTCCTAGACCAGAGGTGGGATTTGAACCTGGAGTTTCTGGTTCAGAACTAAGGGTGCTGCCTTCTGTGTCACGGGCTCCCTGGGGAACACATCACCAACATGGTAATGGAAATTTCTGCGTGTGCAAAGCAGCGTACAATCTGAGGAAATTAGCTATGAAATAAGTCAATAAGGAAGTATAATAAGAGAAGAAAAGTTATTTAAATTTTCCATGCAAATAAAAACACAGAGCAGTAGCTAAATGAGTAATGAGATTTTATGAGCGGACAAAATGTCAGTGACTAATTGCCACTACTACTAAATAAAGACACACAGAGCAAATTAATAACTAATCCATAATTATAATAATTCTACATATGGTAGAAGAGCTGCATTGGTAAAATAAATCACAAAAATCGATAAATCACAAACTCCTTATCAAAACAAATGGTCAACATACAGAAGTTAAAAGTGATACAACACTGGGTTATAGTCGCACAGGTTTATTTGGAAGTACAAGCTTTCGGAGCTGCTCCTTCGTCAAGTAGCTAGTCAGTGAACTAACAACCTGATGAAAGAGCAGTGCTCCAAAAGCTTGTACTTCCAAATAAACCCGTTCGACTATAACCTGGTACTGTGTGATTTTTAACTTTGTCCACCCCAGTTCAACACCAGCACCTCCACATTGTACAGAAGAATACTTTCAGTTTCTGGCATCATCACAGCACTATTTCCACTTCTGGTTCATTCAGTTCCAATACGATATGGGACAGCACAATACTATCTTGAGGACACTCAAGAATATTGGCATCAGATAGACCAATACAAAACAGTGCAGAAATCTAAAAGTTCTATTTGTAACTTTACACTTCTCCAGAACTTAAGGGCCCTGCCACAGACGGCAGCCGTAATAAATCATTGAACGGACAATCAATTTCAATCTTACAGGAACAAAAACAGAAATTTCTGTAAAACTCAGCAGGTGGAGAGCTAACAGAGTTATCATTTCTGGTCCAGTGTCCCTTCTTCAGACCTGCTGAGTTTTTCCAGCAATTTCTGTCTTTGTTTCTGATTTCCAGCATTTACAGTTCTTTCAGGTTTTTTGTTTCATTTCATTGTAAAGGCACTGTAAAAAGTCACAGCTTGTTGAATGAGGTTTAATTGGGTTAGTAACTGTGTGTTAATTTCATCTTTATTGGTAAACACCTTCTTCATGCCTGGAAAACTAATTTCATTCTTATGCAAAATTAAATTTCTCCATAATGGCACGCAATATTTTTTAAAATGTGTGCTGTCTCTTAAAGTTTATCTTTGTTTAAGCTTCTGTCTTAATCCTAACAAAGTCATTTAATTTGCAACCTGGAAATTTAAAGATGGAGTGTTTCACTGCTTTTAACATCTGCTTTGTTATGGAGGGCTACTTAAAGAATGATTGCCTGCTTAGGGCTTATGCCTGAAACGTTGATTCTCTTGCTCCTCAGATGCTGTCTGACTGGCTGTGCTTTTCCAGCGCCACACTCTTCGATTCTGCTTACCCTATGAGCTGACCTTACTGCGGCTGCATGTTCTGATGTGTCCTGGACTTGGATCAAGTTTAAAATACCATCTGAAAATGAAACAAACCACAACACACACAAGTCATGAGTTCATTTTTGACAGCTCTCTTCAAAATGCTCCAATGTTGACCATAGATGGGTGATAAATTATCTCAGGAGGTTTGAATGTGTTCGGAAGAAGAGTCATATTGAACTCAAAACGTTAACTGTGTCTCTCCCCGTACAGTTTCTGGAATCTGCGTTATTTTGCTTTTTTAAAATTTTTTTTTGATGCATTTAATGGATTTGGCTGACCCTGGTTGGCCAGCATTTATTACCAATCTCTAAATTACCCTTTAGAGGGCAACAGTGAGCGATCTTTTTTTCATTCACTCACGGGATAAGAGCGTCTGGCTTGGCCACCATTTATTGTCCATCCCTAAGTGCACATAGGGTAGTTAAGAGTCAACCCCATTGCTGTGGGCCTGGAGGTACTTGTAGGCCAGCCCAGGTAAGGACGGCAGTTTCCTTCCCTGAAGGACATTAGTGAATCAGATAGGTTTTTCCTGACAAACAACAATGGATTCATGGTCATCATTAGACTCTTAATTCCTGATATTTATTGAATTCAAAATACACCATGTGCTGTGGTGGGATTTGAACCCAGGTCCCTGAAACATTATCTGGGTCGTCAGTGTTAATACCACTAGGCCATTGCTTCTCTTCCTTATTGTTAATATTAATAGCAACTTACTTTCCAATCAACCTGTCCAGAGATGTTATTACACACCTTTAGAACAGGTGGGACTCAAACCTGAGCCTCCCAGTTCATGGGTAGGGACACTACCACTACACCATAAGAGGGCCTGTAATTGATGTTGCAGTCCATATGGCGTAGGCTCAAATGTTTTGGGCTATTGATGAGCATGAAATTTCTTAACCCCATGTCTGGGTTATTTCCATACAATCTGAGTAGGAATGTTTTAAAGTTCTGAAATCCCTTCAGTTCTAAAGAAGAGATGTATTGACCGCAAACCATTAACTTTGTTTCTCTCTCTACATAGTTGCTGCCAGACTGCTGCATTTCTCCAGCATTCTGGGTTTGCTTCAGATTTCCATGATTTGCAGTATTTTGCTTTTATTTTAATGAGCTTTCAATTAGTGAGGGACAGTCCCTCACTGTGAAGTTATTAGATTCAGAGAGGGGTAACTAGGAATGGACAGTGATACCCAATGAATGCACGAAAAAAAATACAACAGCCTGGATGCTTTGGAGAAAGAATGGAATTTTCTTCTGTCGGGTAGAAGATATAAAAGTTTCTCTACATGTACAAACAGATTTAATCACAGTTTCTTCCCCATTGTTATCAGACATTTGAATGGATCTCTTTAACGTTTATGTTGATTTCTATCTGCACCTTGTCTGCGGCTGTAATACTGTTTCCTGTACTCTGTTCTGTTACCCTGATGCACTTTGTATGGAGCTGAAAATGTGTTGCTGGAAAAGCGCAGCAGGTCAGGCAGCATCCAAGGAAGAAAGAAGAAGGGCTTATGCCCAAAACGTCAAATCTCCTGTTCCTTGGATGCTGCCTGACCTGCTGCGCTTTTCCAGCAACACATTTTCAGCTCTGATCTCCAGCATCTGCAGACCTCACTTTCTCTCGAGCACTTTGTATGGAGCAAACTGCCTGTAAAGCACATCAGGCAACACTTATCACTGTACCTCAATAGACATGATAGTAATAAATCAATTCAAATCAAATCCTCATGTGGAGCAATCTAGAATGAGAGGTCATAGCTTTAGGATAAGGGGCAGCAGATTAAAACAGAGATGGGGAGGAATTACGTCTCACAAAGAGATGTGAATCTGTGGAATTCATTTCTCCAGAGATGATGGAGGCTGGGACACAGAATAAATTTAAGGGGGAAATGGACAGACTTTTAATGAGTAATGGGTTAAAGTGTGATGGAGAGCAGACAGGAAAGTGATGTTGAGACCAAGATGGCATGAGGCATGATGGTCTTAAATGGCAGAGCAGTTTCGAGGGACTGAATGGCCTCCTCTTGCTCCTAACTCCTATGCTCTTACATTTGAGTTTTTGCAGGTTAATTGTCAATTGACAGAAAACATTACGTCCTGCTGCACACGTTAGTTGTTAGCATGCATTAGCCTTATTCTGCATTTGCATTCTGAAGGCTGCATTCCCAGAATTCAGATCGATGCTGTCTTCCTCCTGAATCGAACAAACAATACCATTTCCTGGAACAGTTGGGCTCACAGTTGTGGGATTTGTCTTTCTTGGATCTCTTGAAAGGGGGGGGGGTGTTATAAATCAAGTGCCAAAGTGTCTGCTCCATAGAAAGCGGAGTCAATAGCTCTTTATTTTAAAAAAATTAGACAAAAAAAGGATGAGTGGGTGGAGTCAGGTTCACACAGTCCCAGGTTTTAGCTTTGCTTTCAGTTGTTGAGGTTGAGCTTTTGGAGTTGAAGCTGTTAGATACAGCTCTATCTCTGCTGCTGCTGCGTAGGCTTAGGTTCTCTATCTGCTGCTAGATTCCTTCTGCCGGTGTCCCTTCTCCTGGACTGGAGGAGATAGCAAGTGAGGAAATCTGTTTTGCTGAATTTGCCTTTGCCAAGGGTATATTTATGGGATGCTGCTATATTAGAACAGTTGATGCATAGTAGTTAAAACATGTATCAATACAGAAACATAGAAGATAAGAGGAGGGGGAGGCCATTCAGCCCTTCGAGCCTGCTCTGCCTGTCATCACGATCATGACTGATTGTCCAACTCAGTAGTCCAATCCTGCTTTCTCCCCATAACCTTTGATCCCATTTGCCCCACCTGCTATATCTAGCTGCCACTTGAACACATTCAATGTTTTGGCATTAACTCCTTCCTGTGGTAATGAATTCCACAGGCTCCCACTCTTTGGGTGAAGAAATATCTCCTCATCTCCATCCTAAATAGCTCACCCCAAACCCTCAGACTGTGACCCCTGGTTCTGGATATACCCACCATCGGGAACATTCTCCCTGCATCTACCCTGTCTAGTCCTGTTAGAATTGTATAAGTCTCTATGAAATCCCTCCTCACTTGTCTGAATTCCTGTTAGCGTAAACAATCCTAACCTAGTCAATCTTTCCTCAGATGTCAGTCCCGCCATTTCCAGAATCAGCGAGGTAAACTTTCGTTGCACTCCCCCAAGAGCAAGAGCACCCTTCCTCAGAAAAGGAGACCAAAACTGCACTCAATATTCTAGGTGTGGTCTCACCAAGGCCCTATACAACTGCAACAGCATTTCCCTGCTCCTGTACTCAAAACCCCTCGCAATGAAGGCCAACAAACCATTTACCTTCTTTAATGCCTACTTTCAGCGACTGATGCACAAGGACACCCAGGTCCCCCTACACACTCCCCTCTCCCAGTTTACAGCCATTCAGGTAGTAGTCTGCCATCTTGTTTTTGCTTCCAAAGTGAATAACCTCACATTTATCCGAATTATTCTGCATCTGCCATTGATGTGCCCACTCACCCAACCTGTTCAGATCATACTGAAAGATCTCTCATCCTCATCACAGTTCATCCTCCCATCCAACTTGGTATCATCTGCAAACCTTGAGATGTTACATTTTGTTCCCTCATCCAAATCATTAAAATAAATTGTGAATAGCCACGGTCCCAGCACTGATCCCTGTGACCCCCCTCCCCCCCCCCCCCCCCCCCCCCGACCCCCACCCCACTAGTTACTGCCTGCCAATTTGAAAAGGACTCATTAATTCCTAATCTTTGTTTCCCCTCCATCAACCAGTTTTCTGTCCATCTCAATACACTTCCCCCAATCCCATGTACTTTAATCTTGCACAATTATCCCTTATCTGGGACTTTGTCAAACACTTTCTGAAATATATCACATTACTGGCTCCCTTGTCAACTCTACTAGTTACATCTTCATAGAACTCCAACAGATTTGTCAAGCATGTTCTCTTCATAAATCCGTGCTGAGTCTGCCGGATCCTGCCTCTGCTTTCTATATGCTCCACTGTAAAGTCTTTAACACTGAATTCGAGAATTTTCCCCACTACCAATGTGAGGCTTACTGGACCATAATTCCCTAATTCTCTCTACCTCCCTTTTGAATATTGGAGTGATATTAGCTACCCTCCAATCTCCAGGGATTCTTCCATTGTCTATAGAATCCTGGAAGATGACCATCAATGCATCCGCTATTTCTAGAGCCACTTCCTTAAGCACTCTGGGATGTAGATTATTAGGCCCTGGGGATTTATCCACCTTCAATCCCCTCAATTTTTACAGCAAATGTTATTTTGTTAAGTATTTTGATAGACTTAAAGTTATGTCAATTGTTCTCTTGGTTTGTATATTAACTGTGGTGTAAAAATATTAAGGTGTAAGAATATTAAGATGTCAGAATATTAAGGTGTAAGAATACTAAGGTGTAAGAATAAAGTGTATTTTGCCTAAAGCCTAGTAGTTTGATCATTCAAATCACATCTTTAAATTGATAGAAGTTAGGGTTTGTGCTATCTCCTTGGGATGTTTGAGGGGGTTTGGTCTGGTACATTACACAGCCCAAGAGCATGTTTTATTTAATGATTAACAACACTAATAAATCACAGAGGGGGCCAAGGCTATGGGCCAAGTGCTAGAAAATAGGATTAGAATAGCTAAATGGTTATTTTTGACTGTCACAGATTCAAAGGGCCTTTTTCTGTGCTGTGGACCCCTATGAATCTATGACTAGCTGATTATAAACTCCCCTCTCTCCTACATTGGTATCTGTCTCCTCGCTCCCAGTCCCTATGGCAACACTCTCCCCTAAGGTAAAAACAATGACTGCAGATGCTGGAAACCAGATTTTGAATTAATGATGCTGGAAGAGCACAGCAGTTCAGGCAGCATCTGAGGAGCAGCTCCTCGGATGCTGCCTGAACTGCTGTGCTCTTCCAGCACTACTAATCCAAAAACACTCTCCCCTAACAAGAGTATAGCTTCTGACTCAATGTAAATGATGCCGGAAATATTCTCCAATAATTTAAATATCTGCGTAGATGAGTGTTGTGGTGTCACAGGAAAATAAAATCAAGAAATAAATATATAGCTGACGACCCTGAGGCAGAAAGAGTATATTATTTTCACAAGGCAAGTAGATGAAGAAAAAAAGCAAATTTTTTTAATGTTAAGTAGATTGTAGAAAGTGTTAGGTTAATAGTATATCGAAAATATTTCTGTTTCCAGTCACTGTGTGATGATAACTGTATGAAAATAACAATCTCTGTTTAGTGATTTTTTTACAAGAATTCTGCACTTCATTTCTGTTTTACACTAATAAGCCCTGAAAATCCAAAAATGACATGAGATTGGATTCCACTGGAAGAGGGTATAACTGAGAGGGAGAGAAAGTGATGACTGTAGATGCTGGAGATCAGAGTCGAAAGTTGTGGTGCAGGAAAAGCGCAGCAGGTCAGGCAGCATTCGAGGAGAATGAGAATCAACATTTTGGGCATAAGCCCTTCATCAGCAATGTGGGGGAGCACGGAAAGGGGGCTGAGAGATAAATAGGGGGTGGGGGCTGGGGCTGGGGCAGGGGGGCAAGAAGCTGGGAATGCGATAAGTAGGTGAAGGTAGGGGTGATAGTGATAGGTCAGAGGGGAGGGTGGAGCGGATGGGTGGAAGGAAGGTGGACAGATAGGACAGGTCAAGAGGTCGGTGCTGAGTTGGAGGGTTGGGTCTGGGAAGAGCAGAGATTTGGAAACTGGTGAAATTGATGTTGATGCCATGTGGTTGGAAGGTGGAAGATGAGGCGTTCTTCCTCCAGGTGACGGATGGCTAGGATTTGGCGGCAGAGGAAGCCCAGGACTTGCATGTCCTTGACGAAGTGGGAGGGGAAGTTGAAGTGGTCGGCCACAGGGTGGTGGAGTTGATTAGTGCGTGTGTCCCAGACATGTTTTCTGAAACGATCCGTGAGTTGGTGTCCTGTCTTCCCAACGTAATGGAGAACACATAGAGAGCATTGCGCACAGTAAATGGGGTGGGTATATGTGCAGGAAAATCTCTGTGGGATGTGGAGTGATCCTTTGGGGCCTTGGATGGAAGTGAGGGAGGAGATGTGGGTGTAGGTTTTACACCTCTTGGAGTGCCTGGGGGAGGTGTGGGAGTGGTGACTGGGTTGGTGGGGGGTGAGGACCTGATGAGGGAGTCGCGGAGGGAGTGGTCTCTGCAGAATACTGATAAGGATGGGGAGGGAAATATACATCTGGTGGTAGGGTCTGACTGTAGATGGCGGAAATGGCAGAGGATAATGCGCTGCCTAACTGAGATGGTTCAAGAGATTGTGGTGATAACAAGGCTTCCTGAAGATAAATTATAGTCACAGATTATAGTAACGTGCAACCTTCACTCTTTCAAGGGAACAGCAACATGATTTACTGAACAGTACCATATCCAGAGAATGGTAGAGGAAGACATTTTCCTTGCGGCCTTCCCAGGCTCCAGTCCCATGTGATCTGACTTCATAAGGGGTATAGCTCCTTCTGGCCATGCTCAGTATCTATATACAGTGTGAAAGTATCATTCACTTTACTCTACAACAATAACACTTGTGTTGCATTCTTGTCGACAGTGGTATTGTCCCTACCTCTGGGCCAGGAGGCCCGAGTTCAAACCATGTCTGCTCCAGAGTTGTGTAATAACCATGCCTCGTAACAAAGGTTATGTCTTCTGGTATGGTATCTAGCATCAACTTTAACAGTACTGGTATGTTTGTAAGACAAAAGAAAATCCTGATTGATCCAAGCAACCAATGATTATTTTCAGTTGTGTTTAAACACCACTAAATTGCCTGCTAAATTACTCAATTTTTCAGGCTCAGTAAACTGATGTTAGCAACTGATGAGAAATAAGTGCATGCGATTCCTGTTTAATTCCCGCTACAGAAACCTGGGTGATATGATGGCTCAGTGGTTAGTACTGCTGCCTCACAGCACCAGAGACTCGGGTTTGATTCCAGACTCGAGTGACTATCTGTGTGGAGTTTGTACATTCTTCCCATGTCTGTGTGGGTTTTTTTCCGGGTTCTCCGGTTTCTTCCCACAGTCCAAAGATGTGCAAGTTAGGTGGACTGGGTGTACCTATAGTGTCCAGGAATATGTGGGCTGGGTGGGTTAACCATGGGAAACGCTGGGTTGGGTCTGGGTGAAATGCTCTTCAGAGGTTCAGTGTGGGCCAAATGACTTGTCCTCACACTGTAAGGATTATATGATTCCACATTGCTTTGCCTCTGTTACCAAGAGGCTGTTTTCAAACAAGGAGTTAAACCAATCAATCTGAGTTCTCAACACGATGTATTCATCCCATTCCTGTATTAACTACTACATGGAATAAGCATTCCAATGTGAAATGAACTGAGCGCATGTTCTTTCACTGGGAAAGTTCAGATTTTGTCCATTTTTGGTATCAGTGTCTCTTCTTTCTATCCAATTAAGGGAAACTGTCCTCTATGAAAGGAACTGTCTTAGCTAAAACAGTTTAATTGCCTCTTTATCCTTCGAATCAGCATTTTGCTGCAGCTAAGAGCAAATTAAATAAGCTCACTCTTCACACACACTCCAGCTAAGAACAAGATTCAGACTTTGGAATTTGAGACTTGGCTATTATCTCTGCAGAAGTATGGCATGTTGAAAAAAACAGAGAAAAAGAACATCCAAGATTTATACCTTTGAATGTGTATTTTACAAACTTTACGAGAATAGGGAATGGTTAAAAATCTGATTGCACTTGTTGGATCTTCTATCATGCTCTTAAAGGCACTGATTTCAGCTGGGCAGGATTCACAGGCTCAGGCAGCCCTCCAGCAGTATATCCAAGTGGCTTCATTTGTAAAGCTGGATGGTGAAATTAAATAGGCTAGTCGACTGTGGGGGCATCACAGCCACAGTTGTGATATATTGCTTATACATGCAGGCTTTCAAGTAGAAGACTGTGCACATCAATTCAGAAGAGAGTAGGCCACGGTTTTGTATCCACTTTTCAATGTGCTACTTTGACAGTTTCATAGTCATAGAAGCAGGAGTAGGTCATTTGGCCCATTGAGCTTGCTCTGCTATTCATTAAGATCATGGCTAATCTATCCATCATCTCAGCTCCTCCCACCTGCATTATCCCCCTAACCCTTAATTTCCCTACCATGCTGAAACCTATCCAACTGTGTCTTGAATATATTTAATGAAGCTGCCTCTACTGCTTCCTTGGGCAGAGAATTCCATGGATTCACTACTCTCTGGGAAAAGCGTATCCTCCTCATCTTTGTCCTAAATCTACTCGCCTTAATTGTGAGGCTATGTCCCCTATTCCTAGTCTCACCCAACTGCGGAAACAAGTTGCCTGCCTCTATCTTATCTCTCCCTTTCATAATTTTATATGTTTCTATAAGATCCCCTCTTTATCTTCTAAATTCTAGCAATTACGGTCCTAGGAGGTTCAACCTCTCCTCATAGGGTAACCCCCTCATCTCCAGAATGACCCTTCTCTGCACCCCCTCCAAAGCCAGTATATCCTTCCTCACATAAGGAGACCAGAACTGAGCACAATACTTTTGTTAGGTGATTAGTTGCTGGAATGCAGAGATTTGATAATATGATAAAGAGGACAAACTTTTTAATTATGTTGAGAAACTGAAGAATCCTGTGTTTTCTTTTCATTGGAACAAGGAAAGGTCAGAGGAGATCTTGTAGAGATTGTCATAATCATGAGGGATGGTTTAGCTGAGGGGAAAGAGAATTTCCAGGGGGAGTGAGTGTATGACTTACTGAGAATTTAGATCAAGTATCTCCACCGAAATAACAGAGATGATTTAGAGATTCCTTTGTGTTATTATGAAAACTGCTGTGAGAGTGTGCAACACTCGGCCCCCCAGACTTTTAAATTGGCCCAGATTAATTATGGAATGTATTCCCCCTGACTTCCTTACAAATATGGTGCACCGAAAGACTGAATTATTTTATAAAATATGGCAGCCCTTCTTGAATTACATAAATGCAGATATTTCGGCCATCCTAACAAGGGCTTTTATTTAATGAAGATTACAAACCTGGCTGCTCCGGGGCCCCTTAGGAGAGGAATCCCGCACGAATACGGGTTTTATTACATTTGATGTTAATATATTCCGAGCATGTAAGAGACTTAAGTATATACTCTGGTTAGTTATAGGTTAGATTAATAGAAAGTTGAGTTTTGTTTTATTTTATTTTGGTATTTTTTTTCCTTTGTTAAATTTTGACTATTGTATATTTGATTTAATTGTACATCAATGTTTGTATTTGAGAGTTTTGTTTATTTTTGTAAACTTGTAAAAATGTTAAATTTCTAATAAAAATATCTTTAAAAAAAAAGAGTGTGCAACACTCTACCCAGAAACAGAGGTAGGAACTGAAAGACTTTTGAAAGAAAATTAGATAAAAGTCTGAAAAATACAAGGATGTTGGAGAGTGAGGAGAAAGTGTGGGACATTCAGCGTCACAAGCCTGTCCCACTGTTCTCCCCCAGGTCTCAACTCTACAATATCTCTAAATCTATCTACCTCCTTTTTAAATACTTTCATTGATCTAGCCTCTGCAACTCTCTGTTGCAGAGAAATCCAGACATTCACTCTTCTGTTTCCCACAGCCACTAAGTACGGAAATTTGCATTTTTTATATTTTTTCCACCCTATAAAATTCATTGTATCCAACAGCTTTAGCATGGAGAATACTATTGTTCCCTAACAGCCTAACCAATATCAACAACATGCCGTAAACTAAAGATTGACTCCATCTGCACTTCCCACTGCCTCAGGAAGGCAGCCAACATCATCAAAGACCCCTCCCACTCCAATTATGCTGTCTTCCACCATCTTCCATTGGACAAAACATATAAAAATTTGAAAACACGTACTAATAGATTTAAGAACAGCTTCTTCCCCACTGTTATCAGACTTTTGAAAGAACCCTTGCATATTAAAATTGAACTTTCTCTGCACCTTCTCTGTAGCTGTAACATTGTATGCTGCATTCTGTTCTGTTTCTCTGATGTATTTATATAAGGTATGATTTGTCTAGTTAGCACACAAAACAATGCTTTTCACTGTGTCTCAGTACATGTGACAATAATAAATCAAATCAAATCAAATCAAAATCTCAATATCACGTTGTGACAGTCAGGTATATGGTGAGCTCAGCTCACATTCACTTCACGTCATAGTCCCAAGAAGTACAATATGAAAACAGACCCTTCAGTCCAACTCGTCCATGCTGACCAGATATCCAAAGTTAATCTAGGGTCCCATTTGTCAGCATTTGGCCCACATTCCTCAAAACCCTTCCTATTTATATACCCATCCAAATACCTTTTAAATATTGTAAATGTACCCGCCTCCATCACTTCCTCTGGCAGCTCATTCCATACATGTACCACCCTCTGTGTGAAAAAGTTGCCTCTCAAGTCCCTTTGAAATCTTTCCCCTCTCACCATAAACCTATGCCCCCTAGTTTTGGACTCCCCTATCCTGGGGAAAAGACTTTGACCATTTACCCTGTCCATGCCCCTCATGATTTTGTAAACCTCTATAAGGTCACTCCTCAGTCTTTGTTGTTCCAGGGAAACTAGTCCCAGCCTGTTCAGCCTCTCCCTACAGCTCAAATCCTCCAACCCTGACAACATTCTTGTAAATCTTTTCTGAACCCTTTCAATTTTCATATCTTTCCTTTATCAGGGAGACCAGCATTGCATGTAGTAATCCAAAAGTGGCATAACCAATGTCCTGTACAGCTGCAACATGACCTCCCAATTCCTGTACTCAATGCCCTGACTAAATGTCTTCTTCACGATCCTGTCTATCTGTGACTCCACTTTCAAGGAACTATCACTGCTATTTTCTCACCTGCTTTATTATAGAGGTTTATAAAATCATGGGGGGCATGGATAGGATAAATAGACAACGTACATTCTCTGGGGTCAGGGAATCCAGAACTAGAGGGCTTTATGCTTTATTATTCCAATTTTACAAACATTCAATAAAATATTCAATACCAGACGTCGAAGTAGTAAATGCAATTTTGTTTTACAATGACAGTCTTACAATACCAAAACACTAGGGCTTTATAGCACAATAACAGGTCATCATTCATTTGATATTAGTATGTTTAAATTAATCACATCAAAACCGAACAGTTCAAAGATTTATTTGCTTACACTTCAGTCTTTTTATTATCAAGTTAACCTCCTGAGACTTTATACTATAATAAGATAATGATTGATTTTCAGTTTTAACCAGTACATTAAGTCCCAGGCACTTTTTTTGCTTAAGCCCTTTTCCTTTCTGTTCTAGATGATTGCTCAGCTTATTCTTCCTGGGTAACAAGAAATACAAAAGCCTCAAGGCTTCTACTAGCTAAATACATTCTGTACCTGGCCTGTCAAACATAGCAATATTAACCTCTAGCCATGTTCCCATATTCGTGACAAAGTAACACAATTAATGTTTGATATTTTAATAAATCCAGCAAACAATTATTACTTGAATGCATTTTGTGAAAGTAAGTTATGAGTTTGAGAAGCATAATTAGTATCTCGTCCTTTATTCATGCATAGGGTGAAGGTGTCGCTGGTTAGGCCAGCATTTATTGCCCATCCCTAATTGCCCAGAGGGCAGTGAAGTATCAAGCACATTGCTGTGGGTCTGGAGTCACATGTAGGCCAGACCAGGGTAAAGATAACAGGCAGATGGCTGGAAGAACACAACAGACCAGGAAGCATCAGAAGGTGGAAAAGTCAACATTTCAGGTGTAACTTTCTTCAGACTGGCTAACTGTGTTCTTGCAGCTTCCTGCTTGTCTACGTTGGAATCCAGCATCTGCAGTTTTTTTTGTCTCAGACCATATAAGAATGGCAGTTTCCTTCCCTAAAGGACATTAGTGAACCATGTGATGGAATACGCCCCATTTGCCTGATTGAGTGCAAGAAGCTCAACACCATTGCAGACCCACTCGGTTGACACCTCATCCAAATAATTTAATATTCACCCTATCCATCATTGGTACTCAGGCACATTAGTGTGTACTCACTACACAATGCCCTCTATTAGTTGACCCTGACTAGTTAGACAGCACCTTCTATCCCACCCTATCTAGAAGGACATGGGAACACCATGTCTAACAAGTTATCTTCCGGGTCACCCACCTTCTTGGCTTGGAACCATACTTTTCCTTCACTATCACTGGGTCAAACTCCTGAAACTCCTTCCCTAACAGCAGGTGTATCACATGGGATGCAGCTTTGATCTATGGAAAAAAATATTTTTTAGCAGAACAGGTTTTTTGAAAAACCTGTCATAATGTTGTTGAAGACATTCTGCTGACCTCAGAGAGTCATAGAGCTGGACAGCACAGAAACAGATCCTTCGGTCCAACTCGTCTATGCCAACTAGATATTCCAACCCAATCTAGTCCCATCTGCCAGCACCCGGCCCACATGCCTCCATACCCTTCCTATCCATATACCCATCCAGATGCCCCTTAAATGTAGTAGTCTCCACCATTTCCTCTGGCAGCTCATTCCGTACACTTATCACCCTCTGTGTGGAAAAGTTGCCCCTTAGGTCTCTTTTATATCTTTCCCCCTCACCCTAAACCTATGCCCTCTGGTTCTGGACTCCCCCACCCCAAGGAAAAGACTTTATCTATTTATCCTATCCATGCCCCTCATAATTTTGTAAACCTCTATAAGGTCATGCCTCAGCCTCCGACGCTCCAGGGAAAATAGCCCCAGCCTGTTCAGCCTCTCCCTATAGCTCAAATCCTCCAACCCTGGCAACATTCTTGTAAATCTTTTCTGAACCCTTTCAGGTTTCACAACATCCTCCGAACCTGCTCTGAAAATGTAGCCAATTGTCTGTGAATTATTTTGTGTAGATTTAATGTAGCTTTGGTTGTACAGACTTGATGAGCTGAAGGGTCTTTTCTGTACTGTATGATTCAATGATTGACTCGGTTTTATGTAAAACCAATTATGGAGCGTAGAATTAAATAAGGAAATAATTTGGATTTATGCAGCCCCGTTCAAGACCCTAGGAACCCCCTAAACACTTCACAGCCAATTTATTATGTTTGATCTTTTTGATGTTTGAGGGGAGGCAATGGCCTAGTGGTATTATTGCTATTCTGTTAATCTAGAGATCTGGGTTCAAATCCTGCCACGGCAGGTGGTGGAATTTGAATTCAACAAAAGTCTGGAATTCAGCGTCTAAATAATGACCATGGATCTGCTGTTGATTGTTGGTGAAAACCCCATTTGGTTCACTCATGCCCTTTAGGGAAGGAATCTGCCACCCTTACCTGGACTGGCCTACATGTGACTCCAGACCCACAGCAACATGTTGACTCTTAACTGCCCTCTGGGTAATAAATGATGGCCTAGCCAGTGACACCCAGATCCTGTGGATGAATAGTCACTGTTTTAATATGGGGAGTGAACTTGCAGGCATTGTGGTATCACAAACAGCAACAAGATAAATTGCCAGAAAATCTGTTTTGTTTATGGTGGTCAGCATAGATGGAGAAATCCTCTGTTACTTTTTTAAAAAGTGCTTTCCTTACCCAAGAGGGATTGATTTTAACTGTTGATTGGTTTGTTTTCCAGTTAGCCTTGAAGACATTCCCTCCCTTCCAGGTATCATCCTAATGAGCCGTCTCTGAACTGCCTTCAGTGAAACTATATATTTTCTTAAATCGGTGATCAAAGCTGCTCACAGTACTCCAAATGCAGTCTTGCCAGCACTGTGTACAGTTGCAATACGACGTCTCTAGTCTAACATTCCAACCCCTTGAAATAAGGGCCAACATTCCATTCGCCTTCCTGATTACCTGCTGTCCCTGTGTGCTAGCTTTTGATGTTTCATGCACAAGTTCCCCCAAGTGCCTTTCTGCAGCTTTTCTCCATTTAAATAATACTAAATAATAATAATCCGAACAATAAACTGAATGAATTGTAAAGTTAAGGTGTGATAATGTGTTGATAATTAATTTTCCTGTAACATTGGAGAAAGATAACTCACTCATGGAGCCCCCTGTTTGACAGGACTTGGGAAATATCATCAGCACATGGACTACAGCAGTTCAAGGAAGCTACTCCCCACCACCTTCTCAAAGGCAATTAAGGATGTGTAATAAATGTGGGCTCTCCCAGTGACACCCACGTCCCAATAATGAATAAGAATCAAAGTTGTGCAGACATATCTTCTCCCATTCCACCCCCTGAAGTGTCTGCTTTCTGACCAGGTCAACATTATGTCCTTGCTCTTGTACTCCATGGTCCTATCAATAAAGCCAGAAAACTGAATGTTTTATTAACTGCTCTCTCCTACTGTCCTGCCACTATCAATAGACTTTGCAGATGTACACCCAGGTGCCTCTGCTTTTGCCGCACCCCCTTTAGAATTGTACCCCTTGTTTGCATTGTCAGTCTGTGTACTTTAAAAAGCATCACCTCACACCTCCCTGCGTTGAACTTCATCAGTCACCTCTCCACAAACTGGTCAATATCCTTTTGAAGTTATAATCTGTCTTCCTCTCAGTTTACAATGGCTATCAGATTTCGTATCATCTGCAAACTTTGAAATTGTCCCCTTTGCACCAGGATTTAGATCATTAATATATTCCAGAAAAAGCCACTCCTGATACAAATTTTCCTCCAGTCCTGAGAATATTCATTGACTCTCTGTTTCCTATCACTCAGTCAGTTTTTTGAAGAAGGGTAAGATGTTTCTGATGCTCCAGTTTTCTGGCACTTTCCCTGAATCCATGAGAAACTGAAAAACATCTGATCAATGCCCCTGTAGTTTCCACTCTCACTTAGTTCAATGTCCTTGATGCATTTTATCCAGCCTGATGCCTTGTCAATGTGAAGTACCCACAGGTTATCCACCACTTCTTCATGGTCAATTTTAAATAATTCTAGTGACAGAGTTTCCTTCTCTGTCACCATGATCTGAGCAGAATCTCCTTCTTTGGTTTTCATTTAACCCCTCAGTCATGCCCTCCTGCCTCTAGGTGTAAATCCCTTTTCTGGTCTCTGATCGGCCCTACTCCCCCTCTCACACTGTTTGTACATCTACATTTAGATTTGGATGTAGGCTTGCTCACTGAGCTGGAAGGTTCGTTTTCAGACGTTTCGTCACCACATTAAGTAACATTTTCAGTGAGCCTCCAAATGAAGCACTGGTGGTGTAGCCTGTTTTCTATTTATATGTCTGAGTTTCCTAGTGTGTCATTTCCTGTAGTGACATAATTTCCTATGGTGATGTCAATTCCTGTTTTTTTCTCAGGGGGTGGTAAATGGGATCCATGTCAATGTGTTTGTTGATAGAATTCTAGTTGGAATGCCATGCTTCTAGGAATTCCTGTGCAAGTTCTCTGTTTGGCTTGTCCTGGGATGGACGTGTCATCCCAGTCGGAGTGGTGTCCTTCCTCATCTGTATGTAAGGATACTAGTGAGAGAGAGTCATGGCTAGCAAATCCCTCACGAGCTCTACCTATCAATTTCGTTTGGACCAACAACACCCATGTGGTCACCCGCCACTTCATTTGTTTAGCCACTTTATCAAGTGCAACAAAAATAGTTTCTATATCCTTCATGTTGAACTTAGGCAATACTGGGAAATATTTAAACATATCCCCACCAAGCCTTTGACTACGATGGAATGTTCTCCATCCCTGTCGTCATCCCTACTCTGACCTTTCACCTCTACCTCTGGCATTTAAAGTCAACTTTGAGTTTTCAGTTCCAACCTCCGAAATTCAAAAACTCTCTTTCTCCCTTTCTTCTGCTTGGACCTACCTTTCCTTTTTGTTCTGCCAGGCCTCTTCATTCCTTTACTTTTTCCTCCTCTAGAGCTATTCTATTTTTCTGCTTTCAGTCCTAATTCAAATAGTTTGATTTCCTTTTCATGTTCAGCTGCTTCAAAGGCATTTGGTATGCTTTCCTTTATTGGTCAGAGTATTGAGTACAGGAGTTGGGAGGTCATGTTGCGGCTGTACAGGACATTGGTTAGGCCACTGTTGGAGTATTGCATACAATTCTGGTCTCCTTCCTCTCGGAAAGATGTTGTGAAACTTGAAAGAGTTCAGAAAAGATTTACAAGGATGTTGCCAGGGTTGGAGGATCTGAGCTACAGGGAGAGGCTGAACAGGCTGGGGCTGTTTTCCCTGGAGCGTCAGAGGCTGAGGGGTGACCTTATAGAGGTTTATATAATCATGAGGGGCATGGATAAGGTAAATAGGCAAAGTCTTTTCTCGGGGCTCGGGGAGTCCAGAACTAGAGGGCATAGGATTGGGGTGAAAGGGGAAAGATTTAAAAGAGACCTAAGGGGCAACTTTTTCACACAGAGGGTGGTACATGTATGGAATGAATTGCCAGAAGAAGTGCTGGAGGCTGGTACAATTGTAACATTTAAGAGGCATTTGGATGGGTATATGAATAGGAAGGGTTTGGAGGGATATGGGCCAGGTGCTGGCAGGTGGGACTAGATTGGGTTGGAATATCTGGTCGGCATAGACAAGTTGGACAGAAGGGTCTGTTTCCATGCTGTATGTCTCTATGACTCTATGACTGCATTTGCAATTGAATTTTAGCCATTTTTGATGGTTCCAATTACATTCTTGGCAATTGCTATTGCCACAATTATTTCCCTGTCTTCACCCAGACAAAGGCAACCCCAGCTCTAGCTTGTGTGCCATTTCCAAAAGCTTTGCCTTGCGCACTGTCTGTAAAACACCCAAGGTGACTTCTTCCACCCCCAGAAAACTCTCAGTGACTGATAGTGTCATTACTACACAAGGCACATCCTATTCAAACCAAACAAACATAAGCCTAACACTCAGAACACTGACATTTACCATCCACTGCCTTTTATTCCAATGATCCTAAACCCAACCTGGAATTAGAGATTTAATCCTGACAAGAGCCCCCAGTTTGCTGTGCACTAGACCAACCCCCATCAAAATATATTACAATAGTCTAGACTCTAATTTTTTCTCATTTTAATGGTAATTGTAAGGGGTTGCATTCCTGTTGCAATTCGATTGGCCAGACTACTCAACAGGAGTAGTTAGATTTGAGATTCAGTACGCTTTCCAAAGTTGGTGGTAACAATTTGTGACAAAAGTGGATTAGACTTTCATCTTTCTGAAATAGTGCTATCCTCACCTCCTGAAAACAGGTGGGCATTACCACACAACTGAATTTGCAGAAATTCACTCCTAATTTACTTAGGAGGCTGACAACCACCAAGTATAACAGCAGATGCCATCTGTCTAAGTGGAACTGAGCCAACTGCTGACATGGTCACAATAGGCTGAATGGCCATCTTCTATGTTGCAATGGACTCTACGGAATCACTGATGAACTCTGTGAACATTTTGCACCATGTGTTCACACCTCCAGCAGGATTCGCTGCTTCGCTGTTAAGTCCAGGCGGAATGTTTGAGCTCAGATTATGCAGACTGGGTAAAGTCTGACTTCGGATTAATAAAAGTAATACGCTCCGTGACCACTCAGTGTGGTGAGGTAACCCCAGGGGCTCACTAGTCCAGGCCACAGCTGATAAACTGAGAACAATTTTGGGACCTTATCTATGGAACGATCTACTCAGATTGGCAATCTAGAGGAGATGTGACAGGTTGATCCCAGATATGAAGGGACTGTCTTATGAGGAAAGGTTGAACCTATATTCATTGGTGTTTGGAAGAATGAGAGGAAACCTTATTAAACATATAAGGTTCTTTGAGGACTTGACAGGATCAAGATTGTTTCCCCTGTGAAGAGTTTAGGACCAGAGAACATTATCCCTGAAGAAAAGGTTGTGTATTTAAGATAGAGATAAGGAGGACTTCCTTCTCTCAGTGGATAATGACTCTGAAATTCTTTGCCACTGAGAGCTGGGTCATAAATTACATTTACAGAATCTCTACAGTGTGGCAGCAGGCCATTCAGCCCATCAAGTCCACACTGACTCCCAAAGAACATCCCACCCAGAGCCACCACACCTACCTATACTTCCCATGGTTAATTGACCTAGCATGCACATCCCTGGACACCATGGGCAACTCAGCATGGCCAATCCACCCTAACCTACATATCTTTGGACTGTGGGAGGAAACCATACAGGCAGGGAGAGAATGTGCAAACTCCACATAGACAGCTGCCTAAGGCTGGGATTGAACCTGGGTCCCTGGCGCTGTGAGGCAGCAATGCTAACCACTGAGCCACCATGCTGTCCAAATGCAGAGAGAAACAGATTTTTTTATATCAGTGAGGAAATCAAGGCATATGGGAAGAAAGCAGGAAAGTTGAGGATCATCAGATCAGTCACAGTCCCATTGACTAGCAGACCAGACTCGATGGGTTGAATGGTCTTTTGATCCCACAGTTTATAGGCTAATGGATGTCTGAGCCTTCACTGGTGAAAGAGGGAAAGGGTGAGGCTCTATGGACTGACATTCACCACCACCAGTGTCTACAGCAGCTTGGTGACCAGGGTCATGGCCAAAAACAACATCCTGTATCGTCACATGATAGCTCCGTGTGTGGCGCCTACTCTCAAGGAACTTCCTTCATGGCCACCAGCAAAGATCCATCAGGCGAAGTCACCGCACCTTCATGGATGGTTTACAACATGGCTATCATCTTGTGTAGATGGAAGGATGCCAACTAACTCATTCCAGTTAATCCAAAAGAGCAATTTAAAATACAGGGCCACCATTTCAGGGTAATGTGGAGGAGCCGGTGTTGGACTGGGATGGGCAAGGTTAAAAATCACACAACACCAGGTTATAGTCCAAGTTTATTTGGAAGCACTAGCTTTTGGAGTGCTCCTCCTTCATCAGGTGATTGTCAACTGGAGCAGCGCTCTGAAAGCTAGTGCTTCCAAATAAACCTGTTGGACTATAACCTGGTGTTGTGTGATTTTTTTTAACTTTATATCAGGATAAGGTGACAATGATATAGAAAATGAAATGGTTTTCATCAATGAGAGACTTTAAAAATTGCATTAGGAATCAAATGACATGGGGAGTGAGTGGAAAAATGGAGTTGACAAGATCAGACACCATCTTATGAAATGGAAGTTCATGTTCAATGAATTACATCATCACTTCCTGCCCTCAAGACCTTATCATTTGATGCTCTTATCTAGCTGATTAGTTCTGTATTTGAATAATTGATCAATTATTGTTTTAGTTCCTCTGTGTTAACCCCTTAATTCCTGTTAAGCAGTTGTTGAAGCTTGTGAACTGTTGTAACTAACACTCAGATATATGATGACACTTACTCTGCTCATAGTCAAACAAATAAGCATTAAAAATTGTGGCAAGGCAGAATATAAACCAATTTATTTCAAGAAAATATGTTCTAACACAATGTTATCGATTCACTGTGAGTTCTTCATTTTGTTCCATAATTCTTAATGAGATTCTCGGAGCTGTGACGATGTTGCCTTAAGTGGGACATGAAAATGACCCACACAAAACCCCAACTTCCAAAAAATGCCATCCTGAAGAATACGGGTATCAAGCCATAATTGATGAGCTGGAACGAGACAGAAATACATTTCAACTATGAGCATTAGCAAGAAAGTGCAAATTGATCATCTTACTCTCAGTTGCAATAAAGAAACATACCTGTACTGTTGGCCAATAGATGATAGCAACCTGGAAACAAAACACAGATTGAACTAAGGATTAATGATGCCTAAATGAACTTATTTCACTCGTTGACTTGGATTTATTAATTCATAGAATAAGATTGGAAATTATTTATTGTACACCTCTAATTACCCTGAAGAAATTGTTGAGACACTTTTCTGATCTACTGCAGTCCCTGGTATAGGGACACTGTGATGATGTTGTGGGTTTAAGGAGTTATTTTGTCCTGGTATATTTTAAGAGAGAGATTGAACGAGAGATGTTGAGCAGTCTGTGGTATTGAGGCCTTGGGCTTTTTTTAAAAAGTTGGAACAATAGAAGCAGCCTGGTTGGGAGTGGCCACCTCTCACAGACCACGATTTCTAATTTTTTTTTACTTTACAGGTTTAGCTTTAAGCGGTTATTGTTGGAATCTCAACAGGGCAGGAGCTGTGAGAGTTTTTAAGAAGTAGAAGCTAACTATTCCCTCTCTCAGCTGGAAGCTGGGGTTTCTATCTGCTGCTGGGTTACCTGAGAGACAAATCTGCTTTTCTGAAATTGCCTTTTTACCAAGGAGTGTGTTTATGGCATGTTACTGTATTGGAACAGTTAATTAGTAATGGTTACTGTATCTATTATTTTGGTTAAGTTTTCCAATAGAGTGTAGTTATTCTAAATTCCTTTTTGATTTGCTATATTTTAATTTTTTAGTGTTTAAATAAACTATGTTTTGCTTATCATTGAGTAGCTGAGCAATTGCATTGCATCGGGAACACAGCACTTCACATTTGCCTTTAAAATAAGAAAAAGTTAGGATCTGGGCTGCCACCTTAAAATATTTTGTGACGGTCTGGTCTGGTCCATAACAACACCTACTGTGCTGTTCGAGATGGAAATCCAAGATTTTAACCCAAGGAACAGCAATATTTCCAAGTCAGGACGGTGAGTGGCTTGGAGGGGAACTTACAGGGGATGGTGTTCCCATTCATCTGTCACTCCAGATGGTAAGGCTTTGGAAGGTATTACCAAACGAATTTTGGTGAGGTATTATAGTGCTTCTTCTAGATGGTATACACTTCTGTTTTTGAGCATCGATGTTGAAGGAAGTGAATGTTGAAGATGGTGGATATAGTGGCAGTTAAGTGGGCTGTTTTGTCCCGGAGGCTATCGAGCTTCTTGAGTGTTATTAGACCTGCACCAATCCAGACAAACAGCGATTATTCCATCATACTCCCGACTTATGCCTTATAGATGGTGGACAGGCTTTGGAGAGTCAAGTAGTTAGTTACTCATGACAGAATTCCCAGCCACTGACCTGCTGTAGTAGCCACTGTATTTATGTGGCTGATCCAATTCAGTTTCTGATCAATGGTAGCCCCAGCATTTTAATTGTGTGGGATTTAGCAGTGATGATGCCATTGAATGTCAAGGGGCAATTGTGAGATTCTTCTCTTGTCAGGAATGGACATTGCCTGGCAAGGATATTATTTATGTTGTCCATATTGTGTTGCTGTATATGCCCACAAGTTAATTTGGTCTATGAGGAGCTGGATGGTATTAAATATTGTGCAATCATCAGGAAACAACCTCTCTTCTGGCCCGATGATCATAGAATCATAGAATCCCTACAGTGTGGAAGAGGCCCCTCAGCTCAACAAGTCCACACTGACCCTCCAAAGAGTTTCCCACCCAAACCCATTCCCATTATGCTACATTTACCCCTGACTACTGCACCTAACCTGCACATCCCTGAACACTATGGGCAATTTAACATAGCCAATTCACCCAACCTGCATACCTTTGGATTATGATGGAGATCAAGTCACTGATGAAGCTGTTGAAGAGGTGCTGAGCCGAGGACACCTCTGGCAATTACTGGAGGATTCTTTTTAGAAGTATTCATACCTCCTCTGGTTCCTTAGTTCTGAATCATATTCAGTTCATAAGGAGTGATTTTATTAAGCATAGTGTTAAAATTTTAAAAAAAGCAAGATCAAAAGCATTGCACCTGCAATTTATTTGTTGTGTGGCCAGCAGATGGGTTCCCCTTCCTATAGTAAGCGTTTGAAAAAAAAAGCAGCCCTGCAGCATTTATTAAATTATTCCTCACTTGAAACATGGAAAGAAGATTGCAGGTCTTCTTCCCGACCTCTCCGCCCCCATCCCCTCTCCGGCCTATCACCCTCACCTTAACTTCCTTCCACCTATCGTATTCCCAACGCCCCTCCCCCAACTCCCTCCTCCCTACCTTTTATCTTAGCCTGCTTGGCACACCCACTTCATTCCTGAAGAACGGCTTATGCCCGAAACGTCGATTCTCCTGCTCCTTTGATGCTGCCTGACCTGCTGCGCTTTTCCAGCAACACATTTTTAAGCTCCCAACTCCTATACTCAATACTCTGACCAATAAAGGAAAGCACCAAATGCCTTCTTCTCTATCCTATCTACCTGCGACTCCACTTTCAAGGAGCTATGAACCTGCACTCCAGGGTCTCTTTGTTCAGCAACACACCCTAGGGCCTTACCATTAAGTGTATAAGTCCTGCTAAGATTGGCTTTCCCAAAATGCAGCACCTCGCAATTATCTGAATTAAACTCCATCTGCCACTTCTCAGCCCATTGGCCCATCTGGTCCAGATCCTGGTGTAATCCGAGGTAACCCTCTTCGCTGTCTACTACACACCTCCAATTTTGGTGTCATCTGCAAACTTACTAACTCTACCTCTTATGCTCGCAACTAAATCATTTATGTAAATGACAAAAAGTAGAAGACCCAGCACTGATCCTTGTGGCACTCCACTGGTCACAGGCCTCCAGTCTGAAAAACAACATCACCCTCTGTCTTCTACCTTTGAGCCAGTTCTGTATCCAAATGGCTAGTTCTCCCTGTATTCCATGAGAGCTAACCTTGCAAATCAGTCTCCCATGGGGAACCTTGTCGAACGCCTTACCGAAGTCCATATACTGAAGTCAATCAAGTTTGTGAGACATGATTTCCTACGCACAAAGCCATGTTGACTATCCCGAATCAATCCTTGTCTTTCCAAATACATGTACATCCTTTGTGCGAAGATTTGTAGCTCGGGTGCTCGTAATCATCAAAAACACGGAAATAGAAAAAACACACCGGATCATCAACGCCACACTCACAGGGATCCGATTCATGAGAGAAGAAGAAAAGGACAGCCAACTCCCATTCCTAGACGTGATAGTACAGAGAACACCGAACGGAGAATTCACCACAAGGGTACACAGGAAAGCAACACACACAGACCAAGTCCTAAACTATGAAAGTAACCACCCCAACACACACAAACGAAGCTGCATCAGGACACTATTCAAAAGAGCCACAACACACTGCAGTACACCAGAACTGCAAAAAGAGGAAGAGGAACACCTATACAAGGTATTCGCCAAAAACGGATACCCGCGCAACTTTATCAACAGATGCCTAAGAGAAAGACCACGGAACGAGGACATGCCACAACCAAAAGGACTAGCCACACTACCATATATCAGGAGCGTTTCAGAACTGACAGCCAGACTACTGCAACCCTTAGGACTCATAACAGCACACAAACCAACAGCCACACTCAGACAACAACTCACTAGAACAAAGGACCCGATACCCAACATGAGCAAAACTAATGTAGTTTACAAAATACCATGCAAGGACTGCACAAAACACTATATAGGACAAACAGGAAGACAGCTAACAATCCGCATACATGAACATCAACTAGCCACGAAACGACACGACCAGCTATCCCTAGTAGCCACACACGCAGACAACAAGCAACATGAATTCAACTGGGAAAACACTACTATCATAGGGCAAGCCAGACAGAGAACAGCCAGGGAATTCCTAGAGGCATGGCATTCATCCACAAACTCCATCAACAAACACATCGACCTGGACCCAATATACCAACCACTACAGCGGATAGCTGAAACTGACACCCGGAAGTGGCAAGGACAGACCACTATAAATACCGGAAGAAACATCAAAGAAGCGCTTTGCAGGAGGCTCCAGAACACTGATGATGTCGCCTAGCCAGGGGACAAAACGTTTGCAACAAGAACTTCCAGCTCGGCGAACAGAACCACAACATGTACATCCTGTCCCTCAGGATTCCCTCCAACCACTTGCCCATCACTGATGTCAGGCTCACCGGTCTATAGTTCCCTGGCTTGTCTTTACTGCCCTTCTTAAACAGTGGCACCACGTTTGCCAACCTCCAGTCTCCCAGCACTTCACCTGTGACTAGCGATGGTACAAATATCTCAGCAAGAGGCCCAGCAATCACTTCTCTGGCTTCCCAATCCTTTTTTGTTACTTCTTCAAAAAACTCAATCAAGTTTGTGAGATATGATTTCCCACACACAAAGCCATGTTGACTATCCCTAATCAGTCCTTGTCTTTCCAAATACATGTACATCCTGTCCCTCAAGATTTCTTCCAACAAATTGCCCACCACTGATGTCAGACTCACTGGTCTATTGTTCCCTGGCTTGTCCTTACCACCCTTCTTAAACAGTGGCACCACATTAGCCAACCTCCAGCCTTCTGGCACCTCACCTGTGACTATCGATGATACAAATATCTCAGCAAGAGGCCCAACAATCACTTCTCTAGCTTCCCACAGAGTTCTAGGGTACACCTGATCAGGTCCTGGCAATTTATCCACTTTTATGTGTTTCAAGACATCCAGCACTTCCTCCTCTATGATATGGACATTTTACAAGATGTCACCATCTATTTCCCTTCAGTCTATATCTTCCATATCCTTTTCCACAGTAAATACTAATGCAAAATACTTATTTAGTATATCCCCCATTTTCTGCAGCTTGCTGATCTTTGAGGGGCCCTATTCTCTCCCTAGTTACCCTTTTGTCCTTAATTGTATTTGTAAAAACCCTTTGGATTCTCCTTATTTCTATTTGCCAAAGCTATCTCATGTCCCCTTTTTGCCCTCCTGATTTCCCTCTTAAGTATACTCCTACTTCCTTTATACTCTTCTAAGGATTCACTCGATCTTTCCTGTCTATACCTGACATATGCTTCCTTCTTTTTCTTAACCAACCTTAGGAGGTAAACCCACACTGACACAGGGAGAATGTGTAAACTCCACGCAGATAGTCACCCAAGGCTGGAATTGAACCCAGGCCCTTGGTGCTGTGAGGTAGCAGCACTAACCACTGAGCCACCATGCAGTATTTGACAGTCTTATTACACTGCACTATGATGGCTCAGAATTTGTGTTAGCAGTATAGGGAAGCTATCAGATTCACAGAACAAATGCAAGCTTGTACTTTTAGCATTTACTTCAGTGTAAAACAGTATGAACAAGTTCCACCATGTTGAGTGAAACATATTCTTTGAGGATGTGACAAAACACGTTGATGAATGTAGGGCAGTGGAAGTGGTGCAGATGGATTTTAGCAAAAGGCATTTGATAAGGTTCCCCATCGTAGGCTCATTGAGAAAGTAAGGAAATATGGGATACAGGGAAACCTGGCTGTCTGGGTACTAAATTGGCTGGCCCACAGAAGGCAGAGAGTGGTGGTCAACGGAAAGTTTTAGCCTGGAGCTTGGTGACCAGTGGTGTTCCGCAGGGATCTGTTGTGAGACCTCTGCTCTTTGTGACTTTTATAAATGACTTGGATGAGGAAATGGAAAGGTGGATAGTCAGTTTGCGGAAGGTTGGTGGAGCTGTGGAGGGCTGTTGTAGGTTGTAATGGGACATTGACAGGATGCAGAACTTGGCTATAATTGGTAAATGGAGTTCAACCTGGAAAAGTGTGAAGTGATTCACTTTGGAAGGTCAAATTTGAATGCATAGTACAGGGTTAAAGGCAGGATTCTTGGCAGTGTGGAGGAACAGAGGGATCTTGTGGTCCATGTCCATAGATCCCTCAAAGTTGCTTCCCAAGTTGATAGGGTTGTCAAGAAGGCACATTGTGTGTTGGCTTTCATGAGCAGGGGATTGAGTTTAAAAGCCAGGAGGTTATGCTGCAGCTCTATAGAGTCCTGGTTAGACCACACTTGGAATATTGTGTTCAGTTCTGGTTGCCTCATTATAGGAAGGATATGAAAGCTTTAGAGAGGGTGCAGAGGAGATTTACCAGGATGCTGCCTGGACTGGAGGGCAGGTCTTATGAAGAAAGGTTGACAAAACTAAGACTTTTCTCATTGGAGTGAAGAAGGGTGAGAGGCAACTTGATAAAGATGTACATGATGATGAGAGGCATAGGTAGCGTGAAAGTCGGAGACATTTTCCCAGGGCAGAAATGGCTATCATGCGGGGGCATTATTTTAAGGTGATTGGAGGAAGGTTTGGGGGAGATGTCAGAGGTAGGTTCTTTACACAGAGAGTGGCGGGTGTGTGGAATGCACTGCCAGTGGTGGCAGTAGAGTCAGAGACATTAGGGACTTTTAAGTGACTCTTGGATAGACACATAGATGACTGTAAAATTAAGGGTTTGTAGTTAGTTTGATCTTAGAGTAGGGTAAAAGATTGGCACAACATCAAAGGCTGAAGGGCCTCTACTGTGCTGTACTGTTCTATGTTCTATAACTGGGATCCTTAACATTGCACTAATTCCAAAATGATTACTGGACATCCTCATGGATCAGAGAAATTAATTTTATATCTGTAGAATACCACTTCCTCCACAATAATAAGTTCCACTAGAATTTAAAAAAGACTTGTTTTAAAACTCTGTTAATCTTGGTTTTATTCTATTTTCATTTAACATAATCATTTATTCTTCAGTGTGTGTAACTTCCTGGCTTGTTGTGTGTGTAGTTACTATCTGAATTGTGTCAAAACTCCTATAGATGTTTTGGGAATTAACTGCACTTGGATTTTATTTAAGAAAGGCAACAGAAAAATACAGTGGATGCTGGAAATCTAAAATAAAAACAAAAATCACCAGAAATGCTCAGCAGATCTACACAAGGACTTCCAATGAACATACACTACTGTCCAATGTCCAATCACCTCCTGACTTGAAGATGGCGCCAGTGGAGTAGGTAGTCTCCGGATGAGACCGATTCGGGCAGAGAGTGTGCCCAGTGCAGGAGGGGAGAGTGAGCCCTGTGCGAGGGGAGAATGTGCCCAGTGCAAGGGGAGAATATGCCCAGTGCAGGGGAGAGTGTGCTAGTGCAGGGGGAGAGTGTGCCCAGTGCAGGGGAAGAGTGTGTCCAGTGCAGGGGGGGAGAATAAGACCAGTGCAGAGGGGAGAATGTGCCCAGTGCAGGGGAAGAGTATGCCCCATGCAGGGGGAGAGTGTACCCAGTGCACCTCCCCCCACCACCCCACCCCCTCCTCCCCCACCACCACCCCCACTACCTCCCTGAGGTTTGAAGATTTCCACAGAGTAGCAGCATTGGGCACCACACTGGGCTGGATTCATCCTGGAATTGTGGGCCCCAGCCCTTAATTGGCCTCAATGGGTGACCATGGGCCATCTCACCCAAAACTGAATGCTGATGGAGGCAGCAAGCGATGGGGGAGGGGGTGAGTGAGTAGCCTCCCAATCTCCATGCTGAGTACAACTGGGAGAAGAAATACCAATTAATTAACACTGTTTCTCTCTCCACGATATTGCCAGACCTGCTGAATATTTCTAAAGCTTTCGGTTTTGTTCAAAAATAGCCTTGCCTTAATTTTCACCCAAAGGTTATGGAAGCAGCACTAGTATAGCAGGGAGAGTGTGTGTGTATACCCGGGAGAGGCTGTGTGTATAGCGGGGAGAGGCTGTGTGTATAGCGGGGAGAGGCTGTGTGTATAGCGGGGAGAGTGTATGTATACCGGGGAGAGGCTGTGTGCATACCCGGGAGAGGCTGTGTGTATAGCGGGGAGAGTGTGTGTATACCGGGGAGAGGCTGTGTGTATACCCGGGACAGGTTGTGTGTATAGCGGGGAGAGGCTGTGTGTATACCGGGGAGAGGCTGTGTGTATAGCAGGAAGAGTGTGTGTATACCGGGGAGAGGCTGTGTGTATAGCGGGGAGAGGCTGTGTGTATAGCGGGAAAAGGCTGTTTATATAGCAGGGAGAGTCTGTGTGTATAACGGGGAGAGTCTGTGTGTACTGCGGGGAGAGGCTGTTTGTATAGCGGGGAGAGTCTGTGTTTATAGCAGGGAGAGTCTGTGTGTATAGCGGGGAGAGGCTGTGTGTATAGCGGGGAGAGTCTGTGTGTATAGCGGGGAGAGGCTGTTTGTATAGCAGGGAAAGTCTGTGTTTATAGCGGGGAGAGGCTGTGTTTATAGCAGGGAAAGACTGTGTTTACAGCGGGGAGAGGCTCTGTTTATAGCGGGGAGAGGCTGTTTGTATAGCGGGGAGAGTCTGTGTTTATAGCAGGGGGAGTCTGTGTTTATAGCGGGGAAAGGCTGTGTGTATAGCAGGGAGAGTCTGTGTTTACAGTAGGGGGAGTCTGTGTTTATAGCAGGGAAAGGCTGTGTTTATAGCAGGGAAAGGCTGTGTGTATAGTGGGGAGAGGCTGTGTGTATAGCAGGGAAAGGCTGTGTTTATAGCAGGGAGAGGCTGTGTGTATAGCAGGGGGAGTCTGTGTTTATAGCAGGGAGAGTCTGTGTTTACAGCAGGGGGAGTCTGTGTTTATAGCAGGGAAAGGCTGTGTGTATTGCGGGGAGAGGCTGTGTGTATTGCGGGGAGAGGCTGTGTGTATAGCAGGGAAAGGCTGTGTGTATTGCGGGGAGAGGCTGCTTGCCTTTGGTTTAACTAGCAAATACATCATGGTTAGGCTTCAGGTTCCTTTTTTACCTTATATGTATCCCAGAACTTTTCTCTCCAGACTGCAAAGATATCGTGTTTCCCTTCCATCACACTCATACCTAAACAAAATTACAGATGTACAAGAATAAAGAATGACTCTGCTGACAGAATATTCTGACGTTAATGCAAAGCATCTTCAAAATCTGCATTCCACCACTGACTATCAATTCATAGAATCCCTGCAGCATGGAAGCAGGCCATTGAGACACACCAACCCTCTGAAAAACATCCCACCCAAACCCACACTCTGCATTTCCCATGGCCAATCCACCTAACCTGCCCATCCTCGAATTGTGGGAGGAAACCCATGCAGACATGAGGAGAATGCGCAAACTCCACAAAGTCAGTTACCCAAGGCTGGAATCGAACCTGCATCCATGGCACTATGAGGCAGCTGTGCTAACCACTGAGCCACCATGTTACCTATACAGATAGAATGGGTAGAAGTGTCCATTCCTTAACCATCAACCTTGCTGGAAAACTGTGATAAAAAAATTGGACTTTGTTGAATGATGATCAAATGTGTTTTATTGATGAAATAAGATCACAGAGCCAGTGTGAAACAGCTAACTCCACCCATTGCTCAAATATGTGAGATACAGCCAGTCCCCAGTTTGCAAACCATTCTACTTCTGAGTCTGTTTGCAACTCATAGAATCATACAGCATGGAAACAGACCCTTCGGTCTAACTCGTCCATGCTGACCTGATGAAGGGCTTATGCCCACAACGTCGATTTACCTGCTCCTCGGATGCTGCCTGACCTGCTGTGCTTTTCCAACACCTAAGGTGGCGCTGTAAGTGGTGACTTATCAACTTTTCACTGTACTCATTTGAGCCCATGTGACAATAAAGCTAATTCAATTTAATTCACAAATCAGGCCTGCTGTGGCTTACAATCTGAGGTAGCCTGGGCACACTGCTACTATGACCAGTAACACAGTGGTGTTCACCACTAAATAGGATTCTGGAGCAGGATCAAAAAGATGTTCTGCCCATTCCACAAGTGGGATATCACAGGATTGTTATAGTGCAGAAGGAGGCCATTCAGACCATCATCTTCTGGATCAGTGACGCTGGAAGAGCACAGCAGTTCAGGCAGCATCCAAAGTGCAGCGAAATCGACATTTCGGGCAAAAGCCCTTCATCAGTGTCAGCATTGGCTGGCCCTCTGAACAATTTGACTTGGTGCCATTCTGCTGCCTTTTCCCTTTGACCTTGTATGTTGTCTCCATTTAAATAACCATCCAATGTGCTCTTGAATGCCTCAACTGAACCTGAAATGCTGACTTAACCACCTTCTGATGCTACTTGGCTTGCTGTTTTATTCCAGCCTCCTGCTTGTCTCAATTGAACCGGATGCAACCATACTTCCAGGAATTCGAATCCTGAGCCAATTCCAGTGTATGTGAGTTTTGGTGCTGATGTGGTGCCGGGCCTGTAGACACGTAGGTTGTATCGAATAGCATGTTCCTTCGGCTGCTCAGAACTAGCAGATATGACAGCATGCAAATAGTATTTCACTTGAAATATTGACAACATTGTGTCCAAAGTTATGTGTGATTCTGTCACTGGACAGCATTTGCTGGATAATCCTGAATGTGCAAAGACTTATATTGGCTACTAATTTGGGATTGCCAACCAGGTTTGTGGTGTGGCAAACTTGTGTGAACTGGAAACAACACATTTGAATACATGGAGCCCTGTTCTTTGCAGAGAGAAAGAATAAATACATTCACTGTCCTTGTTTCAACAGGCATACAATCAGAGTTTCCCTGGATCACTTAAAATATAACCAAAGCTTGGCAGTTTACTGCCAAGGGTGGGGGTGGGATGGGGTGGGGGGGCGTCTCCTGATCAGCCCAGCTAGACTGGTGGCTTTGGCCATTGGCGATGGGAAAGTCTAGTTCCAAGCAGTAATGGGCATGTGGTGGTGGGGGAGGGGGGGGGGGGCAGTTCTGTCTGCCTCATCAGAAAAATCAATGACAAAAACTGAAATTACTGAAAAAAACTGCAGGCCTGACGGCATCTGTGGAGAGAAAGCAAAATTAATCTTTGGGGTTCAATCTTCTTCAGAACTGATTACAGCCAGGGGAAAAGGTTGGTTTTTGTGCAGGAGTTAGGATGGTGGGAGGGAGTCGGAGTAAATGATTGATGGAGATGGAGCCTAAAGATAGATAGAGAGAGAGAGAGAGACAGAGACGGGGAGGGAGAGAGAGAGAGCGCAAAACAGTTGGGCATACGAAGTTGTGAGTAAAGGTCAGCCTGGGAGAATGAGGAGCTGCTAATGGGGACTGTTACTAGCTGACAAAGGGATGTTAGTGTGATGACGAGGCCTAGTTTGTGGGGTGGGGGTGTGGGGGAAATATGGAAGAAAGTACTCAGACCCTAAAATTACTGAACTTGATATTGAGTGGAGAGGTGGCAGGGTTCCCAAGTGGAAAATGAAGAGCTGTGCTTCCAGGTTACACTGAGCTTCGTGGGAGCACTGCAGCAAGTTGGGAAAATGGGAAAATCAATCACAAGGTAAGACATCATGAGTTGGAGATGCTGGTGTTGGACTGGGGTGTACAAAGTTAAAAATCACACAACACCAGGTTATAGTCCAACAGGTTTAATTGGAAGCACACTAGTATCGCTCCGAAAGCTAATGTGCTTCCAATTAAACCTGTTGGACTATAACCTGGTTTTGTGTGATTTTTAACAAGGGAAGACGTGTGATACTTTGAAAGGGCCTGATGCTTTCACTAAGCCAAAGTGTTTCAGTTGTGCCTCAGGTATGTCGCTGTTGGAATAACTATTGAAAAGATAAATTTTCCATGGTCAATTATTTACAATCTCAACGGAAATGCTGATTACAGCTCATTCTGATGATACTTGCAAACCTGTATTTGCAGCAGTAAAATCTCTTCTGTAAATTGAAATAAAGAGCATTAAAAACCTAACAAACACCTAAAAATGTAAATGTAATGGTGAATGGGTGTATTGGTGAAGAGAGAAGGAAACAGCGAAAGTTGATTTTTATTTAAGTTTTCATTTATGAGCAAGAGCAGTGTGGACAGGAAAACAGAGCTGAGCACATACCGTCGGAATTTCTCACCATTGTGTGCGAGTGGACTCTTTGTAACAATAATGAGATAATAATCACAATGTCACAGAATTGTTACAGTGCAGAAGGAGACCATTCAGTCCATCGTTTCTGAGCATTTTAACTTAATGCTGATCTCAGACCTTTTCTCCGAAGCCCCCGGCACTTTTTATTATCCCCTAGTGCCCTCAATGGACCCCGCCTGCCAGGATCACGATATTAATGTTCTAAAAGATAAAGTCACCACAGTCCAGTTCTTATCGAAGAAACTGTTAGCTTGCTAAAACACCAGAAGACCCGCGGACGTTGGAAATCGGAAACAAAACTAGAAATGGCTGGAAATCTCAGCAGGCTTGGCAGCTTCTGAAGATGGGTCATTGGACCCAAAACATGACCTCTGAAGTCAACTTGTAGTGGCGTGCCTCAGGTGAGGGGAGAGATTCCACTTACCGATGTAAAAGCCGCTGACACCGGTTGGAGTTATCACCAGTTGGTCACACACCACTTTGCGAAGGACGTTGCCTGGTGCTGTCCCAGGGAACATGCGCTCCATCAACCTCAGCCACAGGTAGAAGATGTTGCCATGGAAGCTGAAGGCCAGGATGGCAACATTCCGAGACTGTTTCAAGTCGACCTTTTCTTTATTATGCAGTTTCTGTTGGGCCAGATCCCCTGCCGTGAAGATTGAGGTGTACCACGTTACGTTGGTGATCCAGGGAAACCTCTTGGCTTGTGCCAGCAGAAATTTCAACATCATTCATCGATCCGTGGAGGGACTGCAGACTGGCCAAGTGCCAACTGGTGCCTACATTCCTGCCCTCTGCAGAAATAGAGCAAGACTGGACAACATTCAGACAGCACCTTGCCAGGGAGGGAGCAAGCTGACCTAGTGTCTGACCTTTGCTCAGAACCCAGTCCATTGTTTACACCTTTGTGAGATCACCCTCAAACTCCAAACTCTGTCACCGCTGAAGTAACAGCTTCACTTGAGCCCAGGCTACTGACAAAGCAAGTCGGTTAATAAGTACAGTATTCACACTAACCAAAGCTCAACTTCTTTCAACCAGTTTCATCTGTCAGCCAGTGACGGAGATGGAATTGGGTGAATCTCAGAATCTGGTGGGTTGCAAGAAAAGATCAGTGCAGAAAGGGTAAGGAGGTGTCAAGTAATAAGCAGATAAATAATCAGAGCAATTAAAGAGATCCTACGTGAGACAATTAAGATTAACTGACAAGAGCAGTACAGGGATCAGAACTGCAATTAGTAAGAGTGGAAATAAATAAATTGAATGTAAATTCTTCAATTTCCTTTCCTTCTCCATTATTCTGTAAAATTGCTCTCCAAGCAGTCCTCCGGGATCGAGGGGCAGGGGGCTTGCTTTCACTCAGATCCTTGTATTCGGAGGTAGTGACAAGTCCACTGTGTGGTCTATATTCCACCTAGGAACCCTCTAACCACAAGGGATAACTTCTTCAAAGACTGCAATTTCCCCCCAGAGGTGGTTGACAATGCCCTCCACCACATCTCCTCCACTTCCAGCTTCTCCGTCCTTGAGCCCCACCCCTCCAATAGCCACCAGGACAGAACCCCACTGGTTCTCACCTACCACCCCACCAACCTCCATATACATCGTATCATCTGCCGTCATTTCCGCCATCTCCAAACGGACCCCACCACCAGGGATATTTTTCCCTCTCCTCCCCTATCAGCATTCCAAAAAGACCACTCCCTCCGTGACTCCCTCGTCAGGTCCACACCCCCCACCAACCCAACCTCCACTCCCGGCACCTTCCCCTGCAACCGCAAGAAATGCAAAACTTGCGCCCACACCTCCCCCTCACTTCCCTCCAAGGCCCCAAGGGATCCTTCCATATCTGCCACAAATTCACCTGCACCTCCACACACATCACTTACTGCATCCGCTGCACCCGATGTGGCCTCCTCTATATTGGGGAGACAGGCCGCCTACTTGCGGAACGTTTCAGAGAACACCTCTGGGACACCCAGACCAATCAATCCAACCACCCCGTGGTTCAACACTTCAACACCCCCTCCCACTCCACCAAGGACATGCAGGTCCTTGGACTCCTCCATCGCCAGACCATAACAACACAACGGTTGGAGGAAGAGTGCCTTATCTTCCGCCTAGGAACCCTCCAACCACAAGGGATGAACTCAGATTTCTTCAGTTTCCTCATTTCCCCTCCCCCCACCTTGTCTCAGTCAAATCCCTCGAACTCAGCACCGCCTTCCTAACCTGCAATCTTCTTCCTGACCTCTCCGCGCCCACCCCCACTCCGGCCTATCACTCTCACCTTGACCTCCTTCCACCTATCGCATTTCCAACTCCCCTCCCTCAAGTCCCTCCTCCCTACCTTTTATTTTAGCCTGCTTGGCACACTCTCCTCATTCCTGAAGAAGGGCTCATGCCTGAAACGTCGATTCTCCTGCTCCTTGGATGCTGCCTGACCTGCTGCGCTTTTCCAGCAACACACTTTCAGCACTGTGTGATCTGGCCAATGTAGGGACGGGGACCCCTGACTTTTTTGGGAGGCAAGTGATATGGAAAGTTGTGCACCCCCTCTAACGCCTCGACATCCCCTCAGCGTGTTCCTGATGAGATAAGGCAGTGTGCCTGGTATCTTCCTGAACGATTCTTCTCCATTCTGCTTGGTCACAGGCCAGGATTCTGCAGGGGCCTCTTTTGGGAGCCTTTGAGGAGATCCCTAAAGATGTTCCCACTATCCCCCTAGACAGTCTCCTGTGATCAAGATCCGAGTGGAGCAGGTACCTCAGTATGGTGTCAACTATGCAAACCCACCCAGTGGACCTGATTTTCAGGGATTAGGACCTCAAATTTGGCCACGGTATCTTGGGAGTCCTCCAACAATCATACCATTCTCCTATGTGCTGGGTAATGACTACAACCAGTGGAGAGTTTATTCAAGTTTTACTAGGGCTCCATGATATCACACTTGGTCGAATGCAGCCTTGATGTCAAGGAGCTGTCCCTCTACCCTCCCCTCCGGAATTCAGCTCTTTTGACCATGTTTGAACCAAAGCTGTAATAAGGTCAGGAGCTGAGTGACGCTGGAGGAACCCAAACTGGGCATCACTGAGCAGGTTATTCCTGAGCAGGTGCAGCTGGAAAGCACTGTTGATGACACCTTCCATCACTTTACTGATGGTTGAGAGTAGACTGAAGGGGCGGTTATTGGCTGGGCTGGATTTAAAAAATGTGGTGCTGGGAAAGCACAACAGGTCAGGCAGCATCTGAGAAGCATGAGAATCGATGTTTCGAGAATACGCTCTTCATTAGGAATGTGGGGGAGGCCAAAGGGGGCTGAGAGATAAATGGGAGAGAGATGGGGCTGGGGGGCGGTAGCTGGGAATGCGATAGGTAGATAAAGATGGGAGTAATGGTGATTGGTCGGAGAAGAGGGTGGAGCGGATAGGTGGGAAGGAGGATGGACAGGTAGGACAGGTCGAGGGTGATGCCAAGTTGGAAGGTTGGATCTAGGATAAGATGGGAGGAGGGGAGATGAAGAAATTGGTGAAATCCACATTGATCCCGTGTGGTTGCAGGGGCCCAAGGTGGAAGATGAGGGATTCTTCCTCCAGGCATGGGTGGCTAGAATCTGACAATGGAGAAGGCCCAGGGCTTGCATGTCCTTGGCGGAGAGGGAGGGGGAGTTGAAGTGTTCAGCCACAGGGTGGTGGGGTTGTTTAGTGCATGTGACCCAGAGATGTTCTCTGAAACATTCCGCAAATTGGCATCTTGTCTCCCCAACACGGAGCAGACCATGTCAGGAGCAACGGACACAGTAGATGATGTGTGTGGAGTTGCAGGAAAATCTCTGCTGGATGTGGAAGAGTCCTCTGGGGCCTTGGATGGAGGTGAGGGGGAGGTGTGGATGAAGGTTTTACACCTCTTGCAGTTGCAAAGGAACCTCCCCCCACCCGCTCCACCCATCTCCATTTATCTCTCAGCCCCCTTCGGTGTCCTCCACATTCCTGGTGAAGAGCTTATACTTGAAACATCGACTCTTAAGTTCTGCAGTCGTCCTAAATTCTGCAGTCCTGTCACATCCAGTTGTAAATGGTGGTGACAATTAAACAAATCACTGAAGGATGTGGATCCACATAGATCCCTGTCCTCAACATTTGAAGAGCCCAGCAAATCAGGGCAAAAGATAAGGCTGAGGCATTCACAGCAATCCTCAGTCAGAAGTGTCAAGTCGATGATCCAACCCGGCTACCTTCCCCCAGCATACCTAGTGCATTCTCAGTTACCTTCCCCCCAGCCACATACTCCTCCTATTTATCTCTCAACCCCCCCCCCCCCCCCCCCGGCAGACAAGCCTAGTTCCCGATGAAGGGCTTAAGACCAAAACATCGATTCTCCTGCTCCTCAGATGCTACTTAATCTGCTGTGCTTTTCCAGCACCACACTCTCGAATCAGATCATGTGTTGCATGGACAACAGATTGATGAGTAACAAATTATGCTTAAAAACTTTATAACAACTTTTAACCAACATTTCACTTTGAAAATAACAAAGACACTGCCAAGATCATGCTTCAACAGCAGATACTGACTCCCTGCGAATAACTTCATTAACGGTCTGTATATACTATGTGAATCATGCAACTAGAGAAACTTAGAATAAGAGCTAATTTCCAACGAAACTATTGTTGGTGTCTTTGATAAATCAGTCACTAAACTTCTTAAATCAAAAGAGGATTAAAATCTGGAATAAGCAGTACAAACGCCAGAGGACAGTGTCTAGAAAATTGTTCAAGAAGCATTATATAGCAAAAGTTTCATTCCATGCTGAACATTCTATAGAAAATGTTGATTGATCAAAGCACAATACAACATTCTACCAGAGACAGACCTCTCATCTGAAAAAAAAACAACCATCTGAGAACTTCAGTGAAAAGTCCTGAGCATTCTACTGCCATTGTATTTTGTCAGATGTGTGGCTCCTCACCCCAACATCTATGAAAACAAAACTGTTTACCTTTAAACAAACAATATATCCTTTGTCGAAGAAGGGATAATTACTTATCCCTGATTATCCCTGAAGCTGATAATAACTTCAAATGTCTATAACAACCAAACAATGCAACAAAATTCACCATGCTAATCTATCCATCAGAAAAGGTTCAGCCTTCAGCTCCTTTTGATAGATCAATAAATTGAAATATGTGGAAAATACAATTCTTAACATATTGAACAGCTCAGTATTGGAAACCAAATCAAATTGTTCCCAATCCAACTTGTGCATTCGTACTTTAGATCTGAACCTTGAAGAAACGAGCTTCACATTAAGAACAACAATGCATTGATGGACTACTTCATTTCTTCCTAAAGGGACTAAGAACAGTATCCAAAGTAATAATGCAGAAGAAGGTGTATAATTACTTTGTAATTCTGATATACACTTGAAGTTACATTAGTGCAAGCTTCTTCAAAGAACAAAAAACAGAACAGCATGGGAACAGGCCCTTTGGTCCACCAAGACTGTGCCAACACATGATAACTTTCTAAACTGAAAACCTTTTGCCCCTATGCAGTCTCTTTCTCTCTCTTCCCTGCCTATTCATGTATCTGTCAAGTATCCTCTTCAAGATTGGTACTGTATATACCTCCACCACCTCTTCTAGCAGTGCACTCCAGGTACGTACCCTCTGTGTAAAAATCCTTACCTCTCACATCTCCTCTAAACTTATTCCCTTTTACCTTTAAACCTATATGTCCCCTCGTAATTGAGAAGACATTTGTCTCATTTTGACAGTTAGCCCCCGAACACTGAACCATCACTCCCTTACCACAGGTCAAACTGGGGCTAAAACCTAATCCCTGGACCATGAGGGAGATTCAACAGTGATGGTTCTTTAGCTAGGACAATTGAACTTCCGATGAAATGGAAATCAGAAGAGAAACATCAAAGTCACCAACTTTACCTCAGGTATTTCTATTCTTTGTTATAGATGTTCTTGACTCATTTATCAACACAGACTTGTAAACGTTGTAAATGTTGGGGTGGCATGGTGGCTCAGTGGTTAGCATTGCTGCCTCACAGACACCAGATGGGTTCCATCCTCAAGCGACTGCCTGTGTGGAGTTTGCACATTCTCGCCAAGTCTGCGTGCATTTCCTCTAAGTATTCCAGTTTCCTCCCACAGTCCAAAGATGTGCACATTAGCTGAGTTGGCTATGCTAAATTGCCCATAGTGTTCAGGGATATGTAGGTTAGGTGCATTAATCAGGGGTAAATATAGGGTGGGGGGGAATGGGTTGAGTGGGTTCCCCTTTGGAGGGTTCAAAGGGCTTATGTGTGAACCGTTGATTCTCCTGCTCCTTGGATGCTGCCTGACCTGCTGTGCTTTGCCAGTACCACACTCTTGACTCTGATCTCCAGCATCTGCAGTCCTCATTTTCTTCCAAGAGGGTCAGTGTGGGCTTGTTGGGCTGAAGGGCCTGTTTCCACACTGTAGGGACTCTATGGTCCTCAAAGTAATAACTTGAGAATATATATAATCGTTCAAAGTTAAAACTCACACAACACCATGTTATAGTGCATGGTTTGTGAAGGTTTGTAGCTCAGGTTGAAGTTTAGGGTGTAGGTTTGCTCGCTGAACTGTAGGTTTGATATCCAGACGTTTCATTACCTGGCTAGGTAACATCATCAGTGGTGACCTCCAAGTGAAGCGAAGCTGTTGTCTCCTGCTTTCTATTTTTTTGTTTGTCCTGGATGGGGTTCCTAGGGTTTGTGGTGATGTCATTTCCTGTTCGTTTTCTGAGGGGTTGATAGATGGTATCTAGATCTATGTGTTTGTTTATGGCATTGTGGTTGTAGTGCCAGGCCTCTAGGAATTCTCTGGCATGTCTTTGCTTAGCCTGTCCCAGGATAGATATGTTGTCCCAATCGAAATGGTGTTTTTTTTTCATCCGTGTGTAGGGCTATGAGGGAGAGAGGGTCATGTCTTTTTGTGGCTAGCTGGTGTTCGTGTATGCTGGTGGCTAACTTTCTTCCTGTTTGTCCTACGTAGTGTTTGTGGCAGTCCTTGCATGGAATTTTGTAGACGACATTGGTTTTGTCCATGGGTTGTACTGGGTCTTTTAAGTTTGTTAGTTTTTGTTTGAGAGTGTTGGTGGGTTTGTATGCTACTAGGATTCCGAGGGGTCTTAGTAGTCTGGCTGTCACTGCAGCACAGACGAACTTCGGAAAACAGAGGAGAACCACCTATACAACTTATTCAAGAAGAATGGATACTCAAGAAATACAGTCCGAAGATTCCTCAAGAACAAACCACAACATGCAGACCAAACACAGCCAGAAACTCTAACCACCTTGCCATATATCAAGGAAATTTCAGAAATGACAGTCAGACTACTAAGACCCCTCGGAATCTAGTAGCACACAAATCCACCAACACTCTCAAACAAAAACTAACAAACTTAAAAGACCCAGTACAACCCATGGACAAAACCAATGTCGTCTACAAAATTCCAGGAAATGACATCACCACAAACCCCATCCAGGACAAACATATAAATAGAAAGCAAGAGACAACAGCTTCACTTCACTTGGAGGTCGCCACTGATGATGTTACCTAGCCAGGTAATGAAACATCTGGATATCAAACCTACAGCTCAGCGAGCAAACCTACACCCTAAACCATGTTATAGTTCAACAGGTTTATTTGGAAGCACTAGCTTTTGGAGTGCTGCTCCTTCATCAGGTGATGGGGAGCAGAAGATTGTAGGATGCAGAATTTATAGCAACAGCTTACAGTGTGATCTAACTGAAATTATATATTGAAAGATACCTGGATTGTTTGTTAAGTCCCTCATCTTTTAGAATGGGCATCTTGGTTTCAGTTCTTTTATATGTTAATTCCAGAACTTTCCTAAAGTTACATTCTCAAGTGAACTTTAACACTAGGTGCCCAGTTGGCCCAGATAATGCATTCAAGGTGTGAAGAATCCTGTGTGAGGCTGTCTGCGCCCCAACGTTCAGACTGATTCTCATCTAAAAAAAGAGATTTACATGGATTCATGCAGTTTTTGAGCAAAATAAAATGTAATTCTGAAAGTACAAATTCACCCTCCAAACATAAATGCCTGTGTGTGCATGTAGATGTGTGTATGTGGGGGGAAGGGGTACGAGTGTCTGTGAGAGAGTGTAAGTGTATGAGTAAGTGTAAAGGGGTATAGGTCTGTGGGAGGGTGCGTGTGTGAGTGTGGGAGTATATGTGTGAGAGAGAGCTTGTGTATGAGAGACACCCAGCATGAATGTATGGGTCTATAGGAGTGTGTGTGTGTGTGTGTGTAGTGCAGTGGGGGTCACCTGTAATATGATATGAACCCAAGGTTCCGGTTGAGGCCATCCCCATGTGTACCGAACTTGGCTATCAGCCACTGCTGGCCACTTTGCGTTATTGCCTGTCCCGAAGTCCGCCTTGGAGCACCTGGAGGTCTGAGGTCGAATGTCCTGGGCCGCTGAAGTGTTCTCTGACTGGGAAAAATCACTCTTGTCTGTTGATTGTTGTGACCTGTTGCCGTGGCCTCTGCTTGGCCTCACCAATGTACCATGCCTCAGGGCATCCTTGCCTGCAGTGTATAAGATAGACAGTGTTAGCTGAGTCACATGAGTCCCTGCCATGTACATGGTGGGAGGTGTCCCCACGTGTAATGGTGGTATCCGTGTCGACAATCTGATATGTCCTGCAGCGTGAGAAGGTTGTATGATGTTGCCCTGAAAGCCGTGCAGTTTTAATTGTTCATCAATGTTTATGACATGGTGAGGAGTGTAATGCAAGAGGATTAGAACCCTGGAGTAACCTTGCGAGTATATCACAGAGCTGCCTATCACTTAGTACTGAGAGGGGGAGTTCTGGAAGACTACTAATGTGGACACAAACACAGTAATATAGATTAGACCTTATGTCTTGTGACTATAAGATCAGAACCTAGTATGCAATTACTGTATGTAGCAGTATTTAATGTTAATGTACAAATTATAACTATTACATTGAAGTGTAGTGGCCTTCTCCTGCACCAATCTCACAGGCAGACATCAAAGCACAAGTTCCCTGTAGAGGTTTCTCCTGCCTTTCTAACATCAACCTTATTTGACTTTGCTTCAAGGAAAGGGGCGGAGCTTGCCGGGAGGGGCGCGCCTCTGAGGGCGGGGTCAGAGAGTAGGCGGGGCTGAAAGTAATAGGTTCTGACTGAAAGGGCGTGGTCTGACCGAATGGGCGGGGTCTGGTAAATAGTCACAACACGACTGAATGGGCGGGGTCAGTGAATGGGCGGGGCTCTGACCGAATGGACGGGGTCGGACTGAAAGGATTGGGTCTGAGCATGTGGGTGGGGTGACGGCCGTGCGCGTAGCCATGACGGTGTTCATTGACCGTCAGGGGCGGGGCCTTGGATGATTGATAGTCCGGGGACTTGTGCTGTGTCTTGACAGGCATAGGGGTGGGGCCTAGTGCTGAATGACCGGCAGAGGGGTGGGGCCTGGCGCTGATTGACGGACAGTGGACGTGCCCTGATGGTGATCGGACGAGCAGGGGGCGGGGCCTGGTGCTGATTGACGGACAGTGGGATGTGGACGTTGGTGACGTCTGACAGGCCGGGGGGGTGGGGCCGATGGGTGATTGACGGAGCGGGGAAGCAGGCTGCGCGCGCAGCTGCCAGCGTGGAGACGGGGGGCTGATGGCGGAAGCGGGAGTCCGGTACCGGGAGTGACAACAGGATATCGAGTGTGGGAGGCCGCGCCAGCGCCCTTGGTCACCCGATCATCTCTTTAAATAAAAATAAAACAGGCCGAAGCGACTATCGAGATGGAAACGTCCTTGGAGAAGGTAGGGAGGCTGTCGGTGACTGGAGGGAGCTATCCTGAGGCTCTGGGCCTGTGCTGTCCTGGGCCGGGGGGGCGGGTGTCTCTCTCTCTGAACAAACCCGGTGCTGAGAGTATGTCCAGCTCCCGGCGTAAACACCTATCCCCACCCCCGCCTTGTCCTCTCACCACGCAGCTCATGACCCAGGTGTGTATATCCAGCTGCTTGTTTCCGGGTGGTGAGCCCCACAGGCTGCGAGTTGTTTGGAGTCAGATTCAGTGGCAGTTTAATTGCTCTTGACTGTGATTTTTTTTGTTTTCAAAGCTTCAGTCTCCCCTTGCTCCTCGTTCTCTGGATTTCCCAAAGCAGGAAAGGCTTTGAGATCACATCAGCGCGTCTGGCAGGTAGCACCAGGAAAGAGTCGAAAACAGAGTTAAGGTTTCAGGTCTACCCCCCTCATTATAGAAGCTGGGTATGCACAGGAACTCCACCAACACAGTGATCAAAGCTGAAAACACTTTACACGGATAATGTTTGTCTTATGCATTGATACTTGTTGGATTTTATTCATTCATGAGTGTTACCGTTCAGGTATGCATTTGCTATCCATCCCGCATTTGCAAAGCTGAGCCCACTTCTGTATCATTGCAGTCAATGTGTTGTACGAACACCAGCACTTTTAGGAAGGGGGTCCCAAGATTTAACCAAGTGGCAGTGAAGGGGCATAAATATATTCCCTAGTTAGGATGGTGTGTCGCTTGGACGTGGAATTTCCAGGCAATCTGAGATATCTGCTTTTATTATCCTTTTAGGTAGTAAAGGTTGTGGGTGTGGAAGGAGCCCTCAGTGAGTTATTACAGTGTATCTTGTCATGGGTAAATACTGCTGCCTCTCTGCATTGGGGTGGAAGGAGTGAATGTTTGTACATGTGGTGCCAATCAAGTTGGCTGCTTTGCCCTAGATGGTGTTAGTGAGGAGTGCAGATGCTGGAGATCAGAGCTGAAAATGTGTTGCTGGAAAAGTGCAGCAGGTCAGGCCAAGGAGCAGGAGAATCGACGTTTCGGACATGAGCCTGAAGAAGGACTCATGCCCGAAACGTCGATTCTCCTGCTCCTTGGATGCTGCCTGACCTGCTGTGCTTTACCAGCAACACACTTTTAGCCCTGGATGGTTTTAAGCTTCTTGAGTGTCAGTAGAGCTGCATTCATCCAGTAAATGGAGAGCATTCCATCACATGCCTGACTTGTGGCTTGGAGATGATGGACAAGCTTGGGGGGAGGTGTGCTGGCAAGGGTTGGTGCAAGAATGGTATGAATTGACTTCATACACAGCCTCTCGGGACACTGTGTCCTTTGAAAGGCATGTATTTTGATTATAAACTGAACAGTAAAGCCTGGTACATGCAGAAACCAGTTTGAAGAGATATAGTCTTAAAATCCAATGCTGAAAATAGAAAAACAATCATTCTCTGTTGTGTTTGATACTGATTCTGGCGTCAGATGTTTTAAAAAAAAATCACTCTCAGACTTCGCTGGCTAGGCCAGCATTTGTTGCCCATTCTGAAGTTAAAAGTCAACCCCATTGCTGTGGGTCTGAAGTTATATGTAGGCCAGACCAGGTAAGCATGGCAGTTTCTTTCCCTTAAGGACATTCGTGAACCAGATGAGTGATTCCTGATGAAGGGCTCCGGCCCGAAACGTGGATTTTCCTGCTCCTCGGATGATGTGCTTTTGTAGCAACACACTCTCAATTGTCTTCCAACAATTAACAATGGATTTATGGTCATCATTGGACCCTCAATTCCAGATATGTATTGAGTTCAATTTCAATCTGTCGTTGGGGGATTTGAATCCAGGTCCCCACAACATTACCTGAGTCTCTGGATTATCCGTCCTGCAGTAATGCCTCTAGGCCATTAAATTGTGTGCATTTCCATTTATCTTCAAAATGTGTGTGGAGTGGAAGGGTTTTAGCTGACATATGTTGCTTACCTAGTATGTTAAATGTGTATAAACAGAAGATTACTGAGGTTTCAAAAAGGCAATAGAATCACTATCTGAATTTAACTAGTGAGAAATAGACATTTGTTGTTATTGAAGTTTTTATTTAATAATACCTCTGTATTGATTGAGCTGAAAGAGAAAGCTCGAGAATCACTATAAGTCTTACACTTCTTCCTTGTTTGAGATTTTGAGATCTCTAGTTTGAGATTGACTTTTTGGGATAGGAGAAAGCTTGTCTACAAATGCTTAATTCATTTTCAATTTAGTTTTAGAAAAGTCTTTTGCCCCATAGTGAACACAATGTCCAAACACACACATTTTAAGCAACGTTTGAGTAATGTTGTTAACTGACCAAGAAATGTTCATGCAAGGAATGCAAGATAACTTTAGGACTGTGGTTTAAAGGTTGTCTTATATGTCTTACCAAATTCTAGGGGTGTACTGAACTGCATGAATAATTGTGCTACTTTTATTAAGAGTGTATAACTTTGATTTCAAATATAACTCAAATGTTGCAACAAAACTTTGAGCATTTGTTTTAGGCTGGGAACTGCAGGGTGTTACATGTGGAAATTTGAGTTTTATTTCAACAGTCCTGTAACAATTTATTGTAATATCTGCCAGTACAAATGATTACAGATGAGTTGGGCTTGTTTAGCCAAAAGGAGAATGCCTGTATTGGATATTTTGTGCCTAAATAGTTTTGAAACCCATGAAACCATTTGATTTGTAAATTTTGATAGATTATTCATATGGTGGGCTCTTTAATATGCACAATTATTTCAAAAAATTGCTTGAATGTGGAGTGGAAGGGTTTGAACTGACAGCACATTGCTTTTTATGTTAAATGTGTATAAACAGTAGATTATTGAGATTTCAAAAAAGCAGTAGAAACTTGAGTTTCTATTATTGACCATCATTTTAAAAATCAACTAGGAGGCGTCAATTCTCCTGCTCCTCGGATGCTGCCTGGCCTGCTCTGCTTTTCCAGTACCGCACTTTCCAACTATCGTTTTAAAAATGTCTTAATGAATTATGTAGTGCATTAAGAACACCTTACCCTGGAACACAATTCTCTTTAAGTAATTAATTAGAAAGTTAGCATGAAATTTGAATTTTATGCTCTCTACCTCAAAGTAGAATTTGTTGTTTTGAACAGTCCTGCTGTAATTGAGTAGAAGCCTTGCTTACTGTTTAATTGTATGTTGGTGTGGTAGCTAGTGTTTGTTATTAAACTAGTTCAACCAGCCCCATGGAAAAGTGTGAGACTGAATTCATCATATCTGTAAAGGTAACACAGTGGTAAAGCTCCAGCTTTTGATTTATCATATTCAGTCTCGTTCCCTCATGTTTGCCCTGCTCAGTCTATTTTACATGTAACCACAATGCCACATTGTGTAGTTACCTCCTGTTTTTCTCAAGGTAACCGGATAATAGCAGTAAAAGATGCCAGCTCAGTTTACTGCCACTTCTTGAGCAAGCCATTGTTTAAAAGAACATCCCCTAAGTAAAAGTTACATTTTTCAGTTTGACCAATGAATTTGAAATGATTTTCCTCACAACTTTACCTCTGTACGGAAATGTTAAGTTTATAAAGTTCAGTGAGCTCATTGGAGCAAGTTGTATTTTTTAGCTCAAGGCCTGTTGATCAATTTCTGGCATTTTTTCATGCTTTAGGGTGAAAAAGAAAGCTTGGTCCTCAGTCAATGATGATTACGATAGTCATTTTAGACAGTCCTGAAGTTTTACATGTGATATGTTTCACCTTGAGGCAAAACCTCACGTGTAGAAATTGTTATATTGCTTCTGCAGCACATTTTAATTCATCACAGAATGTTCAACCACTTGCATATCACATATTTACTTCATGTCATAGTGTTCCTATCTGTTACCTGACTGAGATGGTCCCTAACAACGATTTGCTAATGATTCCTCTTGGTTTGTCTGTTCAATTTTATTTACATTAATATCATCCAAAAAATAAGATGAAAAATATGTGTCTATTTACTTTCCCATGCCCTCTTTTCTCTTTGGCCCAACACTCCAGTCTGCCTGTTATATTTCAGTTCTGAAGGATGGTCAACATTCAAAATGCAAACTTTTCAGTTAACATCAGTGGGGAGAACTGATCTCTTATATGTTCCCAGCATTGTCTGCTTTAGATTTCTGTATTTGTTTCACTTTTACCTCCTTTAACTCTTCTGCTGCATTTTGTTTTCATTAAATGTTTCAGTCAAAAGCACTATAATATACTAATTTCATGAAATACAAATAAATTAGATCTGCAAGTCAAAATCAGGTCACTGTGATCCCACTTCTTATTCTTAACATTTTTCACAATCCCAGCCCCAACTCTGTGTATAACTGGATGACTTGTGTCTTACCTCAGTCTCCTCTTTGTCTAGCTGCAGGTTTAAGAAAACCTCTGCCTCTGATATACTAAATTAGAATTAATTTCAAATTTAACCTATATTTGTCTGTAGCTGTTTCACATTTCTTGAAGATATGCTTGATGAAAAAATATACTTCATGGTGTAAAGAACATTTTTTTTTCAAATTTCATGATAAAATTACTATTTATGTAACTTAATATAAGATAGATTTCCAAAAAAATGAAACCAGATGGATCCAACACACCACACTTCTACAGATTACCCATAATTCACAAACTAGGAGCCCCCTCAGGCCCATAATCTCGCTACCTGGAAACACCAACTTATAGACTGGCCAAGGAGCTATACCAAACACTGAGTAGAACACTCGCACCACTCCATCCAGTCCACCCAAGAATTCCTGAAGACCATCAAAGACACCAAGATAGAAGAGGATGAAATAATTGTTTCCTTTGATGTAACAGCCCTGTTCACATCCATCAACATCAACCTGGCCAAGGAAACACTGATGCCTTACCACCCACTTCACTTTCAACAACAAAACCTACAGACAAACCGAAAGTCATCACTAAACGAAACAAATTCGAGGAAATCTTCAAGACCATCAATAATACCCTTACTGGCACAAAATTCACTAAAGAAGAAGAAACAACTACAAACTGCCATTCCTAGATGTCGCAGTAGACAGAACAGCAATGGGGAACTTCAAACCAGCGTCTACAGGAAAACAACACACACTGATCAAATACTGAACTACAAAAGCATTCATCCCAACACCCACAGAAGCAATCATCCCAACATACACTACAGCACTGAGGAACTCCGCAGAGCGGAGGAAAGTCACCTATACTGTGTACTCAAAAAGAACAGGTACCCAATGAACACAGTCTGCTGATTTCTCAGCAACAAACCCAAACAAGCAGACAAAACATGTTCAGAAACCCTAGCCACTCTCCCCACATCAAAGACATCTCAGAAATGACTACCAGACTACTCAGACCTTTTGGCATCATGGTAGCCCACAAACCCACCAACGCACCAAAACAGCAGCTAATGAACTTGAAAGACCCTATACAGACAATAAACAAAACTAATGTAATTTACAAAATGCTGTGCAAGAACTGTAACAAACACTACATTGGACAAATTAGCCACCAGGATATATGAACATCAAATAGCCACAAAATGACATAACCCATTCTCACTTGTATCATTACATCCAGATGAGGAAGGATACCACTTTGACTGGGACAACACATCCATCCTAGGATAAGCCAGACAGACACTCACAAGGGTGGTAGGTGCCTGGAACGTATTGCCAGCAGAGGTAGTAGAGGCAAGCATGATAGATTCATTTAAGATGTGTCTGAACAGATGCATGACTAGGTGGGGAGCAGAGGGATACAGATGCTGAGGAATTGGGCGACAGGTTTAGACAGTGGATTTGGATTGGCTCAGGCTTGGAGGGCTAAAGGGCCTGTTCCTGGGCTGTAAATTTTCTGAGTTCTTTGTTCACAAGAATTCCTAGAAGCCTGGCTTTCCAACTGGAACTCTATCAACAAACACATTGACTTTGATGTTTGACAAGATATTTATAGGAAAATGCATGTTACATAAAGGTAAACTATTTCCATTGATTGCCAGTTCTAGAACCAAGGATATAGTCTGAAAAATGAAACGGACCATTCAGTGGAGATGTTAGGAAGCACATCTACAAACAGTAGTAGATGTTTGGAACTCTTCTACAAACAGCAGTGGATGCAGGATCAGTTGTAAATTTAAAATCTGAGATCAATTTTTGTTATTAAGGGGTATGGGCCAAAGGCAAATAATTAGGCCACCAATTAGCCATGATCTCTCTGAATGGTGGAGCAGGCCTAAGAGGCTGGATGGTGAACTCCTATTCCTATGTGTCCTCATTTTGAATATTATCAATCCTCCTCTCATCCTCCTGTTTACTGAGGAGAGATGAATCTTTGTTATTACTTTTTACTTTAATCTGCCCAGACCCAATGAGCCGGAGATGTAGATATTTGAAACCTATAAGTTAGTTTACAACTCTGGTATCAGAAAATACTACTTGTTTAAATATGGCTAGTTGCATGTCGTATATGCAGTTTATAATATAGCAATCTTGTCTATCAAGGTGTCAGCCATTACTCAGTTGATGGCATTCTGGTCTCCGAGTCAGACGGTTGTCCGTTCAAGACCAACACAGACTTCAGGACTCAAATCTAGGGCCAGTGCTCCAGTGTGATCCGAAAGGAGTGCTATGTTTCAGATGAGATATTTAAACTGAGGCTTTTATTTTACTTGAAAAGGATAACATTCTTGTTGTTTGTGGAACTTGCTGCTCATAACTTTGCCATTTTTCCAACATTACACTTCAAAAGATCTTCATTCTATGGGTAGACCATTTCAGGAAGTCCTGAAGTTGTGAAAGGCACTATATAAATGCAGCTGCTTCATTCCATAAATACAATTAACTGAGACACCTATTCATACCACTTCACACATTGAACATCCTGCATGTAACAACAAATCACAGTCAAACATTCTTTTTTAATACTATTGAGGATGGTTAGATGCTATAATCAGGAAGATTTTAATTTTAACTAATGTAAATAGGAAAGATGCTGTCGAGTTTCCTGTATCATTAAGTGTAATGGCTTTCAAAATGCTGCCAGAAAATTATTGTCCTCCATCTTAAAAAGTCATTAGAAATTAAATGAGAAATTTAATTTAGCCCAAACATTTACTTAATGTGCAAAAGTGACTTTACAGAATGACCAGAGATCTTTGGGATGCACTCAAATCATAAATGATACAAATTTCCTTATAATATATATCAAGTTACTTCTTTTTACTCTAATAATTAAATGTCCCGAATAATGCTCTGTAGTAGCAGCTATGGTTCATGTTCTAACTGCTAACATGCTGTCCAACAATTTCATGCAAATTTTGGTATCATAAATATGAATTATTTTATGGATCCATAGATATAAAAACTTAGGCTGCCTTTGTCAAAATTAGTAATGCTTTGATTACATCACTGGAGTGGCATTGTTGCTTAACAGTTTTATTCTTAGTTATACCTCACTCATTTTAAAGTAGTTTCACAAATGCAAAGGTGATATTAGAGTTCAGAATCCCAATCAGTTCACTTTAGTATAGTGTGGTACCCTGGAGAAGGTAATCTTTACACTGACTAGAGTCAGATATCTTGTTGAATATAACTCCAGAATAGTGTTTTTTTTTTGTTTAATTTAACTGCCAGGAGCAGCATTATGTGCATGGACTGCGCTGCCTGATGAACCTCATAATTGCAGAAGGACAGTAAAAATGAAGACCTGGTGGCTGCAATTTAATATTTTGGCATTTTCAGTGTAACATCATAGTGGGCGGCACAGTGGTTAGCACTGCTGCCTCACAGCGCCTGAGACCCGGGTTCAATTCCTGACTCAGGTGACTGACTGTGTGGAGTTTGCACGTTCTCCCCGTGTCTGCGTGGGTTTCCTCCGGGTGCTCCAGTTTCCTCCCACAGTCCAAAGATGTGTGGGTCAGGTGAATTGGCCATGCTAAATTGCCCGTAGTGTTAGGTTAGGGGTATGGGTGGGTTGCGTTTCGGCGGGTCGGTGTGGACTTGTTGGGCCAAAGGGCCTGTTTCCACACTGTAAGTAATCTAATCTAATTTCAAAGTGTTTAATGTGTTGGCCAAGTAATTCAGAGAATGTATCATTACCCGAATATTTTGAGCAGATAAATGTTAGAATGGAAAGCATTTCTTCAATGGCATTAACTATCACTTTAATGTAAGTTGTATATGTGTTTCTTACTTTGAAAGATTGCGATACTATGGCATACTGCTCAGTGCTTTTAATAATGTAGGAGAGGGTTTTGTGGTTTGGTATTGAGTGACCATATTGAAACAGGAAACCTTGTATTGTCACCAGGATAATTTAATACAATGGTATAATAAGCATAAGAAAATAATAGAACATTCAGCCAGTCAGCAAGAATCCTAAATAATCTTTTGGAAAAAAAATTGTGTACAGATGTTTTGCACAAATGCTGCTACATCTTATAATGTTGCAACTTTTAATTGGAACTCAGTATAACTGCACCTAATTATGTGGGTGAGCAACATAAACATCAGATTGAAACGCCTGTACATATTATTCTGCTTACTGATTGTCACGGGGCATTGTGGTTTGTGAATCAGTGACATGCCAGAATTGATGGAAAACTCTTGAGCCTTGCTTACCTGAGATGAAGGACCAAGGTGCTCCAAGTTCTCATCAGAGACTTGCTACAAGCTGAAATAGTTTATAACAATCTGTACAATTAATTGGTGACTGGACAATGAGTTCCTTGCATCCGTTCCTCCATGAGTACATTATAAGCAAGATATGGGCATGGCAGACACTGACATTGAGAGCTGGGAGATGGTCACTGATGGCTATCGCCTCTGAAGGTTGACTTTTTGGAATGGTATCTGAAGAGACAAGCAGAAGTGAGCAGCTCAGCTGAGTGAGAGAGTGCCTAGAGAAAACAAGAGGCAAGCCAGTTGTGCACCTTCTGAGCTCACTGTCCATTCTGTGCAGCAAGTGTAACAGAGACTGCTACACTGGAGTGGGACACAAAGCAGCAACCACAGATTGTTTTCACCGAGTACTTCATTGTATTGACTATTTCATGATCTACAGTTATTTGTTTTAAAAAAAACTTACATTCAGTTTTAAATTAAGTAATACTATTATATATTTTGAAAGGTTAAATCAATAGTTTTATTGGGCTCTCAGTGGTTAGCACTACTGCCTCACGGCACTAGGGTCCTGGCTTTGATTCCAGCCTCTGGTGACTGTGCAAGCTCTGTACAGACATTCTCCCTGTGTCTGCCTGGGTTTTCTCCAGGTACACAGGTTTCCTCACTCAGTCCAAAGATGTACGGGCTCGGTGTGTTATCCACGGGAAATTTGAGATTACAATGATAGGTGGGGTGGTGGTTGGAGAGCGGGTAATGGGTCTGGTGGGATATTCTTGGGAGGGTTGGAGTAGACCTGATGGACTAAAAGACCTCTCTGCACTGTAGGGATTCTAGACTTCTACATGCTCCACAATGCTCTTTCTTTATTGTCATAACTTATATCAAAATTTCTTCTTATGGCACCAGCTGCTAATGTAGGTCTTATGATATTGATTTTTTTTTAAGCTTTGCTTCTGTTATTGATTCATATTTTTACAGCAGCTTCCTGCAACATTCATAACATCCAGACTACTACAGGCATTATATGATCAAAATGATCATCATTAAGCTGCCATTTAGGCAATGTTTTGAAATACAAATGATCGGGGTGTGGTGATAATGCAGAGCTTTGTTTTTTTTCTCTTAATTGTTCCTCTGCCTCTAATGTCTTTAAGATTAGATTGTATGATAATTATCATGTAATTATATATACTATTAACTTTACATATAATATGCAGGATTTTCCCCGTATATTTTGTTTTGCACTACATACTGTACCAGAATTTAATTTGATTGTACTTAGGAGTACTAGGAGAAATACTTAGTGTCAGATTGGTTCAGTGAGACTGTGCCACTCCTCCGTATTACAGAAACCTGGTTACAAAGTGACCGAGGTTGGAAAAGACTACTTCTAGGATACGCAACATTTTGAAAAGACAGGCAGAATGAGAAAGGAAGAGAAGGCACCCGATAGTAAAGGTGACACGAGGATAGGAATAAAAATTAATATTGGCTCAAAACATCAGCGAGTAGAAAACACAAATGATGTACAAATATAGAGGGTAACCAAAGGATTAATAAGAGTGAGGAACTTATGGGTAATTAATAGCAGCAGAAGAAAAGTATTAGACAAACCTAAGGAGCTAAAAGCTGACATACTGAGAACCTGAATGTCTGTATCCTAAGTTTCAGAACCAGGTAGCTGTCAGAGTGGATAAACTGGTTATGCTTTTCTGACACTCCCTAGATTTTAGAATGATTTCCCCCTCCCGCCCTCCCTACCACAACCACCAGACTGCAAAGTTAACAAATGTAACACTCATATTCAAGAAATGAGGGACAGAGAAAATAAGTGTGAAAGTTAAGTGTCGTGACTCCTACTTTACAAAAAGTAGGTACATTTCAGAAAAATTTTATTGACTCTGCAAATCTTTGGGATACTATATGAATGCAATTCTTTTTTAAATTTAAAATATTCATTTTTCATTTTGTTTTGCAGATGGTAGACCCTACATTAGCTGAGATGGGGAGGAATCTCAATGAGGCTATGAAGATGTTGGAGGACTCTCAAAGGTGAGTTTATGATCTGTACCACTTTAATAACTTCATAAAAGAACCTTTCTAAGAGTGGCATAAGAAGATAATATGAATTTTCTTGCCTTCAGGGAGGAAAGAGAAAAAAGTAATAAGTTCCCTCGTTGTAAATTTAAATTCTTTTATTTGTTAACAATTTGTTTCATTCATCAGTTCCTGAACAATCATGCTCAGTGAGTCTTGCACAACATTAGAGTTGTGGAGTTGTAGATATTTAGGAATTATTTTACAGTCATTATCACTTCATTACGACAGGACTAAAATGAAATATTAGAGACCAGATTACATCAGTTTATGGCAGTTTAAAGTAATCTATCCATGGTATCTTTTAAAAACTGTTAAGGACATATTTAAGTTTCTATTTTATAAATCATATTTTGCCTATGTACAGTCAGTAGAGCCACTGCTGTTTTTACAGGATAAGTCTCAAATTTGTAATGTCTTCAATTTTTATAATCAAACCAGGGAAGCAGAGGAAGAGAGAGAGAAGAAGAAATATGCCAGAAAAGATATTCCTGGACCATTGCAGGGCAGGTAAATTACTCTGCATATCCTTGTGAAGGATCTTCATTATTTGTTATGCTGTTTATTTTTTCCTTTTTTTTGCAATACCTTCCTATTTAACTTCCATTTTTATATACCACGATGATACTATTGGAGGCCTAATTTGTCTGCCAAATTCTGGATTGTTAGTTTTACTTCAGTTCTTTTCATTTAGTTTCTAAGTGACTACAATTACTCCTTTGCGAAGCTTTTTATTTTGAACTGCATTTTATTGAATACTTGCCATTGTTAAATTTGGAAAGCTATTTTAAATGTATTTAAATTAGCCTGCTTCTATTTAAGGTTTTGAATGAGAAGTGCTGCCCCTTTACTACTTAATGCGATGTTAAATAATGCAACACTACAGCAATATATATAATTCACAATGAAAGTATCCTTTTTTCAGAGAGACATAAATGTGCTTGGGCTAAAATTGTACTTCATTATTGTATCACTCCCAAATAATGGAAGTTCACCCTCACTACTTGCAACAATAAAATATAGATGAGTTTGTAAAAATACCACTAGCTGCAAAAGGAATCCTTATATTGTAGATCAGCTTAAAGGTTTTACTGCAAGATACTTATGTACTGTATTCTAAAACCTTTAATAATTGCGTCATGCTGAATAATGCTGCATTATTTATTGTGGGGTTACTGGAAATCCAAGACTAAATAATACAAAATTAAATCTCAGCACTCCAATCTCTCAAAATAAATTTCCAATGTAGGAGTAAATACTTTTAATTGTGAAAGTGATTTTAATTGAATGTAAGTTTATTTTATGTTTAAACACAACAACATTTTTTTTCTAGTGGACAGAATATGACAGCTATTCTTCAACTTGTACAGAACCTTATGCACGGAGAAGATGAGGAAGAATCACAGTCCCATCGGTAAATAGTGAATTTTAGAAGTGTAATTGAAGGAATAAACTCACGCTAACACATATATTTGTGTTTAAATATCAATGCAGATAAATAAAGAACTGTGGATGCTGGAAATCTGTAATGAAAACAGGAATTGCTGGAGAAACTCAGCAGGTCTGATAGTAACTGTGCAAAGAAAACAGAATTAACCTTTCAAGTCCAATGGCCCTTCTTTAGTTCAAGGAATTCTCCAGCAATTTCTGTTTTGTTTCAATAAAACATGCTTTGTGCTTACTTAGTCAGAGTTTGAGCTTTGCTGTTGATACTGTCATAAGGTTAATATTAGAAACATATTTTTTATGAAAAAGTGCCTGGAGAAGGTCAAACAAATTGTATCTAGGAAATGTGCATGGTTTTATGCAGTGTAGCATCCTACAACACATCTGAGGAGTTATTGCTTTATTTGGTGACAAAGTACTGCAAATTTGTATGCTAATTCCTAAGCTGCAATAAACCATTTTCTTAGTAATAGCCGGAAGCTACAGTGCTTCCTTCAACACTGGATGGTGTAGCAGACTATTTCAAAAAGAAATGAGTATCTTCTGCATTGCTTTTTAAGGTGAAGGAAAACGTAAGTTTTGAGTAAATTGTGTTTTTGGTGGAAAATAAATTTAGGGTGGAGAGAAATGGAACAAATACAATGGTTTTATACCAATGTATTGGAAGCAGAGCTGTTTTGAAGCTGACTTCTCCAGATCATCGTAATTGACTCAGGTGAACTTTAATCCTATATTCTTTCTAGAATTCTTTCACCTGTATAAATGTGCGCATCCCTTTGCCTCACCTGTTGCTGAAACCCTCATTTACTCTTCTGCCACTGTTCAGTACCCTCCAGGCCGACCTTGCCCCACTGCAGAAATTTGAGCTCATTCAAAATGCTGCTCCCTGCATTCTAATTTGTATTAAATGCTTGTCATTCTTCATTATTTGTTCCAGCACCTCCAACTTATAATTTTCTTTATTTTTGTTCAAAACTTCATGTATCCTTTCTCCCTCATCTCTGCATTCCCTTTCAGCGTTAAACTATCAAGACTCTGCTCCTCTAACTCTCATCTCTTGTTCCTCTCACACATCCCTTGACTTCTAGTTGATAGTCAAAGAGTGTAGTGCTGAAAAAGCACAGCCAGTCAGGCAGCCAGCTGAGGAGCAGGAGAATCGACATTTCAAGCATAAGCCCTTCATCAGGAATGAGCTTCATCTCATGTGCCTCTCACATGTCCTTTAACTTCTAGTTGGTCGCTTTACTTTCGAGGTTCAAAGCCCCTGGATTTCCTCCTAAAATCTTCTGCTTTACACCTCCCTTATGACTTAGATTTTAAGCAGTTCATAATAATCAATCTCTTTGGCTAAACATTTGGTTGACCCTCCTTATATTTTTGTCTTGACTTTCTACTTTAAAGATGCCATATAAATGCAAGTTGTTGGTATGTAACATGTGATACTGTGTTATTTTTAATCAACTTGTTCAGCCATGTTGTGACACATCTCCAAGGTAGGTGGGACTTGAACCAGGACTTTCTGGTTCAGAGGTACGGACAATACCATTGCCATAAATACTTCGTGGTGCAGCATAGAGTCATACAGAACAGAGACGCATGCCACATGATTTATGTCTTTCAGGAGAAGGAGGCACAGATTTGGGGTGATAAGTAACAATGATGGGACAGTTGTGGTTAGTTATTTCCCAGATAGGATTCATTTTTTTTCCCATGGCCATTTGATGATCACTAATTAGTTTTTCTCCCCATAGCCTTCAACCATGCTGCTCAGTGTTATTTATCAGCTTATTTACCTTACTGCCAAGTCATGTGAGGGGAAAGTGCTTCAGTATGCTGAAAAACATATCTTTTAAACTACACATTCATCAGCAGGAGTTCCTTCCATTACAAACACTTAACTATGATCTCTTTAATTCTGAAGAAAGGTGACCGGACCCAAAATGTTAACTCTGATTTCTCTCACAGATGCTGCCAGATCTGCTGAGTTTTTCCAGCAATTTCTATTTTTGTTTCTGAATTCCAGCATCTGCAGTTTTTTTTTATAATTTGTTTTGTACGACATAACAACTTGAGATATAACCCAACTTTAAATAAGACAAGACCTTCAAATGTACAGGAGACTATGATTCATAATTCATATGGACACTGTACAGAAGTTTTGTATCATCTGATTTCTTTCCCTGAATCATACTTGTGCATTCAAGCTCCACTCAAGGACTTGAAGACACAACCTCAGCTGCCCATTTAATGCAATAGTGAGAAAGTACTACATTATATGAGGTGTCACCTACCTATCTGGCATTTCAGACAGGTATGAAAGATCCAATAGTTCTATTTTTAAAAGGGTTTTGTTTCTCATGTATTTCAGCTGATATTCCACCTTCAATTAACATTCCCAGGTCATTTGTCTAACCTATATGAGCCTTCACTAAGTGAAAGTTGTTGACTTGCACATAACAACCATTTCTAAGTAATCCATTATGCATGAAGTACTTCCAACCATTCTTGTAAGTTAAGTTGCTTTATTGATGCTCATCTTTCTTTCTAAGTATCCAGTAAATGGTGTGTAGAATAAAATATCTTTGATTAAATTATGTATGTTAAGCTTAATGGTTCAATACAAACTCAGAAAATACTCTACACAAAATATTAAAACATATTTATCAGTGCAATGTTTCTGGAACACCAGGCATGGCTACTATTTTTGTGTTATCAGTGTAATTTGGAATAAACTTATGAAGTGCATATCTTAGTGCCCAAACTTTCATTAATAATTTAAATTAACTACAGGTGAAGTAATGATACTTTGCATATTTTGAAAGGCACTTAATTCAATTTTGTCATGTTGTTTGCATCTTGGTTCAGAACCTTAAGAAAATTTGTGAATAATTAATTAAATTAGTCAAGTTCTTTAATTTTGGAAATTGACCCTCAATGTATCTAGTAAAATATTAGCTTTGTAATCTCATGATACTATATTATTGAAATTCAAAGATAGTTTTTAATTACTTTGATTTGTAATTTTTAGAAGCATTTTTACCTAGAAGAACAACTACTGTAAATTAATTTGTAAAATTCTATTGTATTATTTTCAACATAAAGATACTGACGGTTTCAATGCAACATTAATTTTATGGTGAATAAGATGGAAGGCAGTGTAGTGTGATGCTGTTCCTAAGTTCTCCCATGTTTTACAGAGAGCTGTTTAAACAAAAATAAAGAATTCTTATCCCTTGGAAGAGCGCAAGAATTATCGATTAGTCAAATAGCCTCAGTGGGTTTTACCCCCCCCTCTCATGCCTGTTCTGGTTGACAGCAATGATAGCTTGAGAGCATCACATTTTTGACACATGTCGCACTTCCTAGGAAAAGGTCAGCCAGGATGCAAAAGAGGATACGTGTCCTCACAGGAGAATAGCACATTATCTCATTTATTTATTAAAAATGACCAGATACAATTGAAGCAGTTTTAGCATGTTCTGGGTACTTCCTTATCTCTTTGCATGCTTTAAAACTGTTGGATTTCAGTTCTAATTTTTTTGATTGGACAAAGTTTCAGCATTACAAGGTTATATAAAGACTGAAAACATTTTGATGAACTCTGGAGGCACAACAGAAAAACATTGCTGAGAACGATTGGTCACTTTTGTACAGTACATCCAATGCATTCAGTCTGAGAGGTGTTTATGCTCCACACAAAATTCCTTTCACTTTACTTCACCTTACTTTATCAGCAAATCAAAGCAGCTCTGATATTGTACTTAACTTTTTAAGTGTATGCATAGTACTTAGCCATTTATAGATGAGCAGCTGCTTGAAACCTGGATATTTCATCCAAGTATTTAACCTAGAAATGTGAAGTAGCTGGGTAACTAGTAACCAGTGCTTAATATTCCAGGAGTGTCCATGAATAAAGAGAACTGGCACCAGTACTACTAATTTGTGATTCTTAATTTTGTACTGTATTCTTCGTATTTTATGCCAGACACACAAGATTTCCAGAACTGATTTATTTGGAATTTGTGTTCTGGTGAATTTTACAAGGTGTGTAAAACATAGGACTAAAAGTTGCAAATCAGTGAGGTTAGAAGATTGATAATAGCGAACTTCATGTGGATTCCAAACATTTGATATTGAAACATGAGGTATTGGTTCTATTGTATCCTTAATGGAAAACACTGGGAAGGGAAAAGCAGGGTAAAATATTTTGAGGGAGAATATCTGTACTGATTTTGATGCTTAATTTATACTAAATTGGAAATTTGGGAAAAATAATGTTAGCAGTTGTACTTTGATGAACTTGCTCTTTCGTTACTAGTGTATTTTGTTTTAATGTGTACATTTCAATATGAGAGAATTTTCTCCTGAGAGCTGTTGGCAGATTTTAATGATCTTTTTGTGTTTAGCAGATTACAGAACGTTGGAGAGCAGGGTCATATGTCCTTGTTGGGTCACAGTTTAGCAGCGTATATTTCTGTGCTGGACAAAGAAAGATTGCGAAAACTGACTACAAGGATTTTGTCAGACACCACACTTTGGTTATGCAGACTTTTCAGGTAACAGTTTCAACCAATGCAAACCACGTGTTACTGCTCGGTTTAAGATACCTGAGCAGTGATGTGGTACAGCATGTTACATTTCATTGTTCTCCCTCAAGGTGGTATGTGGAGTATGTCCTTTTAATTGTGTTGGCTGTGTCAGAAAATGATAAAGAGGAAAAGAAAGGTAAGGAGAGGTGGACTCTGGATGAGAAAATAAATAATTTAAAAGGAAGCCCAAAGGCCTTTTATAAACCTGTGTACAATAAAAGGAATGGCAGTACCACTAAGGGAATTAAAAAGAAAAAAATCTTGTAGAGGCAGAAAGCAAGGTACTGAATGAATATTTTGTATGAGTCTTCGAGAACAATGTTAATTATGCAGCAGAGAAAATGGGAGAGTAGATTTGATAGAATGAAAGCAAGTAAAAAGGAAGCATCAAGTAAATTGACACCATTCAGTTATAGAATGATCAGGTGCTGATGGGATGCATCCCAAGGCATTACACAGGACCGTTGTCAACCAGAGAGTGACATTGAGCTGTGTAAGAAGATATTGGTTCAGGATTACCAAAAGCCTGGTTAAATAGGTAGATTTCAAGGATTGAGCAGGCTTAGCTGATATCTGGGTGGTGTCAGATGATGGGAGAATCTCAAATGTTACAGCATATTTTAGAAAAAGGGAGAGAGGGATCCTTGTGGTGGCCAGTGGCCTGAAAGTCCAATGTAATTACTGCAGACTTGGGTCATAGAAATAATTCATTTTTGCTTGAAGAAGCATGGGTTAATGAGAAACAGTCTGTTTGGATTCTCTTACTAACCTGACTGAATTTTTTGGAGTATGGAGTCATTTGATAAAGTACCACTTAACTGACTAATTGGGAAATTATAAATGCAAGAAATTAAAGCGATGCAGGTAACATGTGTAACTGGCCACGGCAAAGGAGGCAGTGATGAAGGAACATTTCTATGACTGGAAAGAAATATGCAGGGGCAGGCATTGGGACCATTTCTTGTTGTGTATAAATGACTTGGACACAAGGGAGAAATATCTGAAAGTTTTGCACAGCCAAAAAAAAGGAAATGGTCATGTGATGAGGAAGAGTTTAGAAATTAAAACAACCGAGATTGGTGAAGTGCGCAGGTGTGTGGCCGTTGCAATTTAAGGTGAATAGGTTTCATGTATTGCATTTGTGAGGAACAACATGGACTGACAGGATAATCTAAATCCTAACAGAGGCTTTCCAAATCTTTTACCAGTCACAGATTAAGCCTTGTTCAGAATGTTCTATTCTGGATACTATACTTGTGAAGGATGTGAAGATCTTTAAAGGGGTACATTGGCAGATTTTCAAGATGATGTGAGAGATATGGGGCTTCAGTTATGTGGGGAAACTGGCGAAGCTGAGATTGTTCCATTTAGACTGTAGAAGCTTAAGGGGAAATTTAGTCCAACAACACAGCACCTCTAAAACATCCCAAAGCACTTCACGAGACCATTACAAAACAAAGAATGACTTTGAGACATGAAAGAGATAGTGAGTTAGGTGACCAGAAGCATGGTAAAAGAGGCAGATTTCAAGGAGTACCTTAAAGCAGAAAGCAGAGGAATATTGGAAGGGCTTCCTAGAGCTGAGCACTTAGGCAACTGGAGAAATCCATTGCTCCTGATGTGGTCTCCTCTACACTGGGGAGACTGGATGCCTCCTCGCAGAGCGCTTCAGAGAACATCTCTGGGACACCCGCACCAATCAACCCCACCGTCCCGTGGCCCATTTCAACTCCCCGTCCCACTCTGTCAAGGACATGCGGGTCCTGGGCTTCCTCCACTGTTGCTCCCTCACCACCCGACGTTTGAAGGAAGAACGCCTCATCGTCTGCCTCGGAACATTTCAACCCCAGGGTATCAATGTGGACTTCACCAGTTTTCTCATTTCCACTCCCCCCACCTTACCCCAGTTTCAAACCTCCAGCTCAGCACTGTTCCCATGACCTGACCTATCTGCCAATCTCCCTTCCCACCTATCCACTCCACCCTCCCCTCTGACCTATCACCTCCATCCCTACCTCCATTCACCTACTGTTCTCTTTGCTATCTTCTCCCCAGCCCCACCCCACCCCACCTCCATTTATTTCTCCACTCTGGAGGCTCCCTGACTCTATTCCTGATGAAGGACTTTCGTCCGAAACGTCGACTTTCCAACTTCTCGGATGCTGCCTGACCTGCTGTGCTTTTCCAGCACCACTCTGATCTAAACTCTGGTTTCCAGCATCTGCAGTCCTCGCTTTTGCCCAACTGGAGAAATAGCCACCAGTGTTGGAATGGTTAAAATTGGGAATGCAAAGTGGACAGAGTTAGAGGAACAGTGATTGTGGGGCTAGAGGCATTTTAGTGATGGAGAGGGGTGAGGAAATTTTAGATTAAATTAGACTAGATTCCCTACAGTGTGGAAATAGGCCCTTCGGCCCAACAAGTCCACACCGACTCGCCGAAGCGTAACCCACCCAGACCCATTCTCCTATATTTACCCCTTCACCTAACACTGCGGGCCATTTAGCACGGCCAATTCACCTGACCTGCGCATTTTTGGATTGTGGGAGGAAACCGGAGCACCCGGAGGAAACCCACGCAGGAAATGGAGGAAAGATTTTGTCAGGTGATGTGTAGTTAGGGGTAAAAAGCTGTGGTGTTGAATTAAACTGGAGAGCCAGCAAAGGCAAGTGTACTGCATTGCTGCTTGTGTAGGATCTAATTTTCCTGAGAACAGGAATTCCATTAGGTTTTCCTCCTGAGCCAGTATCCGGAGTTTCTACTGTCATTCTGGTTCACAGATTTGGCACATGACTTCACAAAGAGGATGCAGTTCTGTGTCGCCTGCATCAATCCCACTACCTCTCTCATGCTTAGCGAGCGCTCTGCCATCTGAGCTAATTCCCCCACAAGCGGTGCTTTCACTCAAATGATAAATCTTACCAAGCATGTACGTGAGCTTTAGGATTTAAACTGCATGATCATGAGTTGAGGCTTGGATTTTGTTCTTTAGATATGAAAATGGTTCTGCATATTATCATGAAGATGATCGGGAAGGTCTCCTGAAAGTCTGCAAACTCATTATCCACTCAAACTATGAAGACTACGCAACAGAAGGTTTTAACGTCCTGCATAACAAGCCCCCTGTCCTCTATATTAGTGCTGCCTGTAGAACAGGTCTGGGCCAGTATATCTGTAACCAGGTAAAATACTTCACTTTACCTCATGCAGGATATGCGAATTAAATCTGAAATAGGATTAATTGCAAATCATTGGTTTTGGTTAGTGTATAATCAGCATAACAGGAGTAAATAGACATACAACTAGATTCAAGAGGGACCTATTCTGTTTTTGCCACCTATTATTTCGAATAATGTTTATATTAATTTCTAAGTTACTCTTCAGTTTGGTTACTGAATATGTCCTAGCATTCTGTTCGATTGAACTGTTAAAAATGGAAGCATGAGAAATGGGGAACAGGAAAATTGCATCAACACCACAAATATAAAAGTTTCAAATTGAAGGAAAACTTTGTGCAAGGGTATAAATAAGTCTTGTGAAGTAGTGATATCAAATACTTTGTAAATAAATTATACTAAATTTCAGTATTAAACTATAAAATAAATTGCAACATCGACAACTTTAATAGACCTTGTTTGTATTTGTGCATGCTTTCAGAAGGATTATAAATTTATTTAGAATCCATTACCTGGCCTTTTTATTTAAATTTGACCTACAACATCTGAAGCAATCTTTAATCATTCATTTTTCTGGATGTGAGAGATGCTGGTTTATTGACCATCCATAATTATCCTGAGAATATGGTGACAAGGCATCTTTTTATATTTGAATGGTTTGTTCAGATATATATCATATCTGACAGAATTTGAAGTAGATTTTAAATTACACTTCATTGATATTAAATGCTGTTGCAGAAATTTAAAAGGGCAGCATTTTGTAAAAATGACAGGAAACAGTGTTTAGTTTTATTCTGATGTTACTTTAAGGTATTGAAATTGCTTTAAACACCTATAATTGTATAATTTCAGTCATGCACATAGACTTCATTGTAGCTAGAAGTGAAAGCTATTCCAACAGCACAACATTACAACATTAAAATTATTTGCAACACCAAATTTATTTGTAAAAGGATTTTTTTTAAATTCACTTATTGGATGAGTGTCATTAGCTAAAGAGTCAAATTAAGTCTAGTTAAAGGGTAATCCTATTGTTGTGAATGTGGATTTGCATATAATCCAGACCAGGTAAGGATGGAAAATTTCCTTCCCTGATGGACTCAGTGAACCAGATGGGTTTTTGGAATGTATTTTATCCCAGACTTGAACTGAATTTACATTTTGTCATCTGCCTTGGTGGGATTTGAACCCACGTTGTTATTACATTTGCATAGATGTCTGGATTATTAGTTCACTGCTGTTATCACAACACCACTACCTCTCCTTAATGTACTGGCAAGTGTATTGCTTTCAAGAAAATAAGGGCATACATTATGCTGAAACTAAATTGTACGAATTTTTCTCAATTGTAGCTTGGTCTTCCGATCTCCTGTATGTGCAGTGTGCCTTGTAACACTATGTTTGGATCTCAACATCAAATGGTAAGCTCTTGATTTATTATATAGGCAAGTGGTAGAGGAATTGAAATTTACACAGTTAACCCAGCAAACAGTTTTTGTTGCAAAGTTTGTGTTTTCAGTCCTGACCCACTTGCAGTACTGTTTCACCGTGAGATGATTTATCCTTGTATAACTCCTGTCTGCAATTCAATTACTGATACCAAAGCTCTTTTAGACACATGGGCAGTATGGTGGCTCAGTGGTTAGCGCCAGGGACCCAATTCAATTCCATTCTCTAGTGACTGTCTGTGTGGAGTTTCCATTTTCTCCCCACGTCTGCTTGGGTTTCCTCCCACAGTCTAAAGGTGTGCAGGTTAGGTGGATCGGCCATGCTAAGTTGCCCATAGTGTCCAAGGATGTGCAGGTTAGGTGGATCGGCCATGCTAAGTTGCCCATAGTGTCCAAGGATGTGCAGGTTAGGCAGATTAGCCATGGGAAACGCAGGGTTACAGGGTAGGGTGAAGGAGTGACTCTGGGTGGGATGCTGTTTGGAGGGTTGGTGTGGACTTGATGGTCCGAATGGCCTGCTTTCATACTTTAGGTATTCAATGATTCTACAAACTATATTCTACATTCTTCACACTTCTAAACTGGAGTTTTCCCTGTTTTAATGATTTGTATTTTACTGCTTTGACAGGATGTTGCCCTACTTGAAAGGCTTATTAAAGATGATATCGAATGTGGAAAACTTCCTGTGTTACTTGTGGCAAATGCAGGTATGTGTAGTGAAGTGGAGATAAAACAATTTTATGTGTTTGCACTTGAAAGTTTCAATACTCAGTTTCATGTATCCATGTAAATAATCGTGACTTAAAGGACACCAGTCAGATTGAACAATTTTAAAAAAGAGCATCTACCATTGTGATGGTGACAGCTGATCTCATAAACCACACCACCTCTTCCCCTCACCGCCCCCCACCCAATCCCTGAATTTCCTTTCTCAGTTACTAACCATTCCTTTAATTCTCTTTTCTCAAGTTCATGGAGTTCCTGGATTTCTTTGTCACGAAATTGAGGCCATTTGTTAGTTGTCTGGTTGCTGTGCCCACCATTACTGTCCCTCTATCCCCACCCAACCTAGCTGAGATTCTGCAACTTTCTTTGTAATTTCTCTCACTGCCCTTTATCTGTTGGAACTCCTCTTCAACATGATATGATCCCACAAGTGTGGAGCTTTCGCTACTACGTTCATGGTGGCATCCGGTTCCACTTCCATCCTACCTTTCTTGACCTCTCCACTACCTCTATAGCAACTTGCTTGTCCAACATCCTATCTTAGTTGAAACTCAATTTCCTCCCATTAAATATTGGAAAAAAAATCAAAGCCTTTGTTATCTTTCTATCTGTTAATCCAATGTTTTCCATTAATTCTGGCATCTGACCCGCCAATTGTTCTACATTAAACTACAATGTTTGCAACTTTGATGACTTATTTGATCACATATTGTCTCTATTGCAAAGACTACTTATTTTCTTCTGGAACATCACCTGCTCTATCCCTACTTAATGCCAACTGCTGCTGAAACCTTTACCCTTTCCTCTGCTACTTTCAAGAATTCAGAATTTCTCCCACCCTTCATGTTCCATCAATATCGGTTCATCAAAGACTCTACTTCCTGCGTCAAACATTGTTCATCCATCACTCTTATCCTTACTGTCTACATTGGCTCCCAGTCTCTTTTAAATGACTCAAGTTAAAATTTCCTTCTGTTGTTCAAGTCCCTTACTGATATTACCTTTCCCTATTTCCTGAAGCCCCCTTTAAACATTTAAATGTTTAACTTGGATGTCTTGTGCAACTGGGTAAAAACTCAGATGCTGCCTGACCTGCTGTGCTTTTCCAGCACCACTCTAATCTGTCTTGTGCAACCGATGTACCTTCACCTCAGTATTGGCAGCAATGCCTCTGGCTAGCAATGTCCTATATTTTAAAATAGCCTCCTGCAAACTCCACCCCTCTCTTCTTCCCTGCCTCCCACTTCAAAACCAAGCTTACAAGACCATAAAACATATGTACATTAACTCTTCTGACTGATATTTGCTCTCTTAATATTTGCTTCTTTAACCCAGCTTCCTTTTTGTCTGACTAATTTCCCTATGGTGTATTGGGGTGGTTTTCAATGCTATAAGTGCAAACTGTTGTTGACCACTGACACATGTTGATCCCTAATTGCCTTTGAGAAGGTGGTGATATGGAGGAGAAGGCCACTTGGCCCCTCCAGCCTACTCTGTCCTTTAATAAGATCGTGGCTGATCTGATCGTGTATGTCCAATCTGTTTGCTTGCCTACGCCCTTTAATCTTTGGCTCCCTTGTTAGTCAAAAATCTATTCATCTCTAGTTTTAAAGTTCTCAATGACCCTGCTTCCAGCTTGTTGAACTGCTGCAGTCCATGGGATACATTTGAAAGGAGGTTCCTACTCGCATCAGGCATTTTCTAAACAAGCTCTGCAATTTTGATGTCAACGGAGTTACCAACTGAAGAATCTGTACAGAATGCCCTTGTTTAAGAGCAGTCTTCACCAACATATGAGCATGCTTGAACAAGAAGACTTTGTAAGATATTAAAGTCACCGTTCTCCCCTGAGATTCATGCTATACAAACTGCTAATGGGATGGCCAGAAGTGATGTTTGGCCTGAGTTATTCAAAATAAATCTCCAGGACGTAAAACCTTTTTTTAAAAACTTTATTTTAGGCACACCAGGCGCAGGACATACAGATAAACTTGCCCGGTTAAAGGAACTGTGCAATCAGTACAAGATGTGGTTACATGTTGAAGGGTAAGAATGAACACTTTGATCAAGTTAATTGCTACATTTGGTGATTAAATACAGCTCTTTTTGCTTCAAACTGTTCTTGTCCTATGAAAGTACCTTAATGGTTTAAAACAATTGGACCAAAGAAATTGTTTGGTAATAGATGTGCCCACAAAAATGAAAACTACATGCTACAATGAATTTTAATATTGTTCCCCATCACATTGATTCACTACTTGTCCATTTTTTCCTAAATGTGAGCACTCAAAAGTGAGCAAAATATAGCAATGAGAGTGTCACATTAGGATTTTGTTTATGCCCAGAAACTGGATCACAGGACCTAAAGACACTGCTACAAATGGGACATTTGTCCAATGTGATTTGATTCGATTTATTATTGTCGCATGTATTTTGTTACACAATACAATGAAAAGTGTTGTATAGTGTCACCATTCTCCAGCGCCATCCTAAAATACAGAAGAATAAACCAAAGCATTGAACATGAAGGCAGAGGGATAAGTAAATAAAGAAAAAGTGTTCAACTTTACAGTCCTTCTTGTTTAGTGCTCCACCATGGTCCTGGTTGTCAGGTGTGAGTCCTTTCACCTCGCTGGAACAAAAGTCAGCACTCTCTGGCCTACTCCAATGCCCTCGCTCCTCTGGAATTCTCACTGGACCTCACTAATGCAGATGCCACCTAGTAGCACATTGTCCCAAACTCATCTCCACCACACCATGAGTTCACTTCAGGTCACTTCACCAATGCAACCCATGCTGATGCTGCAGGCTATTGTTATGGGCCCAAGCTCTCCTACGCTGCCGCCTCCGTGAATCAGCGGAAGTTGGAGGTTGATTCCAGAATCTCTGTTGATCTCTGATGACCTGGAGTTATATCACTACAACATTTCTGAGTTAGGAAGAGAAGCAGACGACTCTGCACATAAGCAGAAGAGTTTTGTATTCAAATAAGTGCAAAATACTGCAGATGCTCAAAATTAGAAACAATATACAATGGTATAGCAACTCAGCAGGTCTGGCATTCATGAGGAGGGAAAAACAGTTAACATTACGTGTCCAAAATGACCTTTCCTCTGAGCAGTTCTAAAAGAAGTTGTACTGGACTTGAAATGGTAACTTTGTTTCTCTCCCCATAGATGCTGCCAGACATGCTGAGCTCTCCAAGGTCCTTGCGGTTTTGTATTCCATTAAGTGTCCTTTTCTAAAATACAAGATATTTTTACTGATGGCCTAGTGTATTGCTAAAATTAGATATATTTTTCTGTTACAGTGTTAATTTGGCCACGTTGACACTTGGTTATGTTTCGTCATCTGTACTGGTTGGTACTATTTTTTGGTTTTCATGAAGTACTTTGACCAATTGTATTTTTATGGTTTCTATGATCCCTGAATGCACATGAAATTTCATTTACTTTAAATTGAATGAGGTTAGAATGCCTGATGGTGCTTTTGGGCTATGGTTAATAACTCAATTCAGAAATCATGAGAAAAGAAACCTTATTTTTAAACTTGTGAATAGGTCGTCAATTTTTGACTTTACCTTTATATGACTGTCATTACAATTTACTAACTAAGGCCGTTGAAGGCTATAATAAGGTGTGTATGACACAGATGTTTAACTCTTTCATGTTTATAGGCTGCAACAAAGTCTGACAGCATGACCTTAACCTTAGGACCCTGGTTAGGTCTCCCAGCTGTTCCTGCAGTGACACTATACAGACATGAGGATCCTTCACTGGTAAGTGATGTATTGCTTCATAACAAATACACATGTACATAAATTTTTAGTTCCTTTGTGTATGTTTTAATTCCATATTTGTTGATCTTAAAGGATTGGCCTGAATTAATTTGCAATATTTAAGTGTAAATTCTTCCTATCGGAAAGATGTTGTGAAACTTGAAAGGGTTCAGAAAAGATTTACGAGATGTTGCCAGGGTTGGAGGATTTGAGCCACAGCAAGATGCTGAATAGGCTGGGGCTGTTTTCCCTGGACCATCGGAGGCTGAGGGGTAACCTTATAGAGGTTTACAAAAGTATGAGGGGCATGGATAGGATAATTAGACAAAGTCTATTCCCTGGGGTGGGGGAGTCCAGAACTACAGGGCGTAGGTTTTAGGGTGAGGGGGGAAAAATATGAAAGAGACCGAATGGGCAACTTTTTCACACAGATGGTGTGTGTATATGGAGTGAGCTACCAGAGGAAGTGATGGAGGCTGGTACAATTGCAACATTTAAAAGGCATCTGGATGGGTATATGAATAGGAAGGGTTTGGAGGGATATGGGCCAGGTGCTGGCAGGTGGGACTAGATTGGGTTGGGATCTGGTCGGCATAGACAGGTTGGACAGAAGGGTTTGTTTCCATGCTCTACATCTCTATACTCTATAAGTATAAATAACAGTCATCTTTGCACAAAATATTTGATTCAAATAATCAAATCATTATGAATCTATGTATACAAAGGATATATCCGTACTCCAAACTTAAAAGCAAGATGTTTAAATTCTGTGTGTGTGCTTAAAAAGATTTTTATTGAGCTCCAGAACCTGTGGTATACTCAAATAATTATTTTAGTCTCTAGCTGCGGGCCTCACTACAAGTCAGCCCGTCGAGAAACTTCGAGCTCTACCCCTCTGGCTCTCTCTGCAATATCTAGGACATGATGGGATAGTGAACAGAATTAAGTATGCTTCTCAATTGGTAAGTATCTGTTTATTGTTCTACCTTTTAACTTGGTAATTATTCATTTTTTTTTCCAATAATGGTTAATGTGTTCAGGTTTAAGGTTATGAGTACTGATCATGTTTATCGCGTCAGCTAATTCCATCCATAGAATTTTGCCTTATGGGCAGCATACTGAGAGTCCATAGGCTATTTAACTTGATTTGTATTTCCAATCAGTTAGCCAGGTCGATGTCAGGGGTAGTTTTGTGAAAACCCTTCAACTCTCCATTAGCCTCGATGAAAGTTTAGGTGTGGCAGCATTTACCAGAATGAAAATAATGCCAGTGTCCAAATGTTCAAATAAGCCTTGAAGCAGGAAAAAAGAGAATGAATTTGGGAAAAATATTTTATATTCTATAGATTTGAATGAGTCAAAGTGCTCTCAGTCCCAGAGTTAGTTGGGAATTTTTATGTCATGCACTTTTCTGGCAGAGGAAGTTGATGTAATTTTCCGTGAGATCATAAATGACCTAGGCAAGAAAAGTTGCATGTTCCCCACAACCTGTATTGATTTATACAAACAAAAATTTGGTGATTTTGTCCACTTACCTGAAAGGTTTTCCAAAAATTTATCAACCTTTTTTTTTATCCCCCCTAAAATCTGCTTTCGTTTTCCTTTCACTAATTAAAACTTGTTTGTGGTGAGCAACTTTTTTTGGGTTCTCCATAATTGCTACAACAGCAGCATACAATTACACGGTGTTTGATATCAACTAAAATTTCAGGGGGATCACTACGTGAGCCAAAGACTCGGGTATCTGAAGTGGTGACCAAAAGTTGAAAGAGATAGGATTCCAGTAGACGAGAGATGTGGAGAACTAGAGGCTGCATGAGATAGAGAAGAGTAGGAGGGAGAATATGCCGCTAACACTATTGCAGAGGATATCATTTTGGATTTTTGTGACAGCTATTTCAGATTCCAGTGGGGTGAAATGAAAATGAGGGCATCAAAAACTGTGTGGGGAAACTGAAGGGCTGGATAAGGTGACAAGAGTTAGCGATCCTCTGCCATTTTCGTCACCTACGTACAGGCCCCACCACAAGAAATATATTTCCTTCCCCTCCCCTATCCACGTTCTGTAAAGATCATTCCCTCCGTAAGTCTCTGGCCAGGTCTACAGGCCCCACCATCCCCTAATGGCACCTTCCCCTGCCACTGCAGGAATTGCAAAACCTGCACCCACACCTCCCCCCCCCCCCCACCTCCTCACCTCCATCCAAGACCCCAAAGGAGCCTTCTACATCCATCACCTGCACTTCCACGCATCATTTACTGTATCTGTTGCTCCGGATGCAGTCTCCTCTACACTGGGGAGACAGGACACCTTCAGAGCGCTTCAGAGAACATCTCTGGGATGCCCACACCAACCAACCCTACCGTCCTGTGGCTGAATACTTCAAATTCTCCTCCCACTCCGCCAAGGACATGCAGGTCCTGGGCCTCCTCCATCGCCACACCCTCACCACCTGATGCCTGGAGGAAGAACGCCTTATCTTTTGCCTTGGGATCCTCCAACCACATGGCATCATTGTGGATTTCACTAGTTTCTTCAATTCCCCTTATCCCAATTTCAATCTTTCAACTCAGCGCCACCGTCATGAACTGTCCTACCTGTTCATCTTCCTTCCCACTTATCCACTCCACCCTCTTTACCGACCTGTCACCATTACCCCCACCTCCATCTACCTATCGCACTCTCAGCTATCTTCCTCCCTGCCCCACACCTCCATTTATCTCTCCATCCCCTCGGCTCACAAGCCTCATTCCTGATGAAGGGCTCTTGTCCAAAATGCCGACTCTCCTGCTCCTCAGATGTCGCTAGATCTGCTGTGCTTTTCCAGCACCGCATTCTCGACTCTGATTTCCAGCATCTGCTGTCCTCACTTTCTCCCCAGAGTTAGGGATGGGTGAGGCCACATAAGGATTTAAGTTTGTGGATGAAAATTTTAAACTTTTGGCACAAGGGGGAGCTAGTAGCTAAAGCTGTACCTACAAGTGGATCGTCAAATCAATGCAATACGGAAGTGTCCCTTTGGCACACTGAATCTGTACCGCTGAAAATATGTCAATCCCTACACTAGTTCCATGCTGCTTACCTTGACAGCCCTCTCAGATGGTGCATTTCAGACTCCGAGGAGAAACGTTCTCAAATCCCCTCTAAACTTCCTGCCTTTCACTTTAAAGCTATGCTCCCTTGGTTTTGACCCTTTCACAGAGGGAAACAACTGCATTCACCCTGTCCAAGTCCCTCATAATCTTATTCATCCCTTCAGAGCCCCCCAACCTTTTCGAAAGAAAACAACCCAACTTTCTCCAGCCTCTCTTCATAGTGAAGCTACTCCACCCAGGCAACATACTGCTGAATTACCTTTGAAATTCCCTCCATTGCAATCACATCCTTCCAAGAGTGTGGCGACCAGAACTGATGAGGGCATTTGGGTTACATTGATACAGTAGATGTTAGGAGAGATAATGACTATCTTAAACAACCCCATCCTCTATTTGAGACTGTCAGTTAAGACCCTGTGACAGGATACGGTATACTTGTGGGCACAGCAAAGTCAGAATGGAATGTCCACAAATCCACCTCCTGGAGCGGGAGTCATTACAGGGACTCAGCTACTTAATACTTACTGGAATCCTCTCACCTGCCTATGAGTTTAAGCTTATTTAATCTTTTCCCATCACACCTTTCTCTAGTTTGTTGCCACTCCCAAAACCTGTTCACAGTTTGAAAAGTGCTTCCGATGCACAATGTGTGACTCTTAAAATATGAGACTACAAGCCTGCAGGCTGCTGCATGTTCTGGTTTCTCTGGGCCAACCTGTTTGACAGGATTTTTGCTTGTATAGTGATTCTTGGCAAACATTGTAAAAGCATTGACATGAATCAAGTATTGGAAACAATTTTATTACTGTTGGTTGCAATGCCATACTTCACTGGGCCTCAGTTAGGTCAGTTGGTAGGATTGCTGGATTACTAGGCAGAGCAATGTCAACAGCATGGGTTCAGTTCCTGGCTCAGGTTATCTTGAAGAACTCTCCCCTCATGGTCACCCTAAGGTTAAATTATGTCTGGTTGCCTTTGGAGCAGCCCTATGGTCCGGTAGGACTATGGTGGTTTTTTTTTAAACCAGTCTTCATACGAAACAATCTGCACCAGTGTTTGTAGAGTATCTATCTGCATCAAAGGTCTTCATTGTCTTGGCTCCTTTCATGGAGCTTCTGCATTTCATCTCAGCAATGTTCAGGTAATTTGTGTTATTTTTGTTTTGCTGTTGTGATGCTGGCTGCAGGAAAACACAGCCTGTCCTACACAGTAGCGGCAGAGTCCTTGAATATTTTTAAAGCAGAGATAAATTTTTGTTAACTTTTCACTTGCTTTATCATGGATAAGTGAGAATGTGGCTTAATCAGAAGGGCCGTGATCTTATGAAATGGCTGAGCAGGCTTGAAGTGCTCAGTGCTGTCCTCCTGCTCATTGTTTGTATCTTCATATGTAACAATTCTTTTGTGTATTTTTCAGAGCCAAAGATTGCTGGAAAATTTAAGAAAACTAAGTTCTATCAGAACGTCGGTATGTATTTGGCTTGTATTTTTATGGCATTTGTAGGCTTAAGTAGAATAATGGTGATTAATAAAATCATTGTTTGTGTTCTAATGTTGCATTACTATTAGAACATTCCAAGATGAATTTTATTTTTCACAATTTTAGGTGATTTGGTTAATTGGGATTTGCTTCAATTGTTAAAGTTGAACATAGAACAGTACAGGATAGGATCAGGCCCTTTGGCCACTTATGTCTGTGCTAACCATGATGCCATTCTAACCTAATCCCAACTGCCTGCATGGTCCATATCCCTTTATTCCCTGTCTGTCTAAATACCTCTTAAACTTTGCTAATGTATCTGCTTCTTTACCACCTTCCCTAGCAGTACAAATCAGGCACCAGGCACAATCTGCATAAAAAAACTTGCCTCTCACATCTCTTTTAAACTCTTCCCCCTCACCTCAGACCTTTCCTGCCTAATATTTTACATTTCAATCCTGGGAAAAAGACTCCCAACTATCCACCCAATCCCCAACTTATGAACTTTTATCAGGTCACCCCTCAGCCTGATGGTCTAGTAAAAGCAATCCAGGTTTGTCCAATCCCTCCTTATAACTAATACATTCCAATCCAAGCAACATCCTGGTAAACCTCTTTTGTACCCTCTCCAAAGCCTCTGCATGTTTCCTATAGTGTGGTGACCAGAACTCTGTTCTGTACTCTAAATGTGGCCTAATTAAATTTTTCATAGACTTGCCACATTTTATACTCAATGTCTTGATTGATGAAGGCAAGCATGCTGTACACCTTCTTTACCACCTTATCCACTTGTACTGCTGCTTTCAGGGAGCTATGGACTTGCACACCAAGATCCCCCTGTACATCAGTGCTCCTAAAGGTTACTGTATTTTGCATTTGACTTCCCAAAATGCATCACCTCACACTTGTCTGGGTTAAACACCATCTGCCATTTCTCTACAACCTTCCTCACTGTCCAGAGCTCCACCATTTGTTGTGTTGTCTGCAAATGTACTGAACAGATTACCTACACTTTTACCCACAACATTATATATGCATTCTGATCCTTTCAAAACACCACTGGTCAAATGCCTTCAGTCAGAAAAACGTTCCTGAACAGTCTTCTGTAGCCACGCCAATTTTGCATCTAATTTATAAACTCACCATGGATCCCATGTGACTTAATCTTCTGGACCTACCTATCATGAAGAGCGTTGTCAAATGTTTGGGAAAGACCTTCCTGCACGAAGCCATGCTGACTAGCCCTAATAAGTCCATTATTTTCCAAATGTGAGTATTTCCTGTCCCTAAGAATATTCTCTGATAATTTTTCTATTACTGATGTAAGGCTATCCACCCTGTAATTTCCTTGATTATCCCTGATGCTTTTCTTAAATGGAGAAATGACACAGGCTATTTTCTAGTCTTCTGGGATCCCACCTGTGACTAAAGAGGATACAAAGATCTCTGTCAAGGCCCTAACAATCTCGCCCCTTTGCCTCCCTCGGTATTCTGGGATAGATCCCATCAGGCCCTGGGGACCTACCTATTTTAATAGTTTTCCATACAACCTCTGCCTGCATGTGTTAATTCCCTCCTTCGCACATGAGCAGCCCTACCCTTTATCCTTGAGTGGACCTTTACTCTTCTGCCTTGGGAATCTCCTTATTCCTACTGGCCAAAGACATGGTCTCTTTTAGCCCTCATAATTCCTTGTTTATAAAATGTATTTAGTTTTAAAATAATTTGCAGGATTTTGTGTGGAAATAGTACTTTTGGTTTAAGAAAGCTACTCTCACATTTGTTTTTGTAAGTTGGAGTGTATTGTTCCAAATAGTAGTGTACACTCTGATGGCCAGAGAGAGGGTGTTCTCTTTAAATATAATCTTTTTCAATTTTGTCTTTGCAATGCAATGTTTCTCAAGTCTAATTTCATTGATTGTAATTTGAAATGTTTATTAATATTAATTATTTTAATGAAAATTAAATGAATAAATGATTTTTCAAAAAACTCATTTGCTCAGTAATGCATTAATGAAAACTTTTTTCCAGTAGCTTTTTAGTGATCTGTTAATTCTATTACATGTAATCCTTCCTATCTATGAACAATGTAGGCACTAACTCGGAAGGAAAGTTCATATATTACTGCAGTGTGTGCAAGGATATTTATGGTCACGAGCACATCATTGCTGTATGTTTTAAATGTTTTGAAATCATAAAGGGCATATGCAGAATACTTTCATTGTTTTGCTGTTTTGAGATTTGTGGATGTGGTTCTAAGCTCCTGCCATAACTTTGGCTTTCTGCTATTTGGAAGCTGGAATATATCTTCGTAGCTTATTTAAAGCAAACTTTTTTTAGACATTTCTTGTCAAATTTGAAAATGAATCTGACATATTATTTGCCAGCCTCTTTTTTTTTTAAAGAACTTGAGGATTGTAACGCTGAACTTTTATTTCTTTTTTTCTTTAATTTTCTAATTCATACCTAAGATTTTGTACTAAGGTAACTTGTACCTAGCTTTATAAGGACTGTAATGCTGACCTTTTAAATTTATTTCTTCATTTTTTAATTAATACTTTTAATTAATTTTGTACCGAGGTATCTTTGAAATGATGACTTTGTACACTTTTTGCTGTACTCATGTATTGAGTACATGACAATAAACCTAATTCTAATTTTTTGTCTGTGTAAACTGTAATTATTCCCTTAAAATGATAAATGCACGTTTTTGAGTATCCAGTTTTAACTATTTGAAACAAGGTGAATAAACAACTTTATCTGATACCTCTGGATTCTTTTCTACATGTCAACTGCAACAATGTACTTTAAAATTGTAGAGCATCCTCAAAGAAATTACAAGCATTTTCTAATCACAATTGATTCTGAATCAATGAAGATATTGGGAAGAGTAACCAAATGCTTTGATCAAAAGAGAAAGTGAAAAAGAGGGTTTTTTGAAAAAAAGAGATGTGTGGCTGTTAATGAGTAGGGAAAGCACAACAGTCTGGAGTTGGGCACACAGTGTTGACAGAGAGTTTACAGGCTAGAGAAAGTTACCGAAGAGGGGAGAGGCAAGGCCTTAAGGAAATATGGACATAGAGCTTAGCACTTTACATTATGATTTGGAGATGCTGGTGTTGGACTGGGGTGTACAAAGTTTAAAAATCACACAACACCAGGTTATAGTCCAACGGGTTTATTTGGAAGCATTACCTTTCAGAGTGCTGCTCCTTCATCAGGTGGTTGTGGAGTATAAGATATAAGACAGAATTTATAACAAAAGTTTACAGTGTGATGTAACTGAAATTATGTATTGAAAAAGATCTGGATTGCTTGTTAAGCGCCTCATATTTTAGAATGACCATGTTGGTTTCAGTTCTTTCATATGTAAATCACAGAACTTTCTTAAAGTTACATTCTCAAGTGAACTTTAACAATAGGTGCTATGTTGGCCCAGATAATGCATTGAAGGTGTGAGGTGTCCTGTGTGAGGGCTGTCTGTGCCCCAACCACCTGATGAAGGAGCAGCGCTCCAAAAGCTAATGCTTCCAAATGAACCTGTTGGACTATAACCTGGTGGTGGGTTTTAACTTAGCACTTTACACTGGGGACATAGGTCAGCAAAATCCATGCTGGTGAGTGCATGCTGCTGAGGAGATGGGAAGCAGCAGATTAGTTGAGTTGAAGTTTATGGATGAAAGGCTGACAGTAAGTGTATTTAAATAGTCAGGTCTTAAGATACCAAAGGCATGGATAATAGCTATCTGCAGCTATTGAGTGAACAAGCGATAGACAAAAGTAATCTTCTAGATGTGGAAGTGGGAAACATTTGTCTGCTATCAGAGGTTAAATAAGAGGCTATAGTTGCAAGTTTAAGACCGTGACTGGAAGAGTAGTGGAATTAAACCAAGAATGTGAAATTTGTAGGAGGGACTGCAAATAGGTTCGTGTGCTGGAAACCACTATTACATCTACAAATGTTGCCTTTCACTGTTCAGTTCAATTTCCAAATGTTTTGCCTTAACTATCAGAATAGGATCTCATCGTTATTTTCAGATGTCTCTTGGACCACTGAAGGGGCAGCACAGTGGCTCCGTGGTTAGCACTGCTGCCTCAGTGCCAGGGACCTTCGTTTGAATCCACCTTCAGTCACATTGGCTATAGTGTCCAAGGATGTGCAGGCTAGGTGCATGAGCTGTGTGAAATGCAGGGTTTCAGGGGGTGGGTCAGGGTGGGATGCTCTTCAGAGGGTCGGTGTGGACTTGATGGGCCAAATGGCCTGTTTCCACACTGTAGGGGTTTTATGATTCTAAGTGATCAGTGAAATTTAATTTTTTTTTGTAGAACAAGAGATTCAGGATATGGGGAGGAAGTTACAGGATACATACCCCTCAATATGCTCTCACAGGGCAGCATGATCAGAGGACTGGGGCTGATTTGGCCAAATATTGCACCAGGCAATGGAGTCTGGTTTAAGGAAAATAACTTTTACTTTGGGAAAGATGATATAGTTGGCTTTGGTGAAAACACATCCACATTTTTCAAAATTTGTTCTAATTATTTGACAATTGATGAGCAATTTTAAAAAATGATCTTTAATTATGAACTTTGTAACAAGACTGATCTTACTGAATCCTTCCAGGAGGTAATCACCAAACCCAAGGAATTGACATTTACTGGGAAGTCTGTAGGGAATATCTTGGGGAATATTCTTTTGGCAATTGTAGGTGGGAGAACGTGATGCTTGCTAATCTATTCATTGCTAACTTGCATCTGTTTCTTTTGAAACTTTAATTTATATTTTGCTTCAATCTGTGTGCAAGCTAAAGAAGTAACGTGATCCATTCAATGTCCAATTTTCTCACTTCAGTATGCTTCCAACTACGAACATATTGACAGTTTAATATAGTTAAACAGTCTAATATTTAATTATTGTAACTAAATTAGTAGATAACAGAAGCAAAATCTGAAATAAAAACAAAACGCTGAAGATACTCAGCAGGTCTGGTTTCATATGTGAGGAGAGAAACTAAGTTAAAAGTTGGGTAAAACATGACTGTGCTTCAGAATATTAGTATGAATATGGCAAGGGGCTGTTTTGGTTAGAATCTGTTGCTATGTGTTAGTGAGAATAATGAGGCAAAGACAGCCATCAGTTGATTGTCAGGACAATTGCAAATTGACAAAAAACAAAGAAGTCCCTAGCTCCACTTTGTAGATTAACAGCGTTGGAAAACAGGGCAGCCCAGTAGGTTTATCACTGGCCGTTTGGTTCAAAACATACAAGATCGAACGGTCGAAGTATCCTTTGCGTGTAGGATGAGTTTGGATGACTTAATATTAAATTGAGTGAATATTAGTCTAATTCAGAATTAGCTGGTAGTCTCACCAGAAGGCCATAGCAGGCACTACTTTGAGAAGTGGAAAAGAAATGTCACATTGGTGGTGTAGGATTGCATCGCTGACGTTGGGGCTGAGGCATGTTTGGATATAGTGGATAGTGTTTCATTCTGATAGCCGATCTGGGAGTACTTGCCATTTTATTCCCAAAGATGAACATCCCTCACCTTGATGAGTGTAAAAACATTAGGAAATTTCAAAGTAATCTGGAGCTGATTTCATTCTTGTTTGTTATCATATTTACATTTTTTTTTCTTGTGATTTCTTGATCATCTATCTGTTAAGGCTTAGTAAGACATTGCAGCCTGTATATCCATGTGGAATTTGGAAACCTGATTAACCACTAAGGAAAAAATGTCTGAGGTTACTGTACCTACCGTGTTGCCAGATACTTACAAGCTTAGTGTTTTACTCACTTTTATTAACATTTTACAAAAGAAATGTCGTTGCAATACATTTAAGTGTTCTCACAGCCCTGTAGTTAAATTTTTTGCTGCTGCTGCTTTGTGATTTCTTCATTGTCTGATTGGGGTTCGGTAGCCCCACCTTTTGTTGTCCTTCCAGTATACAACTGCATTAAGTTTATATTGAAATTGTATAAGTGCTTTCTATACACGCACAGAATTTGTTACAATCCCAGTACTTTATGTATAGTAATTTGCTAAACAGCTTTCTAACCAATGGTACGAAATAATATTTTTGTGAGAGTAGTTTAAGTATAAGTTTGTATACTCAACCTGAGCTACAAACCTTGCAAAAAGTTATATAAGTGTTTGATTTTGCAATTTCACACAGAATAATATTTTCTCACTCTGTTAGAGAATTGTTTGGACTTTAAATGGACCATGTGCAAATATTCCCCAGTGGCTTTTCTTCAGCGAACAAACAACACATGCCTCTGAATGCTTATTTCATGTCCTGTATCAATCAAATAAATCCATGTATGATAGAATACTGCATGTGCATGACGTAATGTGCATGTGATAGGATCTTCATTTTATTTGTAGTAAAAGGAAATGAGTTTGATAAAGATGAAAAAATCTTTAGTCATTGCATGATGATGAAAGGCCTTTGACATGCCAAAAAACATTCTGTGTGTTGTATTAAACAATTTTTACTTGCTTACACATTTATCTGAATTGATAGTACAGGTTTAAAAAATTACAAATACAATTAAAATCTTTTAAGTGCAATTAACCCGTTGCCTTTCTGGGGAAAAAAATTGTAAAGTTAAACACTCTTGAGAAATGCCATATAATCTTCTAATCAAAAATGGGAATTGGAATTTGTGCAGAAAGTTCATTTTTCAATTGCTTTGTAGCTTTCAATGATCTGTACTCTGCATTTTGGAAATGCGTGCAAGCTAAAATATAATCAGAGTTAATAAACATTTAGTCTGATGGCGAACTGTTAGAACTGTCTGCCACTGGTGTGATCAAAAGTCCACAGTAATTCACCTAAATGTGGATGGTGTTAAGAATCTGCAGGTCAGGTATGTAACCACCTATTAAAGAGGATTTCTTTTACAGAATTCTGACATTTTCTAACAGTTCCATTTTATTTGCAATTTCTATATTGGCTGCTGCTGAACGTGTTTCTGTTCTATTGAATTCTTGAGCAAAACAGAATTAACTGCATCTATTTAAATATCAGCTCTATTATAATTGCCAAATTATGGAATAGCTCACTGTACCGAGATAATGATGACATGCTGCAAGATCTTAAACTATGATAGAGATGCCTCCAGAGTTTGTCATTTATTTTTTGTCATATTTTTGGTAGTTACCATTCTTTTAAATCCAAACACCATGCACATGTAATTTAAAAATTAACTCCTATGCAGAGCCTGTCCCAGTACAATGCAGAATGGCAAGTTAAATCAATCACCAGCTAGAGAAAGGAGTGATTCAAATTTAACACTGACTCAATTTGTATATGACTGACAGCTACCTTTAAAATGTGTGCACTGAGGAATTCAAATTTCAAGGATAATTATCCAGAATATTGTGAGCCGTATTTGTTCACACCAAAGATATTTGAAAGTCTGAGAAGTAACCAACAAATAGATGAATTAGACTCCACAGTGGCAAGAAATCCCAGAAGAAACACTCTGCTAAGGATTAGGTTAGATGTGGCAATTTGAGGAATTTAGTGAAAGAGTGTAAATGAGTAGCTGTAGCAACACCTTGTGCCTGTGTACGTTCTTGTGCATATTAATACAAAATAAATTTGTGTAATATTTTAAACTTAACTATTATATTTTAGCACTTTTAAATGTTAGAGTGAGATCTAATGGAAGCATAGCAACAGTACAGTAAGCCAAAGCAATGGCCAGTGTGATAGCACTGAAGGGGGAACAAAGGAGATGCTTTTATAGATAGGAGGAGAAGTGTCACCATCTTAAGGAATCCCCTGTCCAACTTGCTGAAACAGTCGTCGTTGAAATGCAGCGAGATCTGGATAATATTGAGACGTGGGCTGACAGGTGTGAGGTAACATTTGCACCTTACCCAGTGACCATCTTTAATAAGAGGGAATCCTAATAAAAGAATCTAAAGTACTGTGGCTTCAAGAGCAGATTAGAATCTAGGAATCCTGTGCTGTGTATTTCACCTCCTGACTCCCCAAGCCTGTCCACCTGGCAAGGCACAAGGCGGGAGTGTGATGGAATACTCCCCCCTTGATTGGCACCACACCCACAAGCAATCACTGTCTCCATCAGTCACGTTCAGGAGCAGCGGAGTGCACTATAGAAATTCACTTGTCTCCTTGGACAGCACCTTCCAAACTCACGACGACTACCACCTAGCAGTAACAAAGGGAACATCATGACCTAGAGGTTTCCCATCAAGCCAGTCATTATCCTGACTTAAAGATATTTTGTCATTTCTCTACTGTAGCTGAGACAAAATTCTGGAATTCCCCTCCAGACAACTATTGAATCGGCCTACAAATGATTAACCGCAGTAATCCAGAAAGATAGATCACTGCCATCTTGTTGAGGGCAACTGGGGTGGATAATTGATACCCACATTCCATGAATGATAAACTTTGAGATCTAAGAATGGAATCAACAGTGGGTTCACCATTGTGGAGATCACACACTGCCCCTGCAAGTCTAGTCAGGCCAGGAGGGGATCATCATCTGCCTGAGAAACTGGCTCACCTGTTTATTACTGAGATATTGGCACTCCATTGACTTGGTCTATACTTCCCATTGGTTCGGGAAATTAACAAACATAATTATAGACACCCTCCCACCCCAGTTCTATTCTCTTCCATCAGGTAGAAGTTACAAAAGTTTCAACAGATTTAGGAACAACTTCTTCCCACTATTATCAGACATATGAACAATCCTCTCCTAAAATAGAATTGATTTTGTCTGCACCTTCTCTGTAGCTGTTGCCCTATATTCTGCATTCTGAAGAACGTATGTAGGGTATGTTTTATTTGGTTAGCATGCAAAACAATACTTTTCACTGTATCTCAGTAAATGTGACAATATTAAATCAAATCAAGGATCAGGCATCTAACTTAGCGCCAACACCTTCTGGTACTGACCAGAAAGTTCCTGTCATCCTCTGCCAGTAAGCCATTTGATCCTTTTATTGTCTACCTGGCACTCAGGTTACCTGAGAAACTCTTATCCTGTAAATGGCCTAGTGCAGGGAAACAAACATCCTGTCAAGTGGCATGAATTTTTGGGCACACTTGATAATCGCACCCAAATTGCAAGTAGGTAATTTGCAGGATCAGCCATGGAGAGAGGGAATGATGGTTGAGTTGAATTCTGGATTTTGGGGCATGTTTGAAACATCATGGTTAAAGAAGAGTTTCCACAGTATTGGGTAAAGGAATTGAATGTGAAAACAGGCAGAGAATGACTTAAAATGTGTATCAGGAAGGGAAGAGTATAAGGATGGAGAATATTGCAATGATGGGGCTTTGAAAAGCCTGGAAACAATTAAGCTGAGTTTTCACCGTATTGCACTGGGGGAAAGCAAGCCAGTGCAGATTTTTGAGGATGGGTGTGAAAAGCAATGTTGACGATTAGTGCAGGCCAAGACTAATACAACTTAGATTCAGCAACTCGAGAGTTTCTGTAGAAAAATAGACTGAAAATGAAGCCTAGTCATGGTGAGGAGGTGAAGTAGTGAGGCAGTTTTGTGGAGCTGGAAATAAGTGGTTGTGTTGATACGTAGAATGTGCGTTTGAAGCTCCTTCTTTGATCATTTTGGCCACAGGGATTTTGCGCTGTGATTTAGTCTGATTAACGAGAGAGGGAAATAAAGTTAGATCTAAGATGTCAAAGGTGAAATGGATGCAAGGGATGAAAATGATAAATTTGATATTTAATACTGTAAAACTAATTCTTTTTTAAAACAAAACTTAATTTAAAAAATCTTATGTGCTGCCCCTCCTTTTGGTTTCATCTTTCTTTCCTAGACTTTTGACTTAATTTCTGCTTATTTTTAAAGCATTTTCTTGCCAATTTTCTTTTCCTTTCCTTCCTTCAATAAAAGTGCTTGCTCAGTGAGTAAACATTTTCAGTTATACTTACTACCTGACTGACATCCAGTATCTGGTTATGATTACAAGGTTAGCTCTATTGTATGTTCTGCTTAGAGTGGTAAACATTAAAGACATTTATAGATAAGGGCTTTGCACATGTATGTTATGTTTCCATAAGACTGCATTATATTTTGTTCGTTAGGGAATATATTTGGATAAAGCATCTTTATCTGGATTCTGATTTGCCATTTTCTGCTGCTTTCAATCTTTTAACTTTTCACTGGGAATGTTATTGCCAAAATGGAAAATGTCAAAGGCTTTTTATAACTGGTTTGAATGTTAAATGATTTCTCTGTTTGAAATGGGCACTAACAGTAAGATAAGAATCTCGTAGAATGAAATGGTTTATGGGCTCTTCCATCTTTTGATTTGAAGTCTAAGACTGAATCTAGTATGTTTAGCAGAAGAACTTTCCTACAATCAGCAACATGCTAGAAAATAAAAATTCTGCTTTAATCAGTGGTCAGATTAAATGTCATTTGAAGCATGTTGGGAGTGTGACTCGTTGCTGCAATTTTGTTTGAATTCAATACTTGAGCCCATAAATTAATTAATTATTTTTTTAAAATCCTTCATTTAAAAGAGGACCCCTAATATCTGTTTTTATTATTATTATAAGGTTGAAGATGAATTTAATTCTCCAGTGGTAGTGTTCAGATTCATCCAGGACCACCAAAAATCAGGTAAAAAAGCCTAATTCATTAAAACTTATTTATTATTGAGTTGTAGAGATTTACAGCACAAGAAAAAAGCTCTCTGGCCCATTGATTCTGCATCAGTTATCAAACACCCATCAACTCCAATCCCATTTACCTGTAACCTTTTATGTAATGGCATTTACCATGTTCACCTAAATATAGTACTACTAAAATGTAGGTTTCCTGTCTCTACCATCCTTTCAGGCAGTGAATTCCAGATACCTCCATCCTCTGAGTGAAAAGCATCTTCCTCAAGTTGCTCTCAACCCCCGATCCCTAACTTACATCTGTGTCCCTTGGTTGTTGGCTGCTCTACCCTAATAATTTTGTATATCTCAAACATGTTCTCCTTTGAATGTTTTCTGCTCTGAGGAAAATAAGCCCAGCTTATCGAGTCTCTCTTCAGAGCTGCAACATTCCAGCCTTGGTCACACTCTTCAGCTCCCTTTCTAGTGCACCAAAACTGCACACAATATTCCAGCTATGATCTAATTAATGTTTTAAAACATTCCATCATAACCACTTTGATCTTGTGTTCAGTTCCTTGACTAATAAAGGCAACTATTCTATATGCTTTCTTAACCAGTTTATCCACTTGTCCTGCTACCTTCAAGGATCAATGGACATGCATACGAAGGCCCTCTGTACTTCCTGAGGCTGAGCAGTTATCTTGTACTCCTTTGCCTTGTTAGCTCTCCTAAAATATACAACCTCAAACTTCTCAGGTTTAAATAAATTTGCCATTGTTCAGCCCATCTGACCAGCTGCTTGATATTGTCCTGTAATTTAAGGCTTTCCTCCATCACCAATTTTCGGATCATCTGCAGGCTAACTGATCTAGATCATTAATGTACACTGCTAACAGCAAGGGACCCAGTATCACACCCTGTCCAGTCCCAAAAGCACTCTTTAACCGTCACCCTCTGTCTGCTGTCACTAAGCTCATTCTTAATCCAATTTGCCAAATTACTCTGAATCCCAACCCATAGGGACTTATTTTTTTGACTAGCCTTCCATGTAAGACCTTGTAAAAAGCCCAAATGAAGTCCATACAGATTATATTAACTATACTACTCTCAACTCTCACTCACCTTCTTGAAAAATTTGAATCAAACTTCATTAGTGATCTTCCCGTAACAAAGCTGTGCTAATGATCCTTAATTAATCCTTGCCATTCCAAGGATTATATTTATTTTGTCCATTCAATTTTTTTTTCCAGTACATTCCCTACCACTGATATTAGACTAACTAACTTGTAATCTCCTGGTTTATCTCTACCACCTTGTTGGCTAAGTTTATATTATTATTTATTCTCCAGTCCTCTAACACCTCTCCTTTTGCCAGGGAGGATTTAACATTTAATGTCAGAGTCCCAGCAATCTCCTCCATTTATCCTATTCTATAAATTCGATTTCCCCAAATTCCACTGGCCACCAGTCCAGATTTGATAATCATTTTTGGCTGGTTTTGGAAGGGTGGTAGTCGGGTGACATTTGGCCCCTTCTCCTTACTATCCATAGTGCCTACTGGAAATGATATACATAGACATTGGATAATCACAGGTGATGTCTCTTTCTATTCTTTTTCCCTTGGCCAGATCTTTTGGGTACCAAAGAGTAAATGTCACCTGTAGAAGCAACATCTTCGGGCAAGGCGGAGAAAAAATTGACAAAACCAAAACAACACGTGCAGCATTTTTGTGGCTTGACCTGTTGTAATTTTTCTGTGAACCTTTTCAGCTCTAGATGGAGCTCAGTACCAAACTGCTGCAGTTCAGGAATCCACAAAGGACAGCAATGAGAGAGAAATTGATGATGCCCTGAATCGCTGGGTAAGAATTTAATGGGGAGTTCATGTTTTGTTAGATTTGCAGATGCATTATCAAAAGTTAAATTGTGTCTGTATGAATAATCTAAAATATTGAGGTTCAAAATGAGTTAGTAGCCAGTGAATTATCTTATAGTTGGTGATGAAATCTTATCCTGTGTTTCTGTCAACAGTTAGGAGAACAGCTAGGACAGTTGGTTCCAACCAGTGGGGTGGATGTTGTCGAATTGGAAGATGAGGGAGTGTGTATACGGTTTAGTCCATTGATGACAGCAGCAGGTAAGTAAATAACTTAAATATTTATATTGTTTACATTTTGCAATAAAGGATCTGTCTTCATTGTGTAATTATTTATCCATGTTATTATACTCTGGTTAGTGTAAGGCTCTGGGCTGCTGTTATATTTTTTTCCCTGTGATAAATGGACCTGAAAGCTGTGCCTTTGGGGAGGATTTTTATAAGCATTAATTTGTTTGAACTCAGTAGAAAATGAAAGCAAGAGCACAGCATTGTGTTTGGATAGTGTCCAGCCTCCTACCCTCCAGTTATTTGGGTCAATATTCTTTAGAGATTAGAAGAATGAAAGGTGACCTCATTGAACTGTATAAGATTCTGAAGGGACTGGATAGTTTAGACTCTGCTGTTGCTGGTCAGAAAATCAAAATTTCAGGTGTGGCTGAGGATAAGGAGCAAATCATCATTTAGCAGTGAGATGATGCACAACTTCGTCACTCAAACGTTGCAAGTCTTTAGAGCACTCTGCCCCAGACACCTGTAAGGGTTCCATTATTCAATACCATTAAGACTGTGCTAGGCAGGGTTTGGTGTCTCAGGAAATTGAGGGACATGGGGACAGGTGGGAATACAGAATTGAAGCCCAAGATATTTGACCATATTGAAAGGGTGTTGAACAGGCCATATGATCTATTCCTGCACATATTTCTTGTGATATGGATTTCACTAGCCTGCAATATACTGTGTATATAGGAGGGGACCATATATGCTCTGCAAGAACTCTAACAACCCTAATGCTGATCTTGCACATGGAAATTATCTGGTTTTGAGCAAAGAATGGCCACAAATCCCATGTATATTTCTCTTCGACTTTTCTGCTACTCTCTATAACCAGGGCTAAAGTTATGTTGAACTTCTGGTGGCATTTATCAATGAAACAATTCCTGCATCAAAGTGTCCCCTTCAGTAGAAAATTTGTTTATCCATATTGCTTGATATATTTATCTTAAACTGTCCCTTTTTTTATAGAAAAAGGTCTTATAAAATGAAATGACAGACCAATATAGCTGTCAAACTTAGCGCACTATAGCATTGTAAATATGCTATTTTTGACTTAAGTGTAAAACAGACAATAATTTTCTAATAATGTACACCTCATTTCCAAGTTTTACCTTGAGGTCTCAGGTTACTCTGTCATCCATGGCTGCTGACTATCCTGGAGTAAGAATTTCTAAAAGAGCATTTCACTTTATTTATTTAGTCTTGAACACCACGCCAGAACATGTGGACCAGTTGGCTGAATGTCTGAAAGCAAAGATTCCCATTCTAATTAGCACCTTACAGCTTCGTGAAGAATTTAAGCAGGAAGTTTACCGGACAGCTGGCCTGACATATATCGAAGATCTGAACTGGCCTGGATTAGGTGCTGTACGGTAGGTCTTTCAAAATATGTTTCTGGAAGAAGTGAGAAAGCATGCATAGTTTTGGCAAGAATAAATACAATGTGCATAATCCCAAGTTATGGACCGAGAACAATTTAAAAAAAGTATATAATTTATACAATATTAATGACAGGAAGGATCCATTTTATTTGAACACCCAAATAGAGATTAAAGCAAAGTATTATGGATGGTGCAATTTTGAAATAAAAACAAAATTGCAGGAAATGCTACGGTTTGGCAGCATATGTGGAGATAGACACAGTAAAAGAGTCAAATATGACTGCTTGGAACTGAAGTTGGGTCTGAAATGTGCTGGGTTTTATGCTGTTTAAAGGGGTGTGGCACTTGGGCTGGAGGAAGGGGGGTGATAGTGTCACAACCAGAACCTCAAGCCAATGTTCTCTGGGATATGGGTTCAAATCCCATCTTAACAGGTGGTGACTTTTCATAAGATTGATAAAGCAACCTGGTAGTGACCATGTAACATTGTCAATTGTCATAAAAATCCAGCTGCTTGATAATGTCCTCTGGGGTAGGAAATCTGCTGTTCTTGCCTGGTCTGGCCTACGTAGTCAACCACATTTCTGTGGGTCATCTTAACAATTAGGGATAGGTAATAGATCTAGCATAGCCAGTCATTTCCACACCCACTGAACAAAATCAAGAACAAAAGGAAAGATTTGGGGAAAGGTAGAGGGCAGAAGAAATTAATGTCTGAAACAACAGATGGAGTGAAAGGAACGGTGAAGTATAGAACTAAAATGAATGGTAGGGTCAGACCAGGGAGCACTAACGTTTAAAAAGAAATCCATTAACTAAAATGAACAAAACTACAAACTTTCACTTTTTTCTAATAAACATAATTTTTAAATAAAGAATTGAAACTTATGGCATTGAAGTATCCTCTTTCTATCCCTCGCTGCAATTGATTTCACACATTTTGACACAACTAAATTGTCAGCAGTTGTTCTTGGTTCTAAACTCTCTTACTGTAGATTCAAAGTAGTAAAATAAACATAGTGAACACAGCGCAAACTACAGCTATAGTGCTACTTAGGTAACTGCTTTTTAGCTTATAATCAATTTGAAGTACAACATTGGCCTCAACATTCACGTGTTCTTTCCAACAATTAATTAATTCAAATAACAGAAGAAGCTTTTATTTCTACATGAATAAATAAATATCAAACATTCCTCTTCCTCTGGTTAACTTTAAAAAGCTTTTTTGGGCATTATTGCATTTATAATATCTACAGTTTGTGCTCTGTATTAATAATAAACTCTCAAAAGATAACACTCACCCATTTTTATGTTTATTATCTACCAGCTTACTGTTCATAATTATCCCTTCCAATTGAAAATCTCTTCAATCATGAAGACATGTCCTCTTCACTTTAAGAGTATGATCTTCAGGTCTGCTCTACATTGTTTAGTTTAGCCTGGATGGATGACTCCTAAATGGCTTGACACTGATGAAGAATTGTAGCTCCATTATTGAATAGAACCATTCAGGAATGCACAAGGCTCTTCCTCAATAGTGGCCTCATGGGGACCCAACTTTGATAGGTGGCTGGGTGAGAAATATAATATGCCAATTAATCATTTGTTTGAGTGATTGGGATGCAGAAGAAAGTATTTTGTACCGTCCCTAACTTTCATTCTGCTTCCAGCATAAAGATGGACTGATGGGTTTGACATCTGCTTTGTTGCTTCTCCACAGCTGGTTTGACATTATAACACTGAACTCTCTCCATTATCTGCAGGTATGAAGCTAGCAGTGAAGGACCTGACCCAGAAAAGCAACTACTAGCAATGGAGAAAATCACTACCGGATTGCTAAAGAAATTGAAGGAACTTGACTCAGACCTGATATTCTCAACAGGTCAGAAAGTGATTCTTCCTCCAGGGCGAAATGTGTAAAACAAGTTAGCACAAATGTACCACACCACACCACACCACACTACACTGTGCAGTCAAGGCCATGGGTCTATCTGACTTTCTCCACCATTGGATTTCTATCCTCCATCCTACTGCTGTAGGACAGTACCGGAGGATGGGACTGGTGGAGTAGCTCTTTCAGGAGGTGGTACAGACATGATGGGTCAAATGGCCTCCTGTCGTGTAAACTCTATGAATATGAGAAAAATCATTTTCACACTGAGTAATTACTGTCTGAAATGCATAGCCTGAGAATGTGGTGGAGATGGATTCAATTGTGGCATTCAGAAGGGATTTAGATTATTAATTGAAAAAGAATAATGTGCAGAGAGAAGTTAGGAGATTGGCTTTAAATTAAACATTCATTGGGAGAGCCAGTACACACAGAGTAGGCAAAATAACCACTTCCTGCATATAATACTACTGAGATTTTGAGTAACTTTAGGCATGTGATGGATAGATTCTTGATCTCTATGGAAGTTGAGGAATACAGCAAACAGACAGGAAAGTGAAGATGAGCCAGAAGATCAACCAAAGTTATATGAAATGTTTACTCCCACTCACATTTCTTAACTTCTTGTGTAAACCAGCAGCATAGAATTGAATCTAGTTTTGTATTTATTTGCAGTACTTTGATTTTGAGACTAAGCATCATATTGACCAATAAGAGTAAAGCATTGTAACCCTTCCCTTGTAACGTAATACCTATCTACGTACATCAGCATTCGCTTGTCCTGGTAGTGGTGTGATCATTTGACAGGAAACACACTGTGATGCCAATAAAAATAAATGAAGAACAGATTTCATCTTTTAAAACTTTTAATCTGATAAGCAAACCAAAATCAAAAAAAGTCAAACATTACTTAACAGATTCTTCAAATGAAAGGATAAATTTCACTTTAAATAGTTGTTAAAACCTGGATACTTCTGATGAGAATCAATAGCACCTTCATCATTCTCTGCACTCATGGTACCACATGCAGTTCCAAAGCACTCTGACTCTTGTGTAAGATCTCTCACTTTCTGACTCTGTTGGTTTAGCCTTTGAGTTGTTTTCTAAGGCAGCCATGTGAAATTTCCAGATGCTGTTAGACCAAACAGCATCACACTGCGCAACTTTGTTGGCTAGTTTCATAACAATTCTTTCTTCCATCTCAAGATTGCGCTGGAGTAGCAGCGCTGTGTTCAGGTACCTGGCCTGGGGCTCATCTACTTCCATCTGCATTAATTTTTTTTCTTTTTTTTGCTTTTTTTCTTTTCTTTCCCCCTCTTTTTAAAAGCCTTTTTCTGTTTCTAATTATAATTCTACAGTCCTGATGACACAGAATTCCCAGAGACTCTTTGCCCCCTCCCCCACCCCCCTCATGTGGTCTGATTGGATCTGGCAAACCTGAAGCAATGGCAGTTGTCCAATCTACAACTTCTTCCTTCTTTTATTTAAACAATATTTTCTGGTCACCTCACCTGAAGGTTATGTTCTACATTAAGGTATTTGGCTCTTTGTCTTTGCTTAGACCCACTATAATTAGATATCTAATTCACTATCTATTTATCCTTTGCTTTAGTTCCATACCAACTTAGCTTACATATGCACTTCTAAGAAGCCTGAAGACATATTTTGTCTGAATGATCTTGGTGTCATTTAGGACTTACGGGACTTTCTCAAAAGGAAATACAAGCATTTTCTTCAAGGGTTGTCACATTTCACTGGATCACGGGCATCAAATGAACTATTACTATTAGGTTAGATTATACTCCTCAGTTCAGCAATGTTGTACCAAACTAATGAGAGGAACATAGAAATAAAGATCTTGAATCAAATATATTTGTTGTACTTGCTCTTGTTAATCATGGGAAAGGATTTGTGGACATTATGATCTTTTGGTTTTGAGCATTAGTTACGTTTTAAGTAAATGAAAGCATTTGAAGAGTATTATAGTTCTATTCTGTGCTAATTGTACAGCCCATGTTTAACATGTATTATTTAATATTTTGAACCTGCAGGGCCTGAGTTTGAAGGTGAGAAGAATTGCATTTATATCGGTATGGTAACTGATAATTTGGATGTGCCAGAACTAGTGGAAACAATTGCAGCCATGGGCAGAGAAATTGAGGAAAGTTCAAAGGTATGAAGTATTCTTCTTTTAAATCAACTTTATTTTGATAAAGATAATTTTCTACTTCTAAACCAAGCTTCATATTAAATAGTGATGACTCCCAAAGGTCAGTTTTTTTAAGACTAATATAGAAATGTACCATAACACTCTTCTTTCAGTTAATAGTAACTAAATTCTGATAAATAATTTGTATGTTTTCTTATTCTAATCAACTTCCAACCAAATCTCAATATTTTATTTATATCTAATACATGGGATACGTCTCCTCTCGCTGAATAGTTGCAGCTTGCAAGTGTAGTCAGATCCAGTCCCAGTAACTCATGTGGCCACTATATCCAATTTCCCATTATGGTACAGTTCAGGCTTACTCACCTTTTTTGCAAGGCTGTTTATTCTTTGTGGATTATACTCTACCAGTCAGCAACTTAATGTTACCGTAAAGCTGCTGCTCAGCACTCCAGCTGAATGGTACTGTGCTCAGATTTGGAATTCAGTCAGAGGAAGTCAAGACTGATTAAAACATTGTTTTATTTTACATGGCTGGTGTTTAAAGTGCTGCACAAAGGACAGTGGTGGTACAACTGAGAAATCAGTTCTGGATTCTGAATACTTGCTAGCCTTGCAACAGACTTCCATGTCTGCAATACAACGTTGCTTTAGAATTTTAAAATTGGCCCATTCACTGTGAGCTACTGCAAAGATATTCTACTATGTACAGCAACTGCTGCTTGAATGGGCTTAAATAAAAAGTACTTGCATATAACAAACACTGCAATGTTTCTGAAAATGTGGAAATAACTACTCGAATCTTTATTGTGTAGTATTGTTAACAACTGTAATTCTCTCGTTGTATTTGGTTTAAAGTTATTGGAGAACATGACTGAAGTAGTACGGAAAGGAATTATTGAAGCAGAGCAACAGTTACAGAAAGCAAATGAAGCTAGACTCCTTGAAGAGGTAAATCTAGATATTTCCAGATTGAGTTTACATCATTATCAGTATTAATCATCACTCGATAATGTTAAATACTGTTCACGAGAAATAAAGAGTAACAATGCAGGATTGCACTTTTTAACTTGAACCTGTGTGTTTTTACATTTAGTAATCTATTGCTACTAATTGTTTCATTTCAGTTAAATCTTTAAACCAACTATGTTTGCTGAAATTCTGAATAAGAATCACTGAAACCAACACGTTAACTCTGCTTTCTCTCCACAGATGCTGCCAGGCCTGCTGAGTTTTTCCAGCAGTTTGTTTTGTTTACTGAAATTGCTTGGCATGCAGTTATTCTGGCTTTCATCAGTGCTGCAAACATTGTGTATAGTTCCAGAGTATGGAATGGTGATAAACATTATGGTATCAAATTACATCTTTTCTTTAGCTGCCCCAAGTTCCCTGACATTTTTCATTATGCTCCCAAAGCATCTGTAACTTGCAGGGCAACAATATGCAAGTAATATTGCTGTCTTCTCAGGGCTGAGGTTTGATTTAGTTAAAAGAGGTACTCCCAGACTGGGTTCAATTACATACAGCTACTTGTCTGAGGTTAGTTGGTATCATTAACCAAGCTTCAAACACACATTACTCCTGTTTGCAAAAAAAACCTGACAGCTAATAAAGTGATTATCTAACACACCTTAATTTCAACTAAACAGCATCTCGCAGATGCAATTTGTGATACGATCTGTACTGCTATAAATGCATGTTTTTGCAACATGAGTTGGTTTTAACGCGATTGAAGAATTTAGGCTGTTATTTGTAGAATGCGAACTTTCCTTACCTGTATTGGCTATAATGTGATTCCAGCCCCATTAATTTAAATGGCGCGGTTATTCGATCTTTTTTATATAACGCGAGATTGCACGAGAATGGGATCATCGCATTATATCAGAATCTACTACAGTGGGATCTGAAAACCACAGCATGGAGGTGAAGTATCGACACTAATCTGCCCTTGTTTGGAATAGATTGAATTGCTTGACCCTCTGATATTTTACAAGAGAAATCACTCTCACTTCAGCATTTATTAAATTATTATTAAAATGTATATTTAATTAGGGGATATATAATAATTGGCTAGGATTTGAAGTCTGAAATTGTGCAGCAGCTCTTGCTGTCATTTTGAAGAAAATTGCCCACAAAATTCTGATGACTTCTGTGGCGAAGGCATGTTTTTATGACACTGCAGTGAGGGTATCTCTGAGTGCTCAGTAATGAGTGTAGAAATGAGCCAAACACTTAAGTATTATTAGGCAGCAAATCAGGAAATTAATATCCTTCACATCCAGTTTAAAATTTCAGGTAGCAAAATGTGGTGATAATTAGATCTTGATTGAAAACTAAAATATCAATATTAACCATCTTTAAATATAAGATGCATGGAATATTTCTATCATAACAGAAAAGTTTGGCATGACAAAATAGAAAAGGTGCTGAAGAATGGTTACTGGATCCAAAATGTTAACTTTGCTTTCTCGCCACAGATGTTCCTAGACTTGCTGAGTTTTTCCAGCAACTTCTGTTTTTGTTTCAGATTTCCAGTATCTTTGGTCCTTTTTTTTAAATAAAGGATCTTTCCAGAGTATTCAGCAGTAATTATTAACTTTAGTACACTAAACATGTAGTTACACCTCATTTAACAAAGTTAAAGATCACACAACACCAGGTTATAGTCCAACAGATTTATTTGGACATAACCACCTGATGTAGGAGCAGCGCTCTGAAAGCTAGTGCTTCCAAATAAACTAGGTAAAAACAATGACAGCAGATGGTGGAAACCAGATTCTAGATTAGTGGTGCTGGAAAAGCACAGCAGTTCAGGCAGCATCCGAGGAGTAGGAAATTTAGCTCTTTACCCTGCAGGCACTCTGCCTCTATTCCTGATGAAGGGTCTTGGCCCGAAATGTCGATTTTCCTACTTCTTGGATGCTGCCTGAACTGCTGTGCTTTTCCAGCACAACTTTAATCTAGAATCTTTCAAATAAACTGTTGGACAATAACCTGGTGTTGTGTAATTTTTAACATTGTACACCCCAGTCCAACACCAGCATCTCCAAAATACAACTAATTTAACAAGCTTTCAGTGTTATTCAAGTATTTTTACAGCAAGAATTACTGTAAGACTGTCAGTTTGCAAAGTAATTGCAATCTCGACCTCCATGGTGCACATTCTAGAAAAGAATCAGATTACTTACAGAAACCTCTGGGTTTCCATATTATATTGCACATTACAGTTGAGGTTTCAGTGAGATGAAGATGGCCTAATTTTTTTAAAAAAGCTGGAGAAACTCAACCGGTCTGGCAGCATCTGTGGAGAAAGAAACAGTTAATGTTTCAAGCCACATATAATTTCAGAATCACCATTTTCAATCCCCTGTTTTGAAGATATCATTTCAGACTCAAACATTCGGTCTGTTTCTGTCTCTCCACAGACGCTGCTAGACTTGCTGAGTTTCTCCAAAACCTTGTTGTTATTTTGGAATTACAGTATCCACAGTTTTATTTGAGTAATTTAGTTTTGTGGTCATCATGACCGCGAATTCAGAGCATTGTAAAGGTGGTAATGATCTCCTTACAGGTTCTGGTAACCACAGTCAGAATGCTTTGCAGACATTATTTGTTCTGAGAATTTACTTGTATTTTATCACAAGTTCATTCTACTTTCTACCAGTTTTGGCAGGCCATGATGTGTGCTCAGAAAAAAGTATTTTGGAGTTTATAACAAAAATTGTCCTTCAAATGGACTAGTAAAGTAAGTCTATTTCAAATAATGATGTAGAGAGGCTGGTTTCGGAATGGGGTGGACAAAGTCAGAAGTCACATGATGTCAGGTTATAATCCAACGGGTTTATTTGAAATCACAAGCTTTTGGAGCACTGATCCTTCATCAGGTAAAGTCCATCTTCTTAGGAGTAGACCTCCAAAAGCTTGAGAGTTCAAATAAACCTTTTGGACTGTAAACTGTCATCTTCTGACTTAAACGACGAAGGTTTCAAATTAGTTATTTTATTTGGACACATTGTTCTTTGTCACATTCTGCCTTTGTAGGGACTTCTACGACAGCTTCCTGTAGTTGGCTCAGTACTTAACTGGCTATCCCCAGTCCACAGCTCAGTTCAAGGAAGATCATTCAGTCTGGCAGGAGGTAAGATTTCAGTTGTTCATAATGCAAAGATTTATTCTGCATAAAGATTATATTAGAAAGATTTTTTTTCAAAGCATTAAATATTGCAGCACTGCTATAACAGGATGTGAACAAATTCTTAAATGTGGATGATGGTATCAGAGCAAAGATTTTTGATTTTACCAATGATTAAAATACTTCTGAAAACAGAATATAAGGGTTTTGAGGATTAAGCATTATTTGATTCCCTTTTCTTGAACTTCAAAATTAGTTTGCTTTAATTGCCAATGTTCCTTTCCTGAGGGAACTGACATCTACAAGATATTGTACAGTCTGCACCCATCAGTCTCCAACTGGTCAAAACAAAATATTCTTTGACCATTATTCGTGCATGTGGTAAAGCAGCAGGGGTTAAGAGGCTATTTGGACCTTCCAGTTCAGCTGGACCTTTCCGTATACTTGCACTTTCCCACAACAGCTACTGGAAATCGAGAGAGAGAAAAACTTAGCCACTTTTTTTCCCAGGATGCTACAACACATTAGTGAATCTGTCTGAGATGAGCTAACTCAGCACAGATTAGTAATTGAACCTGGAGCTTTCTAATATTTGTTTGTGATGAATGATGTTTTGTAACAGAGCTACCATGGCATCATTTCTTGCATACTGGAATAAGACATGGATGCTTAGGAAACCATTTATCACAAGTTCACTGATGTTCTTTGGGGAAGGAAATCTGCCGTCCTTGCTGTGATCTGGTCTACATGTGACTCCAGACACATTGCAATGTGATCCACTCTAACCCCCTCAGAAATGACCCAGCAAGACACTGCAATGTATTATACCAATAAACAGACTAAAAAAAAGAATTAAACTGGATGGACTACTTGGCATCAACTAAGTCCTTCTCACTAACATCTGGGGATTAGTGCTAAAACTGTCTCTCAGACTAGTCGAGCAACAGCCTGACTATATCCTAGACACTACCATGTCCACCCCGGGTATGTCCTGTTCACCAGCTGGATGGGCCCAGCAGAGGTGTTGGCATAATGGGGCTATTCAGGCAGGGATATATTGTCCTGGAAGTCCTCCACATTTACTCTGGATTCTATGAAGATTCATTGAACCAGGTCAAACATTGTCAAGGAAACCTCCCACCCTTGATGAAGAATCAGTGTTCCTCTGAGTACCACTCGCAGGAAGCACTGAGGGTGCAAAGTGACCAGAATGTACACACACAGTTCAATCTTCATCAAGATTGACTTCACAGCAGTATTACTGATCGAGTTAGCTGACTCCTAAAGGGCATAGCTACTAGCCTGGGTTTGTGGCAGGTGGTGAAGGAACCCAGAGGGGGAGGAACATACTTGACCTCGTCCTCACAAATCTGTCATAAATATGTCTGTCCATGACAGTCTGAGCAGGAGAGAGTAGCACACAATCCTAGTGGAGATGAAGCTGCAGCTTCACATTGATGATACCTTCCTTGGTCTTGTGTGGCACTTCTGCTGGAGAAGATTTTGAACAGATCTGGCAACTCAAAACTGGACACTCATGAAGTGTTGTGCGCTGTTAAAGCAGAGTTGTATTCAACCACATCTGTAAGCTCCTGGCCCAGCATGGCTCCTATACTACCATTAATTTGTATCAAGCCAGAAGATCGTCGCTATTCAATGAGGAGTGCAGTAGGGCATGCCAAGAGCAGGCAGACCTGAAAATGAAACTTAACCTGTGAGATTACAACACAGGACTATTTCTGTGCCAAGCAGCATTCAGTAGGCAATTCTACCACCAGCTGATCAGATTGTAGCTCTGCAGTCCTGTCACAACCAGTCATGAAGTGGTGGACAACTGGACAACTAAACAACTAGCAGAAAGCAGAGGCTCCAAGCATATCTTCTTCTTTAATGATATGGGAGCCTTGTGTCAAAGACCAGGCTGAAATATTTATATTCATGTTCAGCCAGAGTGCAGGGTGAATGATCCATCACAGCCCCTGCTGAGGTCCCCAGCATCAATGCCGATCTTCAACAGCCAGAGACATGAGATGCTGCAAAGGCAAGGGGCCCAGGCAACATTCCAACATACTGTAGTACTATTGTTCCTGCCTATCTACAACACTGGTATACACCTGACCAGATGATCCTGCATACACAAAGTAGAACAAATCCTACTTAACTAGTTACAGCCTCATTAGTCTACTGTCAATCATAAGTGATGAAAGGGGTTGTCGATGGTACTATCCAAATCAGCTCTTGCAAAGGAATAATCTGCTCAGTTTGGGTTTCAGTCAGGGTCACTGAACTCAGCCTTAATCTGAACATGGACAAAAGAGCTGAATTCCAGAGGTGAAGTGAGAATGATTGAGTGAGATGAGCTGATCAAAACACTACATAGGACAAATAGGAAGACAGGTATCGATCCGCATCCATGAACACCAACTAGCCACAAAACGACACGACCAGCTATCCTTAGTAGCCACACTTGCAGATGACAAGCAACATGAATTCGACTGGGACAATGCTACTAAGGACAGCCAGGGAATTCCTAGAGGCATGGCACTCATCCGCAGATTCAAATCAATAAGCACATTGACCTGGATCCAACATACCAACCACTGCAACGGACAGCTGGAACTAACAACCGGAAGCGGCAGATTCAAATCACTACAAATGCCGGAGGAAAGCTCACAGAAGCGCTTCACAGGAGGCTCCCAAGCACTGAGGATGTCACCTAGACGGGACAAAACGTCTGCAACACAAATCCCCAGCTCGGCGATCAGAACCACAACAACAAGCAACCGAACTACAAATCTTCTCACAAACTTTGAACAAATCAAAACTGAACTGTAACAGGAATGGTGTCATCTTCATGTACCTTAACATTAAATGTACATCTAGGAAAAATGTATTCTGTATAACACTGAGGCTCTGTACAATTTTTTTATTTAGTCTTGAGAATGTAAAGTTTTTTTGTGGTAAGGTTAAATGAAAAATACATAGTAACTGCAGCAATTGTATGTAATGCCCCCAACTTCAGATTATCTTGCCTCTCTCTCCTGGATGGGTTTCTAACCACTAATCACTCATATGTGAAGCACTCAGACATTTTTCTGGAATAAGCACTGCTAGTAACAGTATACCTTGCACTAAACAGAAAACTATGAAACTTTTGGCTATAAAACATGATTACATGTTTTGAATTTTTATCTACTTATTTGACAATATGCATTCGCTTGAAACATATTTGCAGAATTTTTTTTGCTCATTTATGTAGATTCTTATTTTCTTCATTTGCCTTTATTTATATCTTGCTTGTTTGTCAGGTTCTCTGGAGTCAACAGATAAACTTTATGCACTAAAAGCCCAAGCCTCTGAAGGAAGCCCACCCCCAACACCCACAATTATTCATACCAAACACAGGTCACCAGGTATGTCCCATTTCTAATTTCTCTCATTCATATATTTGTAAATATGCAATATGACAGCTGCCAATTATACTCATTTTCATGTTTCAATAAAATATTTTCTCACTGCTTCTGAAGTGAGTTAGTTACTGCAATTCTTAACTGAATTTGAAGATTTTGTAAATAGTAATAATGGTTTTCTGAACTCAACGCTCAACTTGAAAGATTTGATTGATGGACAACCATGATTTTTTTTAAAGACAATCCAATGTACAATGTGGAAAAACAACTCAAAACTTAAAGTCTGGTTGAAGATTTGTAGCTCGGGTGTCCGTTGTTGTGGTTCTGTTCGCCGAGCTGGAAGTTTTTGCTGCAAACGTTTCGTTCCCTGGCTAGGGAACATCATCAGTGCTATTGGAGCCTCCTGTGAAGCGCTGCTTTGATGTTTCTTCTGGTATTTATAGTGGTTTGTTCTTGCCGCTTCCGGGTGTCAGTTTCAGCTGTAGTGGTTTGTATATGGGGTCCAGGTCCATGTGTCTGTTAATGGAGTTTGTGGATGAATGCCATGCCTCTAGGAATTCCCTGGCTGTTCTCTGTCTGGCTTGTCCTATGATGGTAGTGTTTTCCCAGTCAAATTCATGTTCCTGGTTGTCTGAGTGTATGGCTACTAGGGATAGCTGGTCGTGTCGTTTTGTGGCTAGCTGATGTTCATGGATGCGGATTGTTAGCTGTCTTCCTGTTTGTCCTATATAGTGTTTTGTGCAGTCCTTGCAAGTAACCACCCCAACACACACAAACGAAGCTGCATCAGGACACTATTCAAAAGAGCCACAACACACTGCAGTACACCAGAACTGCGAAAAGAGGAAGAGGAACACCTATACAAGGTATTCGCCAAAAACAGATACCCACGCAACTTTATCACCAGATGCCTAAGAGAGAGACCACGGAACGAGGACATGCCACAACCAAAAGGACTAGCCACACTACCATACGTCGGGAGCGTCTCAGAACTGACAGCCAGACTACTGCGACCCTTAGGAATCATAACAGCACACAAGCCAACTTCCACACTCAGACAACAACTCAGTAGAACAAAGGACCCAATAGCCAGCACGAGCCAAACTAACGTAGTTTACAAAATACCATGCAAGGACTGCACAAAACACTATATAGGACAAACAGGAAGACAGCTAACAATCCGCATCCATGAACATCAGCTAGCCACAAAACGACACGACCAGCTATCCCTAGTAGCCATACACTCAGACAACCAGGAACATGAATTTGACTGGGAAAACACTACCATCATAGGACAAGCCAGACAGAGAACAGCCAGGGAATTCCTAGAGGCATGGCATTCATCCACAAACTCCATTAACAGACACATGGACCTGGACCCCATATACAAACCACTACAGCTGAAACTGACACCCGGAAGTGGCAAGAACATCCATCAACAGACACATCGACCTGGACCCCACATACAAACTACTACAGCTGAAACTGACACCCGGAAGCGGCAAGAACAAACCACTATAAATACCGGAAGAAACATCAAAGCAGCGCTTCACAGGAGGCTCCAATAGCACTGATGATGTTCCCTAGCCAGGGAACGAAACGTTTGCAGCAAAAACTTCCAGCTCAGCGAACAGAACCACAACAACAACTCAAAACAGGTTGAATTTATAATTTTAATGTGATCATTCAGATCACAGCATTAGAATCAAAACAAATTAAATTTGATGGGTTTGGTTAAAAAAAATGGAAAATCACTTGGTTTTTATTAAATGGTGTGTTACTTTTCAGTTTTAAAAATTGCATATAATCAAAGTACAATTTATCTCCATAGTCCTAAAGCCTAGAATAGAGTTTTGGATTATTCTGAGAAATAGCAACTAAACTTAAGTGATTGTAATTACTAATACTATACAATGTTTCGTCCAGTTATTTATCCAATAGTATGTGTAAACAAGCGAGAGTAATCTATCCCCAAGTTGTCATCACTTAACCCAGCAGCTAAGATGATTGTAATGATCAGGGGTGACCCAGGTCTCCATAGCTGAGGGGAAATGTTTACTGTGTATGATTTCTCCATTGCCACTAAAGGGATGGATTCTTACCTCATAAGTGTCACTGGAGTTACTAAACTCGAGCATTTTAACTTAACAGGACAGAAACTGTTTAGGAGGTCTTCCAGGACTTCTGCCTCTGATACAGTCAGTGAAACTTCAATGGGTCACACAGAAGAAATGGAAGAATCTCAGACCATCACAGAAACAACCAGACTTGAGGGTGACAATGAAGTTTACAAAAGCCCTACATCTTCAGTTCAGCTGAATGGTGATTTGGAGTTTCCAAGACCCCCACAGCCTGAAGGAAAAGCTGGTGGAACTAGTAATGACACAAAAGTTGTTCATCACACCTCTGAACCAGCAGAAGCTGAGGATTTAGAGAAAGAAGATCTTAGATAAAACAAACAAAAGTGGTTAGACTTTGTACATGGAAAAAAAAGCACATGTCCTGTGGTTCGGATACATGGAACCTTTACTAATGTGAACTGTGCCATGCGATAGTACAGTAAGGATACTACTGTTGTATGCCTTTAATTAGGACTTTGCACATTACTGTGACATGACTAGGAATTTCAATTGTCATTGAAAGTTGATTTAAAAATTGATCCTAAATTAAAACTGTCAAGGGGCCTGAATCTCAGAAGTGCAATTGTTCTGTTTCTTAAGAGGGCTACGTAAGGTCCACTATTTTCTTCCTTATAACTATCAATCTGACTCACTACATTTGCAGTACAATTACGTATACTTATCACCGTGAATATGGGTTAATTTGTAGTTTAAAGTAGAAATTTTACTATTGCTGTCAATATTTAATTGGGTCGGGATCATTTTATTTTTGTTCATTTTGCACATTAGTGGTTTTGTCCTTTATCTGTGACCACCTCCTATGGACATCTCAAGACTCAAACACTGATGCTAGATTGCTATTTAGCTTCAAGGGGGGAAATAAAGTTAATTTAGTGTTTTGATTCTTACTTAAAATCAAATAAAAATGTATTTGAAGAATATGACAGACTCATTACTTAAACCTGTTCACTTCACATTTGAAAATACAATATCGATTTTAACATGTATTAATTTGTTTCAACTTATGACACCACCTGGGCAGCATGTAAAAAGAAGATACAAGTTAAAGGGTCTTGTGGTATCTTTATAGTTTTATGATTCCTTACCCAAGCCATTCTGTTTACGAAAGACATGGGAGTATTCCATTTTATTGTCTAATGCCCTTGCAATAAGTACAAAATAGTGGGCTTGCTCTGCAACAGCATGTAGTTCAAAAATGATATCACAAAAAAAATTGTAATTTATTTTAATTCTTGTATCATTACATAAATCAATCAATAAATTTGCAAGTATTCACCAGACTTACTGGCTCCGGTAAAATATTCAATTTTCTTGTGCAAACTCCCACCTTTGCAACCCTGAAGCTTATTTTTTCCTCCAGAACATTCTGCATACATGGTCCATAAATTGATTGCTGAAGCTTTATAAAAGTACTTAGTGTATGATCAGCTGATAAAATGGTTCAGGAATTTATTTTTTTGAAACTGCAACTGCTTTAAACGTGCATAAACATGCCTCCATCTTGTGCTCTTTATGCAGTGTCACTTGTGATCAGAAGCAGTTAAAGCACTTGGGTGTTAGTGGCTCTGAAATTCAAAACATTAGGCAGCACAGTCAATCCTCTCCCACAAACCATCTGCAGTTTTTTTGTAGATCCTGGACCTACCCTTAGGAAATAATGGCTCCTCTGGATAGCGAGACAGAAATTGGAAAATGGACCTCTGATGTTTAACGAAGTGTGATGGCTCAACAAGTGGAGATGTTGAAAAGTTCTGTGAAGAGACAGCAATTAATTGTGTATATCTCCAGAGAAATGAAGCTCCTGAAGTGCTCACGGGCACCTTTCGGGCAACTTCCAGTAAGCAGCACAAACATTTCATACTAACAAATGCTTTGTACCTGTAGTATCACTTGATCAGTCTGCTGCAACCAGAACTGAGCAGCTGTAAATTGTTTCCACTGGTAAGGTTCAATCTGCAGTTGTTCCTCTTTTGCATTATAAACTGACATGATCTTGGAAGACTAAAAAAAAAACATAACTTAGAAAACAAATGTACAGAAGACAGCTAGGGTGATTTTGAATTGACTGGTGATCTTGAAACTTACAGAACCTTCTAAAAAGTTACGAGCAGTACGGATAATCTCATCTGGTCCTCTGTCTGGGAAAGTTGCACGAAAAATATCTCCCGTTTTCACATTTACAGCTGAAAGAAAGTTATCCAAACCACATTAAACATTTTTAGGTGTCTTAAAAATCAATGATTTACACAATCAGGTAACACCAAAGCCCCATGTACTTTTCAAATAACATCCTTGAATGGAAATAAGTACTAGGCATTTTGTTTTTCTTTTGTCAAGTTCAAGACAGAAGGTAACATTACTGTCTTATTATACTTGCTGCTCTTAATGCCTCAACTTGAAAACAAAGCTATGCTAACATTAACCAGGGTTGTAATAGAAACACCTGACCTATGTGTCAAGCTGGAGACATATTAAAAAACTAGGAATACCTCTAAGCGTTCATTGACTTATCCTTAGTTGCACAAGATTAAAGACCTGTAACCTTCAGTCTACATTCTTAGAACAGAATAGTAACAGGAGCAAGGTGTTAAGAGGGTTTCTGATGCCCACAGAATTTAATACAACTTGTTTTTATTAGGAGGGATGAGAAAAATCAAGAAACCCAGAGTTCAAGATTGTCTATCTTGCAATAGTTTAATTTCCTTAAATTTAAAACAGACAGTTTTGTAAGACAAAAGCTTGGTAAATGTGAAAATGAGGTAGATTAGGTTACAAAAGATGCAATGAATACTCACCTATCCCATAAATTACAGGCCAATGGATATTTTGCTTCACTACATCATTAAGTTCTACAAAAGAAGAGTTTTTTTTCTTTAAATATTTAATTAATAAAACAATTTATTTTATTGTACAGATTGAATACCAGCAAGGCAATAAATAACATGCTTTTTGCAAGGTTTGTAGCTCAGGTTGAGGTTTAGGGTGTAGGTTTGCTCGCTGAGCTGTAGGTTTGATATCCAGACGTTTCATTACCTGGCTAGGTAACATCATCAGTGGCGACCTCCAAGTGAAGCGAAGCTGTTGTCTCCTGCTTTCTATTTATATCTTTCTCTTGGATGGGGTTCCTGGGGTTTGTGGTGATGTCATTTTCGTTTTCTGAGTTGATAGATGGCATAGATCTATGTATGTTTGTGGCGTTGTGGTTGGAGTGCCAGGCTCTAGGAATTTTCTGGCATATCTTTGCTTAGCCTGTCCCAGTTGAAATGGTGTTTTTTTTCATCCGTGTGTAGGGCTACGAGGGAGACAGGGTTGTGTCTTTTTGTGGCTAGCTGGTGTTTGTGTATCTTGGTGGCTAACTTTCTTCCTGTTTGTTCTACGTAGTGTTTGTGACAGTTGAAAATATGTTGCTGGTTAAAGCACAGCAGGTCAGGCAGCATCCAAGGAACAGGAAATTCGACGTTTCGGGCCGGAGCCCTTCATCAAGATGAAGGGCTCCGGCCCGAAACGTCGAATTTCCTGTTCCTTGGATGCTGCCCGACCTGCTGTGCTTTAACCAGCAACACATTTTCAGCTCTGATCTCCAGCATCTGCAGACCTCACTTTTTACTCGAAGTGTTTGTGACAGTCCTTGCATGGAATTTTGTAATTACGTTGGTTTTGTCCATGGGTTGTACTGGGTCTTTTAAGTTTGTTAGTTTTTAATTTGAGAGTGTTGGTGGGTTTGTGTGTACTAGGATTCGGAGGGGTCTTAGTAGTCTGGCTGTCATTACCAAACAAAGAAGTTTCAGAAAACAAACACATAGATCTAGATGCCATCTATCAACCCCTCAGAAAACGAACAGGAAATGACATCACAAACTCCAGGAACCCCATCCAGGAAAAAGATGTAAATAGAAAGCAGGAGACAACAACTTCGCTTCACTTGGAGGTTGCCACTGATGATGTTACCTAGCCAGGTAATGAAACATCTGGATATCAAACCTACAGCTCAACGAGCACATCTACACCCTAAATAACACGCTGCATAAATAAAAATTGTGTGAATTTAGCAGTGCCCTAGATAGCTTACAAACAACAAAGAACTTCTGAAATGCAGTTGCTTTTGTTTTTAAATTGTGGGATATTCAGCAGCCAATGTTTGCACAAAGCAAGGTTTCATACATAAGTGATGCGCATAACATGCCTTACTTCGGATCAGTGATCTTATGCTAAATATTCTGCACTGAGGAACTACATAACAGAAGGGTGAAAGAGAAAGCATTGGTGGAGAAATGCCTTTCCACATAAATTAGATACAAGGAATGATCCCAGTTTTGGATCTGGCAGGCCCAGGGCTAAGCTAACATCGACGATGGCAATTAGAAAGGAGTGCAAGCTGGGATGACAATGATTTTTATGAACGGATTCCAAAGTGGAATGGCTAACACATGAAAAGAATCTAAAGACTAACAATCATCAACTATGAATGTCTGTAAAATTGTTTTCTAAAAGAGAATTGACATTTTTAGGTCACAGGAAGCCGCTCCATAAAATTAATCCCTTCTCTGCCTGGTCAAAAGGATGCAGTGAGGTCCAATGTTTAGATCACTAACTTCAGTAAACTGCACCCTGAACTGCTGCTTCAAGAGCTGGTGCTGATTAGGTTGTCAGCTTCGTGCCATGGTTTCCCTAAATGGCCGGACTGTTCCAGAAAGACAGCATTATCTGCAGCAGAAAGATGTCACCTCCTCAACAGGGAGTAAATCACTTTTGAGGTTGACTGAGCAAGTGATAATGCCTCTGCATAAAAAAGGGAGGTGATCATCATGATTTGCAAATTTTACTTGTCACTTATTAACATAAGCCGAGAACTTGACCAGGTCTTGCTGCAGGAGGGAGTGTATGGACAGAAATAGGCCAGTTGGCCCTTTGAGCCTGCTCTGCCAATCAATATGATCATGGCTGATCTTTGTTATCTCAGAAATTGCAAACATTGTATAATTAGTCATTTTATACATGATTAATAAAAATGAAAAATTGAAACCTTCCATTTTCCTTTTAAATTTATAACCAGTCAAATCATGAGGTGACAAACAATTTAAAACAGATTCATCACATTACAGTAAAATATAAACAAATTTCAGTTCATTATTCCAAAAGAATGAGGGAAATGGTTTACCTGTTAAACAGTACGTTTCCAGATGAATGTTCTCTGGCTGACAATTGAAAGCTTCTGCAAATGAATGTAGCAGAAAGTCGAATATGTGCAACAAGTTTAACCAGAGTAATTTCAAGGAAGTAATCATGGTTTGCAGACCTTAAACTTATGTCCAAAATCATGAAGGAGATCTAAAGTTAAATCAGACAATCCGCCAACAAATTGTAGTATTAAGTTAGAGTGACAACATATCAGCCTTGAAATCAATGGAACTCACCAAAATACTAATGTTTGAGATAGTTCAAAGAAGCAGTAAGTGGTACAGTCTACATCAGTGAGCAATTTCTAAGCATGCCAGTGTTACAAGTTTTTAAAAACAGAGTACTCATTTATCAGAGAATTTCTAATATACTTGCGTGTTATGTTTCTCAACATCACAATGAACTTCTCTAACAATGAAAGAATTATGCAGATCAGAAAAATCCCCAATATAGATCTCATATCAATTTCAGTGATGCCTTTGTACCATTTGGAAATTTTTACACGTAGGATCTGGAAGAAACATGATTTTAGTTTGATGGTGGATTATAAAATGGATTCATGCAGAAGGAAAATTGGATCCAAAATTAGCTTAATGGCATGAAGTAAATGCTAATAGTTGACAGATACTTTTGTGACTGGAAGACTGTCCCCAGTAGCTCTACAGGACTCAGTATTAAGTCCCTTGCTTTTTGTAGTTTATAATAATTACTGAGACTCAAACAATAGGGGGCATAAATCAAGTAGTTTGCAGATGACAAAATTGGGTTGACAGTGAAAAGGGAAGCTTCAGGACTGCAGGAAAAACATAGATAGTTAGGTCTGTGGACAAAAAGGTGGAAGATGGAATTCAATCCAGAGAAATTGAAGCAATACATTTTGGGAGGTGCTAAGGAATACACAATCACTAAGATGATTCTGAAGGAGCAAAGGGATTTGGAAGGGCAAATCCACAGATCCTTGAAGGTAGCAGGATAGGTTGAGGAGGTAGTTAAGGCAGTGTATGCCATTCGTTCTATATGAAACACAAACTTGCCTAATTGTGGCTTCAACAAAAACTCCATTTTCCAAAAAGCACAAGAGTTTTGGAGTATTTGTGGAGCACGGCAGAGTCATGGGCTTTTTTCCCCAAAAGAAAGCTGAAGGACTTAACATGTGAAGGGAAAGTGCACTCCTTAACGGATACTGGCACAAAAAGGAGACCAGGGAACAAGTGGAGGATGCAAAAGGAGACACAAGGGATATGTTCAATTAGTTACAGACAATCAAAGAAGATTGATATGTTTGGTCTACCAGTCAGTCAGGTGCTTAGGAGCAGAAGGAAGATGCTGCGGCAGCAGAGGTTTTTTTTTGTGACCAGTCTGCCAACAGGACTCAGATGTTCTGATGAGCTGAGAAAGGCCAGGATGCTGCCTTTGAATTGGAGATAGAGGAGTAGCCATATAAAATGTCTCTGTACAACTGAAGTGTTGCTGCTGGAGACCTACTGAAGTCCCAGAAACCATCTGGTAACTGAAAATGCATATCATCCTACAAACATAAGAGTAAAGGAAGCCCAGAAACAGTATTTGCTTGGTGCAGCTGAGAAGGATTGCAGCACAGAGAAATACAAGGGCAGTGGTAACTCTGAAGTCTTATAAAAAGCTGCTATTAGAGTCATAGAGATGTACAGCATGGAAACAGACCCTTCAATCCAACCTATCCACGTCGACCGGATATCCCAACCCAATCTAGTCCCACCTGCCAGCACCCAGCCCATATCCCTTCAAACCCTTCTATTCATATACCCATCCAAATGCCTCTTAAATGTTACAATTGTACCAGCCTCCACCACTTCCTCTGGCAGCTCATTCCATACACGTACCACTCTCTGCCTGAAAAAGTTGCCCCTTAGGTCTCTTTTATATCTTTCTCCTCTCACCCTAAACCTATGCCCTCTAATTCTGGACTCCCCAACCCCAGGGAAAAGATTTTGTCTATTTATCCTATCCAAGCCCCTCATAATTTTGTAAATCTCTATAAGATCACTCCTAAGCCTCCGAAGCTCCAGGGAAAACAGCCCCAGCTGTTTTCAGTCTCTCCCAACCCTGGCAACATCCTTGTAAATCTTTTCTGAACCCTTTCAAGTTTCACGACATCTTTCCAATACAAAGGAGACCAGAATTGCACGCAATATTCCAACAGTGACCTACACAATCTCCTGTACGGCCGCAAATGACCTCCCAACTCCTGTACTCAATATTCTGACCAATAAAGGAAAGCATACCAAACGCCTTCTTCACTCTCCTATCTACCTGTGACTCCACTTTCAAGGAGCTAAGAACCTGCACTCCAAGGTCTCTTTGTTCAGCAACACCCCCTAGAACCTTACCATTAAGTGTAGAAGTCCTGCTAAGATTTGCTTTCGCAAAAAGCAGCACCTCACATTTATCTGAATTAAATTCCATCTGCCACTTCTCAGCCCACTGGCCCAGATCCTGTTGTAATCTGGAGGTAATCCTCTTCGCTGTCCACTACACCTCCAATTTTGGTGTCATCTGCAAACTTACTAACTGTACCTCTTACGCTCACATCCAAATCATTTATGTAAGTGACAAAAAGTAGAGGACCCAGCACCAATCCTTGTGGCACTCCACTGGTCACAGGCCTCCAGTCTGAAAAACAACCCTCCACCTCTTCTACCTTTGAGCTAGTTCTGTATCCAAATGGCTAGTTCTCCCAGTATTCCGTGAGATCTAACCTTGCCAACCAGTCTCCACAGGGAACCTTGTCGAACGTTTTACTGAAGTCCATATAGATCACATCTACTGCTCTGCCCTCATCAATCCTCTTTGTTATTTCTTCAATAAACTCAATCAAGTTTGTGAGACATGATTTCCCACACATAATGCCATGTTGACTATCCATAATCAATACTTGCCTTTCCAAATACATGTGCATCCTGTCCCTCAGGATTCCCTCCAACAACTTGCCCACCACTGAGGTCAGGCTCACAGGTCTATAGTTCCCTGGCTTGTCTTTACCGCCCTTCTTAAACAGTGGCACCATGTTTGCCAACCTGCAGTCTTCTGGCACCTCACCTGTGACTATCGATGATACAAATATCTCAGCAAGAGGCCTAACAATCACTTCTCTAGCTTCCCACAGAGTTCTTGGGTACACCTGGTCAGGTCCTGGGGAATTATCTACCTTTATGCGTTTCAAGACATCCAGCACTTCCTTCTCTGAAATATGGACATTTTGCAAGGTGTCACCATTAATTTCCCTACAGTCTATATCTTGCATATCCTTTTCCACAGTAAATAATGATGCAAAATATTCATTTAGTATCTCCACCATTTTCTGTGGCTCCACACAAAGGCCGCCTTGCTGATCTTTGAGGGGCCCTATTCTCTCCCTAATTACCCTTTTGTCCTTAATATATTTATAAAAACTCATTGGATTCTCCTTAATTCGATTTGCCAAAGCTATCCAATATCCCTTTTTTGGCCTCCTGATTTCTCTCTTAAGTATACTCCAACTTTCTTTATACTCTAAGGATTCACTCGATCTATCCTGTCTACACCTGACATATGCTTCCTTCTTTTTCTTAACCAAACCCTCAATTTCTTCATCCAGCATTCCCTATACCTACCAGCCTTCCCTTTCACCCTGACAGGAATATATTTTCTCTGGATTCTTGTAATCTCATTTCTGAAGGCTTCCCATTTTGCAGCCGTCTCTTTACCTGTGAACATCTGCTTCCAATCAGCATTCGAAAGTTCTTGTCTAATACCGTCAAAATTGGCCTTTCTCCAATTTAGAACTTCAACTTTTAGATCTGGTCTATCCTTTTCCATCACTATTTTAAAACGAATAGAATAATGGTCACTGGCCCCAAAGTGCTCCCCAACTGACACCTCAGTCACCTGCCCTGCCTTATTTCCCAACAGTAGGTAAAGTTTTGCACCTTCTCTAGTAGGTACATCCACATACTGAATCAGAAAATTGTCTTGTACGCACTTAAGAAATTCCTCTCCATCTAAACCTTTAACACTATGGCAGACCCAGTCAATGTTTGGAAAGTTAAAATCCCCTACCATAACTATCCTATTATTCTTATAGATAGCCGAGATCTCCTTACAAGTTTGTTTCTCAATTTCCCCCTGACTATTAAGGGGTCTATAATACAATCCCAATAAGGTGATCATCCCTTTCTTATTTCTCAGTTCCACCCAAATAACTTCCCTGGATGTATTTCCAGGAATATCCTCCCTCAGCCCAGCTGTAATGCTATCCCTTATCAAAAATGCCACTCCCCCTCCTCTCTTGCCTCCCTTTCTATTCTTCCTGTAGCATTTGTATTCTGGAACATTAAGCTGCCAGTCCTGCCCATCCCTGAGCCATGTTTCTGTAATTGCTATGGTATCCCAGTCCCATGTTCCTAACCATGCCCTGAGTTCATCTGCTCAGCCCCTTGCATTGAAATAAATGCAATTTAATTTATTAGTTCTACTTTGTCCCTGCCTGCCCTGTTTGACTCACTTCTGTTCTCAACTTTACCAGTCTCAGATTGATATCTTTCCTCATCATCTCCCTGAGTCCCACCAACACCCCCCCCCCCACTAGTTTAAATCCTGAAAATGTGTTGTTGGAATACCGCAGCAGGTCAGGCAGCATCCAAGGAGCAGGAGAATCGATGTTTCAGGCATGAGCCCTTCTTCAGGAATCCTGAAGAAGGGCTCAAGCCCGAAATGTCGATAAAAATTCCTGAAGGACTCATGTCCGAAATGTTGATTCTCCTGCTCCTTCGATGCTGCCTGACCTGCTGCGCTTTTCCAGCAACACATTTTCAGCTCTGATCTCCAGCATCTGCAGTTCTCACTTTCTTCTAGTTTAAATCCTCCCAAGCAGTTCTAGCAAATTTCCCTTCCAGTATATTAGTCCCCTTCCAATTTAGGTGCAATCCATCCTTCTTGTACAGATCACTTCTACCCCAAAAGAGATTCCAATGATTCAAAAATGTGAATCCTTCTCCCATACACCAGCTCCTCAGCCATGCATTCATCTGCTCTATCCTCCTATTCCTCAGTAGCTCGTAGCACTGGGAGTATTCCAGATATTACTACCTTTGAGGACCTCCTTTTTAAGTTTCTGCCTAACTCTCTGTAATCTCCCTTCAACCTTTCCCCTTCCTATGTTGTTGGTTCCAATGTGGACAATGACCTCCTGCTGGCCCCTCTCCCCCATGAGAACATTTTGCACCCTCTCAGAGACATCCTTGATCCTGACACCAGGGAAACAACACACCATTCTGCTTTTTCTCTGCTGGCCACAGAAACGTCTGTCTGTACCTCAGACTACAGAATCCCCTAACACAATTGATCTCTTGGAACCCGACGTACCCCTCGTTGCATTAGAGCCGGTCTCAATACCAGAAACTTGGCTGTTCGTGCTACATTCCTCCGAGAGTCCATCACCATTTTCCAAACCAGCATACCTGTTTGAAATCGGTATATCGACAAAAGACTCCTGCCCTAGGTGCCGACCCCTCTAACCCTTCCTGGAGTTAACCCATCTACGTGACTGTATCTGAGACTTTCCCCCTTCCTATAACTGCCGTCCATCACATACTGTTGCTGTTGCAAATTCCTCATCGCTTCTATCTGTCTCTCCACCGATCCACTCGATCTGATAAGATTCGCATCCAACAGCATTTAAGGCAGATATAATCTGCAGTAACCCTTAAACTTTCTTTAAACTCCCACATCTGACAAGAAGTATATATCACTGCAAAGGCCATTTTTGCTCCTTCACAATCTACAGACCCAGAAAATAACACCGTCTTATTCCTTGACAAAATACTGCACCAGGTTAAATTAATAGCTGTGGCTTATATTTTAAGTTTAATCAAGAGACTTATCTCCAAAAACATATAATCAAGAAAGAACCCACTGTACTCACTAATACAGCCTTTCTCTTGGACAGTCTTAAAACAACAATTAACTTATCTGATTCTGTGCTGTGAACTTCGCCCAACAGTTCCTCCAAGATTAGTTGTGAAATTCACTGTTTGTTAATTTTCCCAGATGCACTTCAATGTCCAGCGACACATGAATTCAAAAACAGCAAAGGCAGAAACTGTGCAGGCTCTCTCTCTCTCTCTTGCACTGTCCTCACCATGTGCTTCCTTTGTCTGCTCTTCTCCCTTTCAAAACTGCTGTTATTTTGACTTTTTTTCCAAAGTTCTAAAAGAATGCAACAGCATATAAAACAATAATTGCTGCTCCTGGAATTTGAGGAAACAACCTCCAGCACCTAAGATACCTCAAAAAAAAAGATACCTCAAAAAAAAGGAGCAGCTCTTACAGCCAGAAATTTTTCCCATCCTCCATCTATTGTGCCAGTATTTAGCAGACATTCATGGTTGGTGTTTGTGGCAATTTTTAGGTTCTTTATGTGTGTTAGCTATTCCACTTTGGAACTTTTTCATTAAAAAAAATCACTGATTGTTGGAAAATATTCAGCCTTGAGTCCAGTTACTAGTGGTGTGCCACAAGGATCTGTTTTGGGACCACTGCTGTTTGTCATTTTTATAAATGACTTGGATACAGGTATCGGTGGGTGGGGCAGTAAATTTGCAGATGACACTAAAGTTAATGGAGTGGTGGACACTGTGGAAGAATGTTGCAGATTGTAGGGGGACTTGGATAAACTGCAGAATTGGGCTGAGGGGTGGCAAATGGAGTTCAATGCAAATAAATGTGAGGTGATTCACTTTGGGAAGAATAACAGGAAGGCAAGCAGAAGGTCTGCTGATGTTGGTGAACTTATTGCAAGTCAATTAAATCAGAAAATATTCTTTATCTGAGACAGGAGACAAATTTCACCACCTCCTTTAGGATGGGCAAACATTTTGGCCAGAGGGCCACAGCCCAGGAGTAGGAAGTTTATGGAAAGCTAGCTGCAAACCATCAGGACATCATCCCAGAAAGCATTTGGAGAGCATTTTTACCTTCCATGGATATAAAACTTCCCAGTGTTTCATAGAAACATTAAAAGAAGAAATGACAAATATAATATCATACAGCACAGGAACAGGCCCTTCAGCCTGTGCTGATTCCTAATCCTCATTTAGACATGTTATTTATTGCCCACATACAGTACCTATTCCTCAGTTCGCCTCACGTTCATATGTCTATCAAAAATGCCATCACGGCCACTGGCAGTGCATTTCAGGCCCTAAAACCCTCTTGTCTGAAAAATGTTTCCTGCATTTCTCCCCTTAAATTTCCCCCTCTCACTTTGAACTTGTGCCCTCTTATGGTTGAACTTTCTACACTGGGGAAAAAGCCTCTCAATTTTGTAGATCTCTATCAGGTCACCCCCTCAGCCTCTGTCTTTCCAGTGAAAACAATCCCAAGTTTATCCAACCTCTCCTCATAACTAAAATCCTCCAGATCAGACAACATCCTGGAAATTCCTCTCTACACCCTCTCCAAAACATCCATGGTGATACACAACTGCATGCAATATTCCAAATGTGACCTATTAAAAGTTTTATATAGCTGTAAGATAACTTGCCAATTTTTATATTCAATGCCCTGGCCGATGAAGGTAAGTGTGCTGGATACCTTCTTGACCACCTGTGTTGCCACTTGCAGGGATCTGTGGACAAGTATGCCCAAATCCCTCCATAAGTCAATTCTCCTAAAACTTCTGCCATTATTGTATAATTCAGCACCTGAATTTGATCTTCCAAAATGCATTACCTCACATTTGTCCAGATTAAACTTCATCTGCTATCTATATCCAGCTGTATCCTTTGACAATCCTCCTCACTATCTGCAACTCCACCAATTTTTGGTGTCATCCGCAAGCTTAATAATCAGACCACCTACATTTTCCTCCAGATCATTTATATATGTGACAAATAACAAAAGGTTCCAGCTCTGATCCCTGCGGAACGCCACTAGCTATTGATATCCATTCCAAGAAGTACCCTGCCACCGCTACCGTCTCTCTTCGATGACAAAGCCCGTTTTGTATCCATCTAGCCAGATTATCTCAGATCCCACGAGACTCTACCTTCCATACCAACAAGCCTGCCACGAGATACCTTATCAAATAGGAAACATGTGGATTCTTTGGAGAGAGCTCAGAGGAGGTTTACCAGGATGCTGCCTGGACTGGAGGGCTTATCTTATGAAGAGAGGTTGACTCAGCTCAGACTTTGGAGAAAAGGAGGAGGAGAGGGGACCTAATTGAGGTATACAAGATAATGAGAGGCATAGATAGAGTCGATAGCCAGAGACTATTTCCTTGGGCTGAAATGGCTAACATGAGGGGTCATAGTTTTAAGCTGGTTGGAGAAAGGTATAGAGGGGATGTCAGAGGCGGGTCCTTTACACAGAGAGTTGAGAGAGCATGGACTGCGTTGCCAGCAGCACTTGTGGAAACAAAGTCATTGGGGACATTTAAGAGACTGCTGGACATGCATATGGTCACAGAAATTTGAGGGTGCGTACATGAGGATCAATGGTCGGCACAACATCGTGGGCTGAAGGGCCTGTTCTGTGCTGTACTGTTATATGTTCTATATTCTAAACGCTTGACTAAAGTCCATTTCAATAACATCCACTGCCCTTCCCTCATCAATCATTCCTGTCACCTCTTCAAAAAACTCAATCAAGTGGATGAGACATGACCTTCCCCACACAAACCCATGCTGCCTATCACTAACAAATCCATTCACTTCCAAATCTGAATAAATTCTGTCTCAGTATCTTCTCCTACCGCTTCCCATCACTAACATCAGGCTCATTTGCTTGAAATTACCTTGATTATCTGTTTTCTTTCTTAAACAAAAAGAACAATATTAGCCATTCTCCAGTTCTCTGGAACTTGGGATGCAAAGATATCCCATAAGGCCCAGATATTTGTATTGCCTCTCTCAGTATCCGGACTTGTCAAATTTAATGTACTTCGAGACACCCAACAGTTCCTTCTTATTTGTGTTGACCTGCCCGAGAGTATTCACACATCTTTCCCTAACCTCAACATCCCCCATGTGCCTCCGTCTGAATACTGATGCAATATCTTCATTAAGGATCTCGTTCATTTCCTCTGACTCCACACATAACCTTCCTCTGTTACCCTTGAGTGGTCCGACTCTTTCCCTAGCTACCCTCTTGCTCTTTATGTGTGTATAAAATGTTTTGGGATTCTCCCCATTTGAGCCTCTTCTGACTTTCTCAATATTCTTCAAGGGGTGGCTCAGTGGTTAGCACCAGGGATCCAGGTGACTTGGGTGACTGTCTGTGTGGAGTTTGCACGTTCTCCCGGTGTCTGTGTGGATGCTCCAATTTCCTCCCACAATCCAGACTAAATTGCCCATAGTGTTCAGGGATGCGTAGCTTTGGTGCATTAGTCAGGGTACATATTGGGTAGGAGAATGGGTCTGGGTAGGTCACACTACAGTGTGGACTTGCTGGGCCAAAGGGCCTATTCCCACACTGTAGGGATTCTATGATTTTGTCTGTTTTTCATTGCCTAGAACTTACGGATGCTTCCTTTTTTTTTTAAGAAGACTGATAATATCCCCACCGAAGGTTTCCCGAATCCTGCCATTTCTTTTGTTCAATTTCACGAGATTATGCCTATCTTGCTTTCCAATCAGCTGGTCCTTAAAAGACCTCCCACATCAGATGCTGCTGTCACTTGATGGGTCACCCCTCGTCAATATCTAAAATGGAATATTTGTTTGACAGGGGGATAAACTGACTAAAGGTTTAACCAAAGAGATAGCCTCCTCCGAGGTCATAAAGACTGGAGAGAACTGGAGGAAAACCCAGAGCTTTGGACCTAAACAGATGAAGACACTGTGGCCATTGAGAGGCAGGACAGAATAAGTGCTCAAGAGGCGAGACAGAGTTTGAAGAACTCAAAGTTCTCCGAGGGTTGCAAGGCTACAGGAGATTTTAATAGAAAAGAATTATAAGTCGCAAGAAATCTCTTGTGGGAAGTCACAACGGCAAAAGAGAAAATTAGGAAAAGTATTTTCACAACTGTAATCTTATCAAGCAGAAAGATAACCACAAAACCAAGGAACAAAAGAAAGATAATGTATATAATGTTCATTTTTAACTGTATTTTACACTTTCAACTATCATATTGCTCTTTTTCTTTCCTGTTTCTCTCACAGCATTATCACAAGACATTACCATTGCTACACCAGCAAATAAATAGCTAAATTCCCAAATATCTCAACCGTAAAATACTGGATTAAAACCTACCAAGAAGTTCAAGAGTGAGTCTGTGAGACAACGACCTTTCATCAATGAATCCCCCAACAAGGTGAACCTCATACCTAAAAAACACAAAAGTACAGTAATTTCACCGGTTTTTTTTGAAGAAACTATATAATCAATAAGATCTTCCCCCCTAATCAAACATTAACATGCTTTACACCATAGAACATTACAGCACAGTACAGGCCCTTCGGCCCTTGATATTGGGCCAGCCTGTGAAACCAATCGAACCTGCGCTATTCCATTATCTTCACACCACGTTCACTCAGGAAAGCAATCCAGAAATATACCTTTTTAGTCATGCATGGTCTTAACATAAATTTACAAAACAGTAAAAATGTGGATGAAACATTAAAGATATTTGACAATCAAGTCAAGGTGATGTTCAGCTCCTGTCTAGAGAGGCTTCAAGCAAGCTGGATTGCATCCTTCATGATACTTTCCCTTAATTAATCTTTTGTTTTACTTCTCAGTCTCCTCTGAACTACATTAAAACTGAGGTGCAATGCTGCTCAAGGAAGTACACTTCTGCTCATCCACCCTCTGCAAAGATATTGTTAGTCTTTCACCATATCACGTATCTGTACTGTGCAATTTAAGCTGACATGAAAATGCATTAATTATTGTTCTTTCCAGAATTACAATATTTTAAACAGTTTCAAGCTGAATAAATACTAAATGCAGAAGATTAGGTCACAATAGATCTTTTATTAATCACAATGTCAAACATTCCACAATTTCCTCTTTATCAAATTGATTCCTGAAAATTTTGCTCTAGTGAACTATTTATAATTGAATGAAAGTGTGTTGGCAATGCATAGGCACTGTATGATAATGAAAATCTATACCAACCTACACTTTATAGCAGCCTGGCTGCTGATTGGCAACATGTTGTCTGGCCCAAAGCTAATATTCTTCAGGTGACTTGACACAGTCACAATGAGGAGGGCAGGGTGTCCACATAACTTAACTATACATGCCCTATAATTATTCTCTCGATCAATTTGAAGATTAAAAGACTGAATGGAAGTGGGTAACAAAATCCGTAGGATGAGCAAGTAAATATTCAAACTTGAATCCATTCAAAAACATTGGAAAAAGATAATGTTGTCAAGGAGAATACCGAGAAACAGGCTACTAGACTAGATGGGATTGAGGTTCACAAGGAGGAGATGTTAGCAATTCTGGAAAGTGTGAAAATAGATAAGCCCCCCTTGGATGGATGGGATTTATCCTAGGATTCTCTGAGAAACCTAATCGGAAATTGCAGAGACTTTGGCTTTGATCATCAGTGGTTAGCACTGCTGCCTCACAGCGCCAGAGACCCAGGTTCAACTCCCACCTCAGGCGACTGACTGTGTGGAGTTTGCACATTCTCCCCGTGTCTGCATGGGTTTCCTCCGGGTGCTCCAGTTTCCTCCCACAGTCCAAAGATGTGCGGGTCAGGTAAATTGGCCATGCTAAATTGCCCGTAGTGTTAGGTAAGGGGTAAATGTAGGGGTATGGGTGGGTTGCGCTTCGGCGGGTCGGTGTGGACTTGTTGGGCCGAAGGGCCTGTTTCCACACTGTAAGTAAGTAATCTAAAGAATGTTGTCATCATTGTCTACAGGAATAGTGCAAGACTGGAGGTTAGCAAATGTTGTCCCCCTGTTCAAAAAGGGGAGTAGAGACAACCCTGTTAATTATAGACCAGTGAACCTTACTTCGGCTGTGGATAAAGTGTTAGAAAAGGTTAAAAGGAGATAGGATTTAAAATGATCTAGAGAGGAATTAGTTGCTTAGGGATAGCCAACAGTTTTGTGAATGGTAGGTTATGCCTCACAAACCTTATTGAGTTCTTTGAAAAAGTGTCCAAACAGGTAGATGAGGGTAAAGCGGTTGATGTGGTACATATGGATTTCAGTAAGTGTTTCATAAGGTTCTCCATGGTAGGCTATTGCACAAAATGCAGAGGCATGGAATGGAGGGTGATTTAGCAGTTTGGAGATTGGCTAGCTGAAAGATGACAGAGAGTGCTGGTTGATGGAAAATATTCATCCTGAAGTTCGGTTAGTAGTGGTGTACCGCAAGGATCTGTATTGAGGCCTCTGCTGTTTGTATAAATGACCTGGATGAGAGCACAGAAGGATGGGTCAGTAAATTTGCAGATGACACTAAGGTCGGTGGAGTTGTGGATAGCGTTGAAGCATGTTGCAGGTTACAGGGGACATAGACAAGCTGCAGAGCTAGGCTGAGAGGTGGCAAATGGAGCTTCATGCCGAAAAGTGTGGGGTGATTCACTTTGGAAGGAGCAACAGGAACACATAGTACTGGGCTAATGATAAGATTCTTGGTGGTGTAGATGAGCTGAGAGATCGCTGTATCCATGTACATAGATCCCTGAAAGTTGCCACGCATGTTGATAGGGTTGTTAAGAAGGCATACGGTGTGTTAGCTTTTATTGGTAGAGGCACAGCTGTATAAAACCCTGGTGTGGCCACACTTGGAGTATTGTATATAAGTTCTGGTCACTGCATTATAGGAAGGATGTGGAAGCTTTGGAAGTGGTTCAGAGGAGATTTTCTAGGATGTTACCTGGTATAGCGGGAAGGTCATGAGGAAAGGCTGAGGGACTTGAGGGTGCTTTCATTAGAGGGAAAATTGAGAGGTGACTTAATTGAGACATATAAGATAATCAGAGGGTTAGAAAAGATTGACAGTGAGAGCCTTTTTCATTGGATGGTGATGGCTAGCATGAGGGCTGACAGATATTGGAGAGATGTCAGAGGTAGTTTCTTTACTCAGTGTGGTAGGGGCATGGAACACCCTGCCTGCAACAGTAGTAGACTCACCAACTTCAAGGGCATTTAAATGGTCATTGGACGAAAATGGAATAGCGTAGAATAGATAGGCTTCAGATTGGTTCCACAGATAGAACATCACAGTGTAGTACAGGCCTATGTTCTCTATTAATCAAGATAATTCTAACTAAAATCAATGTTACCGACTTTCATCACAGCCGCAACAGTTAAAATTATCTTGCAAATCCACTTTAAGCAATCCTAAGGGGGAAAGACAGTCCTATTCATCATTTCACTTTGGATCGGTTGGATATCCAATTTTCTCATTCTCAACCCAACCTGGAATTTTGCATCTTTCCAAAAGGACTATTCTTTCTCTGAAACCTTATTACAGGAGCAGATAGACCGGAAATTATAGCAACAAAGTCAGCATGGTTCTCAAATATAAAAGCTGACATGTTGACAGATATCCATTATTCACCGATTGAAACGTAGCTATTAGGTGAAATGATTCAGGAAGTGAAGACCTGCCCTCATTAGCAGGTCATAGTGCAGTGCACTGAGAACTTACCTTCCAGAATCACATCCTACTGACAAGGACTTCACCGCATTTAACATTAAAGACACTGTCACTTCTGTATCTGTTCCATCACAATGTCCCAAACTTGTAGCCCCACTCCCTAAAAATGAATCCAAATAATGAACATAAATAAAGAACAGAATGTATAGTTGTAACTACATGAAGGAAATGCGCAGTTGACTGGAAGGGTGGTAGAAGAGGAAAATTCAGCTATGGACAACAGAGCTGAGAGCCATCCAGTGTTTATATTGTTATAATCCCAATTTATGTTTCTACTGGACAAATCATACACCAGAATGAACCCTAGCTTGATAGGTCATATCTTGCCTTCTTTTAGAATGGTGGGTTTTGACTGAAGAGATGTGCAAATAAGGTAGCAGATTTGGTTTTAACAAATTAATGGAAGTTTATGACACAAAACAAACAATGAAATAAACCAAAAAAACTTTACAAATATAACATACAAATATTTCAAAACATATAGCAAAACAAAGTCCCATCTGCTTACCAATACCATCATTTTACAGCAACTCACAAATCAGGGAAATTTTAGTTATAGAGCTGTACAGCACGGAAACAGACCCCTCAGTCTAACTCATCCAAGCTGACCAGTTATCTAGATAAATCTAATCCTATTTGCCAGCATTTAACCCATATCCTTCTAAATCCTTCCTATTCATATACCCATCCAGATACTTTTTACATGTTGTAATTGTACCATTTCTTCCGGCAACTCATTCCATATATGCACTACCCTATGTGTGAGAAAGTTGCCCTTTAGGTCCCCTTTAAATCTTTCCCCTCTCTTTTCTTTAACTACTCTGAATGATCTCATAGCAGCATATGGTACAGAAGAGGCCCATCAGCTCATTAAGTCTATACCAGTTCCACATTCCTACACTTGGCTCATAGCCTTGAATATTACAACACTTTAAGTGCTCATCCAAGTACTTTTTAAAAGCTGGTGAGATTTCCCCTTCAGCCATCCTCCCAGATAGTGCATTCTAGACACCCAGCACCCTCTGGATGAAAACAAGTTCTTCAAGTCCCCTCTGAACCTCCTGCCTTTCACTTGAAAATTATGTTCCCTTGTTACTCAGCTGCTTCCTATCCATCCTCTTCCTGTCCCTCATAATCTTATATATATTTTTACCTTTTTGTCCTAAGAGACTTCAAACTGTCCAACTGCTCTCCAAACTCTGAGGTTTTCTCAACTAAATTCAATCCTTCAATGTCCTTCAATGTTTTCTCTCTCCAGTTGTAAAGACCCCAATATAAATAAACTTCTACGGGGCACTTATCAGTTTAAAATCATGATTGCATAAAGACGGATATAGTTGATTTTCAAAAAACCTTCACATATAGTGGACCATTTGCCAGTAGTTTAAAGATTAAACTCTAAAAATGACATAAGACCATAAGACATAGGAGTGGAAGTAAGGCCATTCGGCCCATCGAGTCCACTCCGCCATTCAATCATGGCTGATGGGCATTTCAACTCCACTTACCTGCGTTCTCCCTGTAGCCCTTAATTCCTCAAGCCAACAAGAACCTATCAATCTCGGCCTTGAAGACATTTAGCGTCCCGGCCTCCACTGCACTCTGTGGCAATGAATTCCACAGGCCCACCACCCTCTGGCTGAAGAAATGTCTCCGCATTTCTGTTCTGAATTGACCCCCTCTAATTCTAAGGCTATGTCCACGGGTCCTAGTCTCCTCGCCTAATATAAACAATTTCCTAGCATCCACCCTTTCCAAGCCATGAATCCATACAACTCATACATCTTCCATTACATTCGCTGAGAGTGCATGCATGTCTCTGTATATAACTGTGAATATTCAGCAAGGACAGCAAAGTCATACAAGATACCTCCAATGACTAAAAAACATGTTCAGGTTGCTCTTTACACAGAGTGATGAGACTGGAGAACTTGTTCCAAGGAGCATTTAAGATGAGCAGCACTAATACATTTAAGAGGAATCTAGGTAAACACAGAGTCATTGAGAGGTACAGCATGGAAACAGACCCTTCAGTTCAACTCATCCATGCCGACAGATATCCTAACATAATTTAGCCCCATTTTCCAGCACTTGGCCCATATCCCTCTAAACCCTTCCAATTCATATATGCCTCCAGATGCCTTTTAAATACAGTAATTGTATCAGTCTCCACCACTTCTACTGGCAGTTCATTATATACACACCACCCTCTGTGTGAAAAAGTTGCCCCTTAGGTCCCTTTTAAATCTTTACCCTCTCATCCTAAACCTATGGTCTCTAGTTCTGGACTCCCCCACCCCAGGAAAAGACCTTGTCTATTTACCTTATCCATGCCAATCATGATTTTGTAAACTTCTAAAAAGGTCCCCCTCAGCTTTTGACACTCCAGAGAAAACAGTCCCTGCCTATTCAGCCTCCCCTCGTAGGTCAAATCCTCCAACCCTGGCATGAAGGAGAAAAGAACAGAAATTTGTGTTTTTCAGGTTAGATGTTCCAAGACCAGAGGAAGTTCATGAGGAGCATAAGTACGAATAAGTTGGGCTGACTGGCCTGCTCCATGCATACATTCTATGTAAATCCACTCTTTAGATTCATGCTTTTATTTTGCCTCATGGCATTTTTTTGAGAGTGTGGTTGGCACCTACACAATTGTACCACAATCCTCAGGAAGAGAAAGAGCAGAAAATACAAATTAAAGGAGATTTCATGTATTTATGATGGATGTGATTACGTATTTGATGCCAGCACATTTTTGAAATATCTGTTGTGGTTCTGTTCGCCGAGCTGGGAATTTGGGTTGCAGACGTTTCGTCCCATCTAGGTGACATCCTAGCTCGGCGAACAGAACCACAACGAGCACCCGAGCTACAAATCTTCTCATAAATTTTGAAATATCGTCTAAAGGTTATGAAGGTAATTAGTACCCTACTTTACATCATCTAGATTCCATCTCCAAAGGGCAGTTTGGATGTGGGATTAGAAGATGGAAGGAAAAAAAATAAATAAAAAGCAGTAAAGGAGTCATCTAATTGTTTTTTAAAAAACCTTCTAAAAAAACCAATTATTTGCCAAATTAAATCCCCAAAAAGCTACTTGTACTGCTATTTGGTTTTAAAACTGCAGAATTTCACAAACTGAAAAATTGTAGCCATTTTGGCTTGTTTGAATGGAGACATCCGACCACATTATTCCACACAATGAATCTTCAAGCTCTAACAAATATCAATTAACTGCTCAGTTGCACCACTGTAAAGCATTTCTCGTTACCTGAGTGTCGCAGAACTACCATGTGGCAAGTGGTTGCATCTTCTGTACCAAGTATAGACACAGAACCTGTCGTTAAAGAAATGCAAAAAAATGTTGGTCAACATCTTTGCATTTTACAATAAAATATGCTTTCATTACCTGTGCGCTCCCATCTCTGCTCCAAGAGCTCAATGGAAATTTTACTTTCTTTGAATTTGAAGTAAATCACCCATGCTGTATCCTGACAATAAAGAATCACACAAGAGTGATACCAAATTAGTCACAGCATTGTATAAATAAAATACACCATTCATGCCCAAGAACATTTCTCATGTTTTAAGCTAACTGTCCATGCCTAATTTAAGTTCTTATCTTGACCTGCTTGGCATAATATACAATGTTACTGTGCACTTGTAAGTAGCTGAGCTTGTCTTGCCATTTAAACGTTCACAACTTGGTGAGCTTGTTTATCTTTTTATAGTTGACTTTGGATCATAAGCAAATGTATTCCTATTTGGCAAAAGTCCATAAAATTGTTCCCGGGATAAGGATGCAAGCTACCAATCATTAATTTCTTTCATCCTCCTGGTACAACCTCTATTTTCAGTCCCTCAAGTCCAAGAGATGAACACTTAAGAATATCTGGCCACAGAAATGGATTAACCATCCATTATTAGAACTGGGCAGGATCACATCAAGTGGTATCCAGCCTCACTCTCCTCTATCAATGCAACCCACTTTTGTTGACACTGCTTAGAAAAAAAGTAATTTGACTTTTTTTTTAGTATTAAATGTATCATTTAACCTTCCCCTATGCCCTTTATATTTGTTATTTACTTGGATGCAAATAATTCTTGGAGGTTTTTGTCAGGAAGGTGGAGATCAACCATTTAGCTCTCTGCTCTCATCCACTTATCCATCCCCCACTAATCTCTCCACCCTGGAGTGTCCCTGCCACCATTCCTGATGAAGGGCTTTTGCCCGAAACGTCGATTTTCCTGCTCCTCAGATGCTGCCTGACCTGCTGCGCTTTTCCAGCACCACTCTAACTAAAAACTCTGGTTTCCAGCATTGACAGTCCTCACTTTTACCCACTTATCCATCAAGCCAAATCCCTCAAGATTTTAACTGCACTCGGTCAGGATCCATGGCATTTATACAGCACCATGTGCCCTCAGGACACTGCACAGCACTTTGCAACCTATCAATTTACTTTGAAGTACAATTGTTGTGTAGGATATGGCCAGTCTGTGCTTAGTGACGTTTTTTATACTACATCAGTACTTCGTTGTGTACAAAGCATTTTGAGAATGTTTGAGATTGTGAAAGGAGGCACATAAATAAGGTTCTTCCTTTTTTTTCCCAAGAAGTTGCACTCATTCTTGTTATGATGAAAGTGCGCAAGACAATATTTTATAGTGTTTAAAATTGCCAGGAAATTGAAAAATGGATAGACCATATAAAACAGTAATGCACACAACTACAAGGCAAATAAGTCTCCACCTAAACTTAATTCATGGAATAACTCTTTCAAATGTTTGTTGATTAACTGCCAAGTACAACTAGGGACAGACCACAAATACAGTCCTAGACAGCAACTGCTACATCCCCCGAATGTACAAAATAAACCCAGTACACTAAATTGACCCCATTAACTTCAAAGGGCAACTGGATCATCTCCACGTGGTATGGCTAATGGACAAATCACTGGCAAAATTCCTTATCCTCATTTTTGTAACTTCATCTTCAATATGTAAAATACAGCAATACCTACCATCCTGAGGAGTTGTTGCTGCAAATTCTCTTTGATGAACATACAAAAGCCCTTTACGATCTATCTTGCGCACTGGTTTAGATTGGAGAGATTTTGCAGTTTCCTAGAAAAACAGGCAGAGCTTGAACTTACAGCAGTAAAATGTTGACCTCACATGAAAAACAATTAAAAAAAAGCGAAATTTAAAAGGTGCTTGTTAGAATAATTAGCAATTATATCTTTGACTGTCTTCAAATTTGTTTTGTTCTCTGGCAAAGATTTATCTAAACATTAACAGATAAATAAAAAGTACCTTTTGGGTGGTAAAAAGGCAGAATTTGAATTCTTTTAATTTCCACAGTCCTTCTACTAATGATGCTACTGAGCAGAGCTTAAATTTTGTGCTTGGTCAGTAATACACTAGCACTAGGAATGATTGCTATATTTGATACCAGTGACTGAACTAATTATTCCACATGACAGTTTAGCCTGAGTAGACATCATATCAACAATCTCAACTATGCAATTCTACTGATTTTTATCAGGCACTTATACTACACTATGTGGACTCACAATGCCCTTAGGGAAGGAATTCCAGGATTTTGACCAAGCAACAGTGGGGGAACCGCAATATATTTTCAAGGAGGACGTTAAGTGGCTCGGTGGGGCTAACAGGTTCTGATTCAAAGACTGTTCTTGCAAGTGAATTTCACATAGTTCTGAAGTCACATTGAACTCAAAACATTAACTCTGTTCCTCTCTCTATAGATGCTGTCAGATCTTCAGAGTTTCTCCAACATTGTTTATATTTTGTTACTAAAGATGTTGCCTGACTGTTGTTCCAAATTTATTTTAATCTCCATGTTCTACAACCAATAACTGGAAGCAATCTACTCCCGTCCATTCATATCCCATCTTTTCAAAATGTTACATACTTCCAATACAAAAGACAAATTTTTCGAAGGCTTCCTTCTTGACTCACACAAGGCAGCATTCAAGTGAATATATGCTGTGCCCTTAATTAGTCACCTTATTACTGAAGCTCAATTTTGCAAAACTTAGGAAGAATCACATGTACATAAGTTAAAATAGCCTCTTTACAAATATGATTGAGGACGACATTCCAGTGCTAACTCTCAGGAAAGATTAGGTAAGGCTTATGGAGCAGGAACTGCCACTGTGACCTATTGTCCCAGTTTCAAAAATATAAAAACACAGACTCACAATGATTTTGTTACAACAAAAGCAAGAACTCCTGTGTTTCTAAATTGCACTTCCCAGCATAAAGTTGATTCCATCTGTTTTCTAAATACTAAAACAGCAATAATAACATGTGTTTTGTTTGGCCTTTCATATTTCTATTCCAAAGAGAAAATCCCTACAGTACATTTATTCACAATTAATTTCCTCAATCGTGGCCTGTTCAACTCAGGTCTGATGCCCCTAAAGCTGCTGATTCTGCAGGACTGGAGTGGAAGGTCTGAGAATAAAAGATCATCAAGGCAATATTGAAAGCAACTCAGAAGAGGAAAAACATTTTGGTGTTGGAGGTGTGGGAGCAGCTGGGATGAGGTGCAGTGCAGATGGTGGGATGGAGCAACCAAGGACAAAGTCTGCATCTTCTTTCATTTAAAAAGTGCTCATTGTGAGGTCAGATGTTCCGAGGAAGATCTTTTGTTGATAACGGGTGCTTTTTAAAAAGTAATATCATGAAAGCAGATGCAGCAGTCAAACTGCAATGAAACTAATGATCACATATTAAGTTTATTTATTACGTTGATCCAAAACTAAATGATAAATCTTCCAGGAATAAGCCCAAATTGATTACGTATATAACTTGTTTCATGATCGTTTATGATGGTTATTTAAATTGCCTTTCTATAAATTTAAATTATTTCTATGAGCTTCTTGAACTCTTCTTCTTACATAATCCCTTGTGACAGACAATAACTTTCTTCCACTTCAGAATTATGGATCCCTGAGGCAACCAGGTAATCCAGTTCAACAGTGTGTTATAAGTGGGGCAGGTAACATTTGAAGAGGCTATTGGGCGAAATGCTCAGGTTTCTACACAATCCTTCCCCTGTTTAGGCTCGGCCTCCATCTGATTAATCAGAGACACTCAAAATAGCTAGTAACTTTGCAAATTGTCCTTCACTTTGGGTGACACTGAGCAAAATTCCCTTTGGTTGGATTTATTCAAGGAGACTTTGGAGGATGTCCAATAACGGCTTGCCATGATATAGCTCAGATTATACCACTTGTTTTGGGAGTCTGGTGTCAGCAGTGTGGACAATGTGGCCTATTAACTAGAACCAGAACTTCTTCTCTCAGTCCAACATCCCAAAAGCCAACTGGTACAAGCTTGCAGGTGACCTCTCTCCAAGGGTTTGAGATGTTGGCTATCTAACGTCCATTTCTCCAACCCATTCAGGAAGACAGGCAACACTATCAACCTCCAGCTAGTGTCAAAAAAGGTCAATGTGAGGTATTTGTCAACAAGCACTCTTCCTCAGAACACTGAAGCTGGCACACTAGAGGCCATGTTCTGTTTACTGAGGCTATACACACAAACCTTTGAAGATGACAAATGCAGAGATCTGTTTGAAAGGCATACCGAAGGCTTTGTTTTACAGTTAGATGTTTAGAGTGCAAAAAAACAGGAAATGTTGACTAAACTAAAAAATAACTTAGAACCCAATTAAAGTATTGTCATCAATTTACAAACTTCAGGAAGGGTATCAAAACCCTTAAAGAGGCTGCAGAAGAAATTTTTTTACTAAAATGGTATCTTTTCTTAAATGGAAGTGAAAGTCAATATAGTCCTAGAGAACCATAAGATACAGGAAGAGGAGGAGACCATTCAGTCCATTGAGTCAACTGTACCATTTAATAAGACCATGGTTGACATGGAAACCTTAATTTCACTTTTCTGCTTTATCCCTACAACCCTTCATTCCCATACTAATTAAAGATCCATCTTAGCCTTCAATATAATTAATGACACAGCCTTGACAGCCACTGCAGTAATGAATTCCACAGATTTACTACCCTCTGAAGAAATTCTACTTCATCTCTGTCTACCCCTGACTGTGAGATTATGCCCTTTGGTCCTAGACTCACCCACATGAGCAAACAACCTCTTTACATCTACTCTGTCAGCACTGTCAAACTCCAGCACACTACATCCCGAACAAAAATCATGTATATTTCCATAAAGTTTCTGTTCATTCTTCTAAACTCCAATTAGTACAGGCCTAACCAACGCAAGCTCTCCTCTTAGGAAAACCTTTCATGTTCAGGATCTTCTCTGTTTAGCCTCCAACGTCAGTATGTTGTTCCCTGGATAAAGAGGACCAACTGTGGTCTAGCTAGTGCCTTGTATGGTTTTAGCAGGACATCCCTATTTTAATACTCCCTTTCCTTTGAAAAAAAATGCCAACACACTGTGTTTGCCTCCACTTTTACCTACTGAACCTGAATGCTAGCTTTTTGTGAGTTATGCATGAGGATCCCTAAATCTCTGTGCTGTGCTACTTTCTCAATTTAAACAACATGCAGCTCCTGTCAAAGTGCATAACCTCACATTTTCCCAATTACATTCCTTTTAAGGCTTTCCACCTTGCTATTTACCACATCACCGATTTTCATGTCATCAGCAAACTTACTGTTCAAAGATCTACGTCTGATCCTACATTCATGTCTAAATCTTTAATGTACACCGCAAACAGCAAGCTTGAAGTTTCAAATAAACCTATTGGACTATACCGTGGTGTTGTCTAACCTTCTAATGAGGAGCTGAAAAATGTGTTGCTGGAAAAGCGCAGCAGGTCAGGCAGCATCCAAGGAACAGGAGAATCGACGTTTCGGGCATGAGCCCTTCTTCAGGAATGGGCATGTCGATTCTCCTGCTCCTTGGATGCTGCCTGACCTGCTGTGCTTTTCCAGCAACACATTTTCAGCTCTGAAATCCAGCATCTGCAGACCTCACTCTCTCCTTTCTATTGAGGAGAGCAGCCCTTGGTAAGGCTATGTATAGCAACTTTACCTGGCTCCTGGCTTCATCCCACCACTCCACCTCATTAAGTGTCCTGTCAACAGAAACTTGAAAGATTAATGCCATGGACATGGAGGCAGTCAGGTTTTATTCAAAATCCGCAGTTTGAAAGGGACAACTGTGTCCTGATGTCCTTGGTAACCCTGTGTGAGGAAGTCTCTCTCCGCCCCGCCTCCCATCACTAGCTCCAACTGGTTTTAAATTGGGCAAATAAACGCCGCGTGCTCGATGAGTGAACCGCCCCTCACCTTGAACTGCGAGTAACGCTCGATGAAATCGCCGGTTGACGACGGCAGGTCGATCGGGCGGTCACTGACGACAAGCGGCATTGCCACCGCCGACCTCAGCCACTTGTTCACGTCACACTCGGCGCTGCGCTCTCTGGGACTTGTAGTCGCCGGATGGGTCAGCTCCAACCACTTCCGGCGAGGTGCCAGAGCCCGAACTACAACTCCCACAAGCTACCGCGGCTCAGGCATCCAGCTGCACAGCCTCAATAGATGGGCACAAGTGCACATGCTGGAAATGAGAGTGTAGATTAGACAGGCACAGTATGTCAAGCAGCATCCGAGGAGCAGGAAAATCGACGTTTGGAGCAAAAGCCCTTCATCAGGAATGAAGCCTGATTGAAGAGTTTTTGCTCGAAACGTCGGTTTACCTACACCACTCTAACCCAGCCCTCAATTGCAGCTTGTGCAGAATTATTCTAACACAGAGCCTTGGAATTGTTAGAATCTAGTTAACATTACAAAACAGATCTGGGATCCACGTTATAGGACAGATGTAGTCGCACTGGAGAAGATGCAGAGGAGATTTACCAAGATGATGTCTGGGCTAGATGGCTTCATTTAAGAAGAGATTGGACAGTGGTATCTTTTACCTCCCTCTCCCGCCTGGACCTCTCCATCTCTATTAATGATGACGGACTTGACACCGACATTTTTTATAAACCCGACTCCCACAGCTACGTGCATTACACCTCTTCCCACTCTACCTCCTGCAAAAATGCCATCCTGTATTCCCAATTCCTCTGCCTCCTCCGTATCTGCTCCCAGGAGGACCAGTTCCACCACAGAACACACCTGATGGCCTCCTTATTTAGAGACCGCAATTTCCCCTCCCACATGGTCAAAGATGCCCTCCAACACATCTCATCTACATCCCACACCTCTGCCCACAGACCCCACCCCTCCAACCGTAACAAGGACAGAACACCCCTGGTGCTCACCTTCCACCCTACCAACCTTCGCATAAACCAAATCATCTGCCGACATTTCCGCCACCTCCAAACAAATCCCACCACCAAGGATAGATTTCCCTCCCCACCCCTTTCCGGCTTCCGCAAAGACCGTTCCCTCTGTGACTACCTGATCAGGTCCAAGCCCCCCTACAACCCACCCTCCCATCCTGGCACCTTCCCCTGCCACTGCAGGAATTGCAAAGCCTGCGCCCACACCTCCTCCCTCACCTCTATCCAAGGCCCTAAAGGAGCCTTCCACATCCATCAAAGTTTTACCTGCACATCCACCAATATCATTTATTGTATCCGTTGCGCCTGATGCGGTCTCCTCTACATTTGGGAGACTGCACGCCTCCTAGCAGAGTATTTTAGGGAACATCTCCAGGACACCCGCACCAATCAACCACACCGCCCTGTGGCCCAACATTTCAACTCCCCCTCCCACTCTGCCGAGGACATGGAGGTCCTGGGGCTCCTTCACCGCTGCTCCCTCACCACCAGACGCCTGGAGGAAGAACGTCTCATTGTCCACCTCAGAACACTTCAACCCCAGGGCATCAATGTGGACTTCAACAGTTCCCTCATTTCCCCTTCCCCCACCTCACCCCAGTTCCAAACTTCCAGCTCACTGTCCCCATGACTTTCCTACCTGGCAATCTTCTTTTCCACCTATCCACTCCACCCTCTCCTCCCTGACCTATCACCTTCATCCCCTCCCCCACTCACCTATTGCACTCTCTGCTACTTTCCCCCCACCCACCCTCCTCTCACTTATCTCTCCACCCTTCAGGCTCTCTGCCTGTATTCCTGATGAAGGGCTTTTGCCTGAAACGTCGACTTTACTGCTCCTCGGATGCTGCCTGAACTGTTGTGCTCTTCCAGCACCACTAATCCAGAATTTGTTTTCCTTAGAGCAGAGGAGAGAGGATATGATTGAAACTTATAAAATTGAGAGATGCATTGATAGGGTAAACAGGAAGATTTTTCTTCTTGGTGGATGGATCAATAACTGGGGGTTCAGATTTAAAATAAGGTGCAGAAGGCTGAAAGGAGATGTGAGGTTAAATGTTTTCATCCAGAGGGTGGTGGGAATCTCGAACTGTCGGCTTGTCAGGGTGCTAGAGGCAGAAACCTTTATAACAAATATGAACTTAGCTACTTCCAATGCCAAGGCATACAAGGCTATGGGCCAAGTGCTGGAAAATGGGATTAGAATACTTAGTTGGTTGTTTTTGACTGGCGCAGATGCAATAGGCTGAAAGGCATTTTTTTTGCTGTAGATCTCTATGAATAGAGGAGGTAGATGGATTTTGACCAGTCAGAGTACTGTGAAGATTTGGGCATTAAAGAGGATTTGAGGATCAAGAGCAGATTGACCATGATCTGAGTGAAAGGCAAGGCAGGCTTGGGTGATGTTCTCACATTATATTGTTGGAAAGTTAGTCTACCTACCTCCTACTGCAGCAGGTAGGGAGTGCTGCAGTATGTTAAGCCCTTTTGAACAGGTTCCTAATTAGGACCTGCAAAAGAGATGAACACCTCTACAAAGTCTTCACCAAGAATAGATATCCCCGCAACTTCATCCACAAATACCTGGCAAACAATCAATGCAATGAGGGCATGCCATGACCTAGCACACTAGCCACACTTCCTTATATAAAAAATGTCTCGGAACTGACAGCCAGACATCTCCAACCACTCAGGTTCATGACAGCCGAAAAACTGACAGCCACGCTCTAACAACTCACCAGGACAAAAGACCCAATACCCATCATGTGCAAGACAAACGTAATGTACAAGACCCCATGCAAAGACTGCACAAGACACTATTAGGTCAAACAGGCAGACAACTGGCAATCCACATCTCTAAACACCAACTAGGTACTAAATGCCATGACCAGCTGTCCCTAGTAGCCATACACACAGATCACAAGGCCCACAAATTTGATGGAACAACACAATGATCATAGGATAAGCTAAACAAAAGATAGCAAAAGAATTTCTAAAAGCATTGCACTCCTCACAGACTCCATCAATAAACATATTGACCTAGGTCCAATATACTGACAACTACAATGAACAACCAGAACTGGCAACCAGAAGCAGCAGGAACAGAACCAAATAAAGTCCATAAGGTACAGTAGAACAGCGTTTCACAGGAGGCCATATAGCACTCAAGATGTCACCTAGACGGGCGATGAAACATCTGCAAATCAATTTCCCAGCTCAGCAAACATACTCACACTATGGCAAATGGCACCTGAGCTACAAATCTTTATGTGCACGTTGAACACTATTAAACACGAATCAGAATAGTTGCAAGGGGCATTTGTGATGCAGTGGTGGTAACAGTGTCCATTCCTCTGGGTTAAAGTCCCACCTGTTCTTGGTTTAAGTCCCACCTGCTCTTCAGGACCCATAACACCAGTATGGAAATCATCATTAATTCAAAGGAAATGTCAAAAGAAATTGGTGAGGTGGTTCAAAACCATCTTCAAACAAGCATAGTAATCATTGTGGGCGGCATGGTGGTTAGCACTGCTGCCTCTCAGCGCCAGAGACCAGGGTTCAATTCCGCCTCTGGTAACTCTGTGTGAAGTTTGCACATTCTCCCTGTGTCTGCATGGCTTTGCTCCGTTTTCCTCCCACAGTCCAAAAACGTGCAGGTTAGGTGAATTGGCCATGCTAAATTGCCCTGTAGTGTTAGATGAAGGGGTAAATGTAGGGGAATCAGTCTTGCTTGTGGTTGTGATCCAAATACACCTTGCATGGCCCATAAGTTCTGGTGTAGGACTTGAACCCAGAGTTTCTGTTGCAGAGTAGGGATGTTACCACTGCACCATAAGAACCCTGATTTATGTATGTATCAATCTTTATTAACTGTCAGTAACATTATTGATCCAGATTTTGCAATTGTAATCGCGGTGAAACTGTCAACATTGGGCATCTGCAAATGCACAATTAAATGCAAAATTCTTGAACATGCTACTAGTGATTTCCTGCAGCTGTACAGTGTGTTGCTGTGGTGTTGCCATTCAGAAATTTTAGAAATCACTAAACTGATAAGAATTTCCCTTCTTATGCTATAATTCCACTGTCTAAAAATGTAATGATGCGTTACTGTGGTGTAACTGGATTTTTAATGCCATAATGATTCATTTGGGGAGGCACGGTGGCCCTGCACGGTGGTTAGCACTGCTGCCTCACAGCACCAGGGTCCCAGGGTCGATTCCAGCCTCGGGTGACTGACTGTGTGGAGTTTGCACATTCTCCCAGTCTCTGCATGGGTATCCTCCGGGTGCCCCAGTTTTCTCCTACAGTCTGGGTCTTGGTCTGGGTAGGTTACTCTTCAGAGGGTCGGTGTGGATGTGTTGAGCATGAAAGGTCATCAATAAATAGATTTATAATAGAAAAAAAGTGACATCACAAATAGTTCTTTGGCAGCAGAAAAGTTATTCAGTGATAGTTATTAGGTTAGATTACCTACAATGTGGAAACAGGCCCTTCAGCCCAACCAGCCCACACGACCCTCCGAAGAGTAACCTACCCAGACCCGGACCCTTTTCCCTCTGACTAACGCACCTAACACTATGGGCAATTTAGCCTGGCCAATTCACCTGACCTCACATCTTTGGACTGTGGGAGAAAACTGTGGCACCCGGAGGAAACCTACGCAGAGACTGGGAGAATGTGCAAACTCCACACAGTCAGTCAGCCGAGGCTGGAATCAAACCTGGGACCCTGGTGCTGTGAGGCAGCAGTGCTAACCACTGGGCCATTGTGCCACCCCAAATGAATCATTATGGCATTAAAAATCCAGTTACACCACAGTAACACATCATACATTTTTAGACAGTGAAATTATAGCATAAGAAGGGAAATTCTTATCAGTTTAGTGATTTCTAAAATTTCTGAATGGCAACACCACAGCACACACTGTAAGCAGCAGGGAATCACTAGTAGCATGTTCAAGAATTTTGCATTTAATTGTGCATTTGCAGATGCCCAATGTTGACAGTTTCACCACAATTACAATTGCAAAATCTGGATCAATAATGTTACTGACAGTTAATAAAGATTGATACATACATAAATCAGGGTTCTCATGGTGCAGTGGTAACATCCCTACTCTGCAACAGAAACTCTGGGTTCAAGTCCTACACCAGAACTTGTGGGCCATGCAAGGTGTATTTGGATCACAACCACAAGCAAGTTGATTATCAGCCTATAAATTCTTCCAATGTGCCCAATGACAGGTGGAAAGGGCAGGAGTCATTCTGCAGGAAACAAAGGCAAAACAGTGCAGCATTCTGCCCTTAAGACTGGACCAAGACAAAGGAAATCATAAAACATTGAACGTTACAGCGCAGTACAGGGCCCTTCAGCCCTCAATGCTGCACTGACCCGTGAAATTAATCTGATGCCCATCTAACCTGCACTGTTTCATTATTATCCAGTTTTATGTCCAATGCCCATTTAAATGTCCTCATCATCGGTGAGTCTACTACTGTTGCAGGCAGGCTGTTCCATGCCCCTATTACTGTCTAAGTGAAGAAACTACTCCTGACATCTGTCCTAAATCTATCACCCCTGAATTTAAAGCTACGCCCCCTCGTGTTAGCCGTCATCATCCGAGGAAAAATGCTCTATTTGTTCACCCTATCTAACCCTCTGATATTCTTACACGTCTCAATTACATCATCTCTCAACCTTCTTCTCTCCAATAAAAACAGCCTCAGTTCCCTCAACCTTTTCTCGTAAGACTTTACTTCCATACCAGGCAACATCCTAGTAAATCTTCTCTGAACCCTTTCCAAAGCTTCTACATCCTTACTGAAATGCGGTGATCAGAACTGTACGCAATACTCCAGCTGCGGCCTTACCAGTACCTTTTACAGCTGAAGCATCACCTCGTGATTCTGAAACTCAATTCCCCCTACCAATAAATGCCAACACACCATATGCCTTCTTAGTAACCCTATCAACTTGGGTGGCAACTTTCAGGGATTTATGCACCTGGACACAGAGATCTCAATTTTCAGATCTTCCAAAATTGCTAAAACCTCCTCTTTGTCAACCGCAATCCCATCTAGTAGCCTGTATCTCTGTATTCTCACTAACATTGCCCTATTCTAATGTGAATACTGACAAAAGGTATTCCTTATGGGCTTCTCCTATGTCCTCAGATTCCACACACAACTTCTCACTACTGTCTTTAATTGGCCTTAATCTTACTGTCATCATTCTTTTATTCCTGATTTACCTATAGAAGGCTTTAGGGCTTTCCTTGATCCTATCCACCAACTACCTCTCATGTTTCCTCCTGGCTCTTCCTAGCCCTCTCTTTAGATCTTTTCTGGCCAATCCATAACTGTCAAGCCCCCTGAGCCTTCATGCCTCACCCTTACAGAAGCCTTCCTCATCCTCTTAACAAGAGCTTCAACTTCTTTAGTAAACCATGGCTCCCTCTCTCAACAACTACCCCCTTGCTTGATAGGTAAATGTTTATCAAGGATCTGCAGTAGGGGTTCCTTGAATATGCTCCACATTTCAAGTGTCCATCCCTTCAGTTTTCTTCCCCATCCTAAATCTTTCCTCATCACATCATAATTGCCTTTCCACGTTATACCTCATTCCCTGTGGTGAATACCTATCCCTGCCCATTGATATTGTAAACATAACCGAATTGTGATCACTATCGCCAAATTGCTCACCTACCTCCAAATCTAACACCTGGCCAGGTTCATTCCCCAATACCAAATCCAATATGGCATTGCCCCTTGTTGGCCTGTCTACATACTGTGTCAGAAAAAACCCTGCACACATTGAACAATAACTGACCCATCTAAACTATTCCCAGTCAATGTTGGAGATGTTAAAGTCCCCCATAACAACTACTCTGTTACTCTCAACTCCTATCGAGAATCATCTTTGTTATCCTTTCCTCTACATCTCTGGAACAATTCAGAGGCCTATAGAAAACTCCTAACAGGTGACCTCCTTTCCGGTTTCTAACCTCAGCCCAAACTACCTCAGTGGATGAATCCTCAAATGTTATCCCAACTGCTGTAATATTATCCTTGATTATTAATGCCACCCCTCCCCTTTACCCATCTTCTCTGTTCTCACTGAAACAACTAAATCCTGGAATCTGTAATAATCACTCTTGTCCCTCCTGTAGCCATGTCTCTGAAATGGCCACAACATTGAAATCCCAGGTACCAACCCATGCTGCAAGTTCACCCACCTTATTCCGGATGCTCCTGGCATTGAAGTATACACATCTCAAACCAACATCCTGATTGCCGGTGCCCAATCACAACATTGTAAACCTATTCCTGACCTCACTACTGTACACTGGAACTACAATTCATGGCACAACGCTTGAAAATTAGCATGGGGAAAAAAAACAGACATGCACATAAAGTTAAGGTTTTGGTTTTAAGTATTAAAATAAATGTAATTCATCAGAATGGATAATTGTCCATTCTGCAAATATAAGAACATTTTCACCAGGTCAGAAAGGTTGTCCAGGAGCAATTATGAATTTAACAGCCCATAAGGAACTGAGTTATATCTCAAGTAACAAAACATAATGTCATGATGTATTTCTTTTACAGTGTGTCTAACAACAAAAAGGAGAAAGTAGAAAGTTCACATTAAAAAAAAGACATGCAAGTTACTATGCAACCTTCCAATGCTGCAAACTCAATATTTCTTTAGGATGCTCCAACCTAAAATGTGATCTAGATCTTACTACATCACTAAATACCAAATTGCTCACCATACATTAATAATGCTTTGTTGGAAGTAATTAATGTCAGCAAGTAAGACAATCTCAGATAAAAAAATGAGAGCAAATTGGATTAGCTGCCTGCAACAAATTCAAAAATATGTATATCTTTCTCCCAAAAGTAAGTGTTGAAAAGAATTTGAAACATTATTTTAATTCAGATACTATAAAGATACCTGGATTTACAATTTCAGCATCATGATCTGTACATCATTACCACGTTTTGTATGTTTTATCATGAACGGGTAATTAGGTTTTTTTTCCAGAAGAAAATAAATTTCATCTAGCAAGAGGAACCAAACAAATATGGGACTAATGCAAAGATATTTCAAAACTGACAGCAATTATTTAACAGTATAGTAACTGCTGAAGATTTACAAATTACTATATGCACAAATATACAAAAATATTTACACAACTGAATCAATAAGACAAAGGAACTCAACGAGTTAAGGAAAAATAGTGGTCCAGACAAAAGCAAATGCCAACATACAACACTCCTGATTAATCGCTGATGTCGCATTTTCATCTCCACCTGAACATAATATGTTGCTTATGAATCAAAAGCAACTCTGATTGCAATCGCATCTAAAATTTTACATCTTTATCAAATTTACAATTACGTTCAAAAATGATGCAGTGGAAACACAGCAGGTGGAGATCCAACACTGCTCGGGCTGTGCATGTGGGACTCAAAAGAATTCGGCGTAATCCCAATAGTCTCATTTGGCAATGATTCGCCTTTTAAGAAATCATCATCCTCCTCATCTTCAGCTGTTTCCTAAAAGATTGATAGTAAAGTGACATCATTAAGAATTTTAAAGCTAAACCAACGCTTAACCTCTTGGCAGTTACAGCAGTGGCTAAGTAACTAAACAACCAAGTTCAAACCAAATATTTACCACCTAGCCAATCATCAGGTGAGGAGAGTTTTGGAATAATAAAGCAGTTCACCTCAAAAACAAACTAGCTTATTTTATTACAATCTCATGTTGCAGCTGTTTACTAGATGAGCAGGTTGCTAGCTGAAGACAATTTTAGGAGCCATGAAAGATGTCCTCAGCAATAATAATGTCTTCATAAAGTTAGGCTTGTTGAGACTCAACACTGGATTTTCCTCAAAGTTAAGAGGAATCATGAAGGTTAGAAGAGTAACAGAGGACTCAATTTGAATACAAGATCCTGACAGGTACATGTGGAAAGGATGTTTGATAGAATTTAGAATAAGGAATTAAATCTAAAAATAAGAAATTCCATATTTAAAACAAATTAGGAGAATCTTTTTTCTCATTGAGAGCCATGAGTCTTTGGAATTCTTCCTCAATAGGTGGTAGAAGCATGTTTAAGGCTGATACATTCTTGATAAACAAGGAGGTAAAAGATTATCGAGAGTAGGAGGGAATATGGAGTAATCAGATCAGCCGAAATTTTATTGAATGGTGCTGCAGACTTGAGGGGTCGAGTGGCCTACTCCTGTCTTTTGTTCTTAGGTTCATAATAGTAACATACTTAAAGAATTTCTGGTCCTTAGCAAGGATTATTGCAGAGGTTTTACATAGAATTCACAACAATATACTGACTATTATGCCTCACAGGGGTAGCGTGTGGGAAATTATGCCTCACCATTCCTGAAATCATCACAAAAATTGAAGATTTTATCAAAGTTCAGGGAACTCTCCAATTTACCAGTGTTTTTCGACCCAATTTACCAGAAAGTATGGACTCAGCTTCTGTACTTAACAACAATCACTTATTTATTTCAAATAAATAAGTTATACAGTTTAGTTACAGATAAACAATTACCAGTTATCATTGAATATCTCTACTAGTTAAAATTCTAGTCTCCTTAGAAGATTCCCGCTATGCACATACAGAAGATCTTTTATCCGAAGGACAGGGACGGGGAGTATTTCATTCAGTTAATCGAATGCCGGATAACATAGTTAATCAAGCGTAGGGACCTTGCAATCTTGGTTGGATAGTCTGAAATTCGGTTAATCGAATGCCGGTTTATCAAGGTTCCTCTGTAAAGCTTACCATTCAGCCCACTGCGTCCACACACCGATCCTCCGAACAGCATTCCACCCTGACCCACCTCCCTACCCTACTCCTGTCCAAACTCCACACAGATAGTCATCCGAGGGTGGAATCAAACCCAGATCCATGGCTCTGTGAGGTAACAGTGCTAACCAGTGAGTCACCATGGCCACCTTGTTTTTATCATGGTTCTTATTGTGGGAAGTTCCTCTGTTTCCCATTCCTGTTGAACTTTATTCCAGTTGTACTTCACAAAGCACTTGGGGGAGATGTGACATAATGGCAATGTTACCAGACTGCTCTGGGGACACAAATATAAATCCCATGATGACAGCTAGTGGAATTTAAATTCAATTAATAATTAAATATGGAATTGAAAAAGCTAGTCTCCATGACGATTGCCATAAATATCCAGCTTGTTCATCTGCAGCCTTTTGGAAATGAAATCTGCCATTCTTATCTGGCCACCATGTGACTCCAATCCACAGGAATATGGTGTCTCTTATTGCCCTCTGATATGGCCTAGTTTAACATTTATTCAAGGCTAATTAGGGATGGACAACAAGTGCTAGCTTTCCCAGCGACACCCACATCACATAGAGTTGTAGAGATATACAGCATGGAAACAGACCCTTTGGTCCAATTCGCCAATGTTGACCAGACATCCTAAATAAATATAGTCCCGTTTGTGACATTTGGCCCATATCCCTCTAAATCCATCCAGATGATTTTTAAATGTTGTGATGGTACAATCTTATGTTTACCCTTTGAAATATTCAGTATTTTAACAAATGTACAGTAACTAGTTGATCAAAAAATTATTAGTGGTTTTAGATAAGTTAAAACTGTATATGGAATGAAAATCTGAGCAGAAAACCTATTAACTATAAACAATATAAACATGATATGATCATGCAGGATGTTATCAATTAGATTATAACTGAATACTTTTCTGTAATAAATTATTATCCAATTCTTGCAATTTGTAACACCATAGAGCTGAAGGTTTCTTTTTAATTTTGATTGTTTACTCTGTTTGTTGTACTTTGTGTACAAATGATTACATCCATGAACAGAAATTAATTTTGACTGTTAGCTGTTTATTTGCTGACAAGTAATGCATAGTATAACTAGCATTCCCCCACTCACATGAATAAATGTTATTTGCGAAATCCTCCCCAAATAACCAACAGAAATTTATGTACAAAGAGGTTATAAAAATCATTCTCCACATGAACAATTCAGTTGTACAAAAATGAAAATGTCACCCATTACGTTTTTCTAATATTTACTAAATTATGATTAAAATCCCTGTAAATATATTATACAGTGCCTACCAGTTTTGTTATTTTCTGTGGAGCCTGAATATCTTGAAGGCTCAAATCTTCCCAAACTCGGTAAATACCATCGAATATTTTCTTAGACCTGTCATTAAAATATATTACATTTAACCTATATATGTTATGATCTATATGTACTAGTTAATAGCATAACTTGAAAGGTTAACAGTGTTTCCATTTCTGAAGTCCTTACATTGTAAAATGTTGTTTAGTACATTACAAAACAGTGCTGAGAATAGCTACTCTATTAATAAAGGAACTGTTGCTCAGAAAATTTAACTGAGAACATAGTATATTGATAATAGCATTATGAATTAAATTCAAAAATTCAAAATGAAAACTATCACAACTGAGCCTACTAATTGTTCTTTATACATAATTTCAGGGCACAGAATCAAAGCATTTGCCCAACCTGTCTGTGCTGGCACTTATTCTCCACATAAGTCTCCTACTAATTTATCATATATTGGCCTTTCAGTAAACCTTTTTATTCCCTTTTCTCTCATGCATTTGCCCTTTTTCCTTTTGAAAATATCAAATATATTAGCTTCAATCCTTTCCTGTTGTAGTACACACCACCTCGCACTGTTGAGGAAAGAAATGCCTCATTTCCCTTAAAGGTTTAATGTCAAACATTGCTGTACACAAACCTTTTAAGGATATAAGGATCAAAGGGAAAGAAGCTATCAAGAGGATTTGTGCAAATCTGGATCAAGTGGCCTCCAGTGCTGCTCTTAACAACAGGTATAAGTTGACGGTTGTTTCGTTCAATAACTGTGTAGCAAAAAGCTAATTGATATTTCCTGCAAAATAGAAAAAAACTTCAAGTTTATTACCAGACAGAGATCATAGGCTTTTCAACAAAGACATTGATCATATTTTAGATATTAAAGACATCAAAGGGTACAGAGATAAAGCAGAAATATGGCACTGAGATAGAGGATCAGTCACGATCCTACTGAATGGCAGAGAAGACTCCACGGTCTAAATAGCATAATCCTGCTCCAAGTTTCTTTAACTTTGTTTATCTGCCTTTACAAACATTTTTGTTGTTGTTTGGTATTTGTCAGATTGTAAAAATCAAACTGTTGCCTTGAGATATTTAGTTATTAAAGCATTCATTCTGCACTCATCAAATTCCTCAAATTCTCTTCACTGAAGAGTAAAGCTTTAGATTTTACAACAGAAAAAACAAATTTTCAGTAATGCATCTTTTATGTAACACTTCAAACCATTTCTAGATGTGATCTTCTTCATTAAATGCATACTGAACATCATATGAACATTTTAAAGTTAATTATAATTTAGCTGTTATACATTTTAAAGATCTACATTTATCTAGAAAATGATTTGGAGTTTTATATACAGATATCTTCAATGCTTCTGACACAACTTCTAGAATTCTTCTGGAATATAGCATGAATACGTCAGTACATTTCATAATTCAAATCAATCAAATATAATATGCAATGTCAAAGTCAGTGTTTATGCTCAAGATTATTGGATTATCAACTTCGACTAATACTCACCTAGTAATAGCTGCAAACAAGTTGACAACGGAAGGTAAACAGACCTTTAGAGGATTCAGCTGGCACATCACTATACGTTCAAAATTTAGATTCTGTAAGTATGTTAAACCTGTACACCAAGACAAATGATATACCAAATAAGCTCCTGCTTTTTTGTTTGAAAACCCTTTTAACATTCACTGTACAATACTGAGAATACACTACACCAATTTAAAAAGCCTTCAATGGAAACTAAAGTAAAAGGAAAATCCCTAAGTATTATACTTGTCAAATTTAAAGTTATTATTCAGTAACACAGCACAGAAACAGATCCTTCAGTCCAACCAATTCCTGCCAACCATCATCCCAAACTAAACTAGTACCACCTCTGCCTGTGCTTGACCCATAACCCTCCAAATGTTTCTTATTCATGTATTTATCTAAATAACACTGTAACTGTTCATCAATCCCTCTGGAAGTTCATTCTAGACTCAAACCACCTTCCGTGTAAAAAAATTGCCCGTGTCCTTTTTAAATATTTCTCCTCTCACCTCAAAAATATGGCCCCTCGTATTGAAATCCCTACCACAGGGAAAAGACACCTGCCATTCACCTTATCTATATCCTTCATAATTTTAAAAATCTCTAAGGTCACCCCTCAACTTCCTCTGTTCCAGTGAAAAGACTCTCAGCCTATCCAGCCTCCCCCCATAACTCAAAACTTCCATTCCTGGCGATATCCTGGGAAATCTTTTCTGAACCCTCTACAGCTTGATTACATCTTTCCTATAATCACACAAACTCAGAAGCAAGTAAGGCATTCAACCTCTTGAGCTTGCTCCATCATCTAGATCATTGCTGACCATTGATCTCAATGCCATATTTCCACACAATCCCCATACTCCTTCATATCATTAGATATCTATCAATCTCTGTCCTGAACTTAGAGACACACAGATTACAACGTGGAATCAGCACCTTCGGTTCGACTCAAACATGCCGATCAGATATCCTAGATAAATCTAGTTCCATTTGCCAAATATCCCTCTAAACCTTCCAATTCATACACTAATCCAGGTATCTTTTAAATGCTGTAATTGTACTAGCCTCCACCATTTCCTCTGGCAGTTCATTCCATACATGCATCACTTTCTGCTTGAAAACGTTGCCCCTTAGGTCTCTTTTAAATCTTTCCCCCTCACCTTAAACCAATGCCCTCTAATTTTTGACACCCCCATCCCAGGGAAAATATCTAATCTATTTATCCTATCCAGGCCCCTCATGATTTCATAAACCTCTATAAGGTCACTCCTCAGCCTCTGATATTCCAGGGAAAACAGCCCCAGCCTATTTAGCCTCTCCCTATACCCCAAACCTTGCAACCCTGGCAACATCCTTGTAAATCTTTTCTGAATCCTTTCAAATTTCACAAAATCTTCCTATTGCAGGAAGACCTGAATTGTATACAGTATTCCAAAAATGGCCTCAACAAAGTTCTGTACAGCCTCCCAACTCCTGTACTCAATGCACTGATCAATAAATGGAAACATACCAAACACCTTCTTCTCTATCCTATCTACCTGCGACTCCACTTTCAAGAAACTATGAATCAGCATTCCAAGGTCTCTTTGTTCAGCAATACTTCTCAGGACCTGACCATTAAGTTTTGCCCTGATTTCCCTTTCCAAAATGCAGCACCTCACATTTATTTAAAGTAAATTCCATCTGCCACTCGTGGGCCATTGGTCCATCTGATCAAGATCCCTTTGTACTCTGAAGTAACCTTCTTTGCTGTCCACTATCCCTCCAATTTTGGTGTCATCTACAAACTTACTAACCATATCTTCTATGTTTACATCCAAATTGTTTATATAAATAACAAAGAGCACTGATCCTTCTGCCACATCACTGTTGCTTAGTGACTGAACTTAACAGTCATCACCTCTATCAGCACTGTAGGAATTCTATGACAGAGAATTCCAAGAATTCGTCACCTTGAGTGCAATGTTACCTCAACGACAGCAATTCCCAGGTATGATGAGCTCAATAGGTCTGCTTCAATTTTACCATACATTTGCTGCTCTTTTACTATGTGATAAGTTATGATTCAGACTGGCGTCTGTCTAAGTTTACAGTAAGTTATGTACTGTGATGTGAAGAGGAGAACTCTTCATAAATTCACACTGCAATGTGACCAAGATTATCTTGCCATCTAGGAAACTGCGCATACAAATCTGCACATCACCGTATGTGTAGCCTGGTTATACTAAAACCACCTCCCCACTCCATTATAATAAAGGTAAATCCTTCATTTTCATTTTGTGCAGCTCTGAAAATCTTATTTCAAAATTTCACATTAGTTTCCACTTTAAAAAGGTACCAAATTTAATACAAGATTTCATTAATCACCCATTTTCAGATTTCCATCCAGTATTTGTTTATAACGAAATACAAAGATGTAAAATACAGCTTGGCAGGCAGAGTAGAATGACCCATGCAGAGCTACATCACAGTAAGCTTTCGTTCCAGCATCTTGGCTGTCAATGTAGTCGTGTATCCAGGGGACCAGCAGATCCAAACATGTTTTCACAGTGCTAATCAAGGGAATTGAAATCATTGTTAATTAGTTTATTATCAGAACAGTTTCTTATTTACTTAAAACATAAAAGCAATTTTCACATCTTAGTGCAATATTAATATTAATCCTGCTTATTCTCTAACACTTGTCCATCATCTCCATTTGTTCGATGACATTTGTATGATTGGGCATTGCTGCAGAATGGCATCTGGGTTAGAAAGCAACAGAATCAAGACACATTGCTAAAGAAATCTAAAGAAAGTGAAATATTAAATGAATACAAGTTATCTACATGATGAATAATAAACGGTCAACACTTATTGCTCTCTTTAATTGCCCTCAAGGTGGTGGTGGTGAGCGGTCTTCTTGAACTGTTGCAGTCCTTGAGGTATAAGTACATCCAACAGTAGCTGTCCAGGTTTTCGACCCAGTGACAGCGAAAATACAGTGATATATTGTGCATCTTTAAAGCATCTTGCAACATATATTACCCAGGTGTCTGGAATCCACATCAATTATAAGTACACAGCACAACATGCAGTAGATTCCATGTAGTAATCATGTATGAAAGACCATGTAAGTGGGCAGCACGGTGGCACAGTGGATAGCATTACTGCCTCACAGCGCCAGAGACCTGGGTTCAATTCCCACCTCAGGCAACTGTCTATGTGGAGTTTGCACATTCTCCCTGTGCCTGCATGGGTTTCCTCCAGGTGCTCCGGTTTCCTCCCACATTCCAAAAATGTGCAGGTTAGATGAATTGGTCATGCTAAATTACCCATAGTGTTAGGTGAAGGGGTAAATGCAGGGGAATGGTTCTGGGTGCTCTTCGGAGGGTTGGTGTGGACTTGTTGGGCCAAAAGACCTGTTTCCACACTAAGTAATCTAAATCTAAAGTAATCTAAATTTAATGTTATAGCCGTCATAAATATGAAAAAAATCTTTGCAGTCACTCATTATAGAACTTATCATTTAAAAACCAGAAATAACATGCACTATTTAAAGTTTGTCAAGTTATAATATCAAGCAACAGTCACTTACACCACAGGAATATATGTTGCTCTTGCCAGAAAACTTCCAATGTAGCCTGCAGCTGCTTGTCTTATTACAGCAGGATTATTTGGATTCTGCATCATCTTCCAAAGGTGTTCAAGGAAAGCCTCTGCCAATCCCTTAAAAATAACAGTAAGAAAATTAAGCATTTTACTCCTCAGGCCCATGTTCCAATTTCATTCATTCTACATTTGCTGTTTTTAAAACTGGTATTTGTAGACATACTGCAATAAGGACACGCATTGATCTGCAGAGTGCATTTGAAAGTTGATGAATTACATTTCCAAAGATAGACTGATATCCTGAACTTTCACAGAACCCATTAGGGAAACATTTCTGCTTGGAAGTTTTGCTGTAAGGGATTAATTTTCTTCTGGGGGAGAAACAAGATAAGTAGGATTTATAATAATGTAATCTGTACAAACTCCATTTTAAATACCAAGATGCATAGGTCAAATTGCCAATGGAAGATCCTTCTTGTTAAAAATAAAAATGCATTTTAGTTGAGCGTTGATCATCAAATTGAATTCTGTATTGCTGTGCACAAAATACATGTTAGTTTAAAAAAATAATTATTGCTAGTTGCTTCCTGTAAGTTGTGAGGAATTCACATTAGCTACCATTAAACATGGATGACAGCACATCCAGTAGGACATTCAAAGTATGAACATAAGTGGATAAAGATAACTCATACGACAGACATTCTGGAGCAGAGTGCAAAAACTCATTCTTTGTGGGCTTTTTTGAGCAATTTCAAGCGTAGTTTTAAAATAGAACTTCAAAGGGTATATACATGTTGGTGGAGTGGTCAAAGAGGTGGTAGATGAAGTTCAATGCAGAAAACCGTGAGCAATGTGTTTTGGTTCAAAGAACATGGCCAGATAATATAAAACAAGGGTACACTTCTAAAGGGAGTTCAGGAACAGAACAATATGGGTGATTATGTGTACAGATCATTGGAGGTGACAGGGCAGGTGGAAAGAGAAGTTAACAAAATACACAGTATCTTGGGCTACATTAAGAGAGGCATGGAGAACAAGAGCAAGGAGGTAATGCTGAATGTTCCTATAACACTTATTAGTCCTCAGATGGAGTACTGAGTACAGTTCTGGGTGCTAGATTGTAGGAAAGATGTGAAAGCATTGGCAAATGTGTAGAAGAGATTTACAAGACTGCTTCAGGGATGACAAACTTCAGTTGTGAGGACAGACTGGAGAGTTGGGACTGTTCTCTTTGAAGAGGAGGCTGGATTTAGTAGACAATGAGAAACTGGTCCCACTCAAAGAATCAAGAACAAAAGAGCATAGTTTAAAGTGGTTTACAAAAGAAGTAAATGTGACATGAGTAAATACTTTTTCACACAAGTGGCCTGTCTCTGGAATGCACTGCTTGGAGAGTGGTGAAGACATTTTCAATTGAGGCAATCAAGAGGGTATTCAATGATTACTTAAATAGAAATAAAAAGGGCAACAGTAAGGAAAAAATGCAGGAGCATGGCTTCAAGTTATGATGCTTTCTTGGTGAGATATAATGGGCCAAATAGTCACTTTTTTGCCATAACAATTTTGAGATTCTGTGAAAATAGACTGCATGACCTCAGCTTACCAGTTACAGAAAGAAACTTTAAGAACTGTTTCAAAAGATATTCCAAAATTAGCTCCCTTGATAACTGAATTTTACAACACATGTAAAACGATTAGAACTGTGGAGTACTATTTACAATTATTAAAGAAATATGTTTTTGGTTCATAGCTGAAATCAGAATCTGCTATGCTGTGTGCTCAACAGCTTCCTGCAGATCAGGGTGCACTGCAGCATATGGTACATCAGTTAGCCTGGGGTCTCACTACTTATATCAAGATACAAAGTAGAAAAATAAACACTGCAAGATCCATTTCATCTCTTAACTAAACAAATGGCAATTATTTGTTGTCAACTCAAGAAGTAATCTGCACTCACCAACTTGAAGCTGCAGATATAGAACATGAAATACTGGACGTGACATGAAGCATGAGTGGGTAGGACCAGTTTATCAAATACTACTATTAAGTCTCGGTACAACTCTTTTGTCCTGGTCAACACCAATTCGCCTGCAATAAGAGAAACAAAGTAAATAAATTAAATATTGCAAATGTGTGTGTATATATATATGTTACTATTTAAATCAGTTATTTTTAAACATTTTGAACAATTTTGAGGTATTTTGCTGCCATAGGTGTCACACTGAGACTTGGTGATTTGAGGACAAAGTGACTAATCATACAAAAGTGGTTTTAGTTTATATAGCACTAAAAATAAACTGTTTATTTTCTTCAGTGTAGATCCTGGGGGTCCTTAAATTCAAAGAGTGATCTTGTACTTAAAAAGACTGGAGACTGATCTGAAACCCTCCTCAAATGAACACAGGGAAATCTAAAGTCACCAGTAAAACAGAGACATAGTTAACTTCTTTAGTATATCTTTCCATACAAACGGATATTAAGTTGCAAAATACAGCTAATTCATAGGAACAGGAGTACGGCATTCAGCCCATTGAACCTTCCTCAGTCATGAAATGCCATCATGGCGGGTCAAGCATTTCAATGCCTTTAATCCACCCTGTCCAAGTAATTCTCTATGCCACTGGTAATCAAAAATCTATCAATCAATCTCTATGTCAAACAGGCCTCTGTGAATTCCAAAGATTCACAGTTCTGAGTTAAAAAAAATTCTCATCTCAGACTGAAGTAGCATTCCCCTATTTTTGAAACTGTGACTCCTGGTTGTAATCTTCCTCAACCAGGGAAAGTCACAGGATCCCTAGTGTGGAAGTAGGCCATTCAGCCCACCAAGTCCACACCAACCCTCTGAACAGCATTCCACCACCACCTTATCCCTGTAACCATGCATTTCTCATGGTTATCCACCGCGTCTGCGCATCCCCAGACACTATGAGACAATTTAGCATGGCCAATCTACCTAACCCTGTACATCTTTGGATTGTGGGAAGAAACCAGAGCATCTGTAGGAAACCTGTGAAAACAGTCACCCAAGGCTGGATTTGAACCTGGGTCCCTGATGCTATGAAGCAACAGTGTTAACCACTGAGCCACCCATCTTACCTGCATAAGTACTCCAAGTGGTGGACTTCAACATCCCTCACCAGCTGGAGCACCACTACTGACTGACTAGTTGGCATCTGAAGGACATAGCTAGTAGAATGGGTATATAGCAGATAGTGAGGCAACCAATGAGAGGGAAAATGTACTTAACCTAAACCTCACTCATCTACCTGATGTAAATGCATATGTCCAAGTCAGCACCAGTAGGAATGACCACTGCCCAGTTACTGTGGGCGGCACGGTGGCACAGTGGTTAGCACTGCTGCCTCACAGCGCCAGAGACCAGGGTTCATTTCCCGACTCAGGCGACTGACTGTAGAGTTTGCACGTTCTCCCTGTGTCTGCGTGGGTTTCCTCCGGGTGCTCCGGTTTCCTCCCACAGTCCAAAGATGTGCGGGTCAGGTGAATTGGCCATGCTAAATTGCCCGTAGTGTTAGGCAAGGGGTAAATGTAGGGGTATGGGTGGGTTATGCTTCGGCGGGTCGGTGTGGACTTGTTGGGCCGAAGGGCCTGTTTCCACACTGTAATGTAATCCAAAAACAGTCCTGCCTTCAAAATGAGCATATCAACTATTGTGTCGTATGACAATATCATGCTAAATTGGATAGGTTTTGAACAGATCTAGCAACTCAAAACTGCATCCATGAAGCACTGCTGAAATCAGCTGCAGAAGAACATACTCAGGCAAAATCTATAATTTAATGAGCTGGCATGTACCCCACATTACCACTGCCACCAAGCTGAGGGACCATTCCTGATTCAATTCAGAGAATAAGTGGGCATGCTAGAAATAGCATCAGGCATACCTAAAATGAGGTGTCAAGCTGATAGTTATAACACAGGACTATTAGCATGCCAAGCTGTGGAAGCAGCATGTGATAAGCAGAATTCAGTGATCCCACAATCATTATGTCAAATCTAAATTCTGTGACTGTGCTACATGGGAAAGTAATGGCCGAGTGATTTTATCACTGCACTGCTAATCCAGAGAACCAGGTAATGTTTGAGGCACCCAGGTTCAAATCCTGCCACAACTAATGGTGGAATTTGATCCAATACAAAATCTGGAACTAACAATCTAATGATGACCGTGAATCATTGCCAACTGTTAGAAAAACCCGTCTGGTTCACTAATTCCCTTTAAGACATCCTTACCTGGTCTTGCCTACATGTGACTCCAGACCCACAGCAATGTGGTTGACGCTTAACTTCTCTCTGGGCAATTAGGGATGGGCAATAAATGCTGCCTAGCCAGAAAAACCCACATCCTGTGAATGAATATTTTTTAAAATCCAGTCGGGAATGTGCACATTTAAACAACTAACAAGAGTTGGAGGAAAAGGAAGTTCCACAAATATTACCATCCTCAACAATAGGGGAGACCAGCACACCAGTGCAAAAGGTAAGGCTGTAATCGTGGCCTCCCATCAGGACAAATGCCAGTCTTCAACCAATTCAGTTACCTTCCTGTGAAGACACCAGATACTGTAAAGGCTGTGGGAAATTATAAGATTTCAGCATTATTACTGAAGACTTGGGCTGGCCCACACTGTTCCAGTACAGCTATAACAATGGCATCTACCCAAAAATACAAAGTTGCTCAGGTATGTCCTGATGGTAGGTGTCTTGAAAGTGCTATCAAGCAGCACTTGATTAATACTAAACTGCTCAAGGATACTTAATCTAGGCTAAAACCCCTCAGCTGCTGACATCTTTATAGCCTTGGTTCAAACATGGACAAAAGAACTGATCTCCAAAAGTGATATGTGAGTAACCGCAATTGACCTTAATAAAGAGTTTGATCGAGTTCTGCTAGCAAGAAGCCCTAGCAAAATTAGAGAGTCAATTGGAAATAAAGACAGTGCTCACTCTAATTTTTCTTTTGGCTGCAACTTCTGGAATCAGAGGTCAGTGCCACAATCGGCATGCTGACGCCAATCGTCATGCTGATGGTGATTATCATGCACGGAACCTTGGAGTGGCTGTGTGCATAGCTTAGACAGAATACTGTTCAGGGGAAAAGTCTCCACTGTTTACAGTCATACCAACCACAAAAGGAAGATGCTTGCTGTTGTTGGAGGTCATTCATCGCAGTCCTGGGACATAACTGTATAAATTCTTCAGGGTAGTTTCCTAGGTCCAAATGTCATCAGTGATCCTTCCACATCCGCCACAAATTCACCTGCACCTCCACACACATCATCTATTGCATCCGCTGCACCCGATGTGGCCTCCTCTATATTGGGGAGACAGGCCGCCTACTTGCGGAACGTTTCAGAGAACACCTCTGGGACACCCGGACCAACCAACCCAACCACCCCGTGGCTCGACACTTTAACTCCCCCTCCCACTCCACCAAGGACATGCAGGTCCTTGGACTCCTCCATCGCCAGACCATAACAACACGACGGTTGGAGGAAGAGCGCCTCATCTTCCGCCTGGGAACCCTCCAACCACAAGGGATGAACTCAGATTTCTCCAGTTTCCTCATTTCCTCTCCCCCCACCTTGTCTCAGTCAAATCCCTCGAACTCAGCACCACCTTCCTAACCTGCAATCTTCTTCCTGATCTCTCCGCCCCCACCCCACTCCGGCCTATCACCCTCACCTTGACCTCCTTCCACCTATCACATCTCCATCGCCCCTCTCCCAAGTCCCTCCTCCCTACCTTTTATCTTAGCCTGCCGGACACACTTTCCTCATTCCTGATGAAGGGCTTATGCCCGAAATGTCGAATTTCCTGTTCCTTGGATGCTGCCTGGCCTGCTGCGCTTTTCCAGCAACACATTTTCAGCTCTGATCTCCAGCATCTGCAGACCTCACTTTCTCCTCGTCATCAGTGATCTACCTTCTACCATGAGGTCAGAAGTTTGCTGATGATTGCACAATACTCAGGTATAGTGCTCAGTGGTTAGCACTACTGCCACACAGCACAGGGACCCAAGTTCGATTCCAGCCTCAGGCAATTGTCTGTGTGGAGTTTGCACATTCTCCCCATGTCTGCGTGGGTTTCCTCCAGGTACTCTGGTTTTCTCCGACAGTCCACAGATGTACAGACTATTGGATTATCCTTGCAGAGTGCGGGGTTACAGGAATAGGATATGGGGGTGGGTCTGGGTGGGATATCCTTCAGACGGGTGGTGTCAACGGGCCAAATGGCCTGTTTCTATACTGTAGGGATTCTATGATTTGCGACTCCACAAATACAGAAGCAAGACCTGACCAACATCCAGGCTTGGGCTGATAACTGCAAAGTAACATTTCCACCTCAAATGCCAGGCAATCTCTAAGAAGACAGAATCTAACCATCATCTCTTGACATTCAATAGCACTGCCGTATACAGAATCCCCTCTATCAATATGGGAGATATTAGCACTGATCAGAAACTGAACTGAACCAGCTATATTCATACTGTGGTAAAAACGATGACTGCAGATGCTGGAAACCAGATTCTGGATTAGTGGTGCTGGAAGAGCACAGCAGTTCAGGCAGCATCCGAGGAGCAGTAAAATCGACGTTACAGGCAAAAGCCCTTCATCAGGAATAAAGGCAGTGAGCCTGAAGTTGGAGAGATAAGCTAGAGGAGGTTGGGGGTGGGGAGAAAGTAGCAGAGAGTACAATAGGTGAGTGGGGGAGGGGATGAAGATGATAGGTCAGGGAGGAGAGGGTGGAGTGGATAGGTGGAAAAGGATATCGGCAGGTAGGACAGGTCATGGGGACAGTGCTGAGCTGGAAGTTTGGAACTAGGGTGAGGTGGGGGAAGGGGAAATGAGGAAACTGTTGAAGTCCACATTGATGCCCTGGGGTTGAAGTGTTCCGAGGTAGAATTGAGGCATTCTTCCTCCAGGTATCTGGTGGTGAGGGAGCAGCGGTGAAGGAGGCCCAGAATCTCCATGTCCTCGGCAGAGTGGGAGGGTAGGTTGAAATGTTGGGCCACAGGGCGGTGTGGTTGATTGGTGTGGGTGTCCTGGAGATGTTCCCTAAAGCGCTCTGCTAGGAAGCGTCCAGTCTCCCCAATGTAGAGGAGACAGCATCGGGAGCATGATATTGGTGGATATGCAGGTTAAACTTTGATGGATGTGGAAGGCTCCTTTAGGGCCTTGGATGGAGGTGAGGGAGGAGGTGTGGGCACAGGTTTTACAGTTCCTGCGGTGGCAGGGGAAGGTGCCAGGATGGGAGGGTGGGTTGTAGGGGGGCGTGGACCTGATCAGGTAGTCATGGAGGGAACGGTCTTTGCGGAAGGCGGAAAGGGGTGAGGTCTTTTTGGAGGTGGCAGAAATGTCGGCGGATGATTTGGTTTATGCGAAGGTTGGTAGGGTGGAAGGTGAGCACCAGGGGCATTCTGTCCTTGTTACGGTTGGAGGGATGGGGTCTGAGGTGCGGGATGTGCACGAGATGCGTTGGAGGGCATTTTTAACCACGTGGAAAGGGAAATTGTGGTCTCTAAAGGAGGAGGCCATCTGGTGTGTTCTGCAGTGGAACTGGTCCTCCTGGGAGCAGATATGGCGGAGACGGAGGAATTGGGAATACGGGATGGCATTTTTGCAAGAGGTAGGGTGGGAAGAGGTGTAATCCAGGTAGCTGTGGGAGTCGGTGGGTTTGTAAAAATGTCAGTGTCAAGTCAGTCGTCATTAATGGAGATGGAGAGGTCCAGGAAGGGGAGCGAGGTGTCAGAGATAGTCCAGGTAAATTTAAGGTCAGGGTGGAATGTGTTGGTGAAGTTGAGGAATTGCTCAATCTCCTCGCGGGAGCATGAGGTGGCGCCAATGCATGTCATCAATGTAGCGGAGGAAGTGGTGGGGAGTGGTGCCGGTGTAATTACGGAAGATCGACTGTTCTACGTAGCCAAAAACGAGACAGGCATAGCTGGGGCCCATACATGTGCCCATGGCTACCCCTCTGGTCTTGAGGAAGTGGGAGGATTCGAAGGAGAAATTGTTAAGGGTGAGAACCAGTTCGGCCAAACGAATGAGAGTGTCGGTGGAAGGGTACTGTTGGAGACGTCGGCAGAGGCAAAAACGGAGGGCTTGGAGGCCCTGGTCATGGCGGATGGAGGTGTAGAGGGATTGGATATATAAATACTCTGGCTACAAGAACAGGTCAAGAGGCTATGAATACTGCAGCAAGTAACTCCCCAATGCTTGTCCATCATCTACAAGGTGTAAGTCAGGAGTGTGATAAAATATTCTCTAACTGCCTGAATGAGTGCGGCTCCACCAACATTTAAAGACAAAGCTATCTGCTTGACTGGCACACCATCCATCACGAACACACAGTGGAGAAGTATATACCAGCTACAAGATACACTACAGTAACTCACTACTGTTCCTTTAACAGCACCTTCCAAACTTGCAAACTCTACTGTTTTGAATGATAAGGGTAGCAAATATTTGAGAACAGCACAAGCTATAATTTCGCCTCTGAACCACAAACAATTCTCACTTGCAACAACATGGCAATTCCTTCACTGTCGTTCAATTCAAATCCTAGAATTCTCTGCCTTAAACACCATAGACTGCTGCAGTTCAAAGTGGTGGCTCACCACCTTCTCAAGGACATCCAGTAATGGGCCTTAAATGTTGACATAGTTAAGTCTTGCCAATATCCCACAATAACTGAGTAAAATTATTTTATTACTAAGAAGATATTATGAAATACCAAATCATTATTGTTCACACCATTATCATAACAGATGTCCTTTATATAAGCCAGCAAAACAGACATCAGAATGTCCAATCTTTCAGCCACTGGATGAGCCATCTCATCATTTGGCGGTGACAAACGAATTTTCTGCTTCCCTTCATCCTCATCCTGCACAGAGAGAAAACACAGGAACAGAAGGCCATCACAAAAATATGAAGTAGCCGAGAAAACGCACTGTTAACATTCTCACTTCCCTCCACCACCGATCAGTTCCGACCATGCCCAAAGCACACAGTTCTCACAAGAACTATTCTTCATACACTGTCAAGCAGTAGCTGGGATGCAAAGGTGGTTTGCATTTTTTTTTGCCCAACAAGGTCTAAAAACCCACTAGGTTTTTAACTCATGCAAAATGAGTTATACAGTGATATTCTACTAGCAAATGGAAAAGCATATGTCCAGATCCATTTTACATATTACATTCAAACCTCCATATCTCACAGGCACTTACCAGATACTACTTAACAATACAATAAATCATTCATATTTCCACGCTGTTGTGGTCAGATTCTTTTGATAATTTTAAATACTTTGAGACACATTTACTGCAAAGTTTCCAAATCACAGGCAAGTTCAAAGTTGAATTGTGTTACTGTACAGACCAGCTTGTAAAATTCAACATACTGCATATGTCGTGGGATAATGTACTGTTTTGCTGATCATATTTCAAACGCTTACCAGATGTTAAGTTGCACCACTCATTAACTTTTCAAAATTGTTGACAATCACTAATTAAAAGTTTATCAAAGCTTTTGATATTCCATAGTCAATGTAAAAGCTAGGACCATGGCAATATAAAAACAAATTAGGAAATGTACTCTACTCTTTGTCAGACTTATCAAAGTGAGAGGAGGTAGGTTTTCTGCATCATTTACAGCTGTAAGGAGCCTAGATCTATGGAGGTATATTTGTGGCAGTGGTGTGATATTCCTCAGCATGACTTAATATTTTGCATTAAAATTCTATACAACTTCCAGTTACAATTGATACAAATATTCACAGAAAATACAGGCTTTAAACCATTTTCAAAGTATTTACCATATCAAAGAGGCCTTCCTCTGCACATGTAGACAATCCATTCTTAGTCTCAGCAACAGTTTCTTCTGCATCCTCAATGTCATTACGAGATGCACTGACCTGGGAAATAATGCAACCATTACTACACCTTCCAATTTTTTTTTACATGTTTAGAAATAAATGTAAAATTTAGGTTGTATTAAGTTATATTTCACAACATTCTTTAGGGTAAGCCCTATACGATTGTGCATCGATCTCCAAGTCAAATACTGCATCAGAAAAAAACATACAACCTTGAGTTCATTCAAACAGTGAATAAATTTAAGTAATCTCTGCCAAAAGTAACAATAAAAGCCAGAATCTGTGCTAGGAGAGCAGTGATTGCACATTAAACCGGAACTAAATGCACTAAATATAATTCTTCTGGATTTTCAAAAGGCCTTTGATAAGGTGTCCCATAATAGACTAATAAATAAAGTTATAATGTGTGGGATCAGGATGCAAGTAGCAGAATGGATTACTAACTTTAAGACAGAAAGCAGAGTGTGAGGGTAAAGGAGAATTCATTGACAAAATGAAGCTCAACACAGATAAATATTAGATGGTAAAATGGATTTATGGACTTGAACAAGTTGACCAAATATAAGAACAGGTAATTGATCAACTAGTGTGAATTGTACTGAGTCTACAAGAAACAGGAACTGGGCTCTAAGAATGGAATGTATTGAAGCTGTAGAAACTATAGAACATGTATTAGAAACATCAGGAGGTAACAACCACAGAAACATGTGGGAATGTGTTAGCTGAAGGTGAATTAACAGAGTGGATGGATCTTAAACATAAGATTTAACCCCAGCCAAAAGGTCGATTGGTAGCAAGAACCTCGGATCAGCTTGCATGGCAGGAGCCTTGGGTCAGATATGCATCAACAGAGCAGGAACCCTGAAGCCAAGATGTGCATCTCAATAGATGGTATTCTGTACAAGTTGTAATTGCTTGTATCATCCATTTGTTTGAATAAACAACAACTTAATCTTGTTTCAGTCTGCACAAGTGAGTGTCATTTGGAAAGGCACAACAGTTCATGTGGTAGGAAGAATAGATCACTTATTACTTAAAGGGCGGAAATCCAGATGAAGCAGAAAAATAAATGGTTGTCAGAGTACAAACACATCAATAACTACATTGCACCACAGATTAGTAAGGTCATGGAAGAAACAAACACTGGGTTTTAGCCAAACCTGCATGAAACCTTGGTTAGACCACACACAGTAACATGTACACTGCTTGTTGTTTTATTTATCTACAGTCTATAACATATCTATATATAAATAAATATATATTTTAAAAATAAACATATATATACACAATAATAAAGGATTCACAGTTGGATTTCTTTCCTCGATAAAAGGCTGAAGAGTAAATTCAAGTCTTTCAAATTATGAAAGGTTCTGATGGAATGGATAGAGTGAGAATGCTTCCCCAGAGGGAGGAGCATAATTAAGGGTCATCAATATAAGATTCTTACCAAGAAATCACATAGGGAATTCACAAGAAACCTCTACCCAAGGAGTGACAGGAATGTGCAACCTGTTACCACAGACTATGTATGAAGTGAAAAGTATAGATGCATTTCAGGGAAAGCTGGACAAACATGAGGGAAAAGGGAATAGACAGTTACAATGGTGGATTTAGATAAAGAAAAAAAAGGAGCTTCGAGTGGAGCATAAACCTTGGCATGGACTAATTAGGTTGCATGGTCTTTTTCTGTGGTGTTTATCCTGTGTCATTAAAAAAAAAATTCACACTCTTTTTGCTTCAGCTCCATTTTGTCATATAAGGAACATTAATATAATGAAATCAGGGATAGATGCTATAAATAGTCCATAGCTAAAGCTTTAAACATTTTCTACCAACATGATTTACATTCTTAGCAACATTCTAACTCTTTTAGGACAAAATGTTAAATAAACAGTGACAATTGTACTTTTCTTTCAAGAAAAACAAAATTAGGTAGTTAAAACAAAAATTGCAAATGCATTGTTCTTGCAGTATCTGAGAAATCTTAGTCATTTGAATTAAAGCGAGAAGTTAATTACCAACCACTTACAAACAACTCACAGAATTTTAATTCAAGTTGCTGAGTACTTACATCCAGTTTTAGGAATTTTTCCACTACAAGTTCCAAAATCTTTAAGCGCAGCACTGGGAAATATACAGTGATCCTCAGTAAATTGTGCACATAACATTCCTGACAAAAATCAGTAAAATATATATATACATAAATTGATGGTCCATTTATTTCAAATCATGTAAGTTAGGCTGTCAGCAAAATAGCAAATGAATTTCAAAATGTTTAAACTATATTTTTTCAAAATAAACATTTGATGGTTATTTGTCCAATTAACAAAGTATGCAAACATAAATTAATTGGTCTATTGTGGCAATTTTGGCAACTTCTGCTGACAAGGAACATTCAGAAAAAGGCCAATATGACAGTAAAAAGAGCATGGTTTTATGGAGAAAGCAACTCAGTATCATACCCATAAGCAGTAGTTTTATGGAAACATGTTTTTGCAGTTATACCTGTTGAAATGTTGTTTTTGGTTTGGAATTGGATTTCCCATTCATATGCCCCTTGTTGCTTTGCCACAAAATGTAACTGTTTTCATTATTACACTTATTTCATGTTGGAGATTCAACCAAGTTTTATTTCTCTCAATTTGTACTTTTAGCTCTCTTCACAGTTTTTGAAAAAGGGAATCAGCAGCCTCACTTATTTTACCAGGTACCAGGCTACACTGTAAGAGTTGACATTTATGTTGCACGATGTGCAGACAGATGAGCAGAATTCAACATGTCAGAATTAATGGTTGCTGATCACCCCATTGCTCCTAGTTTGTTAAAAGACTCATTTGTTTTTGTCCATTGAAGTTGCAAGTTCCTGCCAGTTTTGTCCAAATAGAAAGAACAGACATATTTTGCTGGAACCAGTTGCAAAACCTTCACAATAAAAATGAATGTTTTTAAAAAGTTGAAGAAACTCAGAATTTAAATGCGATTGATTTATAACACTAGCAAACAATACATATTGTAAAGGTGCTTTTGTTTTAGAGTTTGATGACAAAGAAGATACTCTGCTTACCAGGATTCTGGCTGATTTGTTTGCAAATGGAAATTTTTCAACCAGTATCGGCATCAAAAATTGTGGTGTACTGCCAATACAAAGTTTTAAAAATATACATTTTAGTTCAGTATATAAACAACTCATAATAAGAATGAGAGAAACAAGATGCATTAATACAAGATCATAACTTAGGAAAACAATACAACAAACATAAGAAAACTACAATACAAAATCTGTGGATTGGACTGGATACCCTGAATAGCAATATACCTCCCTCATCATTCATCAATTACTTCAACTCAGAGAATGAAAATAAGAACAGAAAAGAGATTCAGCAATATATCCAAAGATATCTGAGCAGAAGTTGCCACAAATATCCTTCAGGGAAGGAAATCTGCCATCCTCACATGAACTAGTTCAAATGTGACCCCAGAGCCACAGCAATGAGGCTAACTCTTAACTGACCTCAGTAATTGATGATCAAGAGTAGACAGGTGGAGTGATAATTGGCCCAGTTGGATTTGTTATGCTTTTTATGTACAGGACATATCTGAGCAATCTTCCAAAGTGTCGGGTAAATTCCAGTGTTGTAACAGTTCTAGAACAGCTTGGTTAGGAAAGGGACAACATCTGGAACACTCGCCACAATGGGTACAAGAGCAGGTCAGAGGCTGAGAATACTGCAGCAATTAACGCTCCTCCTGACTCCGCAAACCCTACCCATCATCTACATAGCAAAAGTCAGGAGTGTAATGGAATACCCCCACTTGCCTAGATGCATGCAACTCCAGCAACACTCACCATCTAAGACAAAGCAGCCCACCTGATTGGCACTTTCTCCACACCCCCCACCCAACCTCCACTCCCGGCCCACACATCCCACCAACCCAACCTCCACTCCCGGCACCTTCCCCTGCAACCGCAGGAAATGTAAAACTTGCGCCCACACCTCCTCCCTCACTTCCCTCCAAGGCCCCAAGGGATCCTTCCATATCCGCCACAAGTTCACCTGTACCTCCACACACATCATCTATTGCATCCGCTGCACCCAATGTGGCCTCCTCTACATTGGGGAGACGGGCCGCTTACTTGCGGAACGCTTCAGAGAATACCTCAGGGACGCCCGGACCAACCAACCCAACCACCCCGTGGCTCAACACTTTAACTCTCCCTCCCACTCCACCGAGGACATGCAGGTCCTTGGACTCCTCCACCGGCAGAACATAACAACACGACGGCTGGAGGAGGAGCGCCTCATCTTCCGCCTGGGAACCCTCCAACCACAAGGAATGAACTCAGATTTCTCCAGTTTCCTCATTTCCCCTCCCCTCACCTTGTCTCAGTCGGTTCCCTCAACTCAGCACCGCCCTCCTAACCTGCAATCTTCTTCCTGACCTCTCCGCCCCCACCCCACTCCGGCCTATCACCCTCACCTTGACCTCCTTCCACCTATCACATCTCCATCGCCCCTCCCCCAAGTCCCTCCTCCCTACCTTTTATCTTAGCCTGCTTGGCACACTCTCCTCATTCCTGATGAAGGGCTTATGCCCGAAACGCCGAATTTCCTATTCCTTGGATGCTGCCTAACCTGCTGTGCTTTAATCGGCAACACATTTTCAGCACTTTCTCCACAAGCATCCATTTCCTCCACACTAAAACTGAGCAGTAGTGTGAACTATCTACAAGATGCACTGCAGAAATTCATCAAAGATCAATGGTCAGCCCCTTCCAAACCTAGGACTCCCATTTAGAAAGACAAGGGCAGCAGATAAATGGTTACACCACCACCTGCAAGTTCCCCTCCATGCCACTCACCATCCTGACTTAGAAACATAATGCCTTTCCTTCAGTGTGACTGGTTCAAAATCCTGGATTTCCTCCCTAATGGTATTGTGAATCAACCTACAGCATGTGGACTGCAAGGGTCTCTCTCAGTCAGACACACACACACCTTGCAGGTATATACTCCTGCACACTCACGCTCACAGTCAATTAGGTACGTTTGCACATACACACAAATAGAAGTCTATGGGGTGAATTTGCATTTGTAGATTTATATTTGCAGATACATTTTATTTTGTTCAAAAAGTACACAATCTGTAGGCAATCAGTCCATGTGACATTTTATAAATTCCTACTTTGGAAACAGAACCAGTTTGACTCAAGGTTGGAATAAAGACCGACTCTAACCTCACACCTTTAATGCATTGTCTGAGTTGAGATGTCACCCTTTTTTATAAAACTGTAAGTTACCTCCGGAATGTGACTTGAAAAAAGTTCTGGATTTATATATTAATGAATTGAAACCTGCAACCCATTCTAAGTGGCTAAGATTTAACTAATCTAGGTTTGTTCAATACAGTGCATCAGTTGTATGACACTGTGACCTTTTACTATAGATTTGTGACCTATGATCCTGCCCCACTAACTACCTTATGAAGAAGCAGTGCCCTGAAAGCCTGTACCTCACAAATAAACCTGTTGGATTATAACCTGGTGTTGTGTAATTTTTAACTTTATCTACCTCAGTCCGAAACTGGCACGTTCACAATGTGTTTGAAGAAGGTAGCTCACAATCACCTTCTCAAGGGCAATTAGGGACAAGAAATAAAAAGGTCGTTGCTGGCCCAACCACATCCCATGAGTGAATAAAAAAATAGGCCATTCAATCCAACTAGTCTGCTCTGCCATTCAATTAAGTCAATTTAAGAATCATTAATTGCTTTGTACAAGAACTAGAACGATCTAAATTAGAGCTCACAGATCAACATTTTAAGATTTATAGTTCTACTCAAATGTGGTGTTTATCAGAATGGAAAATTGTTTTACTTACATAATCTAGAGATACATTCTAGCAAAATTGCCATTTATGTGATGTGCCAGTGCCATCTACTGGTTTAATACCATATAACATTTAAACGTCACAAAATAATAAGGATTAATAGGTTTAATGCAAATCACCTGACATCTAGATGTAACAATAGAATCTGTCATTATTCAATATTATTTAGCTGAAACTAGCCTGCATGATTAGAGTGAATGGCAGGCTCGAAGGCATTATGAGAAGAAGTTATACAAATCAGGACTGTTTCCTTCAGAATTGAGAAGATTAAGGGGCAATCTTAGATTAGATGAGATTACTTACAGTGCGGAAACAGGCCCTTCGGTCCAACAAGTCCACACCGACCCTCCGAAGAGCAACTCACCCAGACCCATTCCCCTACATTTACCTCTTCACCTAACACTACAGACAATTTAGCATGACCAATTCACCTAATCTGCACATCTTTGTGACTGTGAGAGGAAACCGGAGCACCCGGAGGAAACCCACACAGACACGGGGAGAATGTGCAAACTCCACACAGACAGTTGTCCAAGGTGGGAATTGAACCGAGGTCTCTGGTGCTGTGAGGCAGCAGTGCTAACCACTGTGCCGCCCTCAAAGTCAATATATTAACGTAAAAGACACGGTTGACAAAGATTAACTATTTCTACTAGTTGGGAATTCTAGAACTATAGGTCATAGACTGAGAATTAGTGCCAGACCAGCCAGGAGCAATGTTAGGAAGCACTTCCACATACAAAGGGTGGAAGAAGTTTGGAACTCTTTTCAACAATGGCAGTGGATGCTGGATCAGGTGTTAATTTTAAATCTGGAGGTAGACAAACTTTTGTTAAGCAAAAATATTGAGAGTTACAGGCCAAAGGCAAGTATATGTAGTTATGTCACAGATCAGCTACGATCTCACTGAATAGCAGAGCAGGCTCAAGTGGCTGAATGGCCTACTCCTGTTGCCATGTTCATATATCTTATTGGAATAAAGATATAGATGTATTACCTACCTGTACTTTGTTAATACTAAACAAACACGTTGATTTATCATTGGCATCTGAACCTACATAATTCATTTTAATGTATTCAGTTGATCTAGCTGCTATGCTACAAAAATACCACAGTTAGCCATAGTATATAGTCCAACATGTATTTCTGTGGATGTAGGTTTACTCGCTGAGCTGGAAGCTAAAAAATGTGTCGCTGGAAAAGCGCAGCAGGTCAGGCAGCATCCAGGAGCAGGAGAATCGACATTTTGGGCATAAGTCCTTCTTCAGCTGGAAGGTTTGTTATGGACGTTTCGTCACCTTACTAGGTAACATCTTCAGTGAGCCTCCGAATTCGGAGCCTAGGTTCGAAGATTCTTTAAAGATGTTACCTAGTATGGTGACAAAACGTCTGAAAACCAAATCTCCAGCTCAGCGAGCAAACCAACCTCAACCTGAGCTACAAATCTTCTCAAAACTCACTAATATATTTCTGTACTTGAATTCAGCAAAGTTTTCCAAAAAATCAATTCAAAACCATAATGATGTGTTTGTTTGATTCGTTTGTTTATGTGTTTAGTTATTGTAGTCACATGTACAGAAATACATTGACAAGTGTTGTCTTGCATGCTATACAAGCAGATCATAGCATAAAAAGGGTATCAGGGCGGCAGAACAAAGTGCAGAGTACAGCGCTGCAGCCACAGAGAAGGTGTAAGAGAGATCCGAACTAACATTTGAGAGGCCCATTCAAAATTGTGATAACAGCAGGGAAGAAGCTGTTCTTGAATCTGTTGGTAGTGTTTTCAAACTTTTACATCTTCTGTCCGACGGTTGAGGGTGGAAGAAAGCACAACTGGGATGGGAGAGGTCTTTGATTACGTCGGTTGCTTTCTCAAAGTATGACTTCACTTTGATCTCACAGGGAGAAGTCCATTTGAAATTTAGCTAACTCAGGGGTTTCAGATTTGATCACTAATCTACAGAGTGTTATTCTAGGTTAAAAATCACACAACACCAGGTTATAGTCCAACGTGTTTAATTGGAAGCACACTAGCTTTCAGAGCGATGCTCCTTTATCACCTGATGAAGGAGCGTCGCTCCGAAAGCTAGAGTGCTTCCAATTAAATCTGTTGGACTATAACCTGGTGTTGTGTGATTTTTAACTTTGTACACCCCAGTCCCACACCGGCATCTCCAAATCAGTGTTATTCCAGTTTAACTTGGATAATATGCTAAGTTGTTACTACTCCACTATCATTCATGTTCTCAGCTGTTAGTCTACCAATCACTATCTGTTTAAACAATATAGAAAGAACACTTTCTCTCCTTCACTTAATAAGGCTTACCAAAATTGAAGAGAACAAACAATGGTTGACAATGCAACCAAGAATCTAATGCAACTTCCAAATTAGCTAACTGAATACTGCTATTGCATCCAGTCCATTTTGCTTGTTATAAATTATTCATTTTTGCAACTATCGCTTTATGTCATGCTACAATGGTTTCCTTCAATGAGGCTTACACTCGTGTCCGGCACCATAGAAATTAATGGCAGAATGGTATACTTACGAAGGCACATATTTTGTTATGATCTGCAGAGCTCGATGACAAATATTAAAATTTCTGGGAAGATCTGTAAAGTGGAAATGTAACAGATAAGCGTTCCTATTCTATTCAGACCTGGAGACAGTGTGTTGATTGCAGCACAAGAGAAAAAAAAAGACTTTAATTGGGAAAGTCCCACAATGTTTTAAGCAATAATATGGGCACAAGATCAAGGTCTGAAGTTAAAGCCTTGCATCTGGTAGAGACATGCAACATAGGAATGCTAGGTACAGTCAATTAATGGATGAAAACAAAACCATTTTAAGTGTGGTGATATGGTACCAAAGAATGGTGGGCATAGGTCTATATTCACAGACTCACGAATTAAATTGGTAAATTCACTAGAAGTTATCAGGCACTTGCAACATTTCTCCCAAGAGAAATACTGCAAACCTCTATAATCAGGGTATTAGAATTCAGGGTATTAGATGAGTGGCTATAAATTTGATATTCTTAAACATAAATTCTGCAATCAGTAAATAGGTAAATTAAATTTACCAGCTGATTCAATAATCTATTATAATTAATTAATATTTTAACATTCAGACACATATTAAAAGATTACACTTAAAAGACTAAGACAGTCAAGGCAGCCTAGAAAAGTAAATACCTCTGACATAAACAAATCACAGTGCCAAAAGATTGCTATGACAGAACCATAAAGGACACCAAGAAGACTGGAAGAGAAGATGATGAGCATAAAACAGTTAAAACAGCAAATACTAAGCCAGCCATTTCGTCAAAAAAGATTTATTGGTTTCAACAGACTTGACGTTTTGTATTAACTTATAGATCTAATAGGAGATGGTGGCCTAATGTGTTGCTGCTAGATCATTTATCCAGAAATCGAGAGTATGGTGCTGGTAAAGCACAACAGGTCAGGCAGCATCCAAGGAGCGGGAGAATCGATGTTACAGGCATAAGCACTTCATCAGGAATCTAGAAACTCAGCTAATGCTTTGGGGACCCAGGTTCAAAGCCTCTCACAGCAGATGGGAATAAAAACTATCTGGAATTAAAAATCTACTGATGAAACCATTGTCAGAAAAACCCAACTGGCTCACTAACGTTGTATCAATTTGTGCAGAGAATATTATGAATAAAATCATACTCTGTTGTTCAATGTGTTTAGATCAATCATTTGGTGGTTTGTCTTTAAATGAATTACCACAGAAAATTCAAAATAGTTAGGCAATAGGTTGAGCTACCTTTTGATTCCAGGGACCCATTTCCAACGCTATTACAGAGGAAAATCAATTAGGAGAAAGTGAGGACTGCAGAAGCTAGAGATCAGAGTCGAGAGTGTGGTGCTAGAAAAGGAATGAGAAAGGCTTATGCCCAAAACGTCGATTCTCCTGCTCTTCGGATGCTGCCTGACTTGTTGCGCTTTTCCAGCATCACACTCTCAACAATTACAAGGGAAACCAAGATATGGCCGTTGTGGAAAACTGGAGATGATTTACACAGGCAACTAATTAAAATACTATCTCCAGGATGCCTGACAGTGGGTGGTCTCAGCAGTTGGCAGGACCAATAGAAGTGACTGAGGCAATGGGATCCCAGTAGCCTCACCGGAGGTGGACACTGATGAGGCAGTTGGAGCATCATGTTACAGAAGTTGCAAATGGTGCAAAATATACTAGGGTTACATGTGCCAAACATCATTGCGAAGTGGGAACTCCTATTCAGGATAGCTTGTGGTAACAGTTGGCATAGTTGGGTTGCTTTGCAGGATGTGGCTCTAGCCTCTCCCATACCCTGTCATCAAGTGGCCAGCATGTTGCTATCTACAGGCTTCAGCAATACTGGAAGGCCCATCAGCTATGTGGAACATCCAAGTATTATCTTCATTTGAATACCTGCCATTTCAAGCAAGTAACTGCCAAACCTCACTCCCATCCCCTCAGTAAAATGTCAGATACAGGAACATGCTGGCAAACTGACATCTATAGTGAAGTTCAAGTAATACCACCTCTGCCTCAGCATGCAAATTAATTTGTTAACTCAGAAAGAGTCTCCTTCCAGAGATGTTGCCAGACTTGCTGGCTCAACAATAGCAGAGAAACAGTATATAGTGCAAAAGATGTGAAATGTAGTCATTGGGGCTTCAGTATTAATGCAGCAGTACTTGAGGACATTACAGAGAATTGTTATAAAGCTTCAGAATCCAGATTATTCAAAATGTCAATATGGCCATCTCTACAAAAACAAAATACTTACTTTCATCCTCATCTTCAGAGTCTGAAATATCCACACCATTTTCCTGGATAACAATTCTCCCTATATGAAACATATACACATGGATTGATATTAAAATATAAGAGAGCCACAAACAAACAAACAAAAGTGTATTAAAAGCTCCAGAAAGATCTTGCTTCCACTCTATCTCACAATATCTCTTCTCTCTTAGATGCATTTTTTAATAAATTCTATCTAATCCATTTCTTGCATCTGCCACTTGACAACGTATTTCCTGTAAACTCTCCAATGATTTGAGCATCACCATCATATTACTCTCATCCTGTTCTCCCCTTTACTGCACAGTTCTCTTTTTGCACTGAGCAGGAAGTTTATGTATGATAAATGAAATAAATCTATATAATTGATATCTACACCTACAGACAGAAACTATAAATAACAATCTCAGTTTACTGCTCCTCCAAATGAGCGAATCCAACAATAACTCTCATTTAGATATTCTCTAATCAACTGGCTCAGAGATGATATTATAGACGTTTTGAACCTGAGCCTCCTGGCTCAGAGGTAGGGACACTAGCAGTGCGCCATACGGGCTCTATTAACTCTCATTTACAACTTGGTTTGATCCTTGTTTCCATCTGCTCCTAATTAAAACAACAGCTGCACCTTTTTCTATGTTGCAGGGATTAGCTGAAACTCACACCAGCCTTCCAATAGTGCGAGCTGCATGAAACACTGACAGATCAATTGCACTCACAGTAGGAGAGTGTGATTTATGAGAAACTAAACTTAATTTGAAAACATATAATTCTGGTTTGTTCATTACTATTGTTTACAAAACCAAGTCTTTCAAAACATATCCAATAATCCTGTACTGCACTAAAACATAAGTGACTGAAAGGTATTGCCCGATTAATCACTTGAACCAAAGAAACAGCCCTTCTCGTTCACAGTTAAAGGACATAAGACTATGCATTTCACAATGTATTGGAAAAGAGAAAAGAAGGAATGTTTTCATACCTGGGACAAAACTGGAGACCAGCATACTAAGGCAAGACCTCAGATATACTGTCTGTGCTGACACGAGGTTACTTAAGAAGGCCAAGTATTCCTCTATCACCATTGGGCTTCGGGACAGCCATGGCAGCTTCTGAAATTATTTTTGTAAAAATCTGATGGTCTTTATATATCTCTTAAAATTGTGTTTAAACTTTCAGGTCTTACTTAAATATCTTAATTAATAGTTGTAATTTGCTATGTGGCAATGTAACAATGGCAGATTTAAGAAAACTCAAGCCCATCAATAAGAGCTATTCAACAATGAAATACAGCAAATATTTTCTGACCAATCTTCATATATATATAAAAATTCAGAGAAGCTAACCAGTATTTTGCTAACAACGTGTTCAAATTCCTTTGTTAACTGTGCTACAGCATCACGAAATTCCTGAAGCCAGTTGATTATTTGAGCATCCTGGGGGAGAAAAGAAATAAGCACGTTAATATAAACTTCCAAATGTAATGGTTGTAGTGAATTCTATTTATTTAGAACATTATGACATGCTCAGAATAATTCACTAAGTGCTTTACAACCATAGAACTGCTTTGAAATGCAGTCACTGTTAACAGGTAGATAGTACTGTCAATACGCAGAGTGAAATAAACAAATAAAATTGTATCAACTAATCTTCTCAAGCATTGCTCAAGGGAGAAAAAGTGTCCAGGATCGGGGAAATTTCTGGATTTACTAGGACATTATCTGGATTGGAAGGTTTGAGTTACAAGGAGAGGTTGGAACAGCTGAGAGTTTTTTTTCCCTAGAGCATTGGAGTCTGAGAGGTGACCTCAAAGAAGTCTACAAAATCATGAAAGGCCTACATAAGGTAGATAACCAACAGTTTTTTCCCATCGTAGGGGAATCCAAAACTAGAAGGCATAGGTTTTAGGTGAGAAGGAAGAGATACAAACAAGTCCAGAGGAGCAATTTTTTCACACACTGGATGATAAGAGTCCGGAACAAGCTGCCAGAAGTGTGGTGGAGTCAAGTACAATTTTGTCATTTAAGAAACATTTGGACATTACATAGACGGGATAGGTATGGAGGGATATGGACCAAATGCAGACAAATGGAACTAAGTTAATTGCAAAACTGGCTGGCGTGGACAAGTTGGACCAAAGGGCCTGTTTCCATGCTGTATACCTCTAAGTATTGCCACAGGATCTTTCTTCCTGAATCATCAGTGCACGCAGACAGAACCACAGTTTAACATTAAATCAGAAAAACTTCAATAAATAATCCATTAAGAGAATAAAGAAGAGAAAGACAAGCAGATTTGCATTTATAGAACAGAACCATTGAAGGGTTACTGAACTCAAAATGTTAACTAAGGTTTTCCCTCTACAGGTGCTGCGGAATTTCTCCAGCACTTTCTATTTATGCACCAAGGATAACCCTCAAATCATTTCCAAAATTGGGCTTTAGGATTACTTATGTCCACCTTAGAAAGTAGCCATGGCCTTGGTTTAACATTTTGTCCAAACTGTGATACTTCTGAAAGTGCAATTCTCCCTTAATACTGCAATGGAGGATCAATCTACATTTTGTGCATAAGTCTCTTAAGTGGAACATGAATCCACAAAGTTGTCTCAAACATGAGCATGGGAACAACCGAAGGACAGCAGAAACAAAACAAGCAGCTTAATATAAACAACAACATTATACTAAAGAACAAATTTACAAGAAGGAACTAGAATCAGTTAAATGATGAAAGGTTTCTAAACTATCAACTTTAATTTTTGACCAGATTTTTCTTCAAAAGGCCAAAATGCATTGATTTTAATTAACAATGCTGATGGTAGTTGTAATATTAAATCTCAGTTCACACACTTGGATTCAATATTATAATTAATATGAAATACTATTTTAGGCCTAGAATTAATAATTGGCTCAGTCAAAATTACCTCAGTGTATAATTTCACCAAAAGGCTAAAGAATTTTTTAGAAGTCTGTTTGCTTGTTTTATACCTTCAAATTATTCTCAGTTTCCCCTGTTTGGAGAATTGTGACTAAGTGTTGGAAGGATTAACAGACTAATCATTAACTGATTGAATCACATCGTGAACGTACTTCCTTTATATCATGAACATCCCTGTGGCCAATAAGTCCCAGAGTGAGACCTGAACCTGTAACCTCTGGCTCAGTAGAAGGGGCATTACTCATTGAGTCCATCATCCCATTCCTAACCATATTAACACAGTAATTTTATATTTAAGTACTGGTTAAATCATCAGCTGCCCAAACACAGTTTGGTGTTGAGCAAACAGCATCAGAAAATGATGGGGCTCTTCCTTGTGTGTCTGCTGTTATATTACAGACTTTAATTTAGGTGGATGATATTGTCTTTTGGAGGTAAGGATTGAGAGCCTTTGGGACCAAGATAGTAGTTGCAGTGTGGTGCTATGAGAATGGCAGTTTTTTCAGTGAATTTCCACAAATAAGAAAAGTTTGAAGACATCTGATTTGCATCAAATACTTGTGAGTGAGATAATGTTATTGCCCTGGGGTCCAACCCAAAGTTAGACTAAAACTACTCAAAATGTATTTGTTAGCAGTGAGACAGACAGATCTAGTGTACATTTAGACTTCAAAAGTAACATTAGTGCTGAACTCAGGATTCACACTGTTTCATCCCAGAGTCAAGATTATGCCTACCATCTAGATTTACACTACCACTTTAATCCAACACTAGTGCAAATAATCCTTGCATCTGCTAATCTAAAATAGATACATACAGATATAAAGAAACAGGTCCACCATATTCACAAAATTAAAATGACTTATTATTAAGGAGTACAAACCTTACAGATTAAATGCAAATCATTAGAATTGTAAAGTTCTATATGTATAACAGGAAAATGCTGCACAAGTGAAATGGTTATGAAAGAATTTGTTGATTACCTTTATTTCTGGATCATCCAGCTGTGTCATCAGCAAATCATAATCCACAGTATCTCCCTAAGAATAAAAATGAATCAAATTTACAGAAAGGTGAGAACATTTCTTGCATATCTCTATAATTATTTGCTATAACTTATGTTACCTGTTTATATTTCTTTAAGATTTCTGTAACTGTTCCACCAAATCGCACAGCTTTCCTTGGTGGAGAACTGAAGAACTCACTTTCTCCCAACATTGTCATTGGAAGCCTTCAGGAAATTAGAAAGAATTATTTGTACATTGTAAATGTATCCTTCTGTGACATCTTTTAAATCAGTTATCATACCATCATAAAAAGAATACACCATTGATCCTTCTGTCAACTCTTCCTTTACAAAATCCATTCCAAAGTGCTGCACCTCCAGGTTTTCTCTTCTCCCTTGTTCCCACTCTTTCTGCTTCTATCCTGCCCTAACCATTCGCAGATTCAATCCCACATGTCCTCCCACATTATTATTACTATCCTTCTAAACTGAGCTTCCGGCCACACGCCATTCTCCCTTAACGCACATGTAAATATCCTCAGTGATGTAAGGTGTGAGATTTTATTATTATTTGAATTTGGATTTCGAAGTAATGGATTTTGGTCTGTGTATTTATATGGTTTAATGATTAACTTGTCAGCATTTCTGAAGTTTTTTTTCAAAAAAACTAGCATGACAGGCAGCCATCCTGGCGTGTTAATGAGAATTTGTTTGCATTGGGAGAATTATACCAGCAGTGGAGTATACATTGAAGAGCATCAGCATGCTTTCAGTTAGAAAGGTCAAAAGCTTTATTTTTGGCTGAGGCAAAAAACCATCAGTTGGAAAGCTTTTGATTTCAGTTTGCAGAAGTCCTGATTGAAGGTACATGTCTGAAACTGTTTCTCCAAGAGGAAGCAATTAGTTCAGAAAAGTTAGGAAATAAGTTACCTCAAGATACAGGTTTTCATTTGAAAAGCATAAGACCATGAGCATTTGGTCAGATCGCTGAAGGGGTTATCTGACACTAAGAAAGTCTAAGCTCTGTGTGATTACTTAAGGAAAAAAACTATCAAATGATCAAGACCAGGAACTGAAAGCAATAATTAAGTCAAATCCAGAGATATAACAGAGAAGGGAATTTTCTCTGGTGTTTGAGATGGAATATTGTATTTTTACTGTTTTGAAATCTTCCAAATTATATTATATGTACACAGCATGATTTATTCTATTTTATCTTTTGTTTTGCATAATAAACTTGGTCTATTTCTAGAACCAGATTTGCAGGTTTGCATACTATGTTTCAGTGAAAAGCTACCTTTTTTTAAGACTAGATTACTGAGTGTGGAAACAGGTCCTTCGGCCCAACAAGTTCACACAGGTCCTCCGAAGAGCAACCCACCCAGACCCATTCCCCTACATTTACCCCTTCAGCTAACACTACGGGCAATTTAGCATAGCCAATTCACCTAATCTGCACATCTTTGGACTGTGGGAGGAAACCAGAGCACTCGGAGGAAACCCACGCAGACACGGAGAATGTGCAAACTCCACCCAGATAGTTGCCCGAGGTGGGAATTGTGCCCAGGTCTCTGGCGCTGTGAGGCAGCAGTGCTAACCACTGTCGCCGTGCCGTACCTTGTTAAATAAAAACACAAAATATGAACAAATCAGATTTCAGACCTGTGACTATTTTTGATTATTTTCATGCTAGCACCACTGTAAATCAGGTATTCAAACTCTGCTGCAGGTCTGAATCAGTTCTAATTGAAGTCATAAATTTCATTCTTTGGCTGACAAAGGTGCACTGACAGTTCTTCTGAACATCTTTTGCAGAATTTGACACAGCATCATTCCCCAAAACCTATCTTCCATTTTTAAGCTGAGTAGGAATTCTTTGCCAGCATCCAAGACTATGACCACCATCTCCCCACCCATGTGTTTCAAATGGGTCATTCAGGGCTTGCAAGCTGAGGTAGCAATGGCTGCCACTGTGGAGCTCCACTCCTACAACTCCCAAGTCTTCTCCTGTTCCTTATCCCCATTCTTTCAGCTTCTATCCTGCCCCTCCACAGATTCACACCACGATCCATACTTTTGATACTCTCCACCACAACTGAGCTTCCCCCAGCCCCCACCTACTTTTCAACATTCCCCCATAACATTCTCTCATTTTCTAGCCCATGGTCTGTTTCTCCCTCCCACATTCACTCTCTCTTTCCCCTTTGTCCTTCCACATTCACTCGTCACCTACCCCACCCATCAATTCTTCCTTGCCTCACCCTCCTCTCTCTCCCAGGCTCTCCTATCTCCTGCCATCCTCACATCTTCTCCACACCCTCACCCCCCCCCTCCATCTCACCCGATCGCCCCCTCCCCCCATCTCCCCTCCCCCCTTCCCCATCTCCCCACCAACCCGCTCCATCTCCCCCTCCCCCTTCTCCCCACTGAGTCTCTCCATCTCCGTCTGCCCCTCTGTCTCCATCTCCCCTCCATCCCCGCCTCCCCTCCTCGTCCCCATCTCCGTCTCCCCCCACCCCCATCTCCGTCCCCCATCCCACCCATCCCTATCTCCCCCCTCCCCCCCAACTCCATCTCCCCCCACTCCCCGAACTCCATCTCCGTCTCCCACCTCCCCACCCCCATCTCCGTCTCCCCCCTCCCCCCATCTCCACCTCACCCCACCCCCCCATCTCCATCTCGCCCCTTCCCCCCCATCTCCGTCTCGCCCCTTCCCCCCTCCCCCCAATCTCTCTCCCCCTTCTCCCCTCCCCCCCATCTCCCCCACTTCTCCATCTCCCCCTCCCCCCAATCTCTGTCTCCACACCCCATCTCTGTCTCCACACCCAATCTACGTCTCTTCCCCTCCCCCCAATCTCCATGTCCCCCTCCCCCACCCCCACCTCCATCTCCCCCCTCTCCCCGTCTTCTCCCCCCTCCATCTCCGGCCTACCCCTCGCCCCTTCCCCTATCTCAGGCTCCCCCCATTTCCATCTGCCCCTTCCACCCATCTCCGTCTTGCCTGGCCCCCCACCCACCGACCATTTCTCCCATCTCCGTCTCCCCCCTCCCCCCCACCTCCCGTCTCATCCCCCCCTTCCCCATCTCCGTCAACCCCCCTCTCCCCTCTCTGTCACCCTCCTCCCTTCCCCCTCCATCTCCATCTCGCCCCCTCCCCCACATCTCCGTCTCCCCCCTCCCATCTCCATCCCCCCATGTCCGTCTCCCCACTCCCCCCGCATCTCCGTCTCGCCCCCTCACCCCACATCTCTGTCTCCCCTCTCCCATCTCTGTCTGCCTCTCCCCGTCTGTCTCCTCCCCAACCCCGCATCTCCGTCTTGCACCCTCCCCCTCCCCACCCCATCTCCGTCTCCCCCTTGCCACCCTCCACCTCTGTCCCCCCCCGTCTCCCCCCCGTCTCAATCGCCCCCTCCCCCCGTCTCCAACGCGCCCCCATCTCACCCCCTCCCCTCCATCTCCCTCCCCTCATCTCTGACTCCCCCCTCCCATCTCCATCTCCCCCCTCCAATCTCTGTATCAGTCTCCCCCCTCCCCCCATCTCCGTCCCTCCCCTTCCCCCCATCTCCATCTCGCCCCCTCCCCCTCATCTCCGTCTCCCCCCTCCCATCTACGTCTCCCCACTCCCCCCGCATCTTCATCTTCCCCCCCCACATCTCCGTCTCCCCCCCACATCTCCGTCTCACCCCCTCCCCCCACATCTGTCTCCCCCTCCCATCTCTGTCTCCCCCCATGTCAGTCTCCCCCCCCAACCCCATCAAGTACATCTCGCACTCTCCCCCTCCCCACCCCATCCCCGTCTCTCCCCTCCATCCCCGCCTCCCCATCCATCTCCCCCCACCCGTCTCCCCCATCTCCGTCTCCCCTTCCCACCCTCCATCTCCGTCTCCGCCCTCCCCCCCTCCATCTCCGCCTTCCATCTCCATCGCCTCCCGTCTCCAACACACCCCTTCCCCTCCATCTCACCCTTCCCCTCCCATTACCGTCTCCCCCCCCTCATCTCCGTCTCCCCACTCCCCCCAATATCAGTCTCCCGTCTCCTATAGCCGTCTCCCCCCCACCCCTCCCCATCTCCCTCTCCATCTTCCCCCTCCCACTCCATCTCCGTCTCCCCCCTCCCCGTCCCCCCACCTCCAATTTCCCTGTCTATCCCATCCCCTCTCTCCCTCTCTGCACACCGTTCATCTCCAGTATCTACTCCTCCTGTCTATCGCACACACACACCCCTTCTCCCTCCCCACCCCTCCACCGTCTCCCCCTGTACCGTTCCCCCTCCCCAGGACAGGACCACAGGCCTCCATATGGAGTCAAGACCAATGGCGGAGGAGACACGTTGTGGAAGAGCCCAATGCAGTGTTGTGTTTTTGTTTTGACAGACGGGAAAGGCAGGCCCTGCTCCTGGGAGAATTCCTCCTGTCAGACACTCATTCCTCAGCATTGGATTAATGCCCCAGAGAGCGGAGGTTATTAAACACATTCAGACCGTGTCGTTTGCTGGGGGAGGGGGAATCGCGGTGTTTACCGGATCGCCGACACCCTGTAAATTGTCACTCCTGCCGGAGAGCTGGCCGTTAACGGTCACCACACGCGTCATCTCCCGCCAGCGCCATCTTGGCCGTGCCCCGGAAGCAGCTGCACTGCCCCCGGAAGGGCATCAGCGGCGCGCGGGTTGGGGGACGGGGTCAGAGTGGCGGTTGGTCTGAAATGGCGGACGTTGTGCAGGGTCTGAGAGACAATTCCTTCCCCCCCGGACGGTGAGAGTTAGTGATCCTGCGGCCACGAACCGAGCTGTTTGTAATGTCCTCTTGTGTGTGAAGCCGAACCGAGCTTCCGAAGAATGTTCGCTCGCCTCGAAACGTTAACTCTATTTCTCTCTCCACAGATGCTGCCGAATCCGGTGAGTTTCTCCAGCAACATCTGTTTTTTTTTTTGTTGCTGAGCTTCTGTCTCCGTAATCGGAAAAAGCAGCTTCTTAACTGCTTCCCTTTAATCAGCCGCAAAGTTTCTGTTATCTCTAGACTGACTCCTGCAACAATAGAAATTGCTGGAGAAACTCAGTAGCTCCAGCAGCATGTGTGGAGAGAAAGCAGAGTTAACTTTTCAAGTCTAATGTGGCTCTTCTACAGAGTTATGGTGAACAGTTACCAGACTCTAATCAGATCCTTTGAATCCTCCCACTTCCTCCAGACCAAAGGGGTAGCCGTGGGCACATGTATGGGCCCCAGCTATGCCTGTCTTTTTGTTGGCTACGTAGAACAGTTGATCTTCTGTAATTATACTGGCACCACTCCCCACCACTTCCTCCGCTACATTGATGACTGCATTGGCGCCTCTTCGTGCTCCCATGAGGAGGTTGAGCAATTAGACCATAAGACATAGGAGTGGAAGTAAGGCCATTCGGCCCATCGAGTCCACTCTGCCATTCAGCCATTCAATCATGGCTGATGGGCATTTCAACTCCACTTACCAGCATTCTCCCCGTAGCCCTTAATTAGACCATAAGACATAGGAGTGGATCATCAACTTCACCAACACATTCCATCCTGACCTTAAATTTACCTGGATCATCTCTGACACTTCCCTTCCCTTCCTGGACCTCTCCATCTCCATTAATGATGACCAATTTGACACTGACATTTTTTACAAACCCACAGCTACCTGGATTACACCTCTTCCCACCCTACCTCTTGCAAAAATGCCATCCCGTATTCCCAATTCCTCCGCCATATCTGCTCCTAGGAGGACCAGTTCCACCATAGAACACACCAGATGGCCTCCTTCTTTAGAGACTGCAATTTCCCTTTCCACGTGGTTAAAGAAGCTCTCCAATGCATCTCATCCACCTCCGCCCTCAGACCCCACCCCTCCAATCATAACAAGGACAGAATGCCCCTGGTGTTCACCTTCCACCCTACCAACCTTCGCATAAACCAAGTCATCCGCCAACATTTCCGCCACCTCCAAAAAGACCCCACCACCAGGGATATATTTCCCTCCCCACCCCTTTCCGCCTTCCGCAATGACCATTCCCTTTGTGACTGCCTGAACAGGTCCACGCCCCACCCTCCCATCCTGGCACCTTCCACTGCCACCGCAGGAATTGTAAAACCTGTGCCCACACCACATCCCTCACCTCTATCCAAGGCCCTAAAAGAGCCTTCCACATCCATCAAAGTTTTACCTGCACATCCACTAATATCATTTATTGTATCCGTTGCTCATGATGCCATCTCCTCTACATTGGGGAGACTGGGCACCTCCTAGCAGAGCGCTTTAGGGAACATCTCCGGGACACCCGCACCAATCAACCACACCGCCCCGTGGCCCAACATTTCAACTCCCCCTCCCACTCTGCAGAGGACATGGAGGTCCTGGGGCTCCTTCACCGCCGCTCCCTCACCACCAGACGCCTGGAGGAAGAACACCTCATCTTCCGCCTCGGAACACTTCAACCCCCAGGCATCAATGTGGACTTCAATAGTTCTCATTTCCCCTTCCCCCACCTTACCCTAGTTCCAAACTTCCAGCTCAGCACTGTCCCCATGACTTGTCCTACCTGCCTATCTCCTTTTCCACCTATCCACTCCACCCTCTCCTCCCTGACCTATCACCTTCATCCCCTCCCCCACTCACCGATTGTACTCTATGCTACTTCCTCCCCACCTCCACCCTCCTCTGGCTTATCTCTTCAGGCTCTCTGCCTTTATTCCTGATGAAGGGCTTTTGCCCGAAATGTTGATTTTACTGCTCCTTGGATGCTGCCTGAACTGCTGTGCTCTTCCAGCACCACTAATCCAGAGTCATTAACTTTGTTCCTCATCTTACAAATTTGAGCTATAGGGAGAGGCTGAACAGGTTGGGGCTGTTTTCACTGGAGTGTCAGAGGCTGAGGGATGACCTTATCGAGATTTACAAAATTATGAGGGGCATGGATAGGGTAAATAGGCAAAGTCTTTTCCCTGGGAATGGGGAGTCCATAACTAGAGGGCATAGATTTATGGTGAGAGGGGAAAGATATAGAAGAGACTTAGGGGCAACATTTTCACACAGAGGATGATATGTGTATGGAATGAGCTGCCAGAGGAAGTGATGGAGGCTAGTACAATTGTAACATTTAAAAGGCATTTGGATGGGTTTATGAATAGGAAGGTTTTGAGGGATATGGGCTGGGTGCTGGCAGGTGGGACTAGATAGGTTTGGGATATCTGGCTGGCATGGACGGGTTGGACTGAAGGGTCTGTTTCCATGCTGTACATCTCTATGACTCTATAAGTGCTGCCAGACCTGCTGAGTTTCACCAGCAATTTGTTTTGTGCTTTGCATCTCCAACATTTGCAGTTCATTCCTCCAATTCCATGGCTAGTTTCCCATTTTCCATCTTTTGTGAGCAGCAACTGAAGTAGGCCATTTCCGCCCCTTGAGTCTGCTTTGCCATTTAACACAGTGCTTGAATACTGATACCTTTCACCCATTCCCACTCCATAAATCATTTTATAATCAAAATGTATCAACCTCTACTTCAAATATCCCCAAAGACTGAACTTCCCCGGCTCTTTAGGGTAGAGACTACCAAAGACTGACCTCTCCCTTAAGTAGATGCAAAGTTTGGTATTTAAGAAAATATACAATATTGGTATTAGATGCTGCTTATCTGAAGGTCTGGTGGAGACATGATGGACCAATTAGCTTCCTCCTGCACTGTTACATTTCTCTGAATCTCATTTTGGTCTTAAATGGCATCCCCTGTATTTTGAATTGTCTCCTCCTTTTCCTCCCCAGGTTTAGTTCTGTTCCTTTGTCTTGGCAGGAGTAAGTTGGAAATGGGATGCTATGGATTTATAAGCAAATGACTGGGCTTCCTTCCTTTGAAGAAATCACTTTTGTGCAAACATCATGGGACAATGGATGCCAGCTTCTAACATTGGTTATAACCACACAATAGCCACCAAATCAGATTATAACAGCTTTTATCTCAAAAATAAACAACTTTATTTACATTTCATCAGTTCAGGGGATCCCAAAGTGCTTGACAGTCAATTAAGTGTAGTAACCATCAACACTGACCAGATAATGTTTTTGTAATGTTGATTGAGGGATAAATAATTGCCCAGGATTCCAAGAAGAATTTCTTCGAAATAGAGATTTGGGATCTTGCATGGCCATTTTGAGAGAATGCACAGGGCTTTGTTGTATTCTGTCATCGAAAGACACCACCTCCTAATAGTGGCGCACACTCTTATTAATTCTCTGGAATGTAAACCTCCATTTGTGTTCAAGTTGCTGGAGGGAGATCTGAACACACAGATTTACAACTTGAGTGGAACTGCTACCCAGTAAACCACAACTGCAACAGAAAAAGGAGCAATCGTGCCCTTATGTAAAAGAACTATGCAATTAGCTTCATTCTTTGCCCACAGCCCTCCCAATTTTACCTTTTAAACTTCTCAGGAGGAGCAAAAGGCCATGATTCCTAAATGCTTCCTGACCTCTCTGCCCCCACCCCACTCCGGCCTATTACCCTCACCTTGTCCTCCTTCCACCTATCACATCTCCATCGCCCTTCCCCCAAGTCCCTCCTCCCTACCTTTTATCTTAGCCTGATGGACACACTTTCCTCATTCCTGAAGAAGGGCTTATGCCCGAAACGTCGAATTTCCTGTTCCTTGGATGCTGCCTGACCTGCTGCGCTTTTCCAGCAAAACATTTTCAACTCTGATCTCCAGCATCTGCAGACCTCACTTTCTCCTCCGTGATTCCTAAATGTCTTCTATCCATGACCATCAAACTTTTTGAAGGATGATCAATGGAATCTTGCTGCCTATACAATACCAGATTAGTGGCATTGCCAATTAGTACCCAAAATTTCACTCAAGCTGATAACATTAAATTTAAACACATTTACATTGCACACCATTTCAGGACCAACATGAGTCGGGAACTTCATACTGGCTTCAAACATAAATTGAGTGTAAAGGTCTGAACGGACTCCAAACCACAAAAATACAAGCCAATTTGAGGGTTGAAATTCTGGAACGTTCTTCTCTTACCCTACCTGTGCCCCCAAGATATTTTTAAAATTTGCCCAGAAGATCACATTGATCCTGATAACTCAATGAAATAATGAGTGTGCGCACACAGAGGAACACAGAATTGTGATCAGCTGATGTCACTGTTCCTGCTTGTGAATGTGCAAGCAGACATTTTGGTCATTTTTTAGATTATTTTGATATCTGGATAAGAGCTGGTTCACTGGTTAAAAAGGAAAGGGGAGCAACCGCAGGCCTGGTATTGAGACTTAGGCTCCTTCCCAGAGCAGTTCAGTGACTGGAGAAGGCAGGGTGAGTGTAATCAAAGAGATCTACTCCTCAGGCATGGCCAGGAAGAGAAGCTCCACTTTGTCAGCCCCAGCTCCACTTCCTCATCACCCCCAGTGTTGGTGACATCAGTGGAACATAAGTACTCTGATACTTCTGTGGCCCAGCTAGCTGACTCCATGAGGAGAAAATGAGGACTGGAGATCAGAGTCGAGAATGTGGTGCTGGAAAAGCACAGCTGGTCAGGCAGCATCCGAGGAGCAGGAGAATTGATGTTTTGGGCAAAAGCCCTTCATCAGAAATTCCTGATGAAGCGCTTTGGCCCAAGACGTCGATTTTCCTGCTCCTCGGATGCTGTCTGACCTGTCCTTTTCCAGCACCACTCTAATCTTGACACTGATCTCCAGCATCTGCAGTACCCACTTTCGCCTGGCCAATTTTAAGGGCCTTTAAATGGTCATTGGATAAACATGTGGATGATAATGGAATAGTGTAGGTCAGATGGGGTTTAGATTGGTTTCACAGGTCTGCGCAATATGGATGGCCAAAGGGCCTCTTCTGCACTATAATGTTCTATGCTTGATACCTTAAAAAGGATGTAAAAATAACCCAAAGATTTGCAACCAGTCAGGAACCTTCCAATTTGCCCTCAAAGAGGAAATGACATATTTGAGGAAGTGACAAAGTTGATTGATGAAGGAAGGGCTGTCGATATCATATACATCAACTTCAGTAAGGCATTTGATAAGGTTTCTCATGGTAGGCTGATGGAGAAAATCAGGTAACATGGGGTCCAGGGTGTACTCACTAGATGGATAGAGAACAGGCTGGACAGTAGGGGACACAGTAGTAGTGGAAGGGATTTTCTCAAAAAGGAGAACTGTGACCAGTGGTGTTCCACAGGACCATAATTCTATTACATTTAAAGTAATGATGGAAAAGGATAGACTAGATCTAAAAATTGAAGTTCTAAATTGGAGAAAGGCCAATTTTGACTGAATTAGGCAAGAACTTTCAAAAGCAATTTCTGTTAGGGTGAAAGGGAAGGCTGGTAGGTATAGGGAATGCTGGATGACTAAAGAAATTGAGGGTTTGATTAAGAAAAAGAAGGAAGCGTATGTCAGGTATAGACAGGACAAATTGTGTGAAACCTTAGAATGTAAAGCAAGTAGGATTATATTTAAGAGGGAAATCGGGAGGGCAAAAAGGAGACGTGAGCAAATAGAATTAAGGAGAATCCAAAGATTCATTTTACAAATGCAATTAAGGACAAAAGGGTAACTAGGGAGAGAATAGGGCCCCTCAAAGATTAGCAAGGCGGCCTTTGTGTGGAGCCGCAGAAAATGGGGGAGATACTAAATGAGTATTTTGCATCAGTATTTACCGCAGAAAAGAATATGCAAGATATAGACTGTAGGGAAATAGATGGTGACATGTTGCAAAATGTCCATATTACAGAGAAGGAAGTGCTGGATGTCTTGAAACAGGTAAAGGTGGATAAATCCCCAGGATCTGATAAGGTGTACCCTAGAACTAGAGAAGTGATTGCTGGGCCTCTGGCTGAGATATTTGTATCATCGATAGTCACAGGTGAGGTGCCGGAAGAATGGAGGTTGGCTAACATGGTGCCACTGTTTAAGAAGGGTGGTAAGGACAAGCTAGGGAACTATAGACCAGTGAGCCTGACATTAGTGGTGAGCAAGTTGTTGGAGGGAATCCTGAGGGATAGGATGTACATGTATTTGGAAAGGCAAGGACTGATTATGGATAGTCAACATGGCTTTGTGCATGGGAAATTACATCTCACAAACTTGATTGAGTTTTTTGAGGAAGTAACAATGAGGATTGATGGGGGCCGAGCGATAGATGTGATCTATATGGACTTCAGTAAGGTGTTCGACAAGGTTCCCCATTGGAGAGTGATTAGCAAGGTTAGATCTCACAGAATACAGGGAGAACTGGTTCAAAGGTGGAAGACAGAAGGTGGTGGTGGAGAGTTGTTTTTCAGACTGGAGGCCTGTGACCAGTGGAGTGCCACAAGGGTCAGTGCTGGGTCTTCTACTTTTTGTCATTTACATAACTTATTTGGATGTGAGCCTAAGAGATACAGTTAATAAGTTTGCAGATGACACCAAAATTGGAGGTGTAGTGGACAGCGAAGAGGGTTACCTCAGATTACAGCAGAATCTTGACTAGATGGGCCAATGGACTGAGAAGTGGTGGATGGAGTTTAATTCAGATAAATGTGAGGTGCTGCATTTTGGGAAAGCAAATCTTAGCAGGACTTATACGCTTATAATGGTAAGGTCCTAGGGAGCGTTGCTGAACAAAGAGACCTTGGAGTCCAGGTTCATACTTCTTTGAAAGTGGAGTCACAGGTAGATAGGATAGTGAAGAAGGTGTTTGGTATGCTTTCCTTTATTGGTCAGAGTATAGGAGTTGGGAGGTCATGATGCGGCTGTACAGGAGATTGGTTAAGCCACTGTTGGAATATTGCATGTAATTCTGGTCTCCTTCCTATCGGAAAGATGTTGTGAAACTTGAAAAGGTTCAGAAAAGATTTACAAGGATGTTGCCAGGGTTGCAGGACTTGGGCTATAGGGAGAGGCTTAACAGGCTGGGGCTGTTTTCCCTGGAATGTCAGAGGCTGAGTGGTGACCTTATAGAGGGTTACAAAATCATGAGGGGCATGGATAGGGTAAATAGGCAAAGTATTTTCCCTAGGGTCAGGGAGTCCAGAACTAGAGGGCATAGGTTTAGGGTGAGAGGGGTAAGATATAAAAGAGACCTACGGAGCAACTTTTTCGCACAGAGGGTGGTATGTGTATGGAATGAGATGCCAGAGGAAGTGGTGGAGGCTGGTACAATTGTAACATTTAAGAGGCATTTGCATGGGTGTATGAATAGGAAGGGTTGGAGGGATATGCGCCTGTTGCTGGCAGGTGGGACTAGATTGGGTTGGGATATCTGGTCGGCATGGATAGGTTGGATCGAAGAGTCTGTTTCCATGCTGTACATCTCTCTGAATGTATGGATCAATGTTGGTTCACTGATGTTTGTAATGTACATAAATGATCTAGAGGAAGGTATAGGTGGCCTGATAAGATTGGTATGTTTGCAGATGACACTAAGATTGGTGGAGTAGCAGATAGTGAAGAATATAGCTAGCTTGGAGAATTGGGCAGAGAAATGGCAGATGGAGCTCACTCCAGCAAACCCAAGGTGATGCGTTTTGCTGTCAACAATCTGAGAATAAACCAGTTTCCTCTCAACTTTGATGTCACAAAGTGTGGCTTCCAACTGTATATCCATCACTAAGATTGCCTAGACCCACCTGTGTAACTGGATTATTGTTTTTTGGATAGAGCTTATCACATATTCAGACTTATAGCTACTTCTGCCTGGAGTGTTACAGATGTTCCCTGTGTTCATTTGGACAATTAATAGCCACAACCAGTTTCTCCTTAACTTTAAATGAAGACATTAATAATCCTAATAATGTGACTAACCAGACATTATCCATCACTCAATTTCTGTTATGCTGGGGTCACTCATCTTCTGACCTTATTACAGCCTTGGTTCAAACAAGGACAAAGACACACAAGTGCCAGGAAATTCTATCTATAATGAGAGATAATTTAACTATCACCCCTTGGCATTCAATAGCATGACCATCACTGTGACCCAATTATCAACATCCGATGGATTACTATTGACTAGAAATTGAACTGGACCAGTCATATGGATACTGTGCCCACAAGACCAGGTGAGAGTCTTAAGAATTCTGTACCAAGTAAATCATCTCCTGACTCCCCAAAGCTATTCACCACCTACAAGGCACAAGTCAGGAGTGTGCTGAAATAGTCACCATTTGCCTGCATGTATGCAGTTTTAACAACATTCAAGAAGCTTTACACCATCCAGGACAAAGCAGCCTGTCTGATTTGCACCATATCCACTTGCATATCATCTGCAAGTGCTCTGCAAAAATTCACCAAACTCCACAGTCAGCACTTTCCAAACACACAGCTATTATCATCTAGAAGGACAAGGGCACTACCACTTGCAAATTCACTTCAAGCCATTCACCATCCTGACTTGGAAATATAACACCATTCCATAGGGTCAAAATCCTGGATCTCTCTCTCCCTAATGGCATTGTGGTTGTACCTACACTGAACAGAGTGCAGCTGTTCAAGAAGGCAACTCACCACCACCACCTCAATGCCAACTAGAGTTGGGAGATAAATATGGGCACACCAATGGAATGCTCACATCCCTCATTTTAGCCCTGATTAAAAAAAACAAAGAACTGTGGACAATGGATATCAGAAACAAGAACAGAAACAGAAATTGATTGAAAAACTCAGGTAAGGCAGCACATTTGGAAAGAAAGCAGAGTTAATGTTTCAGGTCCAGTGACACTTCTTCAGAAGTTCAGAAGAAATCCCTACCTTGTAATATCATCCAGAATCTTACAAGATATCTAAGGTCATCTAATCACGGAAGTATTGCGGTACAGAAGGAGGCCATTCAACCCTTTGTGTCTGCACTGACTCTCTTAGCATTTTGACTTGGCATTCTCTTGCTTATTCCTCAAAACCCTGCACATTGTTTTCATTCAATGCTTTCTTGAATATCTCTATTGAAATTGCCTCCACCACATTCCAGGCAAAGAACTCCAGAGTCTAACAACACAGTGTGAAAATGTTTCCTCACGTTGCATTTGCTTTTTTTGCAAAACACTTCAAAAATTTATTCTGATTCTTGATTCTTTTACAAGTTGAAACAGTCTATTTTGTCCAGAACCCTCATGATTTAAAATTTCTTTATCTCATCTACTCTAAGTCTTCCCTTCTCTAAGGGAAACAGTCCCAACCTCACTGATCTTCTTTTATAATTGAATCGACTCTGATGCCATTCTCATAAACCTTTCCTGCAAGTTCCACCTGCTCTAAAGGTGTGTAATAACATTTCTGAATGGCTTGATTAACAAAATATCTATACAGCTCCAATTCTAGCATTGTGTATCTCTGATTTTAATCACTCCACCGTTGACATCTGTGCTTTCAATACTTAGGCTATTAATTCCAGAATCCTTTCCCGATACCCCTTCATATCTCTACTCCACTTTCTGCCTTTTAAGACACTAGTTAATATCCACTTCTTAGACCAAGCTTTTGGTTATCTAACTTGGTGTCGTCTTGTACACCTTGGTTCACGTTCATTGTTAGTACTGGTTAGCACTGCTGCCTCACAGCGCCAGAGACCTGGGTTCAATTCCCGACTCAGGCGACTGTGTGGAGTTTGCACATTCTCCCCATGTCTGCGTGGGATTCCTCCGGGTGCTCCGGTTTCCTCCTACAGTCCAAAGATGTGCAGGTCAGGTGAATTGGCCATGCTAAATTGCCCGTGTGCCCACAGATAAGTAATTTGATGGTGTATGACCTTTTGCTCCAATGAGGTTACCCTTAAGACCATAATATATGTACACATGGAACATGGGATTGTAATTCGGAGTTCTAACTTTGGATGGCATACCCCCTACTAAACTAGGGGACATCCAAATGTCAGAGAGACCCCCAGTTCAGCACAGAATAAGAATTTGATGTAGAACTACAGGTAGGTAGTTACAGCATTGAAGGAAATCATTCTGTGTCAGTGCATACTTGTTAATAAATTCCAAATCTATTCCCACTGCCCTGTTCAATCATAGATCTTACTAATTTTATGTCTTTCAAGTACTTATTTACTCCTTAAACTAGCAAAGTGAATTATTCATTGCATTAATATCTGCATGATTTTAAGAATTACAAATGGCAAATATTCCCTGCTTACTTCAGTGCCAGTTGGGGAATTTATGCAGACTTGATCATTACTAGATTAGATTACTTACCGTGTGCAAACAGGACCTTCAGCCCAACAAGTCCACACCGACCCGCCGAAGCGCAACCCACCCATACCCCTACATTTACCCCTTATCTAATACTACGGGCAATTTAGCATGGCCAATTCACCTGACCTTCACATCTTTGGACTGTGGGAGGAAACCGGAGTACCCGGAGGAAACCCACACAGACACGGGGTGAATGTGCAAACTCCACACAGTCAGTCGCATGAGTCGGGAATTGAACCCGGGTCTCTGGCGCTGTGAGGCAGCAGTGCTAACCACTGCGCCACTGTGCCGTCCATAAAAGTAAAATATTGCAGATGCAAAAAAGATGAACCAGAAAATGCTGCAAGTGCTAAGCAGGTCAGGGTCATCTATAATACAATACATACCATGTCAATAACCTTTAATCAAAACTAGTGAGGAACAAATGGTCACCTGAGGAGCAGTTGGGACTTGAACCTAGTCCAAAACAAGGACACTACCACAAGAGTTCCTGTTATAGTGACAATCATGAATGCTTTCATGATATTCAGTCATGTTGCATGCCATACAGTCCAGAAGAAAGGTTACATCCAAAACGTTGACTTCTGCATTTCCTGATGCTGTCTGCCTTGCTGTGTTCTCCTAGCCTCCTGCCTGTGTACTTTGGATTCCAGTATTTGCAGTTTTTTTTTTGTCTCTAATGCAGTCCAGAACAGGCAGTCAGTCATGTCACAATGACCCTGCAGCTATTTTAATCAATCTACCAAGACATTTTACATCACACTTCTGGGACAGGTGGGATCTGAACCCAGGCATCTGGCTCAGAAGGAGAGACACTGCCACAAGTGCACTAATTGAAAAGCTATACACTTAGCTAATTAGGTGAGAACCTGGTAAAAGGACTCCCTGCCAAGTTCAATGAGACTGTACTGACTAGTCAAGAAATGTATCCTTGTACGAATGCAGTGAGCTGTGAAGGTATTTCATACAAGATGTTTTTGATGCAAATAATATTTAAAACTAATGAGTAACCCAACTTGGCTGCAAAAAAACAGGTGAAGTGTTCTTACTGTTGGTTAGCAGGAAACCTGAAGAAACAGGGGAAGGCTAAACAATACGTCCATTCAATGAATAGCAGGAAGGAACATCACTGGGGATATGATTAATCTTTTTGTGCTTCAGAGACAGGCAGTTTGTCCACTGGGAAATTGTTCTGAGACTGTTAAATGTCCCTATAGACGATGTCAGGCAGTAGATGGGAATAAAGTAAATGGCTTCACACACCTGGCAGAGTGAAATCAGAGTGGTTTAATTACGGAGTGTTGGAGATAAACCCTAGCAACGCTAGTCATGTGATTCACATTTGCTCTGTTCTCCTTTGTTGATATTGCTATCAGGTACACATTACAGCTTGTGCTCTGCTACATAATATCCTGTAAGGTTTTATTGCCATAATAGGTGCTATACTGTTTCATGACTGTAACACAACACTGCAATAAATTAGGTTTTTAATTGTACTGCAACTTACAATATTCTTAGGTACAGACCAGATATACATTTGAAGGACAGCAGCTGTTATGTTGGCAAACATGGCAGCTGTTTTGTAAATAGCTGTCAAGGGGTGTGGAGAGAAAGTGGAAATATGACATTGTGATAGAGGATCAGTCATGACCATATTGGAATGATGGAGCAGGTTTAAAGGGATAAATGGCCTCCTCCTGTTCCTACTTTATATATTTAGTAAAATCCCATAACCATCAGTGCGATGTACAAATAGTTAACAACATATGCTGGGGCTCACAGTGCGTCAGATAGCATCCATGGAGAGAGAGCAAGCTAATGTTTCGAATGTAGATGACTTCATCAGAGCTGGTGAAGTAGAAGGCACAGCATTTATGCTGTAGTTTGGGGGTGGTGTGTGTAGGGTGCTGATGGAGAAAGGATGTTGGTAGTTCAGAATGAGTCATCGGAATGTGAGAATGGTAGAACAATGACATGTCTGCTGCTAGACTTGAAAGGACAGTAAATGGAATGGGGGGAGGGGAGGACTTGATAGCAAGCTAAAAGGGAAGAAATGGTAATTGGTTCACAAGTTAAAGATATTGAACTTAGTAGTCAGTCCAGAAGGCTGTAAAATGCCTAGTCTGAGGATGAGCTGTTGTTCCTCCAGTTTGTGCTGTGATTCACTGGAAAACTACATGCAGAGGACAAACATGGGCATGCGAGCAGGACGCTATGCTCAAATGACTGACTATGGGAAGGTTGGGGTCCTGCTTGCACACAGCTTGGAGGTGTTCCACAAAGCGGTCACCCAGTCTGAGTTTGGTTTCTCCAATGTAGAGTAGGCCATTTTGGGTGCAGCAAATACAATACACAAGGTTGGAGGAGATGCAGGTGAAATGCTGCTTCACCTGAAAAGACTGTTTAGGCCCTTGGGTGGTGAGCAGGGAGGTGGTGAGGGGGCAGGTGTTGCACCTTCTGCAGTTACATGGAAAGATGCTGTGGAGAGGGGGAGTGGTGTTGGTGGTTGTTGAATGGACCAGGGTGTCCTGGAGGGAACAATCCCTGAAAACTATCATGTCCTCTCTTCCCCCCCCCCCCCCCACAATCCCACTTACTGTCCTTTCAAGTCTGGCAGGAGACTCACCATTGTTCTGCCATTCTCACATTACAATCACTTCTGAATTATCAACATTTTCTTTCCATCAGCACCCTACACCCACTACCCCACTTCCCTCATCCCCGAAACTTAGCATAAATGCTGTACGCTACACACATCACTTTGCTCTGATGAAAAGTCATCTAGCACACAAAACGGCACAGGCCCCTTCGCCCTCAAAGTTGTGCTGACCTTTTATCCTACTGTAAGATCAAACTTACCTACATACCCTTCATTTTACTATCATCCATATGCCTATCTGAGAGTTGCTTAAGTGCCCCTAATGTATCTGACTCTACTACCACAACTGGCAGTGCATTCCACGCACCCACCACTCTCTGTGTGAAGAACCTACCAATGACATCTCCCCTAAACCTTCCTCAATCACCTTAAAATTATGCCCTCTTGTGATAGCCATTTCTGCCATGGGAAAAAATCTCTGATTATTCACTCTATCTATTCCCCTCATCATCTTATCAAGTCACCTCTCATCCTCCTTTGCTTGAATGAGAAAAGCCCTAGCTTCCTCAACCTTTTTTCATAAGACATGTCATCCAGTCCAGGCAAAATCCTGGTAAACCTCTGCATCCTCTCTACAGCTTCCACGCCCTTCCTATAATGAGGCGACCCGAACTGAACATGCTATTCCAAGTGTCTAACCAAGGCTTTATACAGCTGCAGTATAACCTCACGACTCTTAAACTCAATCACTTACTAATGAAAGCTAATGCACCATATGCCTTCTTAACAACCGTACCAATTTGGGTGGCAACTTTGAGGAATCTATGGACATAGACCCCAAGATCCCTCTGTTCCCCCGCACTGCCAAGAATCCTGCTTTTAGCCCTGTATTGTGTTTTCAAATTTGATCTTCCAAAATGAATTGCATCACACTTGTCCAGGTTGAACTCCATCTGTCACTTATCAGTTCAGTTCTGCATTTTGTCAATGTCCTGTTGCAACCTACAACAGCCCTCCACACTATCCATCACAAGATCAACCTTTGTGTCATCAGCAAACTTACTAAGCCACTCTTCCACTTCCTCATCCAAGTCATTTATAAAAATCACAAAGAGCAGAGGTCCCAGTACCGATCTCTGTGGAACACTACTGGTCACTAAGCTGCAGACGGAATACTTTACACCTACTACACCCTCTATCTTCTGTGGGCCAGCCAATTCAGTATCCCATGCCTCCTTGCTTTCTGAATGAGCCTACCATGGGGAATCTTACCAAATGCCTTGCTAAAATCCATGTACACCACATCCACTGCTCTACCTTCATCAATATGCTTTGTCACATCCTCAAAGAATTCAGTAAGGTTTCTGAGGCATGACCTGCCCCTCACAAAGCCATGCTATCTATCGCTAATGAAATATGTTTTTCCAAAATATCATAAATCCTGTCTGTCAGAACCCTTTCTTGAACAAGGGAATAACATTTGTGCCCTCCCTCCCATTATTTGGCACTATTCCAGTGGACATTGAGGGCACAAAGATCATCACCAAAGGCATAGCAATCTTTTTCCTTGTTTCCCGTAGTAACCTTAGGTATATCCCATCTGACCAAAGGAACTTTCCTATCCTTAGGTTTTTCAAAATTTTCACCACATCCTCCTCCTTAACATCAACCTGTTCTAGCATATCAGCCTATTTTATGCTTTCCTCAAACATCAAGGTCCCTCTCAGTAGTGAATACTGAAGCAAAGTACTTAATCAGGATCTCCCCTGCCTCCTCCAACTCCAGGTGCAAGTTCCCTCCACTATCCCTGATTGGCACTACCCAATGCTGCCTGAACTGCTGCGCTTTTCCAGCAACACATTTTTCAGCTCTGATCTCCAGCATCTGCAGTCCTCACTTTCTCCTACCCTCATTCTGGCCATTCTCTTGTTCCTCACATCAGTGTAGAATGCCTTAGGGTTTTCCTTAATCCTACCCACTAAAGCTTTTTCATGCCCCATTCTAGTGCTCCTAAGTACATTCTTCAGTTTCTTCCTGGCTACCTCGTAACCCTCTAGAACCTTTTCTGATCTTTACCGCCTCAACCTTAAGTAAGCTTTTTTCTTCTTGTTGACTAGATATTCCACATTCCTTGTCACCCAAAATTCCTTTACTCTACAATCCCTTCCTTGCCTCAGTGGGACAAATCTATCCAGCATTATCAGCAAGTGCTCCCTGAACAACCTCCACGTTTCTGTTGTACATTTCCCTGAGAACATCTGTTCCCAATTTAGGCACCCTAGTTGTAATTTAGGCATTGTCATTCCCCCACTCCCCAATTAAATACTTCCCCGTACTGTCTTCTCCTGCCCCTCTCCTTGACTATAGTAAAGGTTGGGGAGTTGTGATCACTATTACCTAAATGGTCTCCCACTGAGAGATCTGACACCTAGCCTGGTTCATAGCCAAGGACCAATTCCAATATGGCCTCCCCTCTAGTCAGCCTATCTACATATTGAGTCAAGAATCCTTCCTGGACACACCTGACAAAAACTGCTGCATCCAAACTATTTGAACTAAGGAGGTTCCAATCAATAAGTTAAAGTCACCCATGAACAACAACCCTGTTACTTCTGCACCTTTCCCAAAGCGGCCTCCCAATCTGCTCTTCAATGTCTCTGTTGCCATTGGGGGGTCTGTAGAAAACTCAGAATAAAGTGACTTCTCCTTTCCTGTTTCTGATTCCACCCATGTTGACTCTATAGACAAACACTCCTTGACAGCCTTTCCTTCTGCAGCTGTGATACTGTCTTTGAATAGCAATGCCACTCCCTAACATCTTTTACTCTTCAATCCCCCCCCCCCCCCCGCCCGCTGTATTCCTTTTGAAACATCTAAACCTTAGAACATTCAGCAACCAACCCTGCCCCTATCATATCCAAGTCTCTGTAATGGCCACAACATCATAGTTCCAAGTATTGATCCATGCTGTAAGTTCGCCACCCTTTTTCCTGATACTACTTGTGTTAAAATAGACAACCCATCACACTGACTACAACTTTGCCCTACCAACTATCTATCCCTCCTCTCAGACTCTTTGTTCGCTATATTTGGCTGTTCACTAGCTACTCCATTCTCAGATCTGTAGCTCCAGTTACCACCCATTTAGACTCGAAACATTAGCTTGCTTTCTCTCCATGGATCCTGCCTGACCCACTGTGATCTTCAACATTTGGAGCTTTCAGCATCTGCAGTAATTTGCTTGTACAAATAGTTAATCTGTTTTCTGATGGTGTTTCTTGAAAGAGGAATGTGGCCAAGACACTGGGATTCTTGCCTGTTCTCCTTGGATGTGAATGGAGGAGGTAAAATTAGTAGATGACACCAAAATTAAAGGTGTAGTGGACAGCGAAGAAGGTTACCTCAGGGTACAAGGGGGTGTTGAGCAGATGGGCTAATGGACTGAGGAGTGGCAGATGGAGTTTAATTTAGATAAATGCGAGGTGCTGCATTTTGGAAAAGCAAATCAGAGCAGGACTTATACACTTAATGATCAGGTCCTGGGGAGTGTTGCTGAACAAAGAGACCTTGGAGTGCAGGTTTATAGTTCCTTGAAAGTAGACTCGCAGGTAGATAGGATAGTGAAGAAGGCATTTGGTGCTTTCCTTTATTGGTCAGAACATTGAGTACAGGAGTTGGAAGGACCTGTTGCAGCTGTGCAGGATGTTGGTTAGGCCACTTTTGGGATATTGTGTGCAATTCTGGTCTCCTTCCTATCGCAAGGATGTTGTGAAACTTGAAAAGGTTCAGAAAAGATTTACAAAGATGTTGCCAGGATTGGAGGGTTTGAGCTATAGGGAGAGTATGAATAGGCTGGAGCTGTTTTCCCTGGAGCATCAGAGGTTGAGGGGTAACCTTGTAGAGGTGAATAAAATCATGAGGGGCATAGATAGGATAAATAGACAAGGTCTTTTCCCTGGGCTGGGGAAGTCTAGAACTAGAGAGCATAGGTTTAAGGTGAGAGGAGAAAGGTATAGAAGAGACCTAAGGGGCAACCTTATCATGTGGAGGGTGGTACATGTCTTGAATGAGCTTCCAGAGGAAGTGATAAAGGCTGGTACAATTACAGCATTTAAAAGGCATCTGGATGGGTATATGAATAGGAAGAATTAATAGGGATATGAGCCAAGCGCAGGCAAACGGGACTAGATTAGGTTAGGATATCTAGTCAGCATGGAAGAGTTGGACCGAAGGGTCTGTTTCCATGCTATACATCTTAATAACTATAAGTAGTCCAATAGGCATCTTTAATGTGCAGCAAAAACCATTTAACTTTAGACCTAAAGGATAGCATTCTTAACAACAACCGATTACTGTTAGATGTATAGAGCTGCATATTTATCACTAACCATTTTTCTTTGTTTCTCATAAAACATTTTTTAAAACTTACAAAATTCTATGAACTAGTATTCAAAATATGTGAGGCATGCAATAGTGTTCCTATTGAGGTATAAGGCTTGCCTTGATCAAGGATTAATCAAACCAAGTATGAGTCTTTATTACACCTTTACTTCCAAAAGGACACCTCGTTTCTTTTTAGAAATTATGAATGGATGTGTTAATGGTTAACATGCTGAACTTGGTAATGTGGTTCTAGAAATCGAAATGGAATATTATTCCTCTATGTAGTTAATAGCTTGGATAACAACAAATTTTGATAATACTTATATGACTAAGTATTTATCATCGACGGAGAAATCGTAGATGCCAAACAAACCATTTGTGAAGGTTCTGTCAGTTATTGCAAAATTAGCATCGATGTTTTCGGTTGCGTTATTTGTTTTACATGAATGATCCTTTCCGGTATTCATATTAATATTTAACTTATATTTTTAAAATGTAATGAACATGAAGTCAAAACAGTGGTATATAAAACAATTCTCAAAGGAAATACAATTCAATCAACAGCAATACAATGCAAGGACTTTCATTACACATGTGAAACCAATGTTCTATCACTGTAAAGCCAACTCCAGTCAAATAAAACTCAAAAATTAGGAAAACTGTTTTACACTTATTATTTATCGGCAAGGCTTTTACAGTAGTAATGCCAGTATTAGCATTAACTACTATTACTTCTTTGAAACTAATAGCAACGTCTGGACTTCACACGTGTACAGCAAAACATGAAAATGCAGGAATTGCTGTCAATGAATCTATACTTCCCCTCGGTGGACCATTTGAACTCCTTCTGAGACTGCAGTTGAGTAGAAATCACTGAATTAATGACATATTGCCCTTTTACACTATTTGTCTCACTGCAAAAACCTTGGAAAAAGTTACAGCATATTGAATGAGGTGTAACTGCATTTTTTACTATGTGCTAACCTCACTCAATTTCCCTGAAAAATTGATAGATGAGGATAAATCATAATATTTCTATCTGTTCCAAATCCCATTCGACTACAGGACAGAAAATGTGATTATTTACAGTATCATTGTTATAAAAAAGTTTATTACATTCTGATGTGCAAAATAATTTTATCTAATTCGCTAGAGCGAATCAATAAATAGAATTAAGTGGTATATAATTGTCTAAATGCAATTAAAATAATCAATCCAGTCCAGTGGAATAATTCATAATTAAGAGTGTATAAACACACATTGATCAACTGGCTTTAATGCTCTTGACTCTGGCCAAAATTGTTGATTTTTTTTCTCTTGTAAAGATGTTGAAATAATTTTAAATGTAATCCCAACAGTCAGCATTCAGACTTCGCTACCGATCCTTTTGAGGCTAGTAACGGATTCTGTAAAAATATAAATTAAAATTAGTTACTATGCATAGACAAATTATTCTATGAATGATATTTAAATCTATTAATTGTATTGGTTGGTATAGAATGCAGGTTGTCAGAAACTAAAATGTCCACGACTGTTGGAAACAAAAACTAAAATCAAAATAAAGTCGACAGAATCAGTTCCCAATCCAAAAGACAACTTATTTCTCAGTAAAATTACATTTTTACCTCTATATGATGCAGCATTGGCAAATTCCCTATTTGATTGCTACTCTGTGTATGGTGGCACAGTGGTTAGCACTGCTGCCTCACAGCGCCAGAGACCCGGGTTCAATTCCCGCCTCAGGCGACTGACTGTGTGGAGTTTGTAAATTCTCCCCCTGTCTGCGTGGGTTTCCTCCGGTTTCCTCCCACAGTTCAAAGATGTGCATGTCAGGTTACTTGGCCATGCTAAATTGCCCATAGTGTGAGGTGAAGGGGTAAGTGTAGGGTTATGGGTGGGTTGCGTTTCCGCGGGTCGGTGTGGACTTGTTGGGCACACTGTAGGTAATCTAATCTAATTTCTTAGGGCAACTTATTCAAGTTCATATTTCATTCTAATGAATGCCTTCATTAGCTGAGATACAGTCACACAGTAACAGTACCTTATTTGAATGTAGCCATTCGGTGTACAGAAGTTGAGTATTGCTGGAGAAAAAGCACATTCCATTGAAGCTTTTCATCTGCCACTTGTTGGGACAACTTACATGAATTTCCAAGGGAAAGGGAAAGCAATATTTATGTTGTATAAGATTAGAGAACTGACTTAAGGCTGTCATTTTCAGTCCTGAAAAGTGCCCAGTTTACCTCAAGTTGCATTTGAAGGGAAAAATACCACAAAGGTTTTATAAAGAGATGAAGGTAGCTGTTTCATGCTGTTACTATGCAGCAGCAATGTCAGTGGAGTTCACCATAACAGGATACTACCATCAAGCCAAAAGGATGTGCTGCCTATCACACAAGTAAGTATTTGCCTTTTTGGAGAAGATTTGTAAGTCAGGTTGTAAGTTTGCTCGTTGAGCTGGTCGATTTGTTCTCAGACTTTTCATCACCATGCTAGGTTACATCATCAGTGAACCTCTGATGAAGCGCTGGTGTTCTGTCCTGCTTGCTATTTGTCTGTTTTGGTCTGTTGTGCTGGGTGATATCAAGTCCAGTTCTTTTTCTGAGAGATTGATAAATGGGGTTCAAATCGATATGTTTGTTAATGGAATTCTGGTTTGTATTTCAGGTCTCTAGGAATTCCTGTGTGTGTCTTTGTATAGCCTGTCCCAGCATAAATGTATTGTCACAGTCGAAATAGTGTTCCTCTTTGTCTGTGTTTATGGATTTGGTGATGTCTTTTGGTGGCTTGTTGGTGCTCGTGTATCCTGGTGGCTAGTTTCCTGCCTGTCTGTTCAATGTACTGTTTGTTGCAATCTTGCAGGGTATTTTGTATATGACATTCGTTCTGCTGGTTGTTGGTGCATGGTCCTTTAAATTCATTGGGGCTGTTCTAGTGTGATGTAGGTTTTTGGGTTACCATGATGCTTAGGGGCCAGAATGGTCAGATCGTCATCTCCGAGATGTGTTTAATGTATCACAGGGTGGCTGGAATTTCTGAGCATGTTGTGTCTTCTTGTTGAGGACATTTGTGCAGGAATCGGGAAGACTGGGCTTATCAGATATCTGTTGTTCCTGAATATGTTGTACAGGTGTTTTTCCTCTGATTCTCTTAGTTCCTGGGTGCTGCAGTGTGCTGTGGCTCATTTAAATAATATCCTGATACAGCTCCATTTGTGGGTGTTGGGATGATTGCTCCTATCGTTGAGTATCTGGTCAGTGTGTGTGGCTTTCCTGTAAACGCTGGTCTGTAGCTCTCCTTTGACTTTGTGTTCAACTTTTGGAAGGGGAGTCTGTTGCTCTCTTCCTGAGATGATGATCAGTCTACTCTGGCCTCTAGGTATCCTGGTAGTCTACAAACCTACCAACTCACTGAAACAGCTCCTGTTGAATTTACAGACAACCAGCAGAATGAATGTCATGTACAAAATACCCTGCAAGAACTGCAACAAACGTTACATCTGACAGACAGACAGGAAACTAGCCACCAGGATACACAAGCACCAACTAGCCACCAAAAGACATGACCAGCTATCACTAGTATCCATACACACAGACGAAGCAGAGCACCAGTTCGACTGTGACAATACATCCACCCGGAGACAGGCCAAACAAAGACACACACAGGAATTCCTAGAGGCCTGGCATTCAAACTGGAACTCCATTAACAAACATATCCATTTACCAGCCCCTCAGAAAAAGAACCGGAAGTGAAATCATCCACCACAACAACTCAACTGACATGACTAGCCAGCGGGACAGTACACAAGTGCTTCATCAGAGGCTAACTGATGATATTACATAGCATAATGACGAAATGTCTGAGAACAAATCTACCATATCAGTGAGCAAACTTATAACCTGACAGAGTGCAGGAAATCCTCAAGGGCGAAGGTGAAGAGCCAGAGGTGGTGGTACATGTCGGCACAAATGATGTTGGGAAGAAGAGGAGGAACATACTACAGCGGGACTTCAGAGAACTAGGAAGAAGGCTGAAAAGCAGGATGTCCAGAGTGGTTATCCCCAGTTTGCTTCCAGTTACTCGGGCTGGAGAGGCCAGGAATAGGGAGATAATGGACTTGAATGTGTGGCTGGGGAACTGGTGCAGGAAGCAAGGATTTAAATTCTTGGATCACTGGGGTATGTTTTGTGGTAAGCATAAATTATACAGAAGAGATGGTTTGCACCTTAATAGGTTGGGGACCAGCATTCTGGCAGGCAGGTTTGCTACTGCAACACAGCTACGTTTAAACTAAATAGCGGGGGAGAGGGGACAAACTGGAAGTTTAAGAAGGAAATTGAAGGGAAAGTTAGAACAAGGGAAGTCAAGAAAGACAACAGTATCAATGAAGCAGAAAACTCAAAAAGGGATCATGCCGTAAAGTTGAGTGAGATAGGAGTTGATAGGAAAGGTGAGGGCAGTAACAAATTAAAAATATTATATATGAATGCATGAAGTATTAGAAATAAGATGGATGAGCTTGAGGCTCTTTTGGAAATTGGCAGCTATGATATTGTGGGTATAACTGAGACATGGGCTTCAAGTGGACAGGACCTGGGAAATGAATATTCAAGACTATATATGCTATCGTAAGGACAGACTGACAGGCAGAGGGGGTGGGATGGCCCTGTTGGTAAGGGATGATATTCAGTCGTTGCGCACGGGGACCTAGAATCAGGGGATGTAGAGTCAGTATGGATAGAGCTGAGAAATTCTAAGGGTAGAAAGACCCTCTTGGGAGTTATCTACAAGCCCCCAAACAGTAGTATGGATGTAGGATGTAAGTTGAATAAGGAGCTGAAATTGGCCTGTTGCAAAGATGTTACTACAGTTGTTATGGGGGAATTTCAACATGTAGGTAGACTGGGAGAATCAGGATGGTATTGGACCTCAAGAAAGTGACTTTGTGGAGTGTCTCCAAGATGAATTCTTAGAACAGCTGGTGCTGGAGCCTACCAGGGAGAAGGCAATTCTGGATCTGGTATTGTGCAACAAACCAGAATTGATTAGGGACCTCGAAGTGAAGGAGCCATTAGGAGGTAGTGACCATAATACAATAAGCTTCAATCTGCAATTTGAGAGGGAGAGGGTACAATTGGTAGTGACAATATTTCAGTTGAATAAAGGGAACTATGGAGCTATGAGGGAGGAGCTGGCCATAGTTCAGTGGTGCAATACCTGAGCAGGGATGGCAATGGAGGAACAATGGCAGATATTTCTGGATATAATGCAGAAGATGCAGGATCAGTTCATTCCAAAAAGGAAGAAAGATCCTATGAGGAGGCAGGGGTGGCCGTCGCTGACGAGGGAAGTTAAGAAACATATAAAGTCAAAAGAGAAAAAGTATAACGTAGCAAAGATAAGTGGGAAAACGGAGGACTGGGAAGCTTTTAAAGAACAACAGACAATTACGAAGAAGGAAATACGCAGAGAAAAAATGAGGTACGAAAGTAAACTGGCCAAAAATATAAAAACTTTTTTAGATATGTAAAAGGCAAAAAAATCGTTAAGACTAAAATTGGTCCCTTGAAGACAGAAACAGGGGAATATATTATGGGGAACAAAGAAATGGCAGAAGAATTGAATTGGTACTTCAGATCTGTATTCACTGGGGAAGACGCGAGCAATCTCCCTGAGGTAACAGTGGCTGAAGGACCTGAACTGAAGGGAATTTATATTTGCCAGGAATTGGTGTTGGAGAGACTGTTAGGTCTGAAGGCTGATAAATCCCCGGGGCCTGATGGTCTACATCCCAGGGTACTGAAGGACGTGGCTCTAGAAATCGTGGATGCGTTGGTGATTATTTTCCAGAGTTCGATAGATTCAGGATCTGTTCCTGCAGATTGGAGGATGGCTAATATTGTACCACTTTTTAAGAAAGGAGCAAGAGAAAAAGAGGATATTATAGACCAGTTAGTCTGACCTCAGCAGTGGGAAAGATGCTGGAGTCTGTTATAAAGGATGAAATTATGACACATCTGGATAGCAGTAACAGGATAGGACAGAGTCAGCATGGATTTATGAACGGGAAATCAGGCTTGACTAATCTTCTAGAATTTTTTGAGGATGTAACTCTGAAGATGGACAAGGGAGATCCAGTAGATGTAGTGTACCTGGACTTTCAGAAAGCCTTTGATAAAGTCCCACATAGGAGGTTAGTGAGCAAAATTAGGGCGCATGGTATTGGGGGCAAAGTACTAACTTGGATTGAAAATTGGTTGGCTGACAGGAAACAAAGAGTAGTGATAAACGGCTCCATTTCAGAATGGCAGGCAGTGACCAATGGGGTACCGCAGGGATCAGTGCTGGGACCACAGTTTTTTACAATATATGTTAATGATATAGAAGATGGTATTAATAATAACATTAGCCCCAAATTTGCTGATGATACAAAGCTGGGTGGCAGGGTGAAATGTGAGGAATATGTTAGGAGATTACAGGGTGACCTGGACGGGCTAGATGAGTAGACAGATGCATGGCAGATGCAGTTTAATGTGGATAAATGTATGGTTATCCACTTTGGTGGCAAGGACTGGAAGGCAGATTACTATCTAAAATGGAGTCAAGTTAGGTAAAGGGGCAGTACAAAGAGATCTGGGTGTTCTTGTACATCACTCAATTGAGGCAAGCATGCAGGTACAGCAGGTAGTGAAGAAAGCTAATAGCATGCTGGCCTTTATAACAAGAGGGATTGAGTATAGAAGCAAAGAGGTTCTTCTGCAGCTGTACGGGGCCCTGGTGAGGCGGCACCTGGAATATTGTGTTCAGTTCTGGTCTCCAAATTTGAGGAAAGACATTCTGGCTATTGATGGAGTGCAGCGTAGGTTCACGAGGTCAATGCCTGGAATGGTGGGACTATCTTATGTTGCAAGATTGGAGCGACTGGGCTTGTATACCCTTGAGTTTAGAAGACTGAGAGGGGACCTGATTGAGACGTTTAAGATTATTAAAGGATTGGACACTATGGAGGCAGCAAACATGTTTCCGCTGACGGGTGAGTCCCGAACCAGAGGACACAGCTTAAAAATACGGGGTAGACCATTTAGGACAGAGATGAGGAGAAACTTCTTCACCCAGAGAGTGGTGGCTGTGTGGAATGCTCTGCCCCAGAAGGCAGTGGAGGCCCTGTCTCTGGATTCATTTAAGAAAAAGTTGGATAGAACTCTCAAGGAAAGTGGAATCAAGGGTTATGGAGATAAGGCAGGAACAGGATACTGATTGAGGATGATCAGCCATGATCATAATGAATGGTGGTGCAGGTCGAAGGGCAGAATGGCCTACTCCTGCACCTATTGTCTGTTGACAGATAGAAGTAATCAAGTGTGATGCCAGGTATGCAGGATGTACATCCCAAAGACTAGTGGATCATATCAAAAAGCAAACAAAATGTAAACACCACTTAAGACCATAACTCTTAGGAGCAGAAATTAAGCCATTCAGCCCATTGAGTCTGCTCCACCATTCAATCATGGCTGATATGTTTCTCAACACCATCTTCCCACTTTCTCCTTATAACCCTTGATCCCCTTGATATTCAAGAACCTATCTATCTCAGAATTATATATACTCAAATTTGTAAAGGATGAAATTACGACATATCTGGATAGCAGTAACGATAGGTCAGAGTCAGCATGGATTTATGAAGGGGAAATCATGCTTGACTAATCTTCTGGAATTTTTTGAGGATGTAACTCTGAAGATGGACAAGTGAGATCCAGTGGATGTAGTGTACCTGAACTTTCAGAAAGCCTTTGATAAAGTCCCACATAGGAGGTTAGTGAGCAAAATTAGGGCGCATGGTATTGTGGCAACAACCTTCTGTGGCAATGAATTCCATAGATTCACCACTCTCTGCCTGAAGAAATTTCACCGTATCTCCATTCTAAAAAGGTCTTCCCTTTTCTCTAAGGTTATGCCCTTGGGTCCTTGTCTCTCCTACCAATGCAAACATCTTCCCAACATCTACTCTGTCCAAGCCATTCAGTATATTTCAGTTAGATTTCCCCTCCTCATCCTTCTAAACTCCATCAGGTATAAACCCAGAATCCTCATATGTTAAGCTTTTCAGTCCTGGGACCATTCTTGTGAACCTCCTCTGAACATGCTCCAGGGCCAGTACATCCTTCCTGAGATATAGGGCCCAAAACTGTAAACAACTTGACAGTTAACTGTCAGTCATAACTAACTGGTGCATTCTTAATAGAAATGCCTTGACCAATCAAAATCAACTTGCCAATCAATCAGTCTCTCTTGTCTTTCAGTATAAATGTAGTTTTCTCTTTACTTTGGGAATTCTTGTGAACGGTCCTGATGAGTGCAAGATTGAAAGCTTCAACAAAATCTGTCTTTTATCTGCACACGTTATTTGGGCTCAGAGCAGATTTGAAAGAGCTCAGCTTTGTCTTCAAACATGATCAATCTTCTATGAAAGCCCCATCTCTTGAAACTGTTGCCTAACCCCTCCTTCCCTTCAATGGGGAATATTTGCTACTTTCCAGTCCAGTGGATTCTTTCCTGAATCTAGGGAATTTTGGATACACCAATGCATCCACCAGCTCATTAGCCACCTCTATTAAGACCCTCAGATCAAGTTCATCTGGGTCTAGAAACTTATTTCCTGCAGGTCCATCAATTTGTTTAGTACCATATCTTTGTGATTATAAGTTTTGCTTAGTTTCTCTCTCATTCCACCTCCTGATTTACAGCTGTTTCTGGAATGTTTTTGTATCCTGTACAGTGAAGAGAGAAGCAAAATATTTGTTCACATCATCTGCCATTTCTTTATTATCTACTATTGACTCCAGATTCTCACTCTCGTGAGGAACAATACTCATTGAGCCTTTTCCATTTTAAACATTTTTATACTATGTTAACATTCCTATCTTGCTTCCTGTCATACTCTAATTTCTTCCTCCTCATTAACTTTTTAGGCAGTATCTGTCATTTCTTATTTTCTGACATATCATCTGACCTGCCACTATCTTTGCACAGTTACATGCTTTTTCCTTAAATTTAATGTTTTCCTTTATTACTTACTTCGCCACAGTTGGGTGAGGGATTGGTGGGTCATTTCTTTATAGTAGAATATAGTTATTCTGTGTTCTGAAATATCTCCTGAAATGTCTGTCATCGTATCTCTATTGATCTCTATGGTATCCAAATTCTCATCAGCAAACTCAGTTTTCGTGCCCACATTGTTGCCCTTAGGGTTAAAATCCTGGTCTTAGATCCAGTCTACTCCCTTTCAATCTGGAAGTAAAATTCAATCATATTGTGGCTGTACATACATGGGCCTTAACTCTGAGATCATGAATTAAGATAGCACAATACCAAATCAAATATAATTTGCTCTCTGGTCATCCAAAATGAGCTGCTCTTAAAAAAAACCTCAAAATTTTTACATGAGGTATAGTAGACAGCAAAGAAGGTTACCTCAGAGTACAACAGGATCTTGATCAGGTAGGCCAATGGGCTGAGGAGTTGCAGATGGAATTTAAAAATTAGTTAAATGTGAGATGCTGCATTTTGGAAAGGCAAATCAGGGCAGGACTTATATACTTAACGGTAAGGTCCTGGGGAGTATTGCTGAAGAAAGGGACCTTGGAGTACAGGTTCGTAGTTCCTTGAACGTGGAGTCGCAGGTAGATGGGATAATGGAGAAGGCGTTTGGAATGCTTTCCTTTATTGGTCAGAACACTGAGTATAGGAGTTGGGAGGTCATATTGCAGCTGTACAGGACATTGGTTAGGCCACTTTTGGAATATTGTATGCAATTCTGCACTCCCTCCTATTGGAAGGATGTTGTGAAACTTGAAAGGGTTCAGAAAAGATTTACAAGGATGTTGCCAGGATTGGAGGATTTGAGCTGTAGAGAGAGACTGAATAGGTTTGGGCTGTTTCCGTGGAGTGTAAGAGGCTGAGAGGTTTAATAAAATCATGAGGGGCATGGATAACGTAAATAGACAAGGTCTTTTCCCTGGGTTGGGGGTGTTCACAACCAGAGGGCATAGTTTTAGGGTGAGAGGGGAAAAATTTAAAGGGAACCTAAGGAGCAACTTTTTCACTCAGAGGGTGATGCGTGTATGGAATAAGCTGCCAGAGGAAGTGGTGAAGGCTGGAACAATTACAATATTTAAAATCTATCTGGAAGGGTATATGAATAGGAAAGATTGAGAGGGATATAGGTCAAGTGCTGGCAAATGGGACTAATTAGGTTTGAATATCTAGTCAGCATGGAAGAGTTGGACTGAAGGGTCTCTTTCTGTGTTGTACATCTCCATGACTCTGTGAACTCATCCAGTTTAGTACTAATCTGATTTTTCCAGGTTAAATGTAGCTTAAAGACACCCTTGATTATTGCTGTCCCTTTATCAAAAGCACCAAATATTATTATTCTTGTATACTTTATCCCAAATTGTCATTACTGTTAGATCTGGAGACTACTCACACTAATGATTTCTTTTCCCTCACCTCCACCCCAAAACTGATTCTGTATCCTGGTCTCCTAAAATAAGGTAATCTCTTACTATTATATAAATGTCATCCTTGATTTTATTATAGGATATGGGTGTCACTGGCTATGCCAACATTAATTGCCCATCTTTAATTGTCCAGAATAAACCACATTGTTGTGGGTATGGAGTCAGATGTAGGCCAGACCCAGTAAGGATAGAAGATTTCCTTCCCTAAAGGACATTAATGAACCAGAAGGGTTTTTCTGACAATTGACTGCGGTTACTGGTTACCATTAGGCAAGCTCTTTATTCCAGATATTTATTCAATTCAGATTCTATCATCTGCTGTGGTGAGATTTGAACCCGTATCGCCAGAGCATTAGCCTGGGATTGTGGGTTACTAGTGCAGTGAAGTTATCACGACACTCTTGCCTCCCCTTAACATTGCTTTCTCTTGACCTTTACCTAGCTTCTTTTTTTGTTCGATGTGATATACCCCTCAATATTCAGTACCTAATCCTTGTCACCCCGAAGCTATGTCCCTACAATACGATCTGTACAGATTGTATTTATTTCCTTCAATGTGCACAATCAAGTTTTTTTTGTCATGAATGCCACATGCATTCAGATACAGGGCCTTTAGTTTTATCTTTTTGTTATCTATGTAGCATTTAATATTTAGCCTTGATTGTTGGTGTAACCCTAGATTGTTTTTTTTCTCTCTGTCCCTTTAGACAGTTCTCTGAGCCTCATTTCTAATATTACTGTCTCTACTCTTTGACACACCACATCTTTCCATATTTGATCCCTTCACCACCTATTTACTTTAAACCCTCTTTACTACCATAATTAGCAGTTTGCAAGAACAGTGTGCCCAGCATGGTTCAGATGTAGACCATCCCAATGGTACAGCCCTCACTTCCCCAGGTACAGATGTCAATCCAAACTGAAACCCACTTCTCCTACCTTTGATCATGTATTCACAGCCCTAGTATACGTACCCTACGCTAATCTGCACATGACTCAGGTAATAATCTAAACATTATAACCTTTAAGGTCCTGCTTCTTAATGCCTATCTTGTCATAGTTTCAATGCAGAACCTTGTTTCTAGTTTTACCTACATCAATGGCAACTACACGAACCACAATCACTGGATTCTACCATCCTGGTGCTACTTCCTTTCTAATCTGAGCAGATTTTCCAAACCTTGGCACTAGGCAGGCAACACTGCCATCTTTGTTGCAGAGAATGGTTTCAATTTCTCTCACTATACTACCACGAGATTTTAGATTGCTTCCATAGAATGGCTTTGTGGATCATGGTGAGTTTGCTCATCCACTCTACAGACCCGATCTTATCCAGACAGGCTGAGAGACCTCAAATCTATTGGACAACTGCAGAGGTTTACTTTCCTGCACTTCTGATCCTGTCCCTGATCACTGACCAAATTGTAAGACCCTATCCTAAGTGGTGTGACAGCTTCCTGGTTCAAAATTCCAGGCATCCTCCCAATCCTGATGTATCGCATGCCTAAATGGAGAGGAACTTCAAAGTGCTTCAGTACAGAGGAATCTGGTTGTCCTTGTGCATGAATTGCAGAAAACTAGTACACAAGTACAACAAGTCATAAGGAAGGCAAGTGGAATTTTAGCATTTATTAATAAAGGAATAGACTATAAAAATAGGGAAGTGTTGTACCAATTATACAAGGCATTAATGAAACAGCATCTGGTATATTGTGTACAGTTTTGTTCCTCTTACTTGAGAAGAGATGTAGTTGTCTTGAAAGCAATTCAAAAGAGGTTCACTAGATTGATTCCAGAGATGAAATGTTGTCTTATGAAGTCAGATTGAACAGTTTAGGCCAATTATTATATTAGTGCATCCATTTCAAGAGGGCTAGATTACAACAGCAGAAAGATACTGCTGAGGCTGTATAATGCACTGGTCAGACCACAGTTGAAATATTGTGGGCAGTTTTGGCCCCATATCTAAGTAAGAATATGTTGTTGTTGGAGGGGGTCCAGAGGAGGTTTACAAGAAGGATCCTGAGAATGAAGGGCTTGTCATATGAGGAGTGACTGACGACTCTTGGTCTGTACTCAATGGAGTTTAGGTGGAATCTGATTCAGGTTTGCAGAATACTGAGATACCTGGATAGAGGAGGCAATGACCTAGTGGTATTATCGTTGGATTGTTAATCCAGAGACCCAGCTAATGTTCTGGAGATCCAGCTTCAAATCCTGCCCCCACCAAATGGTGGAACTTGAATTCAATAAAATGAAAAAATCTGGAATTAAGAGTCAAATGAAGACCATGAATCCATTGTCGATTGTTGTGTTGGAAGTACCGAGTCTGGTTCACTAATGTCCTTTAGGAAAGGAAACTGTCATCCCTATCTGGTCTGGACAACATGTGACTCCATACCCACACTAATATGGTTGACTCGTATGTGCCCTCTGAGATGGGCGATAAATGCTGGCCTAGCCAGGGACACTTTTATCCCAGAAATGAATAAAATCCAAGGGTGGACTTGGAGAAGCGGTTTCCACCAGATAACCTCAGAGTGAAGGGGCGACACTATAGAACTGAGATGAGGACAATTTTCTTCAGCCAGATGGCAGTGAATTTGTGGAATTCATTGTCAGAGAAAGCTGTAGAGGTCACATCATTCAGTGTACTTATGACAGAAATAAGATTAAAAGATAAGTGGAGCAAAGATTAGAGGGAAGAGACAAGAGAATGGACTGAGAAACATATCAGCAATGATTGCATGGCAAGCAGATTCTTTGGGCCAACTGGCATATTCCTGCTTCTTATGCTAAAAGGAATTGATAAAGTGTATGTAGAGAGGATGTTTACTCGTGGGGATAATTGAGAATGAGAGATGATAGTTTTAGGTTAAGAGCTGACAGTCTGACCAAAGTCAACATTGTCTCTTTAGCTATGTTACATCACACGATAAACTGTACTGCTTAACTTAAACCAGCAACACAGAAAAGATTTATCCCATGCAGTAATCTGTGAAAATTCGAGGCCAAGAACTATTTAAAATAAAAATTAACAACTTTATTTCTTAAACTATAACAGAATAATAAACTAGTAACTATTTACAACTCCTTCCTCTAATATATCTTTTACCTTCTCTTCTATAATATCAGTCCAATAAAACACCCAATTAAGCTTTACCAAAAATTCAAATTTTCATAAACAACAACCAGATGTCAAATCTTCTCATATCTACCTCGGTCGTCTTCTTCTTCTCAGAGATTTCTGTTTCACAGGTTACTGTTCGATGAAGGTACCTTTAAGAGAGCTATTTTTCTGGGCAGTCTGCAGAAGCTGGTTGCTTGGTAGTTCTCCTCCCAATTGTTCAATTTCCCCTGGTCTTATACCCCCAAAGCATCAGATTGTGTCATTGGCTTTTAAGATTGTCAATATACTAAATTCAAACTTGATTGAAGGTTGGTATTTTTCAGAGTATAATTTAAACTGGCCTAATTCAAATTTGTTTAGTCATCTCCAGGCAACCAGCTAATCGAGTTGTTCGGCCAAATGTTACATTATATCTTTTCAGAATACTTGGTGCTGTGTCAGGTAGTTCTGCTAGCTTTTAACTCTCTTAAAGGTCCAGTCCACCCACATCTTCATAACAGCTAAAACATGATGAGCCACTCATCATCCTGAGTTAGAAATATATTGCCATTCCTCCAGTGTTGCTGGGTCAAAATCCTGGAATTCCCTCCCTAAAGACATTGTGTGTCGACCTGTGGACTGTGACTCATTTCATTACACTGATAATTAGTAGTAATATTGGAAGCATTCAGTGCAATAAAATGCCAATAGTTTACATGGACTTCGTACATCAAACCCATGGCACAGAAAGGGGCAGCAGAGTCATTGTTTAGGACACTACACAGGTCATGTCCTCCTGACATCAGCCCAGCACCATCATTTCTGAACCACTGACTGGCTTGGCCTTACAAAGCAATCTCCAGAAAATGATGTCAGACACAGGATAGGAGGAGGTTGTCAGTACAAATAAATTGCATCGCTGTAGCCACTTCAAGCTTTCAGTGAGAACTCTGCAAACTCTGGTCTGATTTATCCAGTATTAGAAATAATTTTTCTGTTTGAAGTAAAGTCTTCAGGTGCCACTCCTCACTTTACTGGTACTTCTTTCTCAATGACATTGTCATTTTTGGTGTTATTTCAATGGCTGTCAGCTTTGCAGAATATACTGGGGCCAACATCCTCTCCAATTCTATTCTCATCCATGATCCCCATTCTACAGAAACCCAATTCTTCCTCCTCCCCAATCCAATCCAAGCCCAGGCCACCCAGTCCACATTTTCCTTTTCACCACTATCTGTTTCCACCTGCGCTTCCCCCCCCCCCAATCAAATGCCCTATGCCTTATTGCCTTTTCTCTGCTGTCCCTTTCTATAGTGATTATTAATGAGGTCTACCAGGTGGACCTCATGGAATATGAGTTCCCTGATTGGGGCTGTTAATCTGGTCCAGACCTAGCTGACAAACAAGTGTCAGACATCCTGTTCACTCTGAAACCTGGCTCTGAGAGTCAAGGACTCTCTGCATGTAAATAAGGGTGACTTGGTGATAGGATACTAACCTCTGTGGACTTATTTCAGTGGCAACAAGTGAAAAGCACACTGCTGAAGAACTTCGCTTGCAATTGTCATCTTTGAGTTGGGGTAAGCATTTCTGGCATCATGCCATTATTTGGGAAGTTTGACTTGTTCGATCCTGCCCTCTAAGGCTGGGCCCAGTACGTGGAAACAATGCTTTTTTTTTCTGGGCAAAAGACAATGGGGCAATGCAAAGCAACAAGTAATTCTCCTGACAGTTTGTGGACCTGCAGCGTTTTTCATTATTTGAAGCCTAATTCTCCCTGAGGCACCAGATACTAAAACCTTTCAAGAGTTGATGGATTTAGTCGAAAAATATTATGACCCTAAGCCTTCTCTAATTCAGGGACGGTCTCGGTTTTACTCAGCAATTTGAGAACCAGGGAATCCATGTTGGACGTTTTGATGGGTTAAGATGATTGGTGGAGGCATGTGACTTTGGTTTAACCCTTAACGAGATGCTGAGAGACCATTAGTATGTGGGGTTAATGACTAATAATTTAACCATGTGAAAGCACCAACTAACTGAGGCCCAACTGGATGCCAACAGGCACTACAATTGACTTTGTCATTGGAAAATGCGGGAATTGGAGCATGAGAGTTGCAGACTATTCCGATGGAAGTGGACACTCTCGCCAGGCCACCTGAGCTTGGGAAACACCACTTGAGTGAAAGCAATTGCATAACCTCACTCAAGACATATCCTGAATAGAGAGACTCTAGGTTAGTCCACAGCAAAACCCCAAAACAAAGCCATGCCTGAGTCAAATGGTTAAAATTTTCTTGAGGATCTGGGCTGGCAAGCCATTGTAGTTGATGCTGGTATGCGGACTTCAGACAGCAAGAGAATCCAACTCGATCTAGGCTGGTATCAAGGAGAGTGCACTCCCTGGAAAATCCACCTACATCTGATTTGGAACAGTCCAATCAGAACCAATCAAAATAAACACCTGGTTAAATGGTCACCTGGATTTAATGGAGGTCAGTACTAGCGTGGCCATTTCACTAATCACAGAACCAGTCTTTAACAAAATTCACTCTGACTCCAACCCTTAAGTTTGCATAAGATCTCAGCTAGACTGAGAACCTATACTGCAGGACATTTACAGATTAAGGGCACAACTTGGGTTCCAGTCTCTTATGAGAGGCAGCTGGTTTAGTTACCACTCATTGTTGTAAAAGGCTCAGTTCAAGCTTGATGCTGAAATTGGTTCAGAAAGATTCATTTAGATTGGCTCAACATTTTTCAACCAGAAGATTGCTGCCTGATTGAAGTCCTAATTAAGAACCCAGAATTGTTCAGGAAGGTCTAAGGACTATCAATGGAGTCTAGATTAGAGTGGTGCTGGAAAAGCACAGCAGATCAGGCAGCATCTGAGGAGCAGGAAAATTGACGTTTCGAGCAAAAGCCCTTCATCAGGAATAGAGGCAGGGTGGAAAGATAAATGAAAGGGGGTGGGAAGAAAGTAGCATAGAGTACATTAGGTGAATGGAGGTGATAGGTCAGAGAGGACGGTGGAGTGGATAGGTGGAAAGGAAGATAGGCAGGTAGGATAGGTCATGGGGAGGGTGCTGAGCTGGAATGTTGGAACTGGGGTGAGGTGGGGGAAGGGGAAATGATGAAGCTTGTGAAGTCCACAATGATGCCCAGGGGTTGAAGTGTTCCGAGACAGAAGATGAGGCGTTCTTCCTCCAGGCGTTGGGTGGTGAGGGAGCGGCGGTGAAGGAGGCCCAGAACCTGTATGTCCTTGACTGAGTGGGAGGGGGAGTTGAAATGTTGGGTCACGGGGCGGTGGGGTTGATTGGTGCAGGTGTCCTGGAGATGTTCCCTAAAGCGCTCTGCTAGGAGGCGTGTAGTCTCCCCAATGTAGAGGAGACCGCATTGGGAGCAACGGATACAATAAATGATATTGATGGATGTGCAGGTAAAACTTTGATGTTTGTGGAAGGCTCCTTTGGGTCCTTGGATGGAGGTGAGGGAGGAGGTGTGGGTGCAGGTTTTGCAATTCCTGCGGTGGCAGGGGAAGATGCCAGGACGGGAGGGTGGGTTGTTGGGGGCGGGCGAGGACCTGACCAGGTAGTCACGGAGGGAAGTCTTTGTGGAAAGGGATGGGGAGGGAATTATATCCCTGGTGGTGGGGTCTGTTTGGAGGTGGTGGAAATGTCGGCAGATGATTTGGTTTTTGCGAAGGTTGGTAGGGTGGAAGGTGAGCACCGGCTGGGGGTGGGGAAGTGGGGTCTGTCCTTGTTATGGTTGGAAGGGTGGGGTTTGAGGGCAGAGGTGCAGAATGTGGAGGAGATGCATCGGAGGGCATCTTTAACCATATGGGAAGGGAAATGAAGGAGGCCATCTGGTGTGTTCTGTGGTGGAACTGGTCCTCCTGGGAGTAGATACAGCGGAAGAATTGGGAATACGGGATGGCATTTTTGCAGAAGGTAGGGTGGGAAGAGGTGTAATCCAGGTAGCTGTGGGAGTCGGTGGGTTTGTAAAAAAATGTCAGTGTCAAGTCGGTCGTCATTAATGGAGATGGCGAGGTCCAGGAAGGGAAGGGAGGTGTCAGAGTTGGTCCAGGTAAAGTTAAGGTCAGGATGGAATGTGTTGATGAAGTTGATGAATTGCTCAACCTCCTCGCGGGCGCACTAATGCAGTCATCAATGTAGCAGAGGAAGAGGTGGGGAGTGGTGCTGGTGTAACTATGGAAATGGAAGTCTTGGAGGAGGTGGAGGGCATGGGTGGTGTCTTGAACATATGTGGGGAGTTCCTGGACTAGGGGGGATAGAACAGTGTTAAAATAGGTAGAGATGGGTTTGGTGGGGCACCAGCATGCTGAGATAATGGGTCGGCCAGGGTGGTCAGGCTTGTGGATCTTGGGAAAGAGGTAGAATCGGGTGGTGCGGGCTTCCCGGACTATGAGGTTGGAAACTGTGGGTGGGAGATCTCCTGAGGTGATGAGGTTCTGTATGGTTTGGTGATGGGGATGACGTCATGGTCGAGGGGGCGGTAGGAGGAGGTGTCTTCGAGTTGGCATCTGGACTATCAATGGAGCGAAGGCCACTTTGCATGTTGACCTGGGAGCAATTCCGTGATTCTGCAAGGTCCATCCTGTGACATGTGTCTTATGGGCAACAGTAGATGCAGAAATGAAAAAGCTGGAAAGGGAATGAATCATCGAACCTGTCCAGTTTGTGGAATAGGCAGCACTAGTCCTACTGACTGTGAGGCCCAATAGATCAGTTCGCCTTTGTGGGGATTTTAAACAAATAGTGAACCTCTTTTCACAGTTGAATAAGTACCAATCCCTCTTATACACCAAGCTGGCAGGGAGGCTGTCCTTCTCAAAACTAGATATGAGCCATGCATACTTGCAATTGCAGTTAAATATGGATGCCCAGCAGTGTGCTACAATTAATACCCATAAGGGTTTATACCAATAAACAAGACTGTTATTTGTGGTATTGTCAGCCTGTGCAATTTTTCAGCAGATGACGAAGAACATTTTACAAGGTCTACCCCAGATCACCATTTATCTAAATGATGTGCTAACAACAGGAAAGACCAATAAGGAGCACTTCAAGAGCTTAGACATTTCTCCCAGACTGGTGTATACCTTAGAAGGGAAGAATGTGTGTTCCAGACACCCAAAGCAACTTAGCTGGGCTACAAAGTCTATAAGACCAGGTTACACCCATTGGAAGATAGTGAGGGCGATCAAAGGTGTCCCAGCTCCCATATCTGTACCGGAGCTCAGGTCTTTTCTTGGACTAGTGAATTATTATGAAAAGTTCATACATAATCTGGCCTCCATCTCAGCACCTTTTGCATCAACTGCTATAAAAGGATCAGGCTTGGAAATGGTCACATAGCTAAGCCATAGCTTTCAGGGGAAGTGAAGAAACAGCTATCATCCTAAGTGAGATCTGGTACTGACATGTGATGCCTCCCTGTACAGCATTGGGATGGCATCAGCTCATAGACGTTCCTCTCCATTGTGCCCTCTAATAGCAAATTCATGCAGGACATTGGCTAATGCAGATCATAAATTCTTCTAGATGGAAAAGGAAGATTTGGTGGTCATATGTGAAATTCGGAAGTTCCAACAATAACTTTATAGACATAAATTTGTAATAATAATGGACAACAAACACCTGCTAGGTTTACTTAAAGAGAATAATGTAGTGCTGCCCATAGTATTAGAGTCCACCTCTGAATTCCGTCTGAAGCTAAATGCTTATAATTACAAGTTAGAAGACAATCCAGGAGGCCAAGTAGCGAATGCAGGTGCATTAAGCCACCTTCTGCTTGCAGATAAACCACCCATCATGCCACCAGTGGATGAGTCCATAAATTTTCTGGACACACTTCTAGTTACAGCTGACAATATCAGTCTTTGGATGCAGAAAGATCTGATTGTGAAACAGTTGGTGGTGATAGGGGACACAAAGGACCATCACAACCAGAACTGAAATAGTTTTGGACCCAGAGAGACTGGATCACAGTAAAGGATGGTATATTATTATGAGGAGCAAGCTTCCAAAGTGAAGATGTTGGTGAGAAGTTGTGTCTGCTGGCCTGGATTGGATGCAAACAGCGCCCACAATATTAAGACAAGGACAAACATTGATGCCAGCAGCTTCCCCCATATTTGTGGGAATGGCCAGGTAAACCCTGGACTCGGTTACATGTTGTCTGTGCGGGTGCTTTCATGGGCTCAACATTCTTGGTCATTGTAGATGCCCGCTCAAAGTGGTGGGACGTACATAGAGTTCATTCATCAAGGACGGGGGTGACAATAGAAAAACTGCATGTATCATTTGCAATACACGGACCCCCAGAAGTGTTGGTCATAGATAACGGATCATCAGTTACCAGCTGGCAATTTGAATATTTCTTAATGTCAAATGGCATTTGACATAGGTCAGAAGGACAGCTCCACACCATCCATTATCCATGGTCTGGCAGAAAGAGCAGTCCAAACTTTGAAGGCATGCTTAAAGAAACAGCCTACAGCTTCACTAGATACCAAACTGCCCTGGTACCTATTTGATTATAGGACCACCCCACAACTACAAGGATAGCTCCATTAGAATTGCTAATGGGAAGACGCTTAGACTCCAGGTTAAATCTTATCTTCCCAGACCTGGGGTGGAGGTGAAACGCCGGACATGAGACTCTACTCCCAGTTTACTTCTGGAAACAAAGTTTGGTGTAGGAACCATAAGAATGGCCTTGTTATGGATAAGAAACATGGTTGATGTGATATCAAGTCCAGTGACATAGAAAGTCTGGGTCAGTGTGATGGTCCTGATTAGGCATGTGGATCATGTGAAAGCTGCAAACTCACAAACAGTGCAATAGCAAAACAAGCTCAGCTCCTAAACAGCCTTTCCGCCTGTTTAAGAACCCATGAGTTCTCCTCCTCCAAGCGTTGAAGAGACCCCAGAATCTGAGATGGACATGGTAGATGTTGCTATCTCAATGCCTTTGCCACCTGAAGAAAAGACTGAATTTCTTCTGAGATGCTCTGAGCACAGAGGTGAGTTACTGTACGCTACGTATTGTCCGTATTAGAGGCAAAGTTGAAGGAACCTGACCCAGTGCTAAAATGCTCTTTGATGAGAAGGGCACTGCTTGTCACTGGCCACTTGGGTGTTTCTTTGCTTCCTGGTGGTGGAAACTGAATAAAGATCCATGAACCTTGTGTCTTTCACTGCATCTCACACCTGCACACACACAACATGGGTGCAGGGGAAAAAATAAGCACTACCGCAGTTAGGCAGTAGTGTGGGGGTAATTAAAAAAAAATAAACAGCAATGGCAGACAGCCTATTCAGTTTGACAGCTGGCTCTGAGGAAGCTGGATCAGTGTCAAGGACTCTCTGCGTGTAAATGAAGGGTGATTTGGTGACGGGATACCAGCCTCTGCAGAGTTATTTCAGTTTCCCTTCTGCAGTCCCTGTCTGCTAACACTCGCTTCTTCCTGCCCCACACTCCAATGAACTGATCCCTAAGTCTGAGACGTATTTGTGACTCCATCTCTCTCTTCTCACTGACTCAGTTTGAATCGCATCTTTCTTTCTCAACCAGGCACCCCTGTAACACCTAGGAATGCTGCCAGCACACTGGGCAACAATGAAGATTGTGGAGGGGAGGGTGTACTGCAGGAAATCGGAAGTTTCCTGTCTTGCCCCCATCTCCCTACACTTTTGCAAGAGGCAATAGCTATCAGAAAACCCATTCAAGTCATTTTCTTCAACTGCACTTTACCAGACTGCAATGTCTACCAGACAGTAATTATATGATTACTTGTATGTCAAACAGTAAAACAGCTTCCAATCTCCTGAGCTAAACAATCTCCCAACCAATGGGTCAGAGCTAGGCCTTTCAATCCTGTCACGTCGAGTCATGAATGGTAGTGTATAATTAAACAACTAACGGGGGTGGGGGCACCACAAATATCCCCATCTTCAATGATGGAAGAGCCCAACACATCAGTGTAAAAGACAAGGCTGATGCATTTGCAGTAATCTTCAGCCAGAAGTGCCAAGTGGATGATGCATCTCAGCCTCCTGTGGAGGTTCTAAGTATCACAGATGCCAGCTTTCAGGCTAAGTGATTAGCTCCAAATGATATCAAGAAACAACTGAAGAAAACTGCAAAGACTATTGGCCCTGACAATATTCTGGCAATGGTACTGAAGGCTTGGGCCCCAAAACTAGTCATGCCCCTAGTCAGGTTGTTACAGCATGGCATCTACCCAACATTGTGTAAATTTATCCAGTTATGTCCTAGACATAAAGCCAAGGACAAATCCAACCCAGCTAATTGTGCCATCGTAGTCTTACCAGACCATAGGGGCTGTTCTCTCATTAGGGAGAGAAGCAACTAGTGCTGATTTAACCTGAGGTCCACCAGAGCACAGGTGAGGAAGGAGGTTGAGAAGGAGAGTCCTTCATGGTAACCTCAAACCAGGGATGGGAATTGAACCCACACTGTTGATATTGTATTACTCTGTAAACCAACATGCCAGCCAACTGAGCTAAACCAATTTCCCCATTCAACCAATTACCACATCATCAGCCTACACTCGTTCATCACTGATGGAAGAGATCATCAACTGTGCTATCAATCAGCAGAAATCACCTCTTCACGATGCCCAGTTCGGGTTCCTCCAGGTTCACTCAGCTCCTGACTTCATTACAGTCTTGGTTCAAACATGGACAAGAGTTGAATTCCAGAAGTAAGGTGAGAGTGACAGCCCTTGACATCAAGTCTACATTCAACAGAGTGTAACATCAGGGACCCCTAGAAAAACTGGAATCAATGGGAATCAGGGAAAAAAGCACTCCACTGGTTGGGTCATACTTTGCATTGATGAAGGTGGTTGTGGTTGTTGGATGTCAATCATCCCAGTTCCAGAGGACACTTTGAGTAGATCCTCGGGGTAGTTCAAAACTGCTTCAGCTACTTCATCAATGACCTTCCTTCCATCATAAAGTTAGAAGTGGGGATGTTTGCTGATGATTGCACCATGTTCAGCACTATTGATGATTCTTTAGGTACGGAAGCAATCCATGTCCATAAGCAAAAACACTTAGATACTATTCAGGCTTCAGCTGATAAGTGGCAAGTAACATGCATGCTGCACATGTGCCAGGCAATGACCATCTCCAAGAAGAGAAATGTTCTTGATGCTCAACATTACCGTTGCTGAATCCCTCAATATCAAAATCCTGGGGGTTACCATTGAGCAGAAACTAAAATGGGACCAGCCATATTAATACAAGAGCAGGTGATTGTAATGTTTAATTTTTAACTTTGTTCCTTATTTCTTTCTAACTTGTTCTTAAGTTTTTGTACTTAGTTACCTGTGCCTAAGAAGGCACTATGTGTGGCAACAATGAAAACTTTTCACCGTACTTTTGTACCTGTGTATATGATAATAAAGTCAAAATCTAAAGGTTGGAAGTTAGGAATTTTGTGATGCGTAACTCATATCAAATCCCCAAAGCTTGTTCACCATCTACAAGGCACAAGCCAGAAATATAGTAGAATACTCCCTACTTGCCTGATTGAGTACTTGACACCATCCAGAACAAAGTAACTGCTTGACTGGCCCCCATTCTCTCACTTCAACATTCACTCCCTCCACCATCAACATAAAAAGGCAGAAGAGTGTACCTTCTACAAGATACACTGCGGTAACTCCCCAAGGTTCCCCTGACTACACCTTCCAAACCTGCCACCACTACCAACTAGAAGGACAAGGGCAGTAGAGGCAATGGGAACATCATCCCCATCTGGTCTCTCTCCAAACACACACCATCCCGACTTGGAACTATTTCACTGTTTCTTCATTATCACCAAGCCAACAACTTGGAACTCCCTCCCTTACCGCACAGTAGGTATACCGAAACCACATGGATTGGAGTGTTTCTAGAATGTAGCTCAACACAAGGATTCTGGGTAATCCAAGATGGAGGACAGGAAAAATTTCTGGCTGTAACAGCTGCTCCTTTTTTTTTAGGTATTTTAGGTGCTGGAGATGATTTTCTCGAATTCCAGGAGCTGCAATTACTGTTTTATATGCTGTTGCATTGTTTTGGAACTTTTGGGGGAAAAAAAAGTCAAAACAATGGCATGGTGGCTCACTGGTTAGCACTGCTGCCTCACAGCACCAGGGTCCCAGGTTTGATTCCAGCCTCAGACGACTGTCTGTGTGGAGTTTGCACTTTCTCCCCATGTCTGCATGGGTTTCCTGTGGGTGTACCTGTTTCCTACCACAGTCCAAAGATATGCAGGTTGGGTGAATTGGCCATGCTAAATCGCCCATAGTGCTGCGTGCATCGGTCAGGGTAACCGTAGGGGAATGGGTCTGAGTGGGTTGCTCTTCGGAGGGTCAGTGTGGACCTGTTGGGCCGAAGGGCCTGTTTCCACCCTGCAGGGAATCTAATCTAAAAAAAACAGCAATTTTAAAAGGGAGAACAGACAAAAGAAGCACATGGTGAGGACAGTGCAGGAGAGAGAGAGAGAACGTGCACAGTTACTGTCTTTGCTGTTTTTGAATTAATGTATCTGCCAGAGGAAGTGGTGGAGGCTGGTACAATTGCAACATTTAAGAGGCATCTGGACGGCTATATAAATAGAAAGGGTTTGGAGGGATATGGGCCGGGTGCTGGCAGGTGGGACTAGATTGGGTTGGGATATCTGGACGGGTTGGACCAAAGGGTCTGTTTCCATGCTGTACATCCCTATGACCATCTTCTCAACAGCAATTTGGCATGAACAAGAAATCTAGAACAGTCAGTAATGCTCACATCCCATGAACCAATAAAAACAGGGAAGAGATAAAACAGAATTGAATATGAAATTGAACCAGACATTGACTGTAATAACCTATTCCTGTTGTAGTGAATGAGATGGAAATAATTCTCCCTCAGCACTAATACTCCAAATACAACTAATTTCAGCATAAATCACCTGGAAGCATAAGTACAATTAAAATTCCTCAATCAATTGACTGTCTATTCTGGGTCACATCGTAGTGAAAGCTAAGGGAGCAGTTGTGTGAAGCATTCATGGTCATGAGGGAGTCAATCATGACTGCTCAGGATAGGCTGGCGGGGAGTGGGGTTTAAACTGTCCAAACCACTGATATCCCACTATTCTCCTGCCTCTCCCCTACCCCCACCCCACCATCTCTAATTGCGTGGCAGATGCATCTTCCATAAGACCACAAGATTGACATTGGGGAGCGGGGTGGGGCATCTGGAGGCTGCCCAGAAGGTTCCAGCTCTAAAGCCTGAAGATCTCCTGGGTGAACATTCTCAGGGTGATCATTCCTGTGAAATCTGGGTGAAATGAACCAGATATTTAAATAGCAACAATCCAGCAAGGCAGGAAAACGGCACTAAAACATTGGGCGAGCCAGTACAGACCCGTTAGGCTGAACAGCTTCCTTCCATGGCATAATAATTCTGGGATAATGGGCCTGTTGGTCTCATATCCTCATGGCACCTGTAAGTATGCATCAAACTTTGTCAGTGCATTTGCGAGAAAAATGGAAGAGAATGTAAATATATTTAGGTCCAGGTTGTACGTTTGCCCTCTGAGCTGGTAAGTTTGTTCTCACACGTTTCAACACCACGCTAGGTAACATCATCTGAGAGCTTTAGGTCGTTGTGAGGAATTGACTGGGTTACTGGGAGGCAGTGGTTGTTAGCTGAATAATTGTGCCCTTTGTAACGCGTGTCTTTGTAAGTGTTTTGTTAAAACTATGTGTGGTCTCTGGTTTGTGATTGTATCTGATCACTTGTCACTCCTTTGTGAAGTCAGGAACAACTTGTAGGGGGAGGGGGAAATAGTGTCCACTCCCGTCTCTCTTAAGTATGGCCTCAATGTAGAGAAACTTTCACAGTAAAATCCTCACTTTATCTTTCGTCCTGTCTTATTTGGGAACCTTGCAGGGACCCTGTCTGGTGGAGATATATTTTAAATTAACAGTAGGATTGCAGATTCAGCTGACTGGAAAAAGTTGTCTCTTTCAGTTATTCAACCAACAACAGTCAAACAAGCTCCCAAACTGCTTTCCCAAAGGGCAGGGCTGGTTAATGATTAGCTTTTAAGTAAATACACTGATGTTTCGGCTTAGCTTGGCAGAGCTGAAAGAAGAGGATTGAGTTACCCGCTTTAGAGAGGGGTGTTGGCTGTGTCCACCGTACTCTCAGTCTGCTCAGAAATGACCTCGGCGCTCACTGCGTGGGACAGGGTCTTCACCTCGGTGGTCTTGGAGGTTTGGTGCCTGCTGGACATGGACCTGCGGGAGATCCTGCGGAAGCTGCTGGAGATGCGGCTGGACCAGCGGTGCAGGAAGCCTATCCTGTCCTTCAGGCCCACGTCGTCCTCCAGCTGCTGCTCGGGCACCTCGATGTTGCCCGTGTACCAGAAAATCCACCAGACCAAGCTCAGGAAGATGACGATGGAGCCGGCGTAGATCAGGAAGTCGTAGAAGAAGATGTTGGCGAAGACGCCGATGAGCAACACCGTCAGCCCCACCGCGTCAAAAGCCACCGCCAGCCAGAAAGCGCAGGCACAGCGCCCCAGGGCAGCGTGCAGCAGCGCCATCGCGCCCCCCTGCCCTTCCCTGGCACTGCCTCCCTCTGTCCAGGGGCAAGGTACTGCCCAGCTCCGCCCCGCACTCACCTGGGCTCCCTGTACCTGGCACACGTCAGCCCTGGGAGGCGGGCTCCACCTGTCTCCGTCCCTCCCACAGCCAGGCTCTCCTAACCCAACCTGCTCACACATTTCATGACCCCCTCCCTCCTCTAAGGGGGGAGCTGAGACTTAAAGGTAGGCCTCCTGGCTCACAGGTACCCCATCAGCCCCTCCTTGTAACCTGACACCAGCACAGAGAAACGAGGAACTTGAAACGTAACGCAAAACAAAGTTAAAAATCGCACCACACCAGGTTATAGTCCAACAGGTTTAATTGGAAGCATCAGCTTTTGGAGTCTTGCTCCTTCATCAGGTCATGGTTTGGAGATGCTGGTGTTGGACTGGGGTGGACAAAGTTAAAAATCGCACCACACCAGGTTATAGTCCAACAGGTTTATTTGGAAGAACCTGGAGGGGGCTCCCCCTGTCTCTGTCCCTTCCACAGCCAGCCCCTCTGAACCCAACCTGCTCTCCAATTTCATTACACCCTCCCTTTCTCAGGTGGGTGTGGAGTGCACAATTGTAGCCACCTGATCAAGGAGCAGCGCTCCGAAAGCTAGTGCTTCCAATTGAACTTGTTGGACTATAAACTGGTGTTGAGTGACTTTTAACTTTGTCCACCCCAGTCCAACACCAGCATCTCCAAATCATTCCCAAAACAAGACATTGCTGGGGAAACTCAAAGGGCTGGCAGTATTGCCTAGAGAACGTAGAGTTCTGAAGGAGGCTCATTGGACGTGAAACGTTAAACACGTGATGAGTTTCCCCAGCAAGGTCTTGTTTTGTGTGACATTTCAAGTCCCCAATCACCTGCTGAGTTTCTCCGGTAATTTCTATTGTTAACATTTCCAGCGTCTTTGTTGAGTTATAGACTCCAGCGGTTTCTGTTTTCACCGCCCCCTTCCCAGCGCCGTGTTTTTGTTTTGAAAACACTGAAATCCAGCCCTAAAGGAATTCCGTGGAGAGGTAAAACAAGAGTTTTCGTTTCGAGTCCAGTGATCCTTCCTCAAGCGTGTCAGCGTTAAAGCTGGGTTCTCTGCACAGCTACTGCCAGACCTGCGGAGTTTTTCCAGTAATTTCTGTTTTTATTTCGGATCTCCAATTCTTTGTGACGCAATTCGATTCTAATCTAGTTTGTCTCCTCAAACCAAAATAAATGAATTTCCATCAAGATTTGGACCCAGTTTGACGAGCTGTTCCATTGAATGAGCTGCTTTTGTCCCCCCTCACGTGACTGGGTTTTCACTCGAATTATAAATCGAAATGTTTTTCCTGCTCAGTTTACTGAAAGTTACGGATTTGTTGATGGACTGTGCAAACTGTTAGCTCCCAATTTAGCCAGTCAGACAACACTCAGCGTTCGTGTGAAATTCTGAGGGTTTTTTTTCTATCAGTGTAAGATTAGCAAGTATTTGACCTGAAATCGAATAAAGGCAAATTGGTTAAAATTTGACAGGATCCAGGTAATAGACTGTTTAGTTCTGCATGCTGCCTGTTCGTATTCTGAGCATTGAACGCTGCTTTCACGCACACACACACAGCTGTAGCTGAATGTTACTGTGAATAAAGTTAAAAAGCACACACCAGGTTACTGTGAAAAAGCAAAGATCAGGTCATGCAAGTAATTTCAATGTCTCCAACTCTCTGAACTGTAACATGAGAAAATAAACGCCTCTTATTTAACTGACCGCAATTTAGCGACAAAACTACCTTTACACATCCAGTCCGATACCACTCCTTCAGTTTGGAACAACTAGCACTGTTTTCTCTATCTACGGATGCAGCCAAACCTGCCGAGTTTTTTTCCAGCACTTTATGTTTTGATTTCAGATTTGCAGCATCCGCAGGGACTTTGCTTTTGTTGTATATTCTCCTGGTCCATCCAGACATCCAATCCCCTGCCTGTGCTACACTGATGATTATCTAGCATTGACGTTCACAAACCTACATTCATATTGTTACACAGGGAGGCCATTCTGCCCATGGACCCTGCTCTCCCATTCAGTCCTATCAAGGCTGAATTAATTGTCACCTCAATCCCACACCTACCAGCCCCTGATAACTTTCACACCCTTCCTCAATGTTATAGGATTAACTCAACAAATTGATAGAAGATTTCAGGAGAACATTTAATGAACAGGTGATGTCAGGGGTAGCACAGTGGATCAGTGGTTAGCACTGCTGCCTCACAGCACCTGGGACACACGTTTGATTCCATCCTCAGGTGACTGTCCATATGGAGTTTGCATGTTCTCCCCAGATCTACGTGGGTTTCCTCTGGGTGCTCCAGTTTCTTCCCATAATCCAAAAATGTGCAGGTGAGGTGGATTGGCCATGTTAAATTGCCCATGGTGTCCAGGGATGTGCAGGCTATGTGGATTAGCTATGGGAAATGCAGGGTTACAGGGCTAGGATCAAGATGGGTTGGATCAAGATAGCAGGCTCTTCAGAGATTTGGTGTGGACTCAATGGGCTGAATGGCCTGTTTCCATACTGGAGGGATTCTATGATTCTTCTTTGAAGGAGAAACGTGGGATCTTGCATGGTCAGCTTGAGAGAATGAGCAGGCAATGTGAATTGACCATGGGAAATGTACGGTTACAGGGATGGGGTGGGTTTCAGTGGGATGTTCTTTGGAGAGTCAATGTGGTCTGCTTCCAGACTGTGAGGATTCTATGACTTCATATACACCTGCAGAGGGGAAGCCTTAATACCGACACTTAAAGATCACTTTGCTGGATTACAGAGCACCTTCAAGCTTAGATTACAGCATACCATTACAATCCCCATATTTCAATATCCAGTGTCCCATATTCACTTATTTCTCAAAATCTTTCAGAGGCATTAATTGTTCTTTTACCCCAACCCTCTGATTGTATTCTTTTCTCTATACACCTGTAGTTCACACCTACTTTCCTGGCTTTGCTTATTACTGAATATATGACTAAAACTTTAACCCTTCAGCAACTTAACCCCTTCACTTCTCAAGAATAGTCCAACAGGTTTATTTGGAAGCCACCTGCTGATGGAGCAGCATTCCAAAAGCTAATGCTTCCAAATAAACCTGTTGGACTATAACCTGGTGTTGTGTGATTTTTAATTTTGTACACCCCACTCCAAAACTGGCACCTCCAAATTATGACTTCTTAAGAATGTCAGCTTGCAATGAATTGGGTGTTCTCTGCAGGGAGTGTGGTGCTGGAAAAGCTCAACAGGTCAGGCAGCATCCAAGGAGCAGGAGAATCGACGTTTTGAGTGAAGGGCTTTTGCCCAAAACATCAGTTCTCCTGCTCCTTGGATGCTGCCTGACCTGCTGTGCTTTTCCAGCACCACACTCTCGACTCTAATGTCCAGCATTTGCAGTCCTCACTTTCATCCTCTGTGGACATATCTAAATACCTAATACTATGTTGTATTAGATTTTGCAAATGATTTCAGCAACTTCACAAATTCAACAATGATATCACACAGTTTACATGGAACACAGCTTGTGATCAATTATTCCCCTGAAGTTTGTTTAGATTGTTTACATCCTGAGTAAGAAAGCTGATTTCAGTGTGGTAAGAATAAATGTGTCAAATAGATTGGAGTCAAAAGTGCAGGAAAAATAGTTAACAGTCGGGGTACAGTCAGGTATATTTCTTTGAAAGGGAAGGCATATAGTGTGTAGGTGTTCATTGGTAGGGGGAATTGAGTTTCAGAGCCATGAGGTCATGCTTCAGCTGTACAAGACACTGGTAGGGCCGCACCTGGAGTATTGTGTACAGTTCTGGTCACTATAGGAAGGATGTGGAAGCTTTGGAAAGGGTTCAGAGGGGATGTGGTGGGATGTGGAAGGAAGGTCTTATGAGGAAAAGCTGAGGGAACTGAGACTGTTTTCGTTGGAGAGAAGGAGGTTGAGAATTGATTCATTCGAGACATAAGATAATCAGAGGGTTAGATAAGGTGGACAGTGAGAGCCCTTTTTCCTCGAATGATGAAGGCTAACAAGAGGGGACATTGGTTTAAATTGAGGGATGGCGGATTTAGGACAGATATCAGGGGTAGCTTCTTTACTCAGAGTAATACGGGAGTGTCTGAACTGTAGTAGACTCGCCAACATTAAGGGCATTTAAATGGCCATTGGACATACATATGGTTGATAGTGGAATGGTGTAGGTTAAACGGACATCAGATTAATTTCACAGGTCAGTGCAACATCGAGGGCCGAAGGGCCTGTACTGCGCTGTAATGTTCGATGTTTTATGAAAGGTGGACTAAACAAATCTATAGCCTCCCTGGAATACAAAAGAGCTGGACATTATGATGAAAAAGACAAAGTGTGCTTATGATAGATGACTGGTAGAAAATATAATTAAAGACTAGGATGAATACTGAAGGTTCAAAGGGATAGTGGGATAACAAATAAGAGAAGCAAAGAGGCAGCATGAAAAAAGACTGGCAGCTAATCGAAAAGGGAATCTTAACGTTTTACTAAAGGAATACTAAAAGTAAGAGAACAGTAGAAAGAGGTTGGGCTGAGTATGGACCAATAAAGAGGATTTACGCATGGAGTCAGAGGACATGGCTGAAATACAAGTGCATTGCACCTGTCTTTACCAAGAAGGGAAATACTACACAGGCCATTGTGATAGAGGAGAACATTCAACCAGGAAAGGACTGAAAACTGATTAGGGAATATTGGATAGTGTATCTGTACCTAAAGTTGACAAGGTACTGAGATCAGAGATGTACGAAAGGATACTGAGGGAAGTGAGAATGGCAACTTGCAAAGGCACTGACTATGGCTAAAGCTTTAACCCTTCAACGCATGTCTTTCCTTAAAAATATTCATGAGCTAGACCTTGGTGTAAAGGATACAATTCCAAAATTTGTGAATATTACAAAATTTAAAGCATTGTAAACTTTGGGAAGGATGTGTTGAACTTCAAAAGGTCATGGACAAGTTGTTAGAACAGGCAGAGAGGTGACAGATGAAGTTCAATGCTGAGTAATGTGAGGTGATCCATTTTGGTAGGAAGAACATGGAGAGATAGTATAACATAAAGGGTACATTCCTAAAGGTGGTGCAGTGACAAAGGGATCTGGGTGTCTATATACAAGAATCATTAAAGGTGGTAGGATCAATGAGAAAAATGGTTAGCTAAACATACAATACCCTTGATTTTATTAACAAAGGGCTGGAGTACAAAAGAAAGGAGCGTATACTGAATTTATATAAAACTCTTGGAAGGCAGCGGGGGAGAGTGAACAGAAGTTAATGAGAATGGTTTCAGGGTGAGAAATTTCACTTATAAAAATAGTTGGAGAATCTGGGACTGTTCTCTTTGGAGAAGAGCGGATTGAGAGCAAATATCTCTCAGTCTGTCCTCCACCCCAGAGGCTCCCTGCCTCATTCCTGATGAAGGGCCTTTGCCCAAAACATCGATTTTCCTGCTCCTCAGATGCTGCCTGACCTGTTGGGCTTTTCCAGCACCACTCTAATCTAGACCCTTATCTCCAGCATCTGCAGTCCTCACTTTCGCCTGAGAGCAGATATGATTGAAGTTTATAAAGTCATGAGCAATATGGACAGAGTCAATAGGAAGAAAATGCTCTCACTCATGAAAGAACATAGAACAATACAGTACGGGATCAGGCCCTTCAACCCATTATGTCTGGGCCAACCATGATGCCATTCCAAACTAATGCCATCTGCCTGCACATGGTCTGGTTGTCTATGTGTCTGTCTAAATGCCTCTTAAACATTGCTAATGTATCTGCTTCTACCAACTTCCCTGGCAGCACATTCCAGGCATCTATCGCTCTCTGTGTAAAAACACTTTCCTTTATATCTCCATTAAAACTTTCCCCTCCTACCTTGAACCTAATGCCCACTAGTATTTGACATTTCCATCCTGGGAAAAAGACTCAGACTATCCACACTATCTTTACCTCTCTAATAATTTTATGTACTTCTATCAGGTTGTCCCTCAGCCTCTGACGCTCTAACGAAAACTATCCAAGTTCGTCCAACTTCCCCTTATTGCTAACACACTCCAATCCAGGCAGCATCCAAGTGAACCTTTTTGACACCCTCTCTAAAGCTTCCACATCCTTCCTATAGTGTGGGCACCAGACTGCACATAATACTTCAAATGCAGCCGAACTAAAGTCTTACACCAATGCAACATGACTTTCCAACTTTCGTACTTGATGGCCTGACCCATGAAGGCTATGAATGTCATACACCTTCTTTACCACTTTAACTACTGGTGTTGTCACTTTCAGGAAGCTATGAACTTGGACCCCACTATCCCTCTGTACATCAATACTCCTATGTGTCCTGCCCTTAACTGTGTATTTTCCTTTTACATTTGACCTCCCAAATGCATCACATCACACTTGTCTAGATTAAAGTCATTCTGCCTTTTCTCTGCCAATTTTCCAACTGTCCAAGATCCTGCTGTATTCTTTGACAAGCTTCCTTCCTATCTACAACTTCACCAATTTTCATGTCATCTGCAAACTTACTAATTAGGCCACACACATTTTCATCCAAATCCTTTATATATATTACAAATAACATAGGTCCCAGCACTGAACCTGGCAGAACACTGGTCACAGACCTCCAGTCAGAAAAGCACACCTCCACAACTACTCTCTGTCTCCTATGATATCTTTATTCAATTTGCCAAGTTCGCATAGATCCCATGTGATTTAATCTTCTGGTCTAGCCTACCGTGAGAGACCTTGTCAGTTGAGGATGAGAACATGTATATTTAAAGTAATTAGTAAAAGAAGCTAAAGTGATACATGGATAAGCATTTTCATGTAGCACATGGTTAGGGTGTGAAATGCACTGCCTGAGAGTACGGTGGAGGTAGGTTCATGGGAATTTAGATGGCTAATTGAGAAGGAAAAATAAGCAGGGTTACAGATAATGCCACTCTTCTGTCCACTGAGATGTTCATCTGGAGAATTGGTGTGGACATGATGGGCTGAACTGCCTCATTCTGCACCATGACAATTCAGTGATCCTGTATCTGTGAAACTGATACTCAGCCTCATGGATTGTGACTTAATACAAGCAGACTCAGTCATGATGGTGTTTAACCTGCTGTCTCTTAGTCAATATTGTCTTCTCTTCATTAGTCTATTATGCTTAGAGTTGACATATTTCTAATCATGGCATGATGACAGTCACTTGATGTTTTCATGTCTCTTGTCACTTTGAATTACTATCAGAAAAAAAGAACAGCATTGAGAACTGCAATACAGATATTGTTTAAAGCATCGCTTCAAATTGAATCTTTAAAAACCATACAATGTAGCAAAGGTTAATGGTAAGTTAAGAGGATTGGACAAATCTTAAAAAGCAACTGAACATAACTAACAAATAACAAAAAGTAAGAATATAAACAATGAGGACAATGTAGCAGATTTTCTTTCAATATATACAAAGAGGGGCCAAAATGAACATTGGAAAACGAAGCGAGGGAAATAGGAAGCTGAGAAATGACAGAACAGTTAAATAAATGCTTTACATTAGTCTTCACAATAGCATTCCGAAATTACTAAGTAATCAGGGTGCTAATGGAGGGGTGGGTAGGGAGAAAATTAATACAGAACTATCACGAGAGAAAGCAATACTTAGGAAACTAATGGGGGCCAAAGGTTGACAAGTCCCCTGGACCTGACAGGTAGCATCCTAGGTTACTAAAGGAAGTAACTAATTAGCTATGGAGATTGTGGATGCACTGGTAATAATCTTCCAAGAATTTTGAGATTTTGAAAATGTCCCAAAGGATTGGTAAACTGCCAATGTAACACCCTTTTTCAAAAAGAGAGACAGAAAACAGTTAACTATAGACCAGTTAAGTTAACCTTGGTCATTGAGAAAAATGTTAAGCGTCTAATATATGCTGGCAGAGCCCACCTGCTCTCTTTCCCCCCCCCCACCATGGACACTCTGACTGTACACATAACCACCAAAGAGGAGTAGGTAGTTGGGTGCTACCACTCCCTCCAGCACCTGCTGCCTAGACCTGTTCAAGTCTACATTAGCCAGGCAGAGACCCATGGGAGGTCCTCCCCTCCACACCGTGTGGAACCGTTCCTAACTAAAATGAATGCATTCTCAAAGAAAAGCAGAAAATACTGGAGAAATCCAGCAGTCTGGCAGCATCTGTAGAGAGAGAAAAATAGAATTAATGAGTTGTTCTGAGGTCATATGGGAGTCTCTTCACAGATGCTGCTCGAACCCCTGAGTTTCTCCAGCATTTCTAGCACGCACAATATTTTGCTGGTGATCTCATTGAAATGTACAAGATCCCAAGATGACTTGATGGAGTGGATAATGCAAGTTTCCTATTGTGGGGGAAGATTAGAACTAGCAGAAACCATTTCAGAATAAAAAGACAGATGAGTAGAATTGTTCTCTCTCATAAGGTTGTCAGTCTGTGGAATTTCCTTCCCCCAGAAAGCGGTGGAGGTTGGGTCACCTAAGGCAGCGTTGGGTAAGTTTTTGATAAGTAGGCCAGAGAGGATTAAGGGGTTGAGTTTGAAACACCATCCAGATCTTATTGAATGACAGGGCAGGCTCAAACAGCCAAAGAGCCTATTCCTACTCCCAAGTACTATGCACATTTTCAGCAGATCTGCTAAAAAAAATTAAATATTTTTGCTCTTTAAAGAATTACAAATACAATGTTAAAAGATTAATATTTAATATTCAAACACAATAACATGACAATGTCCAATACATGATGATCTGTCAAGCATTTTCTTTATTTGAGTAACATTTCTTGGTGTATTTTCACAAAGAATTTATTAGATTAGATTCCCTACAGTGTGGAAACAGGCCCTTCAGCCCAACAAGTCCACACCAACCCTCTGAAGAGTAACCCACCCAGACCCATTTTCCTCTGACTAATGAACCTAACACTACGGGCAATTTAGCATGGCCAATTCACCTGACCAGCACATCTTTAGACTGCGGGAGGAAACCGGAGCACCCAGAGGAAACCCACACAGACACAGCGAGAATGGCAAACTCCACACAGACAGTCGTCCGAGGCTGGAATCGAACCTGGGACCCTGGTGCTGTGAGGCAGCAGTGCTAACCACTGAGTCACCCTTATTCTTAAATTTAAGATTAAATTCTTAATAAAAATGTTACCACACTACCAACTGTTAATGACTTTATTAATGTTTCGGTTTTACAGTCCTCTTTAATTGTAATTAGATGTTTAACTAACTTAATTTCTACACTAGGTAGCATGCTTTGTTACTTCAAAATGCAAAGTTTAATAACCTTTATAAAAACTTAAAGAACTGCAGCTGTAAGTCAGAAACAAAAACAGAAGTTGCTGGAAAAGCTCAGCAGGTCTGACAGTATCAGTGAAGAGAAATCAGAGTTAATGGTTCTGAGGAAGGGTCACTGAGCCTGAAACGTTAACTCTGATTTCTCTTCACAGATGCTACCAGACTTGTTGAGCTTTTCCAGCAACTCTGTTAATAAACTTGATGTCAATTAAGTTAAAAATAAACAATATATTCTATGAACCAAACTCTGTGAATAAAGTGATATTGCATGCTGTACGAGAAACAGCAAAAACGTGAACTGAGTACCTGAGAGTGATTCAAGTTAGTGATTATGTAAGAGAATGAGAAAATGAAGTTTAATTTGGATTAATTTAATTTAATCTGGATAAATCCAAAGTATTGCATTTTGGAAGAACAGACAAGGGTAGGTCTAATTCAATTAAAAGTAGGATAATGAGAACAGAGACACCTAGGGTTTCAGGTACATAATTCTTTGAAGTTTGGACCACATACAAACAGGGTGATTAAGAAGGCATTTAGCACACTTGCCTTCATTGCCTTTGACTATAGGAATTGGGGCACTATGTTTAGGTTGTGCAGGACATTGGTGAGGCCTCTTCTGGAATACTGTGACCAGTTCTGGTCACTGTTACAGAAAGGATATTATTAATATGGAGAGAGGTCAGAAGAGATTTACAAGGATGTTGAAGGGAATGGAGGGCTTGAGTTAAGGGGAGAGACTTGATAAACTGGAATGTTTTTCACTGGAACATTGTAGGTTGAGGGGTGACCTTACAGTGGTTTATAAAATCATGACGATATAGATAAGATGAATGGCCAGTGTATTTTCACTAGGGTGGGAGATTTCAAGATTAGATGTGAGCAGAAGAGGTACAGTTAGTAAGTTTACAGATGACACCAAAATTGGACGTGAAGTGGACAGTGAAGAAGGTAACCTCCGATTACAACAGGATCTGGACCAGATGGGCCAATGGGCTGAGAAGTGGCAGATGGAGTTTAATTCAGATAAATGGGAGGTGCTGCATTTTGTGAAAGCAAATCTTAGCAGGACTTATACACTTAATGGTAAGGTCCTAGGGAATGTTGCTGAACAAAGAGACCTTGGAGTGCAGGTTCATAACTCCTTGAAAGTGGAGTCACAGGTAAATAGGATAGTGAAGAAGGCTTTTGATATACTTTTTTATTGGTCAGAGTATTGAGTACAGGAATTGGGAAGTCATGTTGCGGCTGTACAGGACATTGGTTAGGCCATGTTGGAATATTGCATGCAATTTTGGTCTCCTTCCCATTGGAAAGATGTTGTGAAACTTGAAAGGGTTCAGAAAGGATTTACAAGGATGTTGCCAGTGTTGGAGGATTTTAGCTATAGGAAAAGGCTGAACAAGCTGAGGCTGTTTTCCCTGGAGCATTGGAGGTTGAGGGGTGACCTTGTAGAGGTTTACAAAATCATGATAGATAAATAGACAAAGTCTTTTCCCTGGGGTCGGGGAATTTAAGTTGAGAGGGGAAAGATATAAAAGAGACCTAAGGGGCAACTTTTTCACACAGAGGGTGGTACATGTGTGGAATGAGCTGCCAGAGGAAGTGGTGGAGGCTGGTACAATTGTAACATTTAATAGGCATTTGGATGGGTATATGAATAGAAAGGGTTTGGAGGGGTATGGGCCGGGCGTTGGCAGGTGGGACTAGATTGGGTTGGGATATCTGGCCAGCATGGTTGGACCGAAGGGTCTGTTTCCATGCTGGACATCTCTATGACTCTAAGACTAGGGTCTCATTTTTTTTGAGGTGAGAGGAGAAAGATTTTTAAAAAGCATAGGGAGCAATTTGTTTTCACAGAGTGGTTAGTGTGTGGAATGAATTTTCAGAGGAGTGTTGGATGCGGGTACAGTTACAATGTTTAAAGGACATTCAGATAAGTACATAAAAAGAAAAGGTTTGGAGGGATATGGGCCAGGAGCAGGCAGGTGGGACTGGTTTAGTTTGGGGATATGGTTGGCATGGACTGGTTGGACCAAGGGTTTGTTTCAGTGTTGTCTGACTCTACAACTCTAAAATGTGATTTAAACATTGTCTTAATTTTCATCCTAAACTATTCTTTTGATTCTCCTGCAGCCAAAATCTATCTTCTCTCACATCCGAGACTGAAATAGTAAGGATTGGACATTTGTATAAATGAAATCATGACTGGGATACAAGAACATTTGGTGCTGTAGTTCAGATTGATCTCTGAGAAAGAAAGTAAACTTAGAAGAGGTGCTCTTCAATGTTCTTGGGCTGTTACTTTCACGCTAGTCAAATACAAATCAGGAAGCAAGGCTGGACTGAAATCAAGAATTGAGCTGTGATATTTGCCTTTTGCTGATAGAAGTGTATTAAATCCCTCCATCATGTTTATCAGCTAGGCACCCACATCATAACAGTACAAAAAGAATAGTGATGAGTTACAGCACGGACCCAGATCTTTCAGTCCAACCAGTCCATGCTGAACATAATCCCAAAGTAAACTAGTCCCACCTGCCTGCCCCTGGCCCATATCCCTCCAAATATTTCCTATTCATGTAATTATCCAAATATATTCAAAACATTATAACTGTACCCACATCCACCACATCCTGAGCAAGTTCATTCTACATGCGAACCTGCCATAACCGATAATATTTTCTTGAGCCCCCTATACAGAGTGACTGAACAAATGGTAACCTGAAGATGCACATATATTTTCTAAACCTAGAGAAATAGGACTATAACTTGAACCCTATCTCTTACTTGAATTTTGTGCCTACTTACAAAAGTATGGAACTGGATTGAGTGCGATGGGCACGTCATGGGGATAAAACTTATTATAAGAAATAACTTAAATTTTGGTCCAAATGGAAGGATGATACCATTCATGTGGATAATGTTTAATGACATCAGAAGTGAGGGATTAAGGTTTCTGAAGTGATCCCTTTGAATTTATAGAGTGACAATGCACACTGAATTACAAAGAAATAACACTAGACTTAATGATGGTAATATCTTGTTACATTAAAGCACGTTTGAAAAGGCACAGAAGAACCCTATAGGCATATGCTTTGATTCCACGTGTGTAACTGGAAAACCCAAGATAATCTGGATGTATCATGGAGCAGACTGCCTGGCCTGCAGTATCCTAATTAATCCTTGATGTTTGATCTTCTCCTTAATGACTTGAAGCCACACGAGTCCAGTGACCATGAACATTAGACCAATGGACAGACAAATCGGTCCAAGGACATAAGGCACCTCGACCATTCGAGTGAAGTAGAGGATGGTGAGGACGACACCAACCAATAAACCCAGAACTCCGATCACGGTGATGGTTATGGGTTTGTGATAGTAAGCCCAATTATTCCATTCTCCACCTTCTGCTACGAAGCCGGCCTCATCTCGAAGCGCTGAGCTGGTCACAGAGCCTCTTAAAGAGTAACTCCTCTGGTTTGCATGAGATGAGATCTGGTCAGAGCTAAACTGCTCTGAAGAGCTGAGAGCTACAAGCTGCATCTCACCAGTAACCTGCAAAAGCAGAAACAGATGTAATGTAATGCAATTGGGTTGCTAGTGAGTGAATGCAGATACTTACCAGTATCCATCCTTCATACTAACACAGAGCACCTGAATACAAAGGCATTTATCTATTCCAGTGGGACAGGGAGGAAAGTGAAGTTGAGACCACAGCCATGACCTTATTCTGTGATGGAGCAGGATCGAAGGCCAAAATGCTTGAAGGCTTCAACTGCTCCTAAGGCCATTATTTTTTTCCCGACATCACAAATTTCAGGATTTACATTTTAAAAGCAAAAAGACAGCAAATTCTGAGTCACCCCAGAGTTGAGACAAGGTTTAGGCTAACACTGCTGGGGGAGTGCTGCACTGTCAAACAGAAAGATGCAACTTAAACACAGCCCCCTCCCCCCCCCCCCCCCCACAGAAGTGAATTGAAAAAGATCCAGTGGTGCTGTTCCTCAAAAAGCAGGGATTCTCCCTGGAGTCCTGGGTCACAGGTAAACCTTAATCAATATCACAACAAAAAAGCAAGTTGTTTCTTTTGCTACTGGTAATGGTAATGATTCCTGAATAGTTTTTTTTTATTTTTGAGGAATTGCAAAGTCTAATAATCTCAAAAAGAGCACATGATCATCATTTTGTGACCAATACAAAAAATAGGGAGAGACAAAAGTGGCTGGTCATTTATAATTTAAATATAGTCCTGGTCAGTTTTTAATTGTTGCTACGTTTATTTGTACACCGTATCTGTACACCTGTATTTAAAAAGGAGGAAGGCAAAGGGCAGATAACTATAGGCTGATTAGCTCAACAAATATTGTTGGAAAGGTATTGGAATCAATTATTAGGGAAATAAAAGCAGAACATTGGAAAATCATAACTGAATCAATTAGAGAGAACATCACTCCATGAAAGTTAAATCACATTTAAGTTGTTAGAGTTTTTCAAGGTAGTCTCAACCAGAGAGGATAGAGGGGAACCAGTAGATGTGTTGTATTTGGATTTCTAGAAGTTGTTCAACAAGATACCTCACAAAAGGTTAAGTCATAAGCTTAAGCGCCCACTTGGAGGTAGTATATCGGTATGGATAGAGAAGTAGCTAATGGACAGGTAACAGTAAGGTGGAGTTAAGGAGTTCTTTTTCAGGTTGGCAAAGTGTAACCATTAGACTGCCACAGGGATCAGTGCTGGGACTGCAACTGTTTACGATATACATTAATGACTTGGAGGAAGGAAGTGAATGTACTATATTTGCAGACAACACAAAAATCAAGTGGAAAGGCAGGTTGCGAGAGAGAGATTGATAATTTAGGTGAACAATAAGTTGACAAATAGAGTACAATGGGAAAATGTGAAGTTGCTCATTTTAGAAACAACCAAAGAATTGGGTATTACTTAAATGCAGAAAAATTGCAAAAAGCTGCAACATGAGGGCACTTGATAGCTTTCTGTGTTTCATTTACAAGTTAACACAGAGGCAGCAGGGTAACCAGGAAGAAGTGAGGACTGTAGATGCTGGAAACCAGAGTTTAGATTAGAGTGACGCTTGAAAAAGCACAGCAGGTCAGGCAGCATCCGAGGAGCAGGAAAATCGACGTTTCAGACAAAAGGCCCTTCGTCCAGGGTAACCAGGAAGGCTAGTGGATTATTGACCCTTATTTCAAGGGGGTGGAGTGTAAGAGTAGGGAAGTCTTACTACAACTGTATAAGCTACTGGTGAGATCACATCTGGACTATTGTGAGCAGTTTTTGTCCTTTATTTAATGCAAAATATCATTTCGTTGGAGGCAGTTCATTGGAGCTTGGAAGAACGAGAGGTGATCTCACGGAAACATTTGGATTTTTAAGGGGCTTGATAGGGTCAGTGCTGAAAGGATGTATCCCACCCAGGAAATTCTAGGGTCAGAGAACCAGTCTCAGAATAAAGGGCTGCTGATTTAAGACTGAAATAAGGAGGAATATATTCTCTCAGAGGGCTGTGAGTCTTTGGAACTCCTTGCCATTCGGAGCTTTGGGACTACCTTTGTGTTGGGTTGAGATAGATTCTTGAACATTCATGGAATTAGGGATTGAGAGGAAAAATACAGGAAAGTGGACATGAGAAATGGACAAGTGGACAACGAGGTAAAAACAATGACTGCAGATGCTGGAAACCAGATTCTGGATCAGTGGTGCTGGAAGAGCACAGCAGTTCAGGCAGCATCCAACAAGCAGCGAAATCGACATTTTGAGCAATTGGAAGTACAAGCTTTCGGAGCACTGCTCCTTCGTCAGGTAGCTGCTGAGGTAGGATCATAGGACGCAAAAGATCATAGTGTCATACAACTGATGCGATATTAGATTAGACTTAGACTAGATTAGATTAGACTTACAGTGTGGAAACAGGCCCTTCGGCCCAACAAGTCCACACCGACCCGCCGAAGCGAAACCCACCCATACCCCTACATTACCCCTTACCTAACACTACGGGCAATTTAGCATGGCCAATTCACCAGACCCACACATCTTTGGACTGTGGGAGGAAACCGGAGCACCCGGAGGAAACCCACGCAGACACGGGGAGAACGTGCAAACTCCACACAGTCAGTCGCCTGAGTCGGGAATTGAACCCGGGTCTTCAGGCGCTGTGAGGCAGCAGTGCTAACCACTGTGCCACCGTGCCGCCCATAATTAGGGGAAAAAAACAAAAGATATATTGAACAAACCTAGCTAACATTGGCTGCTCAATGCTAATCATCTTTCAACTGAGGTATCAACCTGTGGGTTTGGAGTCACATGTAGACCAGACCAGATCACCTTCCCTAAAAGGATCTCAGTGTACCACATGGGCTTTCAACTGTAGGTTTGGTTTGTGTAAATGTATATTCTATCAGCTGCTGGAGTGGAATTTTAATTCCTGTCCCCAGAGCATTAGCCTGAGCCTCTGGATTACATTTTCACTACATCACCATCTCCCAGTTCCTGTTGTGTGTGATTTCAGCTCACAGATGTAGAAAAATAAAGTCCATCCCAAGGGTAATATGCACATTGTAACCTGCCTGACTCTGATCCCTTGTGTTCTGAAGCAGTGTCTCTGGACCCAAAATGCTAACTGCTGTTCTCTCCATAGATACTGCCAGACTTGCTGAGTTTCTCCAGCAGTTTCTGTTTCCTTGTATTAGTTGCATTCCTTGTTAAAGTGGCATTATTCCTAACACATTGGGATAAGCAGAAGGAAGGACTATTGTGGTGCAGCAGTGTTGTCCCAAGTGCAGAAACCCAAATGCAAGTTCCACCCACTACAGAGGGAGGACATAACATCTCAGGATTATCAGAAAATGAAGAAGTGACTTTTTTTTTGATTAGATTAGACTTACAGTGTGGAAACAGGCCCTTCGGCCCAAAAGTCCACACCGACCTGCCGAAGCACAACCCACCCATACCCCTACATTTACCCCTTACCTAACACTATGGGCAATTTAGCTTGGCCAATTCACCTGACCCGCACATCTTTGGACTGTGGGAGGAAACCCACGCAGACACGGGGAGAACGTGCAAACTGCACACAGTCAGTCACCTGAGTCAGGAATTGAACCCAGGTCTCAGGCGCTGTGAGGCAGCAGTGCTAACCACTGTGCCACCGTGCCGCCCACTTGTACTAAACAAAGTCTGAACTTCCAATAAGCACAGTTCCAAAGTTCAACAAGCGATGCCTGAACAGATAAAAGTTACATTTGGAATATAGATATATTATTTTGCATGTATCATTATTAACGGAGTTCATATTGTAATGGGCTATTACCGTCTTAGTTGCTTTTCCAACAACATTTTTCTGATATGGAGTCATGTTAAATTTCAGGAGTAAACTCAGTGTTGGAGGCACATTCCAGTGTCTGTCCCGCTTGTTGACCCAGGGAGCAAAATGATGGAGAGTATTTGGAAACAATGAAATAGGTGAATAAATATAGTCTGGTGTTTAGAAACATTTTTGGAAATAGGAACTCTACTGTAAAGCAGTTTTGATTCTGTCTCCTCTATAGCTCCAGTTTAATGAGGACGATTTTGAAGCAATTAATTCTTATTCCAATGCCAAGGAATGCATATTTTAAAATAAAAATCAGATAGAAAAGCTAATTAAATCCTGCTTTCTGAACAATGTTGCACCTCAGTAATCACTTCATGTGATGTCCCAACTATCGAATGTGTCTCAAATGTAGACTGACATATTTTAGATGAATCTTAGGAAATATTAGCTTTTGTTAGTTTGCAAACTGATTGTTCACTTCAAACTACAGATCAGATATAAACAGTGTTGGAACCTGCATCATTATGGTTCTCTTACCAGTGTCTTTACAGACACAATATCCCAATCCAGAAATCACCCCTTTCCTTTTGGATTCCCTGCAGTAATTTCCTTCTACCCGTGAGGACGTTATAGGAAAATTCACAATTTCTGGCCTTATCCTGCAGTCTGAATTTTGGGAAAATGTTCCAACTTTTAATTTTCCGCAACATTTTTTAAACAAATCTCTCAGTTTTCTACTGTTCGTTTTTGAATAAAATGTGTTTCATCCTGAGTTCTTGGCAGAGAGGAGATGAATCCTGTTTACAAGGGAACAGTTGCTGAAATGTCTGGCTAACACCTCTCCCTGGCTGTAAAACCTGCACCAACAACCAAATAATCAAAACACTGGAAACAAATGAAAGGAAGTGCTGGAGAAACTCAGCAGGTCTGGCAGCATCTTTAAAGAGAGAAAGTGGAGTTATAACGTTTCAAATTCTGAGGAAGAGTCATAACAGACAAAAAAAAAGACTGCAGATGCAGGAAATCAGAAACAAAATCACATCATAGTGATATCTCATCAGACTATTTCCCTCTCTCCACAGATGATGCCAGGCCTGCTGAAATTCTCCAGCAATTTCTATATTTGACTCAGAAACTAACACTGGCCATTCTAATTTCTGATCATTCTCCATGTTAGGGCAATGACTGTATGACAGCGAGCAACTGACTCCATGGAAGCTCCTTCTATCATTTGACCTCAATAACATGTAAGGTCTGATGTGGTGACATGCATCCTCCCTCTCTCTCACTCACACAGTCCAGCTCCATTTCCCAAACTCTGGCTTTGAGTCCAATGACTTCAGCGTGAATGTCTGTGTTTACAATCCAAACTTCTGCGCTCCACATGTGTGTGTGAGAGTGTGAGAATGTGAGGGTGTGTGAGAGGGTGTGTGTGAGAGTGTGTGTGTGTGTGAGAGAGAGAGAGAGTGAGTGTGTGTCTCTATGTCCAGAGGTCTCTGCAATACTGAGGCAGCAACAGCAGGAGCTGTTGGGGCAGGGGCAAATGTACCATAATCACAGGCTAAACCCAGCATATTAGTTTTGGCATCAAGGTTATATAAAGAGGCTCCCTCACTTCTCCTGAACACAGGGCTATATCCCAGTCCCTCTCTGCACTGTCCCCTTTTATTCATCCCCCTCCTTACAAAACTTGACTGAGCTTTCATTTAGAAGTGTCAGAAACACTGAATTGGTCAGGCAGCATCAGAGACAATAGACAATAGACAATAGGTGCAGGAGTAGGCCATTTTGCCCTTCAAGCCGGCACCACTATTCATTATGATCATGGCTGATCATCCTCAATCAGTATCCTGTTCCTGCCTTATCCCCATACCCTTGATTCCACTATCCTGAAGAGCTCTATCCAACTCTTTCTTGAAAGTATCCAGAGACTTGGCCTCCACAACCTTCTGGAGCAGAGCATTCCACACACCCACCACTCTCTGGGTGAAGACGTTTCTCCTCAACTCTGTTCTAAATGGCCTACCCCTTATTTTTAAACTGTGTCCTCTGGTTCGGGACTCACTCATTAGCAGAAACATGCTTCCTGCCTCCAGAGTGTCCAATCCTTTAATAATCTTATACATCTCAATCAGATCCCCTCTCAGCCTTCTAAACTCAAATATATACAAGCCCAGTCGCTCCAATCTTTCAACGTAAGATAGCCCCGCCATTCCGGGAATTGACCTCGTGAACCTACGCTGCACTCCCTCAATAGCCAGAATGTCTTTCCTCAAATTTGGAGACCAAAACTGCGCACAATATTCCAGGCGCGGTCTCACCAGGGCCCTGTACAGCTGCAGAAGAACCTCTTTGCTTCTATACTCAATTCCTCTTGTTATGAAGGCCAGTATGCTATTAGCTTTCTTCACTACCTGCTGTACCTGCATGCTTGCTTTCATTGACTGATGCAAGAACACCTAGATCTCGTTGTACTGCCCCTTTACCTAACTTGACTCCATTTAGGTAGTAATCTGCCTTCCTGTTCTTGCCACCAAAGTGGATAACCACACATTTATCCACATTAAACTGCATCTGTCATGCATCCATCCACTCACCAACCTGTCCAGGTCACCCTGTATTCTCCTATCCTCCTCATATTTCACCCTGCCACCCAGCTGAGAGGGGATCTGATTGAGACGTATAAGATTATTAAAGGATTGGACACTCTGGAGGCAGGAAACATGTTTCCGCTGATGGGTGAGTTCCGAACCAGAGGACACAGTTTAATAATAAGGGGTAGACCACTTAGGACAGAGTTGAGGAGAAACTCTGGTGGGAGAGGAACAGATATAGAGTTTCAGATTGACGATAGAAGAGGCAGAAAGATATGGAAGGATCAATGACCAGGGGAACAGCTTGAAGGGAAGGGGACAGAAGGTATAGAGGGATGTGAAGAAAATCTTTTCCACCCAGAGGGTGGTGGGAATCTGGAACTCAGTGCCTGTGTGTGTGGGAGAGGCAGAAACCCTCATTTAAGAAGTATTTGGATGGGCACTTGCAATAGCAAGACATACAAAGCAATAGCTGAAAATGCGTTGCTGGAAAAGCGCAGCAGGTCAGGCAGCATCCAAGGAACAGGAGATTCGACATTTCGGGCATAAGTCCTTCTTCAGGAATGAGGAAAGTGTGTCCAGCAGGCTAAGATAAAAGGTAGGGAGGAGGGACTTGGGGGAGGGGCGTTGGAGATGCGATAGGTGGAAGGAGGTCAAGGTGAGGGTGATAGGCCGGAGTGGGGTGGGGGCGGAGAGGTCAGGAAGAAGATTGCAGGTTAGGAAGGTGGTGCTGAGTTCGAGGGATTTGACTGAGACAAGGTCGGGGGAGGGGAAATGAGGAAACTGGAGAAATCTGAGTTCATCCCTTGTGGTTGGAGGGTTCCTAGGCGGAAGATGAGGTGCTCTTCCTCCAACTGCATGTCCTTGGGCTCTGATCTCCAGCATCTGCAGACCTCACTTTCTCCCCATACAAAGCAATAGGCCAAGTGCTGGGAATTGGGATTAGAATAGTTAAGTGCTTGGTTTTGACTATTGCAGACTGGATGAACCTCATGGCCCTTTGCTGGTTCTATACATCTGTATGATTGTATGACGACAGATTTTTATGTAATTTGCTGCTGTCCAGCTTCACCACTTTTTATATCCTCCATGCACACCGCCCCCCCTCCCAGGAAGTCACTTTGTCCATTCCTTCCTGCCTCAAAAGTTATCCCAACAACACCCCCCCCCCAAACTAACCAGATCCTTGTTAGGCATTCCCTGTCCCTAGATTCTCTGGTCCTATGCTCCAGCCCCTTGTTTTAGGTGCTGGGGAAAGGGGAGAGTTTATGTCAGGTATACAGAATGGGAAACACACACTGAGAGACACACCCACAGAGCACACAGACAGTGGAGAAAAGTGACAGAGATAATTGACAGTCAAAACATAGACGGGGACTGCCATAAGTGTTAAGAGCTTGGAAAGGGAGGAACTTGTCAAGTGTGTACAAGAAATCTTTCATATTCGATATGTGGATTACCTACTGGGGAAGGAGCAAAACCTGACCTTCTCTTGGAAAATAAGGCAGGGCAAGTAACTGAGTGGCAGAGCACTTTGGGACAAATGATCATAATTCCATTAATCTTAAAGTAGTTATGGAAAAGGATCAAATTGATCAAAAATTAAAATTCTAAATAGAAATGAGACCAATTTTGATGGTATTAGGCAGAAACTTTTAAAAGTTAATTGGGTGAGGCTATTTGCAGATAAAGGGTCAGTTGGGAAGTGGAAGGACTTTAAAAATGCAATGACGAGATTTCAGAGACAATATGTTCCCATTAGTATGAAGGGCATGAAGATGTAGGGAATGCTGGATGACCAGAGAAATTGAGATTCTAGTGAAGAAAAAGGAGCAGACATATATTAGGTTCAGACAGTTGGGATTGAGTGAATCCCTAGAGGAGTATAAGGGGAGCAGGAGTATACTTAAGATGGAAGTCAGGAGCACACAAAGGAAACAAGAGATAGTTTTGGCAAATCGGATTAAGAAGAATCCAAGGAAATTCTGTAAGTTAATTAAGGGTAAAGGAGTAACTAGAAAGAAAACAGGACCCCTTAAAGATCGATGTGGTGATCTATGTGTGGAACTACAGGAGATGGGTGAGATTTGAAACAAATATTTTGCCTCAGTATTTACCGTGGAGAAGGACGTGGAATCTACAGAACCTGGGGAAATAAACAGATGTCTTGAAAAATGTCCATATTACAGAAGAGGAAGTGCTGGAGGTTTTAAAATGCATAAAGGTAGTTAAGTCTCTGAGACCAGATCAGCTCTTTCCTTGAACTTTGTGGAATCTAGGGAAAAGATTGCTGGGTCCCTTGCTGAGATATTTATATTATCAACAGTCACAGATGAGCTACTGGAAGACTGAAGTTGGCTAATGCGGTGCCATAATTTAAGAAAGGCTGTAAGGAAAAGCTAAGGAACTATAGATCGGTGAGCCTTAACTCAGTGTTGGGTGAGTTGTTAGAGGGGATTCTGAGGTAAAGGGTTTACATGCATTTGGAAAGGCAAGGATTGATCAGGTATTGTCAACATGGCGTCGTGTGTAGGAAATCGTGTCTCACTAACTTGATTGAGTTTTTCTTGAAAAGTCGACAAAGGAGATTGAAGGCAGAGCACTATAAGTTATCCATATGGACTACAGCAAAGCATTTGACAAGGTTCCTGATGGTAGACTGGTTAATAAGGTTAGATCCCATGGGATCCAGGGGAGCTAGCCAACTGGATGCAAAATTGGCTTGAAGGTAGGCGACAGAGAGTGGTGCTTTTCAGACTGTAGGCTGTGACCAGTGTGTGCCACAAGGATTGGTGCTGGTCCACTGCTTTTCGCCAATTATATAAATGATTTGGATGTGAAAATAGGAGTATGGTAATTTATAGGTGGTGTAATGGACAGTAAAGAAGGTTACCTCAGATTACAGATGGATCTTGATCAGATGGGTCAATGGGCCGAGAAGTGGAAGATGAAATTTAATTTAGATAAATGTGAGGTGTTGCATTTTGGAAAGGCAAACCAGGGCAGGATTTATACACTTAATGGTAAGGCCCTGGGGAGTGTTGCTGAATAAAGGGACCTAAGAGTGCAGGTCATAATTCCTTGAAAATGGAGTTACAGATAGACAGGGTGATGAAGATGGCATTTGATATGCTCAGTCAGAACATTGAGTATAGGAATTGCATCATGTTGTGGCTGTACAGGACATTGATGAGGCTACTTTTAGAATACTACATACAATGTCATGATCATAATGAATGGTGGTGCTGGCTCGAAGGGCTGAATGGCCTACTCCTGCACCTATTGTCTATAATTCTGGTCACCGTTCTATAGGAAGGATGTTGTGAAACCTAAAAGGGTGCAGGAAAGATTCACAAGGATGTTGCTGGGACTAGAGGGATTGATCTGAAGGGAGAGGCTGAATAGTCTAGGGCATTTCTTGCCTGGCGTGCAGGAGGCTGAGTGGTGACCTTATAGAGGTTTATAAAATCATGAGGGGCTTGGATAAAATGAAAAGCCAATTTTTTTTTGTCTAGGCTGGGTGAGTCCAAAACAAGTGGGCAATAGGTTTAAGGTAAGGAGGCAAAGATTTAAAAAGGACCTGAGGAGTAACTTTTTCACACAGTGGGTGGTGAGTGTATGGAACCAGCTGCCAGAGGAAATGGTGGAGGTTGGTACAATTACAACATTTAAAAGGTATCTGGGTGGGTACATGAATAGGAAGAGTTTGGAGTGATGTGGGCCAAGTGCTGGAAAATGGGACTAGATCAGATTGGGATGTCTGATTGGTGCAGACAAGTTGCACTGAAGGGTGTGTTTCTGTGCTGTATGACTCTGGGACTTCTTAATCAAACATGTCAGAGACAGACAGAAGGGACAGAGAGGTGGCTGCAGGTGAACTGGAGTATATAGAGCAAACCAAACAGCAGTTAAGTTACAGCAGGGGAAGGGAGCTAGGACCTATCAAACTGATACAATTTTGTTTCAAATCTGCAGGAATATTCAGTCACCGTTTTTCACTCTGATAGAAATTAAACTTCTCCACAATTTCAGACTGCGCTAAAGTTTAATATTAATAAATTAATAAGACTATAAAGCAGCAGTCAAGTCTACTCTGACATTCAATAAGATGGTGACTGATCTGACAAACCTCAACTTTCTTGCTTTTGATTCCCTTCCCGATTAAAAATCAATGTCAGCCTTGCATATACTTAACGACCCAGCCTCGACAGCCCTCTGAGGTAAAAAAAAATACCTGAGAGAAGAAATCTCTTCTTATCTCTGTCTTCAATCTGTGACCTTATTCTTGAGGGGATGGTCCAAAGCTCTCCCACAAAGTGCAACAATCTCTCTCCGTCTCCCCTCTCAAATCCCCTCAGAATCCTACATGGTTCAATTAGAGGCTGTTAATGTTATTTTATTTCGTAATAGTCGACACGGTGTTCATTTAAGAGTTAAAATCCTACATTTGCAGCTGAGGAATTGTAAACAAATTTAGTTTAAAATGTTGGTGTTGTGTGATTTTTAACTTTATACACCCCAGTCCAACATCGGCATCTCCAAATCATGTATATTTCCTGTAGTTTAGCTGTTGCATCTGGTCAGTATGTATCAGATTGTGAGTGAACGGTTCAGGCGGAAATCTTCTTCCCTAAGCCCGTGGGTTTTCTTCCATTTGTAGAAGTCAGGTTTCCTATTCACTGACACGAAGCTGAAAGATGGGAAAATGTTCTACAGCTGAAGCAAGTCTCAGGGAAACGTAACTTTTACAACAACGGAGCAGCATCCTGCTTTAACACATAGAGCTGTCAAATTAAATAAGACCAGGTATATCAGTCCCAGGAGGAAGGAACCCGCGATGTTTAAATGCATCAGCGGGGGACCTTCCGCTGAAGTTCGGTTATAAACTCTTAAACTGGTCTGCATTCGAGTAGAACCTACCTCAGTCTGAAGACTGGATCTTGAGAATTTTGTGTTTGTAACGCAGGTTCAACACCACCAAAAACGGAATGTCTTTTTTTTTGGAATATCCCTTTAAGTTTTTGGTTGTACGATTGCCATCGATTCTGCACAGTGTCCCAGAGTAAAAGTGACCCGGGCTGCTGCCGGCTGCATTTGTTTTAAAAAGGAGGCGAGTCCACATTCAATCACTTAGTGAGCAGATTGCAACCCGAGAACTCGACGTGTGGTCTCTGCTTCCAGGCTGAGCCGAGAGGGAATCTGCTGCAGTTCAGACAAATTTAACCCCCCCTGACTGATGATGATGATGGATGGGAGGTGGGGTGGGGGTGGTCCACAACATCATTGGCTGGAGAGACAGAGCCTCAGGATCAGCCCCCGGGGGAGAGGGGGGTGATATCTCTGAACAACACAACTCAACATGGACACAACTTCCCTCGAATTATGCCCAGCTGTGTTCAAACTTTCAAAAGTTATTTCTCCCACCTCAAACTTTTATTGGGCTTACACTAAACCAAACAAACAAATAAAAAGCCCGAAAGAACTGCGGATGCAGGAAATCAGAAACAAAAGCAGGAATCGCTGGAGAAACTCAGCAGGTCTAGTAACATCATCTGTGGAGAGAGAGAGGAAAAGTGTTAAGGTTTAGGATCCAGTTCAGAAGAAGGGTCGCTGTACACAAAATGTTAACTGTTTCTCTCCCCACAGATGTTGCCAGACCTGCTGAGTTTCTCCAGTGATTCCTGTTTTTGTTCCTTCATTGGTTGTTCTTGATAGGTTTGGGGTGTGACAATCAAACTTCATCAGTGTTAATCCCTAGTGCACCCTGGAGATTTATTTTAACCTATATTTCCCAACAGACCTGTTCAGGGATGTTATTCCATTCCTCTGGAGCTGGTGGGACTTGAACCTGAGCCTCCCAGTCCAGGGGTAGGGTCACTACTGCACCACAAGAGGGCCCCATGCCCCATGATCCAATCAGAGCTATATGTTCCCCGGGAGAGTCCGATCTCAGTGACAGATTCATCGCCTTCAAAAAGGAAGCTCATACTTGGCTCTAGGGATTTGCATTCAATAGAATCAAAACCTTCCAAGCTGAAAATGTGTTGCTGGAAAAGCGCAGCAGGTCAGGCAGCATCTAAGGAACAGGAAATTCGACGTTTCGGGCATAAGCGGAAATCAGGAATCCTTATGAAGGGCTTATGCCCGAAATGTCGAATTTCCTGATCATTAAATGCTGCCTGACCTGCTGTGCTTTTCCAGCAACACATTTTCAGCTCTGATCTCCAGCATCTGCAGTCCTCACTTTCTCCTCAAAACCTTCCAAACCCATAACCAATTCCATCTGGAAGGGCAAGGGTAGCAGATACATGGGAACACCACCACCCTGCAAGTTCCCCTCCAGACCCCTCACCATCCTGACTTGGAATTATGTCATCTTTCTTTCAGTGTCGCTGGGTCAAAATCCTGGAATACCCTCCCTAAGGGACACTATGGGTCTACCTACAGCACATGGACTGCAGCAGTTCAAGAAGGCAGCTCATCCCCACCTTCTCAACTAGGGATGGGCAATAAATGCTGGGCCCAGCCAGTGACACCCACATCCCACAAAATAAATAAAATAAAATATATCTTTTTCTCCCCAAATTAGATGCATTTATCTCCTGTTGCGTAAAATGGTCCATAAAAATTCTGCCCAGCCCATATTCCCCCAAAATTAAAATTTACATTTTTCGAATGGTGTTTCAAGTGGAGACGCTCACAGTGATTTCTAAATTGTTTCAGAGAGGAGTAAACAAGAAAGAAGCTAAAATCAGTGAGGATGCTGCATGATAACAATGGACTCTCCACTGAGCTTCAGCAAATGCTTCCTCTCCTTCTGTCTCCATCACTGTTCATCCAACAGCATCTTCATTCTGGATTAATTAAAAAAAGACAACTATTTAAATATTCACCTCAGCTTTTCTTATTGAGACTCCTCCAACAACAAAAGTAATGTTTAGCTTTGCCACACTGAGTCTCAAACCCTGCATAAGAAACTCAAGATAATTGTAATTCTTTAAATTTATGTGGGGCTAGATTTACTTACCAGGAGAGCTGTGAGGCTGGAGTCACATATAGACCAGCTGCAAATGTCCTTTTATCTTAGCCTGCTTGGCTCTCTCTCTCTTATTCCTGATGAAGGGCTTATGCTCGAAACGTCGAATTCTCTATTCCTGAGATGCTGCCTGGCCTGCTGTGCTTTGACCAGCAACACATTTGCAGCTGTGATCTCCAGCATCTGCAGACCTCATTTTTTACTCACATATAGACCAGACCATAAAGGAATTCTGTGAATCAAATAGATATCTTTATCAATCCACAGGAATGCCATTAGACTAGCATCTAATCTAATTCCAGATTTTTATCTGAAATATGGAAATTGAAACCATAGAGTCATACAGCATAGTCTAACCTGTCTATGCCAATCATAATCTCAAACTAAACTAGTCCCACCTGCCTGATCCTGGTCCATATCCATCCGAACCTTTCTTGTTCGTGTACTTGTCTAAGTGTCTGTTAAACAATGTAACTGTGCTCACATCCATCATTTCCTTAGGAAATTCATTCTACATGCAAACCACCCTCTGTCCAGAACCAGATTCTGGATTAGTGGTGCTGGAAGAGCACAGCAGTTCAGGCAGCATCTGAGGAGCAGTAAAATCGATGTTTCGGGCAAAAGCCCTTCATCAGGATTACAGGCAGAGAGCCTGAAGCGTGGAGAGATAAGCTAGAGGAGGGTGGGGGTGGGGAGAAAGTAGCATAGAGTACAATAGCTGAGTGGGGGAGGGGATGAAGGTGATAGGTCAGGGGCAGGAGGAGGGTGGAGTGGATAGGTGGAAAAGAAGATAGGCAGGTAGGACAAATCATGGGGGTCAGTGCTGAGCTGGAAGTTTGGAACTAGAGTGAGGTGGGGGAAGGGGAAATGAGGAAACTGTTGAAGTCCACATTGATGCCCTGGGGTTGAAGTGTTCCGAGGCGGAAGATGAGGCGTTCTCCCTCCAGGCGTCTGCAGTCATTGTTTTTACCCTCTGTCCAGAACCAGCCTGGGGCTCTGGACTGCTAGTCCAGTCATGTTAGCAAATAATCAAGGAGGCTGATGAAATGTTGACCTTTATTTCAAGGGGATTTGGAGGAGCAGACTCAATGGGCCGAATGGCCTAATTCTGCTCCCACGTCATATCTGATGGGGTTGGAGTATCAGAGCAGGAAGTCTTACTGCAACTGTACAAGGTGTTGGTGAGCCCACATCTGGAGCACTGTGAGCAGTTTGTGTTCCTCTTATTAAAGAAGAAGACACTAGCATAATCCCTGGTATGAACGGATTGCTTTATGAGCAAAGGTTACGCAGGTTGGGACTCTACTTTGTGGAGTGTAGAAAAATGGGAGGTGATCTCATTGAAACATATCAGATTCTAAAGGGGCTTGACAGGGTCAATGCTGAGAGTATGTTTCCCTTCATGGGACAGTGTAGGGTCGGAGGGCACTGTCTCAGGTTAAAGGGATGCCTATTTAAAATTGAGATGAGGAGAAATTTCCTCTCTTAGTGGGTTGTGAGTCTTTGGAATACTTTGCCATAGAGAGCTGTGGGGGCAGAATCCTTGTGTATACTTAAGGCTGAGATAGATTCTTGATCAGTTGGGGAATCAAGGGTTACAGGGAAAGGCGGGAAAGTGAATGTGAGGAATGTTGGATCAGCCATGGTCCTGTTGAATGAGGGTGCAGGCTCAAGGGACCAAATGGCCTACTCCTGTTCCTAATTCTTATGATTGCCATCATCACCTCCAGGGCTATGAAGAGGGAAGGTATGGTCCCCTGTTAAAAATATAAGTCAATAGCATGGTCAGAGAAGTATTTCTGCAGGTTGGGATTTTGATACTTGGAGAAATCAGTGGTGAGAATCAGTTGGACTGAGTTCACACACTAATGGAGCTGCAATTGTTTCATTACAGCAGTCACTGTAAAAATAATTTATTGTCAAAGTGGGAGATGGGCAGGTAGCTCACCATCTGGATACAGAGAACTTTACCCAGACCCATGGTGTTGACATATCCTATCCCCATTCAAATGATTTATTATTAGTTTGATTCTGCAAACAGTCTTTTTATGAGTCAGAATAAAATCTGATGAAAGATTCTCTGCTTTCTAAGTGGCGCTCCTGTACATTATAATTACATTACACATAGGATGTTACATTGCAGTTTTAAACAGGCTGATACAACAAATTTATCAGGTGTTGGTGTTATTTTGAGCTATTGTTACTTTATATGGTTACATAATTCTTGTTGCTGAACAGCATTACTGTATATACTGACCTACTTCATTACTTCACAGTTCACAGCAATCGTGCATCTACTAGGAGTAACTGTTTAAATATTGCACTTCCAGCCATATTGCAATGCATCATTGATGATAGACAGCATCAAAGACTATGTTTACTTTCCTAGTGCAGGGAACACCAGGGATGTTGTGATGACCCCACAGTGACATACATCTTTAACAATCAGCATCCGATACCATCACAACCGCTACTCACTCGCCTTCATTCAGAGAGGATGCCTTTGCGACCATAAGACCATCAAATATAGGAGCAGAATGAGGTCATTCAGCGCATCGAGTCAACTCCGTTTTCATTGGTGTTGCCTCGCATTGGAATGCATTATTGGATCATTCGTATCTCAAAGTCAATAAATATCAACAGAATTAGCTGGAAAAATTTAGCAGGTCTGGCAGTCTAATCAAAAAAGAACATGTGTGGAGGGTTGGTAAAGTAAGGCTTTTACTTTTGCTTTTTTCATTTATTCAATCACTCTTAGTAATAAGAGCAGAGGGGATGGAGGCTCAGGCAGCTGCATGCTCCTCTTGCAGTACGTGGGAGGTAAGGGTCACTAGTATTGTCCCTGCTGACTTCGCCTGCGAGAAATGCACCCAACTCCAGTTCCTCAGATTAGATTAGACTTACAGTGTGGAAACAGGCCCTTCGGCCCAACAAGTCCACACCGACCCGCCGAAGCGCAACCCACCCATACCCCTACATTTACCCCTTACCTAACACTACGGGCAATTTAGCTTGGCCAATTCACCTGACCTGCACATCTTTGTGACTGTGGGAGGAAACCGGAGCACCCGGAGGAAACCCACGCAGACACGGGGAGAACGTGCAAACTCCACACAGTCAGTCGCCTGAGTCGGGAATTGAACCCGGGTCTACAGGCGCTGTGAGGCAGCAGTGCTAACCACTGGGCCACCGTGCCGCCCACTAATGGCGTAAGGGAACTAGAGCTGGAGCTGGATGAACTCTGGATCATTCAGGAAGCTGAGGGGCAGTCAGAGATGTGTTATATGGAGGTTGTCATACCTAAGTTATAGGATAAAGGGTGACAGTCAGGAGAGGGAAAAGGAATAGGCAGACAGTGCAGGCTGTTCCCCTCAATAATAAATATACCATTTTAAATACTGTTGGAGGGGACTACCTACCAGGAGGAAGCCAAAGTGGCCAGGTTTCTGGTATTGAGCCTGCCTCTGTGGCTCGGAAGGGAAGGGGAAAAAATAGGAGAGCGATTGTGATAGGAGGGAGAGCAATAGACAGGAGATTCTGTGGTTGCGAGCTAGACTCTTGGATGGTATGTTGCTTCCCAGGTGTCAGGATGAGGGATGTCTCAGATCATGTCTACCGGATTCTTAAGGGGGAGAGTGACCAGCCAGAAGTCATGGTACACATCAGTACCAATGACATAGGTATGAAAAGTGAGGAGGACCTGAAAAGAGAATACAGAAAGTTAGTTTGGAAGCTAGAAGGCAGGACGAGCGTAGTAATCTCAGGATTGCTACCAGTGCCACGTGCTAGTGAGGCTAGGAACAGAGAGTGAGTGCAGCTGAACCGTCTCAGTCGGTTCCCTCGAACTCAGCACCGCCCTCCTAACCTGCAATCCTCTTCCTGACCTCTCCGCCCCCACCCCACTCCGGCCTATCACCCTCACCTTGACCTCCTTCTACCTATCCCACCTCTATCGCCCCTCCCCCTAGTCCCTCCTCCCTACCTTTTATCTCAGCCTGCTTGGCTCTCTCTCTTATTCCTGATGAAGGGCTTATGCTCGAAACGTCGAATTCTCTATTCCTGAGATGCTGCCTAACCTGCTGTGCTTTGACCAGCAACACATTTGCAGCTGTGATCTCCAGCATCTGCAGACCTCATTTTTTACTAACAGCCAGATATAGCCTTCAGACAGCCTGTGAGGAGGGATGGGTACTTGATAGGGAAAAGGTGCAGTCAGTGTGATGGGCTGAAGTGTGTCTATTTCAATGCATGAAGTATCAGGAATAAGGGTGACAAACTCAGAGCATGGATCAGTACTTGGAATAATGATGTTGTGCCATTATGGAAACTTGGATATCACAGGGGCAGGAATGGTTGCTGGATGTTCCAATGTTTAGATGTTTCAAAAGGAATAAGAAGGGAGATAAGAGAGTGAAGGAGTGGCATTCCTAATCAGGGATAGTATCACAGCTGAAGAAAGGGAGATCATTGAGTGGGTTTGTCTACAGAGTCAATATGGGTGGAAGTCAGAAACAGGAAAGGAGAAGTCACTTTATTGGGAACTTTCTACATACCCCCAACAGCAACAGAGACACGGAGGAGCAGACTGGGAGGCAGATTTTGGAAAGGTGCAGAAGTAAAATGGTTGTTGTCATGGGTGACTTTAATTTCCCTAATATTGATTGGAAACTCCTTAGTTCAAATAGTTTGGATGGAGCAGTTTTTGTCAGTTGCATCCAAAAAGGGTTCCTGACACAATATCTAGATAGGCTGATAGAAGGGAGGCCATATTCGATTTGGTGCTTAACAACTAACCAGGTCAGGTGTCAGATCTCTCGGTGGGAGAGCACTTCGGTGATAGTGATCACAATTCCCTGATCTTTACTATAGTCATGGAGAGGGATAGGAGCAGACAGTATGGGAAAGTATTTAACTGGGGGAGGGGTAGCCCTTAAATAACTTGTCTGAGCAACTATTATTTAAGTGTATGATATCAGACTGCAAAAAAGTTATTTTCCTCTATTTACTTGATAGCCACATACACCAATGCACTTGCTGCTGAGGCATAGTTGGAGCAGAAATACTAAATATTTTTGCTTTTCCCCCAAAGCCTGCAGAAATGCCAACATCAACTAAGTTTCATCACCTGGGATACAAATAAAGGAGCCCTCTCAATCTAAGTGTGGAGACTGTGATGCAGTGATTGTATCACTGGGTTGGTCCTGAAGTAACCCAGGGCAATGCTGTGGGGACAGGGATTCAAATCTTAATACATTGTTTAAATTCAATTAACTAAATCTGCAATTTCAACTTAGTGATAATGAAACCACAATCCATTACCGTTGAACCCCATCAGGGAAGCAAGGATGTCTACTGTTCTTGTCTGGTCTACATGTGACTTCAGACTTACAGCAATGTGGTTGATTCTTACTTCAAAGGCAATTCAGGATGTGCAACAACTTCTGGCCTTGCACATGATGTCGTCATCATGTAAACACAATAAGTATCAGCCATGTGGGAAATGGATAATCTGTCACCGATTGCAAAACACCCTGGGGAATTTCCATTTACAATGCTTGGCAAAATGTACATGACATTTGCTGAACTAACAGTCAGGAAATTCATTGATGTGACATTTAAATTTCCAATACCAAAATAGAGAAGTAGGAAAAGCATCTGGATGGGTATATGAACAGAGAGGCTTTAGAGGGAGAAGTGCCGAGTGCTGGCAAATGGGACTAGAATAGATTAGGATATCTGGTTGGCATGGACGAGTTGGACTGAAGGGTTTGTTTCCGTGCTATGACTCTGTGACTCTATGACCAGCAGATCAATGCAAAAGATAAGGCTGAAGCATTTGCATCCTTTTCAGCCAGAATTGCCGAGTGATGGTCTATCTCATCTTGAGATCCCCAGCATCACAGATGCCAATCTTCAACCAATTCAGTTGACTCCATGTGATAGCATAGAATGGCTAAAGAGAATTGATACAACAAATTATCCATCCTTAGAGAATGAGGCTGGGGAAATAAGAATAAGAAACCAGTAAATGGCGGAGTTGAATAACTTCTTTGCATCAATTTTCACAGTAGAAGACGCTAATAGCATTCCATCTTTACTAAATAATTAATCAACAAAAGGAGGAGAGGAAATAAATGCAATGACTGTCACAAAAGAAAAAGTGTCAAGGAAACTAATGGAACTGATGGGATGCATCCTTGGATATTAAAGGAAGTAGCTACAGAGATAATGGACGCACGGATAGTAATCTTACACCAAAAGTCCTTAGATTCTGGAAGTCTAAGAGGATTGGAAAACTGACAATGCAACATCTTCAATTTAATAAAGGAAAAAGCCAAAAGAAAATCAATTAACTATAGGCCAGTTTAGCATAATGTATGGTACCGAAAAATGTTGATGTAATATCAGAAGATTTCAAGCCGAGCAGTGATGGCTTCACAAAGGGGAAATAATACCTGACAAAATTCCTTCAAATTTCTAAAGTAGCTGCCAAGCAGGATAGATAAGGATAGCAGAGGATCTAATACATTTGGGTTTTTAGAAAGTGCCACACATTAGGCATTTAAAAGGCATCTGGATGGTCCTTGAACAGGAAAGATTTAGAGGGATATGGGCCAAATGCTGGCAAATGGGACTGGATAAGGATGAGAAATGGGCGGCGTGGTGGCTCAGTGGTTAGCCCTGCTGCCTCAGAGCACCAGGGACCCAGGTTCGATTCCAACCTTGCGTGATTGTCTGTGTGGACTTTGCACATTCTCCCCGTGTCTATGTGGGTTTTTTCCGGGTGTTCTGGTTTCCTCCCACAGTCCAAAGGTGTGATGTTAGCTGGATTGGCCATGTTAAATTGACCATAGTGTCCAGAGATGTGTGGGTTAGGTGGATTAGTCATGGGTAAAGCAGGGTTACAGGGATGGAGTGTGGGGTGTCTGGGTGGAATACACTTGAGTGGGTCATTACGGACTTGATGGGTCAAATGGCCTGTTTCCACACTGTAGGGATTCTATCGTTAATTTGATCAGCATGGATGAATTTCCGTGCTCTACAGCTCTGTGACAAAAGGAAGATAGACAGTAGGATATGGGGGGCATTTCAGGATGGCAACCTGTAACTAGTGGAGTGTAACAAGGATTAGTGCTGCAGCTTCAATTACTTCCAACATACAATACTGACTTGGACGAGTAAAGTGGATTTACTATTGCCAGGTTTGTGGATGACGAGGTGGGAAGCCAAGTTTTGAGATTGACTCAAAAGAGTCTGCAGAGAAATCTTAAGCCAATGGACCAAATATTGGCAGATGAATTGCACTGAGGAATTTTGGATTGCTTGTGCACAAATCATAAAAAGCTAGCATTGAAGTTCAGCAAGTAGTAGGGAAGGCAAATGGAATGGAATGTTGACATTTATTTCAAAGGGAATGGAGTATAAAAATAGGGAAGTTTTGCTAAAACTAGACAATAGAATAGATAGCAATTTATTAGTCATTTATATTCTTTACAAAAAATACAACGAAAAGTGTTTAAATCGCCACACTCCATGTTGTTGTTGTGTCCCTATAGTCTCACCAGACCATAGGGACTGCTCTCTCATTAGGAAGAGAAGCAACTAGTGCTGATTTAACCTGAGGTCCACCAGAGCACAGGTGAGGGAAGAGGTTGAGAAGGAGAGTCCTTCATGGTAACCTCAAACCAGGGTTGGGAATTGAACACATGCCGTTGGCGCTGTACAAACTGCTCTGTACACCACACTCCATATTAATAGCAGAAATCATATATATAAAAAAAATTAAGACAAAGTTAATCTTTGTTCAATTCATGGCTCATGGGTTCCCAAGGTTGAGGAAGAGACAGGAACCGCTTTCCCTCACAATGCCAAAAGCCAACATGGAAGCTGCTGAATCCTGCGTCGGGTCACCAGGCTGCGGTGGTTGGAAGGAGAAAGTGAGGACTGCAGATGCTGGAGATCAGAAAAGCACAGCCGGTCAGGCAACATTGGAGGAGCAGGAGAATCGACATTTCAGGCATAAGCCCTTCATCAGGCAGGTAGGAGAGTTATGGTTCCTGAGCTCATCTGTGTCTGATCACAAGCCTGTCACGTTCTTCTTTTTATATTAAAAATCATTTATTTATGTTTAAAATTCATCTTCTTTTAATGGTTTTAGTGGAGGGAGGATGTTTTGGGAGGCTGGTGCAGCAGCAATTGAGGTGTGGTCTGTTCCTTCTGGCCATTGTGGCCACGCCCTGATGGGTCCTGCGGAGTGGGTGGTCCGCTTGGGTGGGGTGGTGGGTTCAACCTAGGAATAGATCCAGGATCTGGATCAGTGGTGCTGGAAGAGCACAGCAGTTCAGGCAGCATCCAACGAGCAGCAAAATCGACGTTTCGGGCAAAAGCCCTTCATCAGGAATATAGGAATAGATCCAGTCAAGGATAGTAGTGGGAAGTTGTGCGTGGAGGATGAAGAGATTGGGGAGACACTAAATGAATACTTTTCATCAGTATTCACTCAGGAACAGGACATTGTTGCCGATGTGAATATTGAGTCACAATACGTTAGAATGGATGGCTTTGAGGCATGTAGGGAAGAGGTGTTGGAAATTCTGGAAAGGGTGAAAATAGATAAGTCCCCATGGCCTGATGGCATTTATCCTAGGATTCTCTGGGAAGCAAGGGAGGAGATTGCAGAGCCATTTGCCTTGATTTTTATGTCCTTGTTGTCTACAGGAATAGTACCAGAAGACTAGAGGATAGCGAATGTGGTTCCCTTGTTCAAGAAGGGGAGTAGGGATAACCCTAGTAACTATAGGCTGGTGAGTCTCACTTCTGTTGTGGGCAAAGTCTTAGAGAGAATTGTAAAGGATAGGATTTATGGACATCTGGATAGGAATAATGTTATCAAGAATAGTCAGCATGGTTTTGTGAAGGGCAGGTTGTGCCTCACAAACCTTATTGAATTCTTTGAGAAGGTGATTAAGGAGGTGGACGAGAGTAAAGCGGTAGATGTGGTGTATATGGATTTTAGCAAGGCGTTTGATAAGGTTCCCCATGGTAGGCTACTGCAAAAAATATGGAGGTATGGCATTGAGGGTGCGTTGGAGGTTTGGATTAGGAATTGGCTGGCTGGAAGAAGAGAGAGGGTAGTAGTTGATGGTAAAGGTTCATCTTGGAGTGCAGTTACCAGCGGTGTTCTGCAAGGATCTGTTTTGGGACCATTGCTGTTTGTCATTTTTATAAATGACCTGGAGGAGCGGTTAGAAGGTTGGGTGAGCAAGTTTGTGGATGTTATGAAAGTTGGTGGAGTTGTTGACAGTGAGGAAGGATGTGGCAGGTTACAGCAGGATATAGATAAGCTGCAGAGCTGGGCAGAAAGGTGGCAAATGGAGTTCAATGTAGGTAAGTGTGAAGTGATTCACTTTGGTAAGAGTAACAAGGAGATGGGGTACTGGACTAATGGTCGGATACTTGGTAGTGTGGATGAGCAGAGGGATCTTGGTGTCCATGTACACAGATCTCTGAAAGTTGCCACCCAGGTAAATAGTGCTGTGAAGAAGGCATATGGCGTACTGGCTTTTATTGGTAGAGGAATTGCGTTCCGGAGTCCTGAGGTCATGTTGCAGTTGTGTAAAACTCTGGTGTGGCCGCATCTGGAGTATTGTGTGCAGTTTTGGTTGCCATACTATAGGAAGGATGTGGAGGCACTGGAACCGGTGCAGAGGAAGTTTACCAGGATGTTCCTGGTATGGTAGGAAGATCGTATGAGGAAAGGCTGAGGCACTTGGGGCTGTTTTCATTGGAGAAAAGAAGGTTTAGGGGTGACTTGATAGAGGTGTACAAGATGATTAGGGGTTTAGATAAGGTAAAAACAATGACTGCAGATGCTGGAAACCAGATTCTGGATCAGTGGTGCTAGAAAAGCACAGCAGTTCAGGCAGCATCCAACGAGCAGTGAAATTGTTTAGATAGGGTTGACCATGAGAACCTTTTTCCATGTATGGAGTCAGCTATTACGAGGGGGCATAGCTTTAAATTAAGGGGTGGTAGGTATAGGACAGATGTTAGGGGTAGATTCTTTACTCAGCGAGTTGTGAGTTCATGGAATGCCCTGTCAGTAGCAGTGGTGGACTCTCCCTCTTTATAGGCATTTAAACGGGCATTAGATAGGCATATGGAGGATAGTGGGCTAGTGTAGGTTAGGGGGGCTTGGGTCGGCACAACATCGAGGGCCAAAAGGCCTGTACTGCGCTGTATTTTTCTATGTTCTATTTCAACAAGGCACTCGTCAGACCAGAGCTGGAATACTGTGAAGTGTTTTGGACCCCTTTATCCAAGGAAAGATGGACAGACATTGGAGACAGTCCAGAAAATATTCATTTGACTGATCCTGGGTACAGAGGTTTTGTGGGGAGTGTTGAGTAGGTTGGGCTTGTACTCATTGGAGTTTAGAAGAATGAGAGGAGACTTTGTTGAAACATACAAGATTCTCAGAGAACTTCACAGGGTAGATATGAAAAAGTTGTTTACCATTGGAGTCCAGGGCCTGAGGGCATATTCAAATAAGGGGTCACCCATGAAGACAGAGATGAAGAGGAATTTATTCTCACTGAAGGTAGTGAATATGATTTTTTTAAACTATGTGGGCTATAGAAGCAGGGTCAATAACTGTGTTGAAGGTTGAGCCACACAGAGTTTAAATCAGTTCACATTCCGATCACTTAATCTAAACTATCAGCACCCTCCCCCCACCCCCGACTATTGCATAAACGCTACCCTCTACACTTCACTTCAGCTTTAACGAAGAGTCATCTAGACTTGAAACATTAGCTTGCGCTTACTCCGTGGATGCCGCCTGACCTGCTGTGATCTCCAGCATTGTTTGTTTTCAGTTATAGTCTTAGTTATGTCCTGTCACACAAAAGCAAGACAAACAGAAATGATCAATTACTACCTGTCAGTCTACTCTCAAACATCAGTAAAGTGGTGGAAGGTGTCATTAATAGTGCAATCAAAAAGCACTTGCTTTGTAATGACCAACTCAAGAATGCTCAGTTTGGGTTCTTCCAGAGCCAGTCAATTCCTGATCTCTTTACAACGTTGGTTTAAAAATGGACAGAACAGCTGCAATCCGTTGTTCCTCTGCAGGACATGAATACGTTGTCACAAAGACAGGTTGCTGGAAATGCTCAGCAGATCTGGCAGCACCTGTGAAGAGAAATCAATTAATGTTTCAGGTCTGATGATCCTTCCGCTGAGCTTTTCCAGCAACCTCTGTTTTTGTTTCTGATTTACAGCATTCATAGTTCTTTTGATTTTTATCATGAAAACCTTGTGTCTTGGTGTCAAAACTATAGGATAAGAGCATGACTGTTTTGTATATAAATTGTATTTTATACTTGGTTTGTTAAAATTCAGCATTCCATTTATGATAAAGAATCGCTTCACCACACATATGGATACTAATAGCTCAAGAAACCTTTCATCTTCAGTCATAGCTACTCCAACATCATTCATGTGTCAAATTTCCATTTACTTAACAATTCACATTTATTTCCACATCCATTGTTGCCTTTTCAGATTCAACTACACTGTACAGTTTGGTATCAATTGTGAATTTAACTCATTTACACTAAGCTTCAGAAATGTCCATATCAGATAGCATAATAAAAACAAACATAATCCAACATTAAGTCCATTTACAATCTGAAACCACTTTTGTTTGTTAATGGAGTCATTTTGTTGGTTATATTTAGATGACAGGTTTGATCCTCTGCAGGTAGGTGTGCTGTACTTGTTCATATGTTGTAAGTATATATAATTGTGAACGGGTTAATGTTAAAATTCAAGAGAGAAATGTTCGTCATTACTATGGCAGCTTTTCAATTGCTGCATAAATCCCTTCATTGGGTTTTGACTAAAGTTTGATTTCTTCGTCTCTCAGATGCAGGTTCAAAGCTCACTGTTGCACACAGGAAATTATTAATTGGTGACAGCTCTGCATGTTTTAATAATTGTTTAAGCTATGTAAGAGATCATTAGTTATATCTCTATGTAGAATTAGCAGACTTATCTAACCTTACTTGGAATGCAGAGAAATGCGGGGCTAAATAACATTCTAGCCCTGTTCTGAACATCTGACATTAATAAAGGAAATGTCACAAAGGGTAATTTCTTCCAGTGTGGGTGCTGGACAGCAGGAACTGGAATGGAAACCAAATCAAATCAAATCAAACGCACTACAAACTCAGATCCCACTTGGCATTTTGCTTTAGTTCTACAGAGCAACCCTGTGAAGGAAATCTGAATTTCTAAAAACCAGAATCTCAATTATTTATTGAGGTTGTCAGTACTAGGAAATAAATCCAGATATTTGTACTAAATATTATAAAGTTTCCATTTCCACATGCCAGTGACACCCACATGTTGTGAAAGAATGAAGTAACCCAGCTGCTAACTATTAGGTAGTTCCAGGTTTTGATCCAACAATGATTGAGAAACAGACATATTTCCAAGTTAAAGTGGTGTTTGATTTGGAATGGAACTTGTAGGTGGTAAGGTTTCCATGCACCTGTTGCTTTTGCTATTCTTGGTGTGAGAATTTACTAATTTGAAAGAATATTGGTGAGCTGCTACAGTGCACTTCCCACATGATATATACTGTAGACAGAGATTTAGTGGGAGTGACTGGATATTTTTAAGGTGGTGAACTGGGTACCATTCAAGTGAACTGCTTCCACCTGGATTAGGTATTAGAGGAGGACTCATCCAGGTCTGCAGAGTATTCCATCATGCTCCTAACTTGTTAATTAGATGACTTTGGGGAGCCAGTGGAATTTTAACCACAGAATACTCAGTCTCTGATTTGCTTGTGAAGGTACAATGTGTTCGTGGCTGGTCCAGTTACATTCCTGATCAAAGGCGACCCTCAGGATGTTGATGGTAGGGAAACCCCACAATGACAGTTCCAAGGGGAAACACTTTCACTGTATCTTGTTGGAAAAGGTTATTTACTGGCACATTTGTAACACTTATGATACCTTTCACTCAGTAGTCCAACACAGAATATTTTCCAGGTCTGCGACATGCAGACACAAACCTTCAGTTGAAGAGTGACAGGTGCAACTCAATGTTGTACAATTACCAAAGAAGATTCTCACTTCTTAACCTTATGATTGAGAAACAGCATTGATGTGACAGCAGATGGATCTATGAAATCCTGTAATGATGCCCTGGGTCTAAGATGACTGACTTCCAAGAAGCACAACTACCTTCCTTTGGGCTTGATTCAACTCCAGCCAAGCAAGCTTCCTCCTCCTACCAATTGACTGCAGTATTACTAAAGCTTATTGATGCCAGATCCTATCAAATGCTGGCTCCACATCACATCACATCTGAAATTCAGCTCTTTGCCATCATAGCTGAATACAAACGGTGTATGCATGGCTGGAAGTTTTCTTGGGTCCGTTAGCTTTGAGAATAGAGATATTCATGGAGCCTTCTGCTACTGTCAGCATTTAATCGTCCACTGCTATTCACAAATTGAGGTACCAGGACTTGTAGAAATGTAATCTGATTTATCAAATGTAATATTCCTTCGTTGTCAATAACATTCTGGTTCCACTGTTGAAGATGAATGATGTAGTGCCACCAGTTTAGCATCTTTGTTTAAGGGTGCACACTCCCCAACGACACTCATTGAACTAGAATTAGTTTGCCTGGCTTGAGTCTAATTGAAGTTGCATCACTAAGTTGTAGATTATAGAATTCTGCTGCAGCCAGATGGTACGTTGTATCTTAATGATGTCTAGTTTTGAGCTGCTAAGTTAGTTCCAAATTTATCCCATTCAGTACTGTGATGCTGCCACTCAAGATGGATGAAGTTCTCAGAGTGAAGATGGGACTTTGCCTCGAAAAGGATTGTGTGGTGAACACTTTAGAATTGACGGACAGATTTTTTTCTACAGGTACAATGGCCAGGATAAAGAGATTTTCCTTATGCACCTGCTGCAGATTGTCCCCACAGATACGCCCTTGAGACTCAGTCAACAATGGTGCTGTCAAAGCACTAGGTGTTGTGACAATGAAATATTCCACCCACAGTACATTGTGTCCTGGTGTTAAACATTCAAGCACAGTGATTCATGACGGAGGGCGACTTATAGTATTCAGCTCAAGATCTCCTTGCCGGTGTTTCAGCTAATGCCATAAGGCTTCATGAGGTGAGGAATTCATGTTGAGAATTTCCTTCTCTAATGTATATCACAGCACCACCATCTCTGCTGGACACAGAAGAGTATCTGGGGAATTATTGGAAAAGTTGATTCTGAGAGCATGACTATGTTAAGCTGTTCCTTCCTGAGACTGTGGAATAGCTGTCCCAGTTTTAGTATCTGTCTTCAGCTATTATTGAGAAGGCTGACCAGGCTTGATCAGCCTTTCTTCTTCAGTGGTTAGTCAACCTCCTTGGTCAAGTTATGACACCACCACAACCATCATAGTCCGAGGTAGGTCTTCAACCTGGACCTTCTGGCCTCGAGATAGGGACACTGCCAAAGTACTACAAAGATAAATCTAGTGACTAGGTCAGCATTGGGTGATTTGCTTTTCCAACATTTTTGATTATAGTTTGATATAACTGAGCACCTGGCTAGGCCAGTTTAAACTGGAGTTAAACATGTTGCACCTCCAGACCTGGTGAGGATTAGCATTTCTTTTCCTGATGAACAGTAATAAAGAAAACAGCTTCTACGATAATCCAGTTCTGAGGAAGGGTTGATCACTGTTAACTGATATCCCTCCACAGGTTCTGCTAGACCTCCTGAGTTTTTCCAGCAATTTCTGTTTTTGTTTCTGATTTTCAGCATCTGCAGTTCTTTCAGTTTTTATCTATGACAATCCAATCGCTTTGTAGTCTGCATTAACGATATGTTATTTAATTTAATTAAATTAATTGAATTTAAATTCCTCAACGTAAACTTTTTTTAAACATACATTAGAAAGCTTAAATAATAAGTTGAGGTTTTAAATTAAACTATAATCAGCAACGTTGGGACAATGCATCCTGTATCTATACCCTAGTTACTTCCAAAAATAAAAAATGACAAAACATATATCTGCAAATATAAAGCTACAATTGGATAAAAATGTTTTATTTGGTTTCTGGATGCCTGATATACTATTAATAAACAAAGAGTTGACTACAGCTTACATTTCAAATGACAGTTCTCATGAGAAATGTTTATACAGGGTAAAGCAAAAATGAGGATTAGCCAAGTTCAGCACATATATGGACACACAATTAATAGCACTGGAACAAATTCAGATGCACTGGAAACTTTATATAAACCCTGCAATGGATTTCCCTCGAGACACTAACAGATTATTAAAATTTAGCAGTCTGCCTTGTCTTATTTGCTTCCGACACATGCATAAAAATAAATGTTTCTGCTTGGGTGTTGTAATTGAAAGTTAATGGGGAACAACAGATGCAAAAATTACAAGGGGAGAACCCTTGACAATCTTACCCTATAGTTAGTTTCCCACCAGTGTATAATTGTCTTTACATCCATTTTGAATGCATTCCCTGTAATGGGCATAGGTTCACACTCCTGAGCACCCGCCATTGTTTAGCCATTAGTAAGCCTCCCAAAGCTGATGTGCAACACTTTAACAGGGGAATAAGGGAAAAGAAATAAAATAGAGGACAAATCAAGCCAATACAGAAATCAGGTAAAATACAATCTGGAAAGAGGAACAATTAATGATTCAGGTCATGATGACTCTCATTAACTGCAATTTACGGATGCTGCCTGATCTGATTATTTTGAGCATTTCGTTTTTTAATTTCACATTTCCAGTATCTGCAATATTTTTCTTTTGCGAACAGTTATCATCAGCTGTATGATCACAAGTCAATTCCCAGCAATTTAGCTGGAAACTGGTGGATAACGGAGGGAGAATACGAAACAATAAGGCAAATACCTAACTATGACGTTAGAGATCACTGGTGACATAGTTTACAAAGAAATTAAGGTCTCAGCAACCTTTTTATTTTTACTTTACGTTTAGTTACAGTTAGTTATTCCTGTTCCTATTTATGCTCATAAAGCTGTTAAACTTGGCATCTTATTCCTCAGTTCTCATGATTGATGCACTGGTGACAATTTCCATTCTGCTGCAGATGAGACTTTCTTCAGATTGTTACCACAGTGATCAACAAACAGGTCTCATTTAGATTATTAAACAATGTCATGTATATTTAAACAAAACGAATCAACACGACGTGTATTTGACAGACCACTTGGAATAGCAAAGAATTTACTACCAGTTTTTGAAGAAAGGATCTACACCATACTCAAAGGTGAACTTTGTAAAGGCTGCAGAAGGTTTATGTCTTTCTAATTGTTTTTAAATCATACACTGTATGAAAAATGCACTCAATCTCACTTGGCTTCTGCCACCAAGGCTCAAGCAGACCAGAGAATCTTTTGTTTTTGTTTAGGAGCTTTTGTTGTTGACTTCACAAATTTCTCTCCTACTGACTTCAGTGGAGTTTTTTTTTTAAAAAGAGTTTCCTTCAGTGCAGTACTCTCATATAAGGGATTATTGATTTTCATTTCATGGTTTTATGTCTGAAGGCATTTCCGTCATGAACTTGGAGTTTGTAGTCCTTGGTTTCCTGTGTTCTGTTTAGCTGTTTTCTGCCTTTTTTTGTTTTTTAATTTCTGTTGTTTCTTACCAACTGGCTTCTCACTTCCATTAACTCGCTTCGGGGTGGTATGGTTTTCTCCATTTAATTTCTGCTCAGCAAAAGAGAAAAAAAAATTAGTAAGGACATCTAATACATACAATCTTAAATAGACCAACATGTCGTCTCTGACCAGTTTTATAAGAGAACTCAATTTTCATTACCATAAATGGCAAATAGTTCACTTTAAATTAACTACACAGTTAAGTGTCTCTGTTGCACACAAAATCACATGCTCATATAAGGGAGAACAATTAAAATTCTTATAATTTTCTACTCTTCATTGTATCATCTTAGCTAAGAATTCTCTTGACTGTTTATAAGGTTGGCAGAAGCCAAGTGAGACTGAGTGCATTTTTCATACAACTGTGATTTAAAAAGCAACAAGAAAATCATAAATCTTCCGCAACCTTTACAAAGTTCAGCTCTGAGAATTATCCAGCATCTTCAACAGTACATCATGTTTAAAATCAATTAGGTAGAACCTAAGACAACACAATAATGGCTACGATTGCATCCATATGTGAACATACCTACAGACACAGAAATGTGCGTTTAGCAGGGAAAAAAAAGGTCCAAAAATGGCGACAAACCAGAGTAAAATCTGTGTCATCCAGCACACATTAGGAACAGATGATGCCAAAAATAAAACAAATATGTATTTATGTGGAGAGTTACTACAACAGTAACAGTAATGAGGTGGCGTTGAAATGATATGCATTGACTTATGCTGTGATGCGTTTCAGTGTCTCAGGAAGAATGAGCTGATAGTTAAAGACAACAAAGACACCGTGTATAAAACAAAGCAGAGAAAACAATCACTTAAAACAGAGAAAGGAATTGCTGACATGAAAACAAATACTGCACAGCGCTCACCATGCTGCCCTGTTCCTCTTGCATTACTTTCTGGCTGGCTAGAGAGAGATTTATATTGCATTCTGTGTTTGCTAAAGATGGAGAAATAAGCACAACTGCAATCAGCATAAACAAATCAATCTCAAAGAGAAAACATTTCGCGATCAGAGGGGATACCAGTGATTATGGCTCGTAGAGCATTGTGGTTGCTATGGTACTGGATGACACGAATTTTACTGTATTTATTGAGGTGGCAATTCAAAATACTTAATAAAAATAATTATGACATCAGGAAACCAAACAACCTTGGAAGGAGAGGAGAGAGGTATGAGCGAGGGAATCCTTCATTTGGTGAAGTTCCAGATTTGATGCATCCATGTCACTGTAGCAGATATCAAAAGGAGCCCTGGCTCACTTCATTATAGGACAGACAGGAGGTAGGGGATGGCTTACTTGCAATTTTGCCTTCTTTGTGACCGGTTGCTCTTCAATGGGAACTAGCTGCGGTATTTCTTCCTCTGTGGAGAGTTTCTTGACAATAGAAGGCTTTGATTTTTTTGACTTCTTCTCCACTGTCTTAACAAGAACACGTCTAACAGCAGTAGATGGAATTTTTGATTTCACAACTTTTGTCTTCCTCTGCTTCTTCTGAAAAATGTTCATAGTGAAAATATTTTGAGATATTACTCGATTTTCAGGCTGAAGCTGATAGAAAGCAAAGATTAAATTTCAGAAATGAACAAGAATTACTACGTATGACAAGTAATTAAGAGTCTAGCTACGGGTAAATAGTCATAAACTGTCATATACATTATAAATTACTACTCTAATTCCCTTATAAACCCTCTTACATCACACAAACACGGAGAATGCAAAGACAGTGGGGAAGACCTGCAAAGATAGCTCAGTAATCTTTGTCTACAAATTCTGTTGAGTTGGTTCTTGCTGATCCAAATGTTTCCTCCTGGCTTTTCTTTTCCAAATGCTTCCACTGGCTTGCAAACACCAGAGGCTGGCTGGATCATTTGTAAGATGTCTCTGATTTACCAATTAAACGTTGTGGCTTATTGTGACTGCTAAAGGAAAGATTAACTGATTTTCTTCTAGTTTAAAATGAGTTTTCACTGCAGAGAAGAGAGACACCACTTCTAAGCTTGTGGAAATCAAATCCCTTCTCTGTAAATTGTTTCTGAATCCATGTTGTTCCGTTACCTGACAACAGGTCACATATCAATTGGATTGCCTTTGCCATTGGTAACGAGTCACTTGTGTATAATAGCACCCCCTTGAAGTTGTCTGACTGCTCCACATCCACACATGGTGACTGACACACCAACACTATTTCCAGCATCAACTTCTGGAAGTCACATTTGCACATGAACTTCAGCAACACACGCAGGAGAAATAAAATTCAGCAGGATCATTGTTCTATAGACCAATCAACTACTCACTGCCACCCAGCTACATCCGTATACAGAATCACGTCTCTAATTTGGCTCCAACCACTTCAATTAACATTTGTTCAAATAGTTTTTATGATACTTGCAACAAGAGTCATTCAGCCATCCTTTCAAAACATATTCCTTATGTTTAAGATATTCCTTTCTCATTTCAGTTCACAATTTTGGAAAGCCCCAAAATAAAAAGACATATTCTGTAATGCCTTAAGGAAATGAAACATCATTTCAAAAAAAGTGCTTCATTACAAAGTAAGCTATAGACTAACAATAAAACAAAAGACTTACCATGCCCCCTCACCCCAATACAGTCTTAGTATTTCTTAAACTTTTAACTGATTTCGATACTTGGGACAATGCACCTGCAATTACATTATCTTTTCCAGTGAGATGAATAATCTTTATGTTAAATGATTGTAATAAGACTCCATCTGAATAGGCTGCCATTCTAAATATTAAACTTTTCAATGAGGGCCAATGGATTTTGATCAGTGTAAATTAGCACTCTCTTATTCCCACGTCTGATACAGATCTCGAAGCACTGAAGAGCCAACAATAACCTCAGAGTCTCTTTTTCCATGGTTAAGTACATCTTCTGATGTATGCTTCGTTTCTTAGAAAAGTACCTCACTGGCGTCTCTATTCCCAATTTAGTATCCCATAACAATGTGCCAATCACCAGCATCAATTGCCATTTGGAAAGGCCTGGAAAAATCAGAGGCGACGAACACTGGTTCATTTATTAAGACTGCTGTCAGCTTCTCAAATGTCGCTTAGCATCTGCTGACCATACAACATTCGATTGTTAAGGTACAGTTATTGTGCTGAAATTATGTACAAATTTCCAATAAAATCCACATGTTCTTAAAACCTTGATTTCTCACTCAGTTTTATTATTAGGGAATTCTATTGGAATCTTTACATTCACTGACCTTGACAACACTTCTCGCCTTGATCAACAATATGTCCCAAACAAGTTACTCTTGTTGTCACAAATTTACTTTTGGCTAAATTTATTATTAAACCATCCAATGGTAATTACTAACAAATCACAATATCTTCAGATCATGGTTGCATGTGGCTTATGCATGCAGCGCAAGCCATTAAAAATATAGAGTTGAAAACAATAATCCAGACATTTTACAGCAGAGGCAAAACCTTGTTTGCAGCTATTTTGTTTATTTCAAGAGATTAACTGTTATGGTGGAACAAGGAACACACCAAGTCCAATTTGCCAGGCTCTTGTCTTTTCACGCATATTCTAAATCCATAATCCACACACGCTGTCTAGTCAACTGGATTTCCTGAGGAGTCAGAATTGCTGTGGCAATGTACATTCTTTCAAGCATGTTGTAGTGATGGTGGAAAGTCCAACTTTCATTCCAATGTTTGACAGACCAGGAATCTTTCTCATTTTTACCTCTTGCTGCTGATACACGTAAGGATTTACACAAGTTGATACTCAATGTACTTAGCACATCATGAATGATGCTTCCTTGGCCACCCAGTTCTAGAGTGGCACTGGATCTAGAGCTTCTGGATCAGAGGCAGGGACACTACCCAATGGACACTTAAGATGGAATTAGTGAAGTAATTTCAAAGTACAAAGGTAACCGGCTATTCCTCACTGGAAAGATAAGGTCTACTCAGGGAAGTGAATTTTGCCGTGGGTCTTTGTATGACTCAGCAAGCGGATTGTCAATGCACAAATCTTTGCACACATGGGGGAGCATATCATGGTAGCAAGAGATCCCAGTTTCTTTTCTCCTCAGGTGGCACCCTGCCTTATTATTAAGAACTATGACTCAATGAGTAATACAGCTTGATGAACAAATTGGCATGATATTGAACAGTTGATAGTAAACATTTCCCAGTCATTACTCATCTACTACTGCATTATTTCAGACAAGCAATCAGATCGTGAGGTGGAGCTGGGTATCATCAATGCCCAGCTGCACACCAGCACCACTGTAACCTTTTTAATCCAGCATCACTATTCCGTCTTGTTAAATATTAGGAAAAGTATTACAAGGTCCATACCTTTGCCTTGAATTCTCTCGACTAGGCTGGGCGATGTCTCAGGCTGGCCAAGACAATTTTCATTTTGACATCCTATTCAACTTCATATCCACTCTAATACTTACCACTATCACAACCCTCCTACCATTAAAGCCCAATCACACATCATCTTGACTGACACTTGCATGAAAACACAAAGGAAATGCTGCAATGTCAGAAATGCCACCTTATGGACAACATATTAGACCAAGACCCCAGCTGCCCTGTCTGATAAGCATTACCTGCCATTCAAAAAGGAAAACAGGATGTTTTGATGCCTTGGCTGGTATTTATTCTTCAACTCGGCATGATGACAAATTCTCTGGTCATTTCTTTCATGTTTGCTTGTGGAACTGCGCTTTGTGCAAATTTGCTAAAAAATTTTCACACAACCATTACTTCAGATCTACTTCATAGGCAGTTAAACTTATGTAAAGCAAGTCTTTTCAATGTCTGGTTTGGCATCCAGATTCTCAAGCCTCAGCCCTCTCCATGCTTTTTATATTATTGATGTTGAAGATGCTGTATCAATGTAAATGTTTGTAAAAGCAAAGTTGTCTTTACTACATTTCAAGTGAACATATATGGTAACTGTTCTTATAAAAAATATGAATGTTGTTTACTTACTGCTTTGTGCTGTTTTTTGAGAGACTCTGGAAGACTTTCCTGTAGATCCTGAAGGTTCTGCATCCCAGATGCATAAATGGGAAGAGCAATAGAAGCTGGTGTTTTCAAGTGAAGAACTTTCACATTTTTCCATTGCTGCCACCAGAAAAGAAAACATTATTGGAACAACTTTATCAGAAATAAATTAGGCTCAACTTTACAACATTTCAGCAGATCCTACTAATGAGAAGACAAATAAAAATCAATTATCTCTCCTTAACAAACACCGTAAAAATATATTCCCCATATTTTCATGATCAGTTTAGCAAATTCACAAAGCAACAATTTGTAACCATATTTGTGACTGTATTAAACAAAAATAATAGGATAGGAAATTACATCAAAAACAGGAGAACTACTGCTAAATTTTATGAGTTCTCTCAAAACAAGTGATACATGGTGAAAACTCTCTCAAAAAGTCATGGCACCTGGATCTGAAGTAAAGTTCAAAATAAAGGATTAGAGTTAATAATGGGTAAAAGTTAATCACCATTAGTTGTTTTGTCTCTTAAGATATGCTTAATTTTACATTGTCTTTGGATTTGATTGTTATAGTAACAGTTTTAAAATATAAATTCCTGATGCTCAATTCCTTTTCTCTGAGGCGTTTTGGGATTTCTTTTTTCTCAGCTTTATGCATCTCATTTACTTTAGCACTTTACAGATTCCACTCCTGGACTGGAAACTTTTGTTTTAAACCTCGACTTTCCGTCACTTGCAACAACCTACATAGTCTATACTAAAAGAACAAAACAAAAATTTCTAATTACAGCAAGAGAGGGGAGTTGGAGGAAGGGCAAAGCAAAGAAAAGATGACAATTGAAGTAATAAGTCAAAATCATCCTAGGTGTGGTGTACATGCAGTTCAAAGGATAGTTACATGCGTACACGTGATCATTTATACTCCCAACAAGGGTACAATTCCTATATACCATGGGCAACTTTTGTGCAATAACACGAACAGCTGCAGTAACATTTTCCACGGCTTCCTGTGGCTTCATTCCAGTATGAGCTACAACGGTGGCACTGGAAAAAAAAGCAGAAAACACACCAGGAAATTACACATGCATCTTTCACACAAATAACAACAAACCATGAAATCTCTTACACTTAATTTTCCCTAAAGTTACTTAATGTAACCAACTCTGCAGTCAAGACCATTTAGATTTTTTTCAGTTTTGCAAATTCACATTGAACCAATAATGAGCAATTAATATTTCTGAAATTATCTTCTGGTAATTCAAACAACATCTACAATCTGTTTAAATTTCCAGGGCACAGTGTCTGATGTTGATCAGAAGTGAAAAATAATCTAAAAGTTGTCCCAGGTTCAAGGCCATCATGTCAGCATAGAACAGTGAAGGCTTCAGCCAGGCTGTAGAGAAATAGACAGGCTGGCTAGAAGCTTGGAATAAGTTATTTAGTTAGCACTGACTGATTGAAAGCATAATACAGCATTTATGCGGCTCCACAGTTAAATTGGATGTTCAGGAATTGACTGGGAACAGACATGTTTTAAAAAACATACAGGTTACTGAGATTGCTGAACCATATTATGACCCCACTAGTCATTAGTTTTTGCTATTGTAGTCAGCAGCACTTCACTGAATTGAAAAATAAAATTACCAGGCAACTATCAAACCAACAATCAGAATCAATTCAGGTGAAATAAAAATACACAACTGGATCAGATTTTGTCGTGACAATGTCAAGACTATCACTAATTGTTATTACTTCTCTGAAACTGAATGTTTAGTCCTGTCAGTATCACCAATTTGCATTTACACAGTGCCTTTAATTCAGTAAAACATTAAACACTGGAATCTGCACATGCATAGTTAAACAGAGAAATCCAAAAGTCATCCTTAGACATTCTATGCTTAATTACTGGATGTCTTGAAGTCGCTCAGTTTCCAGACAATCAGGAATCAGGGATCTAATGTGAACAAACCCCTTTAAACTTTTAGTCCTACTGCAAAAGTTATCCTTAATTGAAGGATCAATGGAACACAACTTTAAGTTGAAAGGCAGAAGGTTTGAGGACAAGTTTTTTTCACTCAGAGGATAGTGGAAATTTGGAATACACTGTTTGGGAGGGTAGCTGAAGCCAGAAACCTCACAGCCTCTAAAAAGTAGTTGAATGAGCACTGAAATGTTATAACGTTCAAGGCTATGGGCCAAGTGCTGGGAAGATGGACTAGTGTAGAGTTTGTGTTTTGTTGATGTGGATGCAATGGGCCTAAAGGCCTCTTACATACTGCACGATTCGAAGGAAGTGAAAACATTACACCTTGCAGCATGATCATGGACTCAATGGTCCAATGAGTTCATAATTAGAGATCATTAAACTTAAAAATTAAAAATATTAATGGAGAAATCATAATTTCAGTTTCTACTGTAATCCTATATACATACCTCAAACTTTATTTTATGCTTTGAAGAATTAATTGCTTTTAAGTGCCTAGTTTTCACTCTATCAGAATACTTCAACATGACTATCTGCTTATTCTGTTTAACTACATCACTTTTGCCAGAGAACTCAGTTCCTATTCACAAGTGCTACATCAGGCCATTGTTTTTGAGTCCTGCTTTTTTTTTAAAAAAAACACTTAATAGTTATTCCTGAAACTGATCTTGAAAATGATAAGAATACTGCTCTGTTTGCTGACATTTCAAATCAAGAGTCTAATTTTAAATTGTTGACAAATAGAGGAGACCACGTGTCAGTTAAAAGAGTAGCTGATCACTTTGTTCACAGAAGGGTGTAGAATTAAACAAAGCACTCATATCAAAGCACGTTTGTGATTAAATAAGCTGTGCTGTGCCGTAAGTACACATACGTGCATGGTCATGGCAGCATGAGCACTCAGATATGAGCAATAGAAATACCCAGCAACTGCTGTCCTCAGAAATTTGGAAGGATAGAGTCTTTAAGTAAAATTATCAAAAAAAAAGGCCTTTTTCAAAATTAGCAACATTAGATTTGTTGAGAGCAAAACCTGGAATTTGCAAGTCCACATAATTTAGACTTCTGTGGGAACTTTCATTCTTTTACTTGTTAAATCCATTTGGATATGTTTTGCAAACGAAAAGGAAATATTTTCAGTAGGCAAAATACAGCTAGATCTTCTGAAACTTGAGGAACACATGATGCAGTGATGTGCCTCAATACTCACTAACAGCTGCCTTTCTTGTTCACGGAAAGGATTGTACCCTGGATTAATTTGTTTAGATCTTTTGCAAGATTCCTTGAAGTTAGCTTTACCGACAGAGGTGCTCTGAAAACAAAAAGCAAAATAAAATGAGCTGACAATACACAAGAAAATGCTCAAAACATTGCATTGCTACACTGCTCACAAAGACTGCATTAAGAGTTTGACAGGATTAACAGACAAGACAGCTACAGGTTTTCCAAATGAGCTCATGCAACCTCTATTAATATGTTTCTGTGATTTTCAAACTTCATATTAACTTCAGAAAGAACACCTTCTGCAATGCAAGTACCAATCACCCTTGCACACTAACTATCTGAATTTAGAATGGGAGAGTCACAAGAATTTCACCACACATTTACTTATGCGGCTGCCTACATAGTCAACATGGTAACAAACATGAAGGCACAGCAGTTGATGTGGTGTATACGGAATTCAATAAGGCATTTGATGAGGTTCCCCATGGTAGGCTGTTGTGCAAAATACAGAGGCATGAGATTGAGGGTAATTTAGCAGTTTGGATCAGAAATTGGCTAGCTGAAAAAAAGAGTGCTGGTTGATGGAAAATGCTCATCCTGGAGCTCAGTTACTAGTGATATACTGTAAGGGTCTGTTTTGGGGCCACTGCTATTTGTCATTTTTATAAATGACCTGGATGAGGGCATAGAAGGATGGGTTAGTAACTTTGCAGATGACACTAAGGTCAGTAGTATTGTGGATAGTGCTGAAAGATATTGCAGGTTACAGAGGGACATAGATAAGTTACAGAGCTGGGCTGAGAGGTGGCAAATGGAGTTTAATGCAGAGAAGTGAGAGGTGCTTCACTTTGGAAGGAGTAACAGGAATGCAGAGTTCTGGGTAAATGGTAAGATTCTTGGTGGTGTAGATTAACAGAGAGATTTTGGTGTCCATGTACATTGATCCCTGAAAGTTGCCACCCAGGTTGATAGGGTTGTTAAGAAGGCATATGGTGTGTTCGCATTTATTGGTAGAGGAATTGAGTTTCGGAGCCATGAGATCACGCTGCAGCTGTAAAAAGGCCTGCTGCAGCCACACTTGGAGTATTGCATACAGCTCTGGTCACCAAATTATAGGAAGGATGTGGAAGCTTTGGAAAGCGTTCAGGGGAGATTTACTGGGATGTTGTCTGGTATGGACGGAAGGTCTTACAAGGAAAGGCTGAGGGACACGAGGCCATTTTCGTTAGAGAGAAGAAGGTTGAGAGGTGACTTAATGGAGACAGTTAAGATAATCAGAGGGTTAGATAGGTTAGACAGTGGGAGCCTCTTTCCTCGGATGGTGATGCTAGCATGATGGGACATAGCTTTAAATTGAGGGGTGATAGATATAGGACAGAAATCAGAGGTAGTGTCTTTACTCAGAGAGTAGTAGGGGCATGGAACAGCCGGCTGCAACAGTAGTAGACTCACCAACTTTAAGGGCATTTAAATGGTCATTGGACAGATATATGGATGAAAATGGAATAGTATAGGTTAGATCGCCTTCAGATAGGTTTCACAGGTCAGTACAACATTGAAGGCCGAAGTGCATGTACTGCGTTGTAATGTTCTATATTCTATTTGTATGGTCAATTCAGTTTAGTTTCTAGTTCATAGTGACTCCCTAGGATATTGATAGTGAGGGATTCAACAACAGTAGTACTGCTGAATGTCACAGGGAATTGGATAAGTTCTCTCCTATTGTGAGATGGATTTTGCCTGGCACTTATGGGGTGTCAAATGTTACTTGCCATTTATTGTCTAGGTGTTGTATTCAGCTGCAAATGTGTTGCTGGTCAAAGCACAGCAGGCCAGGCAGCATCTCAGGAATAGAGAATTCGACGTTTCGAGCATAAGCCCTTCATCCTGATGAAGGGCTTATGCTCGAAACGTCGAATTCTCTATTCCTGAGATGCTGCCTGGCCTGCTGTGCTTTGACCAGCAACACATTTGCAGCTGTGATCTCCAGCATCTGCAGACCTCATTTTTTACTAGGTGTTGTATTCAGCCATGCACTGGTTCAATATCTGATGAGTTGCAAATAGCACTAAACACGGAGTAATTATTAGCATTCAATCCTACTTTCAGCCTCATGAAAGGAGGTCATTGATGAAGCAGTTGAAGATTGTGCCTCGATCACTGTCCTGAGAAAATTCTGGAGTGATGTGTTGGGGCTAGGATGACTGGCCTCCAACCACAATCACCATTTTTTTATTAGCGGAATTAGATCTTATGCTTTGGGATAACTGAACATCAGTGAACAGCATTTTTGGTATAATTTACTTAAAAAAACCTCAGTAAGAAGTGAGAGGAAATTACTGAGGTCCTAATCCAAATTTTTAAATTGTCCTTGGCCAGTGGGGAGGTACCAGACAGCAGGTAATGTGATTCCACTTTATAAGGGTTGCACAGATAGGCAATGAGTCTAAATCAGTGGTAGGGAAAGTACTAGGTACACTGTAGCTCAATGGTTAGCAGTGCTGCCTCACAGCACCAGGCTCCCAGGTTCGATTCCAGCCTCAGTCTGTGTGGAGCTTACACATGGGTTTCCTCTGCATGCTCGGATTTCTTCCCACAGTCCAAAGATGTGCAGATTAGGTGAACTGGCCATGCTAAATTGCACATAGTGTTCAGGGATGTGTAGGTTAGATGCATTAGTCAGAGGAAATGTTGAGAAATAGGGTAGGGGGATGGGTCTGAGTGGGTTACTCTTCGGAGGGTTGCTTTGGACCTGTTGGGCCAAATGGCCTGTTTCCACACTGTAGGGATTCTATGAAGGAGAAAAATAATCTTCATTTAAAGAGGTACAGTTTGATCAGGGATAGTCAGCATGGGTTTGTGAATGAGGGTACAGCATTGTCAAGGTACCACATGGGAAACTATAAAGAAAATAAAAGGACATGGAAATTACATCAAAAACTGGCTTGGTGACAGAAGACAGAGAGTGATGGCAGAAGGCTATTTGTGTGACTTGAGCCTGGTGTGCATTGGTATACTACAGAAATGGGTGCTGGGTCCCCTGTTTGCGCTTTTCATAAATGATGTAGATGAATATGATAAGTAAGTTTGAGGTTGATACAAATATTGCCTGGGTGGTTGACAGTGAAGAGGAAGGTGTTAGGTTACAAGACAATATGAAGGGATTGGTCAGTAGCAGATGGAATTGATTCCTGGCAAATGTGAGGTGATGCACTTTGGAAGAAGGAACAAGACAAGAGAGTACTCAATGAATGGCAGGGCTCTAGGAAGCTAAGCAGAACAGAGGAACATTGGGGTGCCTTTCCACAGATCCCTGAAGGTGGCTGGACAGGGTAGTTAAGTAGAATATAAGAAAGCACAGGGATGCTGCCTCTTCCAGTTATGGCATAGATTTTAAAAGCAGGGAGGCCATATCGGAATTGTCCACACTTTGGTTAGGCTGCAGCTGAGTAGTCTGTGCAATTTTGGTCACACTATATGAAGGATGTGATTGCATTGGAGCAGGTGCAGAGCAGATTCACCATGATGTTGCCTGGGATAGAGTAGTTTAGCAATGAAGATAGGCTAGAGAAGTCATGTTGTTTACTTTGGAGTAGAGATGGTTAAGGGGACCTCTTGAGGGGCGTGGATAGAAAGCGGCTCTTTCTTTTAATTGAAGGGTCATTAACAAAAAGGCATAATTTTAAGTGAAAGGCAGGAGGTTTAGAGGATATTCAAGGAAAAATATTTTTCCTTGGTTGTGGGGAGGTGGTGATAGTATCAGAGAGGATAGTTGAGGCAGGAAACCACACAACTGTTAAAAAGTATTTGGATGAGTATTTGAAATATCATAACATTCAAGGCTATGGGGCTAGTGTGGTAAAATGGTATATTTTGGGCAGTGGAAATTTGTTGGGCTGAAGCACCTCTTCTGTACTGTAAGATTATAAATTAACTTTGCAATTAAATGGTTGTTTTGTTTTACAGAACATCAGTCCTGCTGGAGGAAGTATTTTGTTGAAGTATTTGGTCTTGCACTCATCAGGACAGTTCTTCAGAAATACCACAATAAGGAAAAAAAATTATACCAATATATTTACATGACTTACTTTTTGGAAGTGTAAAAATGTTTGCCTAAATGGGAGGGTAAAAGTCGCCTTATTCGGTCATCAGCCAAGAACAGATTGAAACTGCTCAACAAACGACGTTTTGCTTCATATGGCTTATATTCAGCCTTCAGCGTTTTATATGGAATGACCTAACAAAGGAAACAAAATCATTATATTTTCACTGGATTACTAATCTAGCAATGGGAGATGTGACTTTGCTAATACATAAATTCGTCAATTCCTCAGTAAGTGAGCTTCGCTGGTTGAGCCCCTTTTATTTCAACGTATTTATTTGACAACATGTGCAGCTGTATTTGAACAAATCATCTTCAAGAACCATTAACATGAAAGACTGAAACAGAAGCTTATCACTTAAGAAATTGAACGGCTTTTAAAATTACACACAGGTCTAAAATCAAATAAAAAAGAACTGAATAAATTCAAAGTAATTCAAATTCAATTTTGAAATCACAATACAACATACAGGTGTAGAGTGTGTGTGTGTGTGTGTGTGTGTGTGTGTGTGTGTGTGTGTGTGTGTGTGAGAGAGAGAGAGAGTGAGTGAGTGAGTGCGTGAGTGAGAGAGAGAGAAAAAGAAAGAAAGAAAGAAAGAAAGAAAGAAAGAAAGAAAGAAAGAAAGAATTTGTGTCTTTACGTGGGTGGTTTGGGGGAGAGAGAACAGACTGTCTTCCCCATCTTGAGTTAAAATCAAAACTCAAATGGGGATCAAATGGGTCTGTTTATTGGTAGTGATGCACAGACAGAATTAAAATCTTTCCCATTTTTGGACATGGAGCTCAACAATCTGTAATATGGAAATGCATAATCTTCATGGGGATAGGTATGCACAACAGGTAATTAAGTAGACAATTGTTTAGATTTTTCCCTGTCCATGCTCTGATAATCACAAAGATAAGGAGGAATATAGCTAATGCTATGTCACAAATTCCAATCAGCTAATACTAGTGCACAGAATATGAACAATGGACAGTGCGAAAATAAAATGCACAAATATAGTTTTAAAAGCAAGTTTATAACTTGCCCAAACTAGAAACCTACCTGTGTTATATTCTTAATGCCATGCTTGCTGAGAAGCTTTATATAGAATCTCTTTGTTTGATCTGCAGTCATGTTTGGTTCATCTTTGGTGAAGAGACAAACTTCGGCCGAATCTGATCGAATTCCATGAGGCAGATTTCTGCAAAAATAAAATTAATCTCCCTTCAGCATCAGAGTTCAAAGTTAAAAATTAGCCACATTAACCAATAACATTGGTTTCCTCTATTATTATTACTAAAATTCTAAATAACAAGCTGTAGAGTGACTAATCAAAGTGCAAATGAATTGCTGGCTCCTGCTGCTCAAATAATTCTCCATTGTTGAGGAGGAACTTCTTCACCCAAAGGATTGTAAATCCGTGGAATTCCCTGCCCACTAAATAAGTTGAGGCCAACTCGTTGAGTGTTTTTAAGACAAAGACAGATATATTTTTGAACAGCAAAGGAATTAAGTGCTATGGTGAGCAAGTAGGTAAGTGGAGCTGAGTGTATGACAAGATCAGCTATGATCTTGTTGAATGGCAGAGCAGGCTCGATCAGCCAGATGGCCTACTGCTCCTACTTATGTTCCATCCATGCTGCTACATTTCTTCTTGCACAATACACTGCAATTTTGAAACAAGCTTCCTGAGATATTACTAAACATCCATATACAGCATACTTTCTTGCTTTACTACATTTATTAAATTTGTCAAACCCAACTTACTTTAAAAAGTCTGCTTTGGATGTTCCTGATGAACTTAAGCATTCTTCAATGCACAATTTTATCTCAAAGTATGGACATTGAAGTTAAGAGCAGAAAAAGGCCATTTATCTTGAGACCTCCTAATACATTCTCAACATGTGTAATTTGTGATCAGAGGTTTCAAATAGGCTCCTACTCAATTTAAGAGATAGCTTGCATGCCTGGAGTGAATTGAAAAAAAAATTGTGACAAGAGTCTCTAGTATCTCCTCTCTACTTTTCTTCAACAGGGTGAAATCCAACAGATTTCAGTAAATGATCTACAGCCAATTCCACTAAATTCTGACTTCACATTCCTGTGAAACTCTCCTCCTCTCAAGACAAATGAAACTGTTCTTAGTTCGAACAAAGAAAATCCCCTTTGACCACAACTATTATCATTACAGAGCAGTTGGCGCGAATACAAGAATCACTTAAGGTTGTATAAAAACAAATACAATTATCTAACTAGATGGTCTAAATCAAACCAACTATGGATTTTGTTATCAAATTTTAAAAAGTAAACAAGTTCCTTGCTTAGTTAATTAAAATATTGCAGATGCTGGAAATCTGAAACAAAAACAGAAATTGCTGAAGAAACTCAACAGATCTGGCAGCCTTTGTGGAGACAGCAACAGAGTTAATGTTTCAAGTCCAGTGAGCCTTCTGAAGGCTCTGAAAGGGGCGGGGGTTCACTGGACTTGAAGCATTAACTGATTTCTCTCCATAGATGGTGCCCGAGCTGCTCAGTTTGTCTTTGCTTCCCCCATCCACCCCCAAGAGCTCTTCGTACATATTGTTTGTCCTTCAAGGTGAAGATGAAGATGACATTATCTGCAGTGTGGGGTATGGTTCCGAAGACAGCCACTGGAAGGGTTTGCTCCAAACAGAAATGCCATACTACAAGCAAACAAGTTTTGGATGAGCAACCAGCTTGGGATTTTCTCTCCTCATATATACTTTTCATTAAAGGTAAAGGAGGAAAGGGGCAAAAGTGCAAAGTTTCACCAGCTTGAAATAAAGCATAAACTGTTCCAACATTTTTACAAAATCTTGCAGGTGGTCACAGAAACAACAAGTAACGTGCCGCATTTTCTATGTCCCGTTTTATTTCTACTGGCTTACATTTTGACTGTTTGGTCCTGATTTGGAATCTTCCATACTGTAACATTCAGCATTATGTTCTCATTTTCATTCATGAATAGCTCTGCATCATTTCTGCTTTGCTTCACATATGCCTGCAGCGCCTTCACAGCCTTAGCCACCTGATGAAATGAGAAGGGAAATTAATACAAATATTTTGGGATAAAATACACCAGCAAATTTTCCATTAAAGAAACATTCGAGAACTGCTGAATTTAATGCAGTGGGCTCAAAACTGCAAACATATTCTTTGGTGTTTCAAATTCAAAAGACAGATAAACAAAGCCCTGGAGCTTTTACTTTCTGATAACGTACTGTGATCACTTCCATTCTTAGCAAATTCACTATACTCCTTTCATCTACTCCTCTGAGGACACTAACATTTCCCAGATACAAATAGGTCACCAGACGAGGTTTTGTGCAAGTACAGATAGTGAGACTGTTGCAAGCTGGTTGATCACCAGTAGCATAATCAGCAACTCACATTCTGTCCTGAACTGAGATGCACCATTTGATTATTATACCAAGTTTAATATTTCAGGTGTACAGCTTTCATTGAGCCCTTTTTGGAGGGTACACATTTATAGCAATAACTTGCCATCTCTTTACAGATGTTGGCTGACCTGTGCATTTCCTTTAATTTTCGGTTTTCATCATGTACCACTTTTTATTCACATTGTAAAAGAAAGTCAGGTGACAGAGTTAATGGTATAATGATAATGTCACTAGTAATCTGAGATCTGGGTGACTGCACTGGGGACATGAGCTCAACTTCCGCCAATTAATAAAGCTGAAATTAAAAGCTAGTTGATGGTGACTGTGAAATCACTACTGTTGTGAAAATCCATCTGGTTCACCAATGTCTTTCAGAGAAGGAAAGCTGCAATCAACATTCCCCACTAAGCTGGGCAGCCACTCTCAGGTCAGGCACGCCAGTTGGCATGCACATGCATTGATCTTTTTTCTGAAAGCCGCAGCAGCATATGGGCTTCAGAGGTCTGCAGAGTGGAAACTTTTTTTTAAACAGTAATGCTGACATGTAAACAACAGTGTTGTTTAAGCACAGATACCAAACTTTCTGCAAGTATATTAAAATGAAGAGAATAGTGAAAGTAAATGCTAGCCGTTTAGATGATGAAAAAGGCAAAGTAATAATGGGAAACTCAGAAATGGCAGAAACACTGAACCAATGCTTTGTCTCTGTTTTCAGTAGAAGATAATTTTTTTCCCCAAAACAGCCTCTATTGAATCAGTCATCACCAAACCCTTAGGCAGCACATTCCAAATCTAGGTCCTAACCACTGACTGCATAAAGGAATTTTTCTCCCTTCTGTGTCACTAAACTGATGTTCTCAACTTCTCAGCCTTCAGGTTTTTCTCGATGTCATATGGATTGAACTGAATTAGCTGAAGACAGGCATGAGAGATGTTGGGGACACCTGGATGAGGGAAAGACAGATTACTGTAACTACTCAGCACTATTGGCTGAAGATTATTATAAATATCCCAGCCTTTTGCACTTATGTGTTGGCCTCCTCAATTATTGAGGACGGAGATATTTGTGGAGATGTCTACTCCAGCAAGTTGTTTCACTGTCGCAATACCATCTATGACTAAACATAGCAGGAGCACTTGCTTAAATTTTAATTAGTTTTTATTCTTTTATCAGTTTTTCTTAGGAGCTTAAACTGGGAACTGTGAATTAAAGATGACTTTTAGACTGTGGGTAATGGAAAGAAAATGAACCAAACAAGCTTTTGTTTGTTCATGAGGTCAGGCCTGAAAGTTAAATGCAGGTTTGTTCCTGATCAAAAGGTCCTGCAGATGTTTCATTACTGGGGAACAGCATTAGGTGAAAACACATAGCAGTAGTTGGCTGTTAAGGAGGTTAATACCTGGAAATTTGGTTCCAACAAATCTGGAAACAAACCTAATGCTCAAGCAAATGTCAGATGTTGAAAAGTACCTGGGATCTTGTGAAGAAGGTGGTGAGTTTGTCAGGGAATTGTCAGAGCTTGAATTGGGACAGTGCTTTCTGTGAGAAGTCATGTGGCTGTTGATGCAACAGCCTGAAGATTTGAAAGTTCCAATAAGCAGCCCTTGGAAGCTCAGAGAATAGAAAACTAAATAATAAGTATTACTGCCTTTATCTGAGTGAACTGTAAACGTGACCCTAATCAACACCTTCACAAAGTCAACTGAGAAACCATCAGCTAAGTTTTTGGGACAACACATTGTGAAAACCAATTCAGTAATCTGGCCAGTTCGTGATTTTACTTTATTTATTTGTTAACCAATTATTTATATTTTGTATGAATGGAGCTAAAAACAAATACTTTTGGGTTTATAGCATAGTTTACTCAATTAGTTTATCCTGTTGTTTAACTCAGGTCGCTCCTTATGTTTTGGTAGTGCTCTTGTCATGCCCTCCTACACTCTTTATTGAACCAAGGTTGGTCTTTGGCTAAATTCTATGGTAATAGTAGGGAGGGGTATATGTCAGGCCATGAGTCTGTACAGTGTGTTAGAATACAACTCTGCTGCTGATGGTAGCCCACAGGACCTCATGACGATGAGCCTCAAGTTTGAAGTGTCTTCCATTTATGGTAGTGCCACACAACATGATGAGAAGCCTCAATAGGAAGATGGGACTTTATCTCCACAAGGTCAGAGTGCTGGTCATTCTTACTGACACATTCAAAGACTGATGCATCTGCAGTAGGCATGTGATTGAAGATGAGATCAAGTACATTTTTCTCTCTCAAACAAAAGCAGAATGTGAAGAAACTCAGAAGGTCTGGCAGCACCTAAGGAAAGGCATGGTGATTCAGTGGTTAGCGTGGGTTTCCTCCGGGTGCTCCGGTTTCCTCCCACAGTCCAAAGATGTGCGGGTCAGGTCAATTGGCCATGCTAATTTGCCCGTAGTGTTAGGTAAGGGGTAAATGTAGGGGTATGGGTGGGTAGTGCTTCGGCGGGTCGGTGTGGACTTGTTGGGCCAAAGGGCCTGTTTCCACACTGTAAGTAATCTAATCTAATCTAATCACTGCTGCCTCGCAGTGCCAGGAACCCAGGTTCAATTCCAGCCACGGGCAACACTGTCTGGAGTTTGCATATTCTCCCCGTGTTTGTGTGGATTTCCTCCATGTGCTCTGGTTCCATCCAACAGTCCAAAGATGTGCAGGTTAGGTGGATTGCCAATGGGAAATTGCCTATAGTGTCCAGGGATGTGCAGTTAGGTAGGTTACCTAGGGGAAATTCAGGGTTAGAGGGATAGGGTGGAATGTCCTTCGAAGGGCCGGTGTGGACTTGAAGGGCCAAATTACCTGCTTCCACATGATAGGGATTCTACGGAAAAGAGTTAACATTTCGAGTTCACTGCTCTTGATTTGTTCTTCAGAACTGTTCTGAAAAAGAATCATTGGACTTGAAAAGTTAACTCTACTTTCTCTCCACAGATGCTGCCAGACTGCTGAGTTTCTCCAGCAATTTCTGTTTTTGTCTCACATTAAAATAAAACAAAGACCTGTGGATTCTGGTAATGTTTTCCCTATTGTTGGTTCTTTCACTCTCTGCCATCACCCAGAGGTTGTCTCTACCCTTGTCACCCTCAGTGCTCCCTCGTTGAGGTGTTCAACATGGGAGATAACTGATTCATTGTTTGAAGGAAGGAAAAGGGCATTGCTCAGCCACTTCAGAGGGCAGGTATGAATCAACCACATTGCAGGAGGTCTGGAGTCAAATGTAGGATAGACCAGGTAAGGATGGCAGATTTCCTTCCCTAAAGGAACCAAATGTGTTTTTACGATCATCATTAGACTTTGAATTCCAGGTTATTTTTGCAATTTAAACTCAATAATCTGGAGTATTGTGAGTTAGACCCAGGTTCCCAGAACACAGTCTCGGTCTCTGAACTAATAGCCCAGTGAGGTACTTCTTCACCATCAACTCGCACTTTTGTGATGTTTTCCCACAGAATCAAAAGGTGCATGGTGCCAGGTCACAGTACGACACTGTTTATTTGAAATCACAAGCTTTTGGAGCACTGCTCCCTTGTCAGGTGAAGGTGACGTGACTTCTGAATTTGTGCACCCCAGTCCAACACCGGCGCATCACATTATTCCAACGAAATGTCAGAGGTGTTATGGAGACCATTTGGCCCATCAGGTCTGCACTAACTCTCCAGTGTACGATTTGGAGGAGCCGGTGTTGGACAAAATTAAAAATCAGCCAACACCAGGCTATAGTCCAAAAGGTTTATTTGGAAGCACTAGCTTTCGGAGCGCCGCTCCTTCATCAGGTGGTTGTGAAGCAGGACCATAAGATAAAGAATTTACAGCAAAAAAAAATCAGTCTCATTCAGCTGAAATGATATATTGATCAAACCTAGATGACACTGTAATCCTTTGCTATAAATTCTGTTATGGTTCTGCTTCACAACCACCGGATGAAGGAGCAGCGTTTCGAAAGGTGGTGCTTCCAAATAAACCCGTTGGATTATAACCTGGTGTTGGGAGATTTTTAAACTTTCTCCTGCGTACATTCGCTTGTCTTCCCGCCGAACCCTTGCTCTCTCTCTCTCTCTCTCTCTCTGGAGCCTTCGCCTTCCCCAGAGAGCGGTGCCCTCAATCTGCCCCACCGCCACCACCTCACAGCCCGTCACCGCGGCCGACTCCAGGCGGGCCCGGGCCCGAGGGACCACGCGAGGGCCCGGGCCCGAGGGACCACGCGAGGGCCCGGGCCCGAGGGACCACGCGAGGGCCCGGGCCCGAGGGACCACGCGAGGGCCCGGGCCCGAGGGACCACGCGAGGGCCCGGGCCCGAGGGACCACGCGAGGGCCCGGGCCCGAGGGACCACGCGAGGGCCCGGGCCCACACAGCACAGGCCCCGAGCCCGCGGGTACACACTCGATCTCCCCCAGACCAGGACTGAGGGAACCACCGGCCACGGAGGAGACGGCAGCTCTCACACCGAGGGCGCTGGGGGACGCTCACGGCGGCTTCCCGACCCCAACAGCTGCCGTTACCTGCTCGCCGTCCAACGCCGCCATCTTGCCCGCTCCCGACTGCGCAGCCGCACAGGCTTCAACAACAAACTTTATCAGCAGCCGCTTGGAGGGGACAGGACTGAGCTCGCGGGCGACACCAACTGGAGACAGGCGGTTCTGCAGCTGGAGGTCGACCCCCTCACAGCTGGAGATAGGCCTGTACAGCTTTGAGTAAAAAGCTGCAGATGCTGGAGATCAGAGCTGCAAATGTGTTGCTGGTTAAAGCACAGCAGGTCAGGCAGCATCCAAGGAACAGGAAATTCAACGTTTCGGGCCAGAGCCCTTCATCAGGAATTGATGCTATACAGCTTTGATTTGATTTATTTATTGCCACATCTATTTTGTTACAAAATACAGTGAAAAGTGTGGTATAGTGTCGTCATTCTCTGGCTCTGGGTGCCATCTTAAAACACAGGAAAATAAACCAAAATTTAGAATTTAAGGACAGAAAAATAAAGAAATAAAAAGGTTCAACTTTTCGGTCCCTCTTGGTTAACTGCTGAGAATGGGGCTGAAAATGTGTTGCTGGAAAAGCGCAGCAGGTCAGGCAGCATCCAAGGAGCAGGAGAATCGACGTTTCTGGCATGAGCCCTTCTTCAGGAATGAGGAAAGTGTGCCAAAATGAGGGAACTGCTCAGAATGGGCCTGGAGTGGCCCACCACGTTTCCCCTTGCCCTGCTGTTGGAACAGGAGTCTCTATTCTCAGGCGCTATTTCACCTCCACCGCTGCTGCCGCTGCCATCAGTCCTCAGTGGACCTTACCAATGCAGCCACCACTGATGGCGCCGGGTCCCAGACCGGGTTAGAGCGGTGCTGGAAAAGCACAGCAGGTCAGGCAGCTTCCGAGGAGCAGGGAGAAAAAAAAAAATCGACATTTCAGGCAAATGTTATTCACCAGGAATGAAGTGATTCATTCCTGATGAAGGGCTTTTGCCCAAAACATCGATTTTCCTGCTCCTTGGATGCTGCCTGACCTGCTGTGCCTTTCCAGCACCACTCTAATCTAGTCTCTGATTTCCAGCATCTACAGTCCTCACTTTTGCCTGGGTCCCAGACCAGCCAAATCCGAATCCAGTGCTCCCAAGAGTCCGCTGTGGACCCACTTCACTGATGTGGGGACAATTTCAAGGTCTGCAAATGATACAAAACATGAAATAATTTTAAACTGTGAGGTGGGAATGTGGAACTCTAACAGGACATTGACAAGTTGGTGGAGTGGGCTGGTAGGTAGCAGATAGTGGTCAAACATAGAGAAGTGCATGGGGAGACACTCTCACACAGCTGAAGAAACCCCACTGCTCGAGAGAGGCGGCTCTGCAGCTGGAGCTAGGTAGGTCCTCAGCAGTGAAAATTGACTTCTCCACAGCTGGAGAAACACCCTCATAACCAGAGGCAGATAGCTCTACAGCTGGAGAGATTCCTCACAGCTGGATTGAGACTCCCTGTGTTGTTAGGCTGAAAGTTCCAAATAGATTCTTTAAAGTCTGATCAAAATAAATACAAGACAATACATGCACTTTAATGTAAAGCAAATTTATTAGCTTAATCTAATTTGGATATATGCATACTAATGAGTCTATTAGCTTGAAGTACTTTAGCAAGTCTCACTGCCTGTTGCCTCATCAGGAACTTCTGGGTGATGACTACTAGCACTTGGAGCTCTGCCTCAGTTTCCACTGCATTGGTCCTCCTACCTCAGGCGAAATGTGAAAGTCCCCAGCCCAAGCCTCATGAACCCCAACCCTCTGGTGAGAAAGGCCCCCAGTATTCAGACTATGCTGAATCTGAGATTACATGCTGAGTTTCCATTCAGAGTACATGCTTAGTGGTCACAAACAAATCCAGGTGTTGCTACAAAACAAATCTGTTCCCAAGCCTAAGACAAGGTCATTACCAACCAAAACAGGCTGCTTTCTACACAGCTGGTTTTTCATATATTTTCCTTCAATTGCTTATTGCCATGCCCCATTTACCCTTCACAACTAACCCTTCACAAACTGGGTTGGGTATACCATTTTTTGAGCCAAATACTATAGCTCCCAAAGCAGAGACAGATACCCCCAACCAAGCTGGGCAGGTTCCCATGGAACAGTTGGTTCAGGTGGACATTCAGCACAGGAAACGATGTTCCTCAAGACATCATATCCATGAAAGGAATGTTTTAATTGGTTGAAAGTAAGCACATCCTCAGTGATTAAAAACAAGCTTGTGAATGAGTGCTGGAGAAAATCAGCAACATTTGTATAGAGAGAACAGAGTTAACATTGAGTCCAAAATGGCTCTTCTTTGGAACATCCTCTTATCTTGCTTTTATTTCACCAGTATGGTTTCCAAGATGAGGAATTTTAGCAGCATAGACAGATCGAAGGAAATAGCAATATAAACAAACTCAGCAGGCCTTGCAGCATCCATGGATGGAGAAACAAAGTCAATGTAACTTTGTTACTGAAAGGGGTTCATAAAGTGATGGGTTCCATTCTGCAGAAAGAGGTGGAGGAGGAGGAATAAATAAGAGGTAACCTAAAAGCAAAAGGCAAAGTGAGTGAAAATGGTCATAGAGAAGAGATACAAAGGAATGATGTGTTAAAAGCAGAAAAATAGTCAACTCCAACAGAACAAAACACTGGGAAGAGGGGGAGGAACAATCAATGTTAAGAACAGATTTCATGTTTTGAAGTTGTTGAACTTAATGTTGATTTCTGAAGGCAACAACATGAACAATTGGAAAATGATGTTGCTGTTCCCCCAGTTTGCATTGGGTTTTGCTACGACACTGCAATATACCTGGGACAAAAATGCTATTTCAGATCTTCAGTATCAACACTACTAGAAACTTGAAAGAAAAACAAAGTACTGTTGAAACTTGAAGCATCTTTAGTTCTGCAGAGATAACATTTTGGACCAAATCATAGAATGTTCCTCTGTCTCCACAGATGCCACACAAGACAAAAAGCTTCACATGATTATTGCTCAAACAAAAGACAAGACTTTTATAATCATAACAAATGTGGGGGAATAAGATCAATCAGTATTAAACCTGTTGGTATTCTGTCAAGTTTATTCCTTCAAATAGTGCAAATGGGGGTAGACCTTCCAAATACTGAATGATGCTGAACCGAGAGAAATGGAGGGGTACTGCTGGAGTGATGAGCATCAAAAATAACACCAATTCATTAAATCAACTTGACAAGATGTACCTGGCAATATATTTATCATGTGCCTTAATGCACTCAAATGTGGCACCCAACTTGAGTGAATGTCAGCTGTAGATACCATTTTGGAGCTTTAAGGGCACTCTTGTTAAAATGATTGTAACAATCAGCATGTTTAAATTATGTCAATACTATGGCTTTTAGAGTATATTTTGTTTGGGTTTTTTTGAAGGGAGGTTTGACACCATAAATGTTGATCTGTCTCAAGCCAAAGTAATCAGCTTGAGGGGGCCTGGGTATTTTTTTTTAAATGTGAAGTTGGAACAATAGAAGCAGCACAAATGGGTGGAGTCAGGCTCCCACAGAACCAGGGTTTTCGTTTAGCTTTCAATAGTTGTTAGGGGTTTGGACATTGTTACAGCTAAAGCTTGGATTCGCTTTCTTCTGACAAAATCACATGTGAAACAACCTGTTTTACTGAATTTGCCTTTGCTAAGGGTGTATTTATGGTGTGTTACTATATTGGAACAGTTGCTGTTTAGTAGTTAGGTAATTATTGTTGTTAAGTTTTCCAATAGAGTTAAAGTTGTACTAATTGTTCTTTCTTTTGTTTGCATTTTAACTGGGGGTAAGAACAAAATGTATTTTGCTTAAAACCAAGAAGTATGACCAATCAAATTACATCTGGAACGCACCTTACACTAACATGTATTTAAAGACAAGAATCTAGGCTATCTCCTTGATGTATCTGAGGGGTGTGTGTGTGTGTGTGTGTGTGTGTGTGTGTGGAGGGGCGGGGAGGTAGTCTGGTCCATAACAAAATATACTTTCTATATTTTACATGGACAACCCATGTTCCCATAGCATGGTTTTGCACAATAAAACTGCTGGGTGTCTCTAAGGTCTGCCCTGTAAGCCTCTGTGAATTTCTATTTGTCATCTAACAGCAAAATACCATGCATCATAATCCACTGGAGGAAGTATGTGTTTTGCAGAACACAAAATACATCAGATGACTCTCAGCCCAGCTGCTGAGCCATCCACATAAACTAATTGGATCCATCCTGATAGCTTGAACACTTTTCCCCTGAAGGGACACAGATCTTTCAGAGCTTAAATAACTTAGGAGTTTGTTGATTCGTGAATGCAGGGATATTGCTTGAAATTACTGTGGTTCCACGCAGTTTTAACAGTTTCACTGCTTTAGCATTTGGGATAAAAATTGATTTGGTCAACATAAATGAGCAAATTCCTGTCTCAGGCGAATGTCTGTGTGGAGTTCGCACATTCTCCCCATGTCTGCGTGGGTTTCCTCCCACAGTCCAAAAATGTGCAGGTTAGGTGAATTGGCCATGCTGAATTGCCTGTAGTGTTAGGTGAAGGGGTAAATGTAGGGGAATGGGTCTGCGTGGGTTGCGCTTCGGCAGGTCGGTGTGGACTTGTTGGGCCGAATGGCCTGTTTCCACACTAAGTAATCTAATCTAATCAAATGAAATTAATTGAACAATTTAGAAGAGTTAGTCTAAATACAGTCAAGGGAAAGGGAGGTAAAATAAGGCCAGAACACACTAGATTACAGGATGGGGTGAGCTTTTCTGGGTGTTTAGTTTAATTAACAGAGGGGTTTTACCGCCATGTCATTTTTTTTTGTAGATATTTTTATTGAAATTTAACATTTTTGCAAATTTACAAAAATAAACAAAACTCTCAAATACAAACATTGATGTACAATTAAATCATATATACAATAGTCATAATTTAACCAAGAAAAGAGAAAGAAAGAAAACAAAAAAAGAAAAAAAAAGAAACAAAAAAAGAAAGAAAATAAAAACTCAACTTTCTCCTAATCTAACCTATAACTAACCAGAGTGAATACCTAAGTCTCTTACATGCTCGGAATGTATAAACATCAAATATAATAAAACCCGTATTCGCGCAGGATTCCTCTCCCAAGGGGCCCCGGAGCAGCCCGGTCTGAAATCTTCACTAAATAAAAGCCCTTGTTAGGATAGCCGAAATATCTGCATTTATATAATTCAAAAAGGGCTGCCATATTTTATAAAATAATTCAGTCTTTCGGTGCACCATATTTGTGAGGAAGTCAAGGGGGATATATTCCATAATTAATCTGTGCCAATTTGAAAGTCCAGGGGGGCCCTCAGCCACCCAGTTCACCAAAATATTTTTCCTTGCACAGAAAGAGAGAATAGAAAATAGTTTCTTCCCATGCATATCCAGAGATGAGAGGTTCGAAAAGCCCAAAAGGAGAGATACAGGGTCCACCCTAATTTCCGTTCCTAAAATTTCTGTCAGGGTATTTGCCACTTTAGTCCAGTATCTGCGGATTTTCTGACAAGTCCACAGACAATGTACAAGAGTACCCACCTCTATTTTGCATTTAGGACACATTGGAGATGCTCCTGCCTTAAATTTTGCCAGTCGAGCCGGAGCTATATGGGCCCTATGAAGTATCTTTAGTTGGATAGCCTGAGTTCTGTTACAGATAGCAATTCTTCTAGCATTTTCCCAAATGTCATTCCACATATCCTCAGAGATTTCTAGCCCCAAGTCCTGCTCCCATGTTTTAAGCAGGTCATCCATGTCTCCTGAGACTCCATCATGTAGCAAATGGTATATAGTACTAACGGAGGATGCCCCCGCTGGTCGTAAGACATTACGTTCTCTGTCTGATTTATAAAGACTATCTATTAATGTAGTCTTCCTCTGTATATAATCTCGAACTTGGAAGTATCGAAAGAGATCCCCATTAGGTATTCCGAATTTCAGACGCAGCTGCTCAAAGGACATCAGGATCCCATCTTTAAATAGGTCCCCTAAGCATGAGATGCCCCTGGATCTCCAGAGTTTAAAGGTGGCATCTGTAATCCCCGGTTGGAATCCCCATGCGCCTACTATTGGTGCATGGGGGGATGTTTTATGTGAGTTACCCTCATTTTGCCGCATTATATTCCAGGCCTTAATTGTGTTTAATATTATGGGATTTTTACAGTGGTCTGTAATGATTTTCCTCTTATCTGAAAATAAAAGGTTAATAAGTGGGTATTTTACTTGGGAGGCTTCGATATCCAGCCAAATTGATTGTGGATCAGATGAAACCCAATCAGCTATGTAACTTAGTAGGGAGCTTAACTGATATTTCCTAAAGTCTGGGAAGTCCAGTCCTCCCCTTGCCTGTGGAAGCTGTAGCTTCTTCAGCTTAATAAGGGGCCGTCTATGGTTCCAAATAAAGGAGCCCAACCAGCCATATAATTTACGTAGGGCTAGCCTTGGCAGCATCAGCGGGAGCATTCTCATAGGATATAAGAGACGGGGCAGAACATTCATTTTAATTAATGCTATTCTCCCTAGCCAGGAAATCGGAAGGTCTCTCCATCGCTGGAGGTCCTGCCGTATCCTTTCCATTAATTGTACAAAATTAGCCCTATACAGCTGATCAAATACTGGCGTGATAAAAATACCTAAATATAAGAAGCCCTCCAGGGACCAACGGAAGGGAAAAGGGGATCCGTCCATTAAGTGGGGTATCATAGCCAGACCACCCATTGGCATGGCTTCCGATTTTGAAAAATTAATTTTATAGCCTGAGAATGCACTAAATGTATTAATAACTTGAATTAGATGAGGCACTGTCATTAAAGGATTACTGAGGAATAAGAGAACGTCATCTGCATAGAGGGTAATTTTGTGTTTACCTGTACCAATCCTCGGGGCTGTTATATTAGGATCAGTCCGGATGGCTTCTGCTAATGGTTCGATTATCAGTGTAAACAACAATGGTGAGAGAGGACATCCTTGACGGCAGCCCCTACCCACACTGAAGCCATCCGATCTTAACCCATTAGTAATAACAGCTGCTTTGGGGTCATTATACAATGTTGAAACCCATTTGGTAAACACCTGTCCAACGCCAAACCTTTCCAATGTGTAAAATAAATATGACCATTCAATCCTATCAAATGCCTTTTCCGCATCCAATGAAATTACTACTCCTGGTATCTTTCCCTGATGACAGGCTTGGATCATATTCAAGACCCTTCTGATATTATTGGATGATCTGCAGCCCTTAATAAATCCCGTCTGGTCCTCCTTTATAATATATGGCAGTACCCTTTCTAGTCTTAGTGCTAACATTTTTGAGAGAATTTTAAAGTCTACATTAAGTAAGGATATTGGTCTGTAAGATGCACAATCTTCTGGGTCTTTTCCTTTTTTGAGGATAAGAGAAATATTTGCTTCTTTCAGCGTGGGCGGGAGACAGACCTGACTATGTGCAAAATTATACATATCCATAAGTGGGTCAACCAATATTCCTGTAAATTCTTTATAGAATTCAGCTTGAAAACCATCCGGGCCCGGTGCTTTTCCGCTCTGAAGTTGCCTAATTGCCTCAAGTATTTCTTGGACTGTTAAAGGGGTATTTAGGGCCGACACCTGTTCCGGAGTCAGGCCCGGGAAGGTCAAATTTTTAAAAAATGACTGCATCCTCCTAATCTTATCTTCACAATCCTGCGATCTATATAGTTCAGAATAAAATTCTTTAAAGGTCGCATTGATCTTTTTATGATCATGAGTCAGGGTACCTGTACTTTCCTTGATGGTCGGAATAGTTTGAGGGGCTTTCTTTTTCTTTGCAAGAAATGCTAAGTATCTACCCGGTTTGTCGCCATATTCATATAATCTTTGTTTCGCAAATAATATTTCCCTTTTAGCCGTTTGAGTAAGCGCGGTGTTTAAAGCTGTCCTAAGAGCTGTAATCCTCTGCAATTGTGTGATAGAAGGTCTATCAGTGTATGCTGTTTCGGCTGCTTTTAGGCGAGCTTCGAGCAGACGCTGTTGCTCTCCCTTCATTTTCCTCTGGGTCGCTGAATAGGAGATGATCAAACCTCGTGCATAAGCTTTGATGGTCTCCCACATCATTGACGGATTGCTAGCCGTACCAGTATTAATTTCTAAAAACGTTTTAAGTTCTTGGGAGAAGTACTTTAAAAATTTGCTATCTTTTATCAGGAAGGGGTCCATACGCCAATGCCGAGCAGATGTCCCATTGTTCTTTACCTTAGTTTCCATGTATACAGCGGCATGGTCAGAGATTGCTATAGTACCTATTTTACAGGTTGCTATAGAGTTTAGAAAAATCGATGGGGCAAAAAAACATATCAATTCTTGTGTGACATTTATGTGGATTAGAGTAGAAAGAAAAATCTCTACCCTGTGGATGGAGACATCTCCATACATCTACCAATCCTAATTCTTTATTCAGGTCCGCCAGTTGTCTAGATCTGGGAGATACTCCAGCGGCACTCTTGGGAATCCTGTCTATTTCCGGATCCATAATACAATTAAAGTCTCCCCCTATAATTGTATGACGGGCACCAAAGGCCATCAGTTTTGAAAAAGCTTCCGTTATGAATTTAAAGGGGTGTGCCGGGGGGCAGTATACATTTAAGATCCCATATTCCTCTCCATTTATGAGGGCTTTAATCAAAATATATCGTCCAGATTCGTCTTTTATCTGATTTAGAATTTTCAAAGGGAAGTTCTTCCGGACAAGGATAACGACTCCCCTGCTTTTTGAATTAAAAGAGGAAAAAAAGGCCTGATCAAATCCGCCCTGTTGTAATTTTAAGTGTTCTTTATCCGACAGGTGTGTCTCCTGTAGGAGAGCTATATCAACTCTCTCCTTCTTAAGATTTGATAATATTTTCTTCCTTTTAACTGGCGAATTACTCCCCCTGACATTCCAGGTGCACCACTTAACCGACTGTTCAGCCATAATCATCTGGACAGATCCGAGACCCCTCGGGAGGGGAAACCCTATCTAGAACATCCCGAGCATGGAGCATACAAGATTTACAAAAGTAAAGATTCTCTGATACACTCAAAACAATATAACAAAAAACTCTTTCTAAGTATAAAAAATATAAAACATTCCGAATTGGAGATTTTCTCCCTTGTTCCCAGGGAGTGTCACTTCCTCTCCCACAGTCCATCTTACCCTCTTCCAACCAGTGCCCCACCCTTGACCCAGGTGTTCCTCAATAAAATGAGGAGAATTCAAATATAATATAAAGCTAGAGTTAACAGTAAACACCCCACCCCCACCCACACCCACATCTAAATATATTTGGGAATATTAATACCATATATAACTATAAGATTACAATCTCAACATGTAATACTTAAATATAATACCACAAAATAACAGGGGAAAGAAAAACAACCCCGCTCCTAAAAACAGAAGTAAAATAGAATAAGGTAACCACCTCTCCCCATCAACATTAACCAAACGCCCCAACATATATATATATATATATATATACATACACACATAGGGGGAAAGATAAGAAAAGATGAAGGGATGTAAACCAAAATAATGGGAAAGGCAGACCAGCGTCCACAATCTCTTACAGTTTATTTAAGAGAGTCCAAGAATTCCTTAGCCTTCTCCGGTGATCCGAAGTTATATATGGATCCTTCGTGGCTAAGGCGTAGCGTCGCTGGATATCGTAAGGAGTACTGAATATTTAAGTCCCTTAAACGCTTCTTCGCCTCATCGAATGCCTTCCTCTTTCGGACCAAAGCTGGGGAGAAGTCCTGGAACAGCATGATCCTGGATCCTTTGTGGGTCATAGCTTGGGGATCTTTTCCCAGATTTCTTGAGGCTTCCAGGAGCATCTGCCTCTCCCTATAGCTCTGCAGCTGGAACAGGACCGGGCGTGGGCGCTGGGTTGAGCCGGGCCCACGTACTGTGACCCGGTAGGCCCATTCTACCCTTACCTGGCCTGATCCATTATGCAGATTTAAAAGTTGTGGCAGCCAATGCTCTAAGAATGCTGTCAGCTGACCTCCCTCTTCCTGCTCGGGCAGGCCCAACAACCGAATATTTTTTCTACGACATCGATTTTCGAGGTCATCAATGTGGTTTTCTAGGTTCTGGACTCGATTCTCGAGAAAACGGATGTGGTCGGCTGTTGATTTTATCCCAGTCTCTGAGGCTGCGGCCTTCGACTCCACCTCTCTGACTCGGCACCCCAATTCCTGAATGTCTCTGCCCTGCTTCTGCAGCTCGGCTGATTGAGTCTCGGCAGAGCAGAGAAGCACTTCGATAAAAGCGTCAATCTTCGCCTCCCACCTGGCAAACATCTCCTCAAAGCTCATCTTCATTGGTAAATCTCCTGAAGTAGCTGAAGACATCTTTGTTGCAGATGAAGAGGGAGAGGGTGGGGGAGGGGTCCCTGCTTTCTTAGAGCCGCCTGTTCCCTTCCCTTTACTCATTTTCCAGCTAGTATTAGACTATTTAAATGTACTAATAGGTAACTATTTAAGGTTAACAACTATTATAAATGGTTTAGTGAGTGTGGTGGGGGTGGATAGCCCACTTTTCCCAAGTTTTGGGTAGGCACTGTGGACTCAGTCTTGCTGGGTCGCCGCCATCTTGCCTACCGCCATGTCATAACACTGCCTAATTGCAAATGCGACACCCTCAGATCAAAAGGGTGTAAAGATGAGCCCAGAAGTTATATAGGAGAAAGTGAGGACTACAGATACTGGAAGTCAGCGTCGAGTGTAGTGCTGGAAAAGCACAGCAGGTCAGGCAGCATCTGACGATGTTGCCTGACCCGCAGTCCTTTTCCAGTGCCGTGCACTCAACCCAGTAATTATATGCCAGTTAGTTTAATCTCAGTAAAGGGAACATTTTAGAAACAGGAATTCAGGATAAAATAATAGTCACTTGGATAAATGCAGGTGAATGAAGGAAAACCATGTTCAAAAAACTGCAACATTTACTTTGTTGCGGTCAAAGAGGATGATGAGAAATGTCCAAATGACATTTGATAAAGTACCATACAAACTTATGAGCAAAGTTAGAGCTCATTAAAGTGTACTGTAGCAACATAGATATGAAATTGGTTGAGGACAGTAAAGAAAGAGCAGGAGGAAGATTTCTTGGACTGATGGAAGGTTTATAATGGAGTTACCCAGAGTTTGGTGTTGGTACCCCAGCTGTTTCTGATACATACCTACAGGAAGTAACTTCAGAATGTGAGGACGATACATACATACAACACATAGAAGTGTTGTGAGCCATGGGGGTGGGGGTGGGGGTTGTGTAGAATTTCCCAAGTACATAAATAAGCTAGTAAAGTGAGTGAACAATTGGCAGATGAAAGTTAATGCAGAGAAGTGTGAAGTGATTCATTTTGGTAGGAATAATACAGATTAATTAGAGTATAAGGGTTGTAAGAGCAAAGGGATTTCTCTTTATAGGAAATTGTGAAAAACTGAAACTTGTATATATATTTAAGACCAAAATAAATCAGCTATTTGGCCCCTTGAGCTCACTCTGCCATTAATAGGATCATGGATAATCTGACGTTCATGAATTTGCCCCATAGCACTCTATTCACCAACGGATCAAAAATCTACCTCAGCCTTAAATAGACACATGGAGTCTGTCCCACAGCTCTCTGGGGCAATAAGTTCCAAAGACACCCTACCCTTTGGAGACAAGAAATTCCTTCATATTGTTTTAAATTAATGCCCCTTTATTGTGACTATGCCTTTATCCTAGACTCTTCCCATGAGGGGAAACATCCTCTCAGCATTTACCCTGTCAAGCTCCTTAAGAATCCAATATGTTTCAATGAGATCATCTTTCATTCTTCTAAACTCCATTCTGCAGAGTCTCACCCTATTTACCCTTTGCTCACAGTACTCCTGTGGTCTCACAGCACCTTGTACCTTATGCAGTTAAACTTCCTGATTCTTATACTCCAACCCCCTTGAAATAAGACTCAATATCCCATTAGACTTCCTGATTATCTGCTGCACCTATGTGTTAGCTATATGTAGAAGTACCTCAAAGTCCCCTTTTGTTGCAGCTTCTCCATTTAAGTAATATTGCTCTTTCCAAAATGAATTTCATTTCCCCGCATTACACCTTATCTGCCAATTTTTTGCCCACTTACTTAACCTATCAATATCTTTTGTAAACTGTTCATATCTCTCTTGCAAACCACCTTTCCATTTACTTTTATGCGGTCTACAAATTTGGCTAAAATAGATTTGCTTCTTTCCAAGTCATTAATACAGATTGTAAACAATTATAGTCCCAGACTGATCCTGTGGAATCCTACTGGACACCGGTTGCTAACTTATAAACGAACCTCAACTCCACTTGATGTTTCCTACACATGTTGGCATACTACCTCCAATATCATGGGCTCTCACCGAACCTTTTGTGAGGTACCTTGTCAAACACCTTTAAGAAGTCCAAATACACTACATCTACTAGTTCTCTTCTAGTTTTCTTCAAAAGAACTCTAATAACTTAATTAGACATGATTTTCCTTTCATGAAGCCACACCAACTTTGCTTATGATTTCCAACTGTTATGCTATTACTTTCTTAATAATTAATTCCGATACTTTTCTAACAGATTTTAGGCTAATCAGCCTACAGTTACTCACTTTTTGCCTCCCTCCTCCCTTTTTTTCCCCATAGGGTCACTTTGGCAGTTTTGCAATCCTTTGGAACTTCTTCAGAATCCAAGAATTTTTGGAAAATTAAAACTACGCATTGACCAACTCTGTAGCTACCTCTTTTAGGATTCTAGGATGCAAGCTATCAGGTAGTAAAAAGGGAGGTCTGCAGACGCTGGAGATCACAGCTGAAAATTTGTTGCTGGTTAAAGCACAGCAGGTCAGGCAGCATTCAAGGAACAGGAAATTCGACGTTTCGGGCCAGAGCCCTTCATCAGGAATGAGGAGAGGGTGCCAAGCAGGCTAAGATAAAAGGTAGGGAGGAGGGACTTGGGGGAGGGGGGAATGGAGATGTGATAGGTGGAAGGAGGTCAAGGTGAGGGTGATAGGCCGGAGTGGGGTGGGGGCGGAGAGGTCAGGAAGAGGATTGCAGGTTAGGAGGGCGGTGCTGAGTTCAAGGGAATCGACTGAGACATGGTGGGGGGTGGGGGAAATGAGGAAACTGGAGAAATCTGAGTTCATCCCTTGTGGTTGGAGGGTTCCCAGGCGGAAGATGAAGCGCTCTTCCTCCAACTGTCGTGTTGTTATGTTCTGGCGATGGAGGAGTCCAAGGACCTGCATGTCTTCGGTGGAGTGGGAGGGAGAGTTAAAGTGTTGAGCCACGGGGTGGTTGGGTTGGTTGGTCCGGGCGTCCCAGAGGTGTTCCCTGAAGTGTTCTGCAAGTAGGCGGCCCGTCTCCCCAATATAGAGGAGGCCACATCGGGTGCAGCGGATGCAATAGATGATGTGTGTGGAGGTGCAGGTGAATTTGTGGCGGATATGGAAGGATCCCTTGGGGCCTTGGAGAGAAGTAAGGGAGGAGGTGTGGGCGCAAGTTTTGCATTTCCTGCGGTTGCAGGGGAAGGTGCCGGGAGTGGAGGTTGGGTTGGTGGGGGGTGTGGACCTGACGAGGGAGTCATGGAGGGAGTGGTCTTTGCGGAACGCTGATAGGGGAGGGGAGGGAAATATATCCCTGGTGGTGGGTTCCGTTTGGAGTTGGCGGAAATGACGGCAGATAATACGCTGTATACGGAGGTTGGTGGAGTGGTAGGTGAGAACCAGTGGGGTTCTGTCTTGGTGGCGGTTGGAGGGGTGGGGCTCAAGGGTGGAGGAGCAGGAAGTGGAGGAGATGCGGTGGAGGGCATCGTCGATCACGTCTGGGGGGAATCTGCGGTCCTCAAAGAAGGAGGCCATCTGGGCTGTACGGTATTGGAACTGGTCCTCCTGGGAGCAGATGCGGCGGAGACGAAGGAATTGGGAATATGGGATGGAGTTTTTAAAGGGGGCAGGGTGGGAGGAGGTGTAGTCCAGGTAGCTGTGGGAGTCAGTTGGTTTATAGTAGATGTGTGTGTTGAGTCGGTAGCTCGAGATAGAAATGGAAAGGTCTAGGAAGGGGAGGGAGGAGTCTGAGACAGTCCAGGTGTATTTGAGGTCGGGATGGAAGGTGTTGGTAAAGTTGATGAACTGTTCAACCTCCTCGTGGGAGCACGAGGCAGCGCCGATACAGTCATCGATTTAGCGGAGAAAAAGGTGGGGGGTGGTGCCAGTGTAGTTGCGGAAGATGGACTGTTCCACATATCCTACGAAGAGACAGGCATAGCTGGGGCCCATGCGGGTGCCCGTGGCAACTCCTTTAGTTTGGAGGAAGTGGGAGGATTGGAAAGAGAAGTTATTCAGGGTGAGGAACAGTTCAGTCAGTCGAAGGGTACTGGTTGGTGCGGTGGGAAAGGAAGCAGCGGAGGACTTTGAGTCCTTCGTGATGGGGGATGGAGGTGTACAGGGACTGGATGTCCATCATGAAGATAAGGCGTTGGGGACCGGGGAAGCGAAAATCATGGAGGAGGTGGAGGGCGTGGGTGGTGTCCTGAACGTAGGTGGGGAGTTCTTGGACTAAAGGGGACAGGACCGTGTCGAGGTACGCGGAGATGAGTTCGGTGGGGCAGGAGCAGGCTGAGACAATGGGTCAGCCGGGGCAGTCAGGTTTGTGGATTTTGGGCAGGAGGTAGAAACGGGCAGTGCGGGGTTGTGGGACTATGAGGTTGGAGGCGGTGGATGGGAGATCCCGAGGTGATGAGGTTATGGATGGTCTGGGACTTGATGGTTTGGTGGTGGGAGGTGGGGTCATGGTCAAGGGGGCAATAGGAGGAGGCATCCGCGAGCTGGCATTTGGCCTCAGCGGTATAAAGGTCGGTGCGCCAAACTACTACCGCGCCTCCCTTGTCTGCCGGTTTGATGGGGAGGTTGGGGTTGGAGCGGAGGGAGTGGAGAGCTGCACGTTCTGAGGGTGAGAGGTTGGAGTGGCTAAGAGGGGTGGACAGGTCGAGTCGGTTAATGTCGCGGCGGCAGTTGGCTATAAATAGATCGAGGGCGGGTAAGAGGCCAGCACGGGGTGTCCAGGTGGATGGGGTGTGTTGGAGGCGGGAGAAGGGGTCGTCAGAGGGTGGGCGGGAGTCTTGGTTGTAAAAGTAGGCACGGAGGCGAAGGCGGCAGAAGAATTGTTCAATATCTCGCCGCGTGTTGAACTCATTAATCCGAGGGCGTAGGGGAATGAAGGTGAGGCCTCTGCTGAGGACTGATCTTTCATCCTGAGAGGGGGGGGGGGGGGGGTCTGGAGGGATGGTGAAGATCCGGCAAGGTTGGGAGCTAGGACCTGGTGTCGGACTGGAGCTAGGAGTGGGGGCGGGGTTAGACGTGGTGACGAAGCTTGGTGTGGGGGCGGGGTTAAGAGTGGGGGCACGGTTACACGTGGGGACGAAATTTCTCATTTCCCCTCCCCCCACCATGTCTCAGTCGGTTCCCTCAACTCAGCACCGCCCTCCTAACCTGCAATCCTCTTCCTGACCTCTCCGCCCCCACCCCACTCCAGTCTATCACCCTCACCTTGACCTCCTTCCACCTATCACATCTCCATTGTCTCTCCCCCAAGTCCCTCCTCCCTACCTTTTATCTTAGCCTGCCTGGCACCCTCTCCTCATTCCTGATGAAAGGCTCTGGCCCGAAACGTCGAATTTCCTGTTCCTTGGATGCTGCCTGACCTGCTGTGCTTTAACCAGCAACACATTTTCAGCTGCAAGCTATCAGGGTCAAGGGACCTCTCTACCTTTAGCTCCATTCATTTGTCTAACATTACTTCTAGTGTTGGCAATAATGCTTAATTCCTCTCCCACAATGTAGGTTTGGCTTAATGACATAGGTTTTCTGTATGATTCAGGTTAATTATGAACATGCAAATGTTTCTGTAGCCATGGCGATTTGTGTTGAAACAGAGTGCTACGTTGGTAGGACTAAAAGGTTTTATTTACCTTGGATGTTTGACTTAGCAAGGTAAGCCATTATGCTTTAAAAATCTTACACATTTCTAAAGTTTTTTTTAAAAAATCCAATAGTTCAGGAAAGGCTTTACTACGTTTTGCTTGGTTTCGGGCATTTCTGTGAAGACCTTGAATGGAGATGGTTATGTATTGTGATTCTCGTGAAAAGAATTGTACAAGGCACCTATTCGATTGTATCCCATTTCTACCTTCTTTGTACTATTCTCTTTTTCCTCCTTTTGTCACTGAAGTTAATCACTCCTAGCTCCTGACTCTGCTATTGTACGCAGAGTGCTTACAGGCTGGTCCACTTCAATTTCTGGTCACTGGGAACCCTCAAAATTGATAACAAGGGACTCTGAATGTAAAGGAGTTACAATTCTCTTACTGAATGTCTTTGTTTTAATGACTAATTAGCCATGCTGATTGCCTGGCATAAACTATTTACCAATTCAGCTAAATAATTTGGCTTCAATTTTTAAAACCAGACACCACCATGGAAGAACCTGAACACCAATGATAGTATGTATTCAGTGACTGTAAAAAATATCCTAAATGTGAAATGCATGAGTTGATCACAATCTGTGGTTTTTCATGGCTTTGATTAAATGAGGCTCATGATAAACACTGTTCTGCACCAGCTGTTAGTAAAGAACCACTTAGGGTCTCTGCTATTGCAACAGAAATGTTCTTTTCGAAGTTCTGGAATTTCTTTTTAAGAGCAGGATTGCCTTTCATCTCAGTCATATTGCCTGACTTTGCTGCCTCACTTCATCAGCTAAAACCTTCACTTAAATTTGTTGCCCTTTCATTATTCCAATACACTTCTGGCTGGTCTCCTACATTCTTCCCTCTAAAAATTTAAAGGTCAAGCTGCTTCCCATACCCTTCCTTACACTGTATTCTGTTTAGCCATCACCTCAGTGCTTGTTGACTTTGTATACAGACTCTGGTTAAGCAGCCTCTTAATTTTTCAGACATCCTTTTTGAAATCCTGCATGTCCCGACTTTGGCTTTCTTAGCCTATCATAGCCTCCTGTACTTACCTAGTTATTGCCTCTTGTGCATTTGAGTAGTTCCATCTGGTGACCATGCTTTCAACTGCATTGGTTTTAAGCACTGAAGTTTGAACCAATCCTCCCTAACACCACGCACCTGCCTCTGGAACTGAGTTTTGCTTAATATTGTCATATGATCCATCGTCAAAATTTGCTTTATAACACTTCTGTGGAGCACATTAGTACCTATAGCATAAAATTAAAAATAGGGTATTTCTACAAGCAACAACTTAGTGGTTTTGGGCAAAACAGCAACTTGGAAAAAGAAAGAATAGCATGGAGTGATCACACATTTGAGCACTGTTTGTGCTCAGTTACACAAACATTTTTTTGCCAATATTGTAATGGGTCTGTCTTTTGCTTGGGTGGAGTACAGAGTACTCAAAATAACCTTCAAAATAGACTTTTTTTTTCAAACCTCTTCAGCAAAACATTAATTGCTTCCACTTTTACACAGCAAATCTTCAAAAATGATCAATCATACACAAACCTATTTAGGCTCTTCAGACTCTTGTAAAAAGAGCATTCATTTCCCTCAATTTCTATCAAGGTGACTTTAATTTCTATTTAAAATATTCCCAACCAAAATTACCACTTTGGTCCATTAAACTAATGCCATGCAGCATTTTTTTTAATAAACCCAACCAGGTACTAATAATTCCAATAACAATGACAAAGTTACTAGTTTACTGATCATTAGTATAAATTAGAAACATTAATATCAAGTCAGCAAGTTCTTCATCTTGATATTGTATTGGAGGAGAAAATGCACGTCTCCAGTAGTTAGATCACATATGGATTTACCCAAAGCTGATCTAGTACAACACAATACAACAGATGTGCAAGGCTTTTTGGATTAAACCAAGCATCCCTGTTAATCCTTCCTATCCTCAATTTCTTTTCAGTCCTGTGGGTTAAATTCTTAGATCATACAAATAGACGAGTGCTGGCAGCTTCACGCAAGCTTTGGTGTAGTCTGCTAGTTAAACCACAGAGCGAAGTAAATACTGTTTGACTTTCCCTTAAGCCAGGAAATTGCAAGCAATGTTTCCATTTCCATCAAGGCTGAGATCAACAAGCTCAGTAGAGAGCTGAATAAGCCATGATTTTCCTGGTCTACATAACATGGCTAGTCATTTCCTAGGTACATTTGAAGCAGAGAACAATGTATTTTATTTTATTTGTCTCTTTGGTCTTACTGAATACAAATACAGTAAATTATTTCATGTAAATACCTTCAATAAAACTTTATTGTAATTTAAACACTATCCCACATACAATTTCACAACACACAACTTCATCTTGGCAATCAAGATTAGCTCAGCCAATTTAGGTTTGATAAAGGCGCTTACATACGTGAAGAGCCAGCACTTTTTAAAAAAAAAGAATGACTTTTCTATACAGTCAATTCTGGTTAAATAACCCATTTGCCACAAGACTATTCCCTAGGAATTCACAGAGATAATAATGTTCCATTGCACACAATTTATTTGTAATGAAATTGTCCATAATACAACCATCTTATGATCACTTTTACCCTTCTGTAGTTTGGTTAATGAAATGAGTCATAACATACAATGGATAAGTGCAATTTGCACTTTAAGCAAAGTACAGTGTGGACAAAGAAAATCATTTACAGCAACTTACAGCTGAAGTTCAGTTAAACAGAAAAATTCAGCAAGTTGATACAACTTTCTGTTCTCAGCTTTCAACAGATATTGAATCCCATGCATTTTAGCAAACAATATCCTGCACTGCACTTGAAAAGGTAATGTTTTAAATCACCTGGTTATTTGTATAGCCTGGTCACCGTAAGATCATAAGCACCTTTTAAGAAAGGAGCGTGTTGTAAGTACATGTATATAAAGGTAATCATTAATTTTAGGTATTTGGATGCGATGGTGCTAACCCTCCATATACTTAGCTAAAACAAACTCATTACTGCACATACCTTAAACAATGCATTGATCAATATACACTTCAATACCCAATTAGGATATAAAATTGTACTTTAAAGCAGAATTATTGCAAACACACCAAATCAGATTACCAAAAGGTATTTGCCACTAATACTCTATAAATCTTTTGCAATGTATGCTTTACAAATGGATGACCTTTCATAACTTGGAGAAAGTATCCAGTATGAAACCTTTTCAGCATACCAATTTATTTTTTTAGGCAAGGTTAATAATACAGCAAGCCTCTTCAGTGGAAATCTCACACCATCCTCTCTGCTCATCATAGTCAATAACGTAATTACATGAATGCATTTACATGATGAAAAGACAATACCAAATGTGTACTCTGGATCTCCAGTTAGAAACAATATGCCAATGAAAAGGAAATCAAATTTTATTTTGCGAGATTAAGAACGCATACAAGAAACTTGTATACTATACAATACTGTGGTCATATTTAACAGTTGTGCTGTCTTACACCAGGCTTGTGCAGTGCTAATGATACTTCATATAAAACAGACAACTTCAAGTGGGATTACCAAGACAAAGCCAACATCTGCCCATTTAAAAAGGGCATTCATACAGCAGCAATTAGCATTTTCTTTAGACGCTGACTTAACCAATTTAAAAAAGCACTGCAAGAGCAGAAACCATGGGAAATATTGCCATTAATATACTGAAGCACCAACTTTTCCTCAAAAGCAGCCAATTCCTGGATTTTGTTTTGAAGATAAAATAATGGTACTCTCATTTCCTTGCACTATTGGAACTAAACTTAACAGAAGCAAAACAAAACTAAGGGGAAAACAGTTGGCTGCCCAGTTGACTCACTAAAATATGTGACTAGATTTTGCGGCATTGGATCAATCAATTTCACAGGCAGTACACAGGTGCACTAGTAGCAGCCCAATGTATCAATGGGATTTGCTCCAATTTTGTGTTCAGGCATATCTTTCATCGAAAGTCTGAATGTAATTGCTTGACAACAAAATAAGGCGTAATTGCAATTTTTCAGAATTGACCCATTCACCCCATTGTCTATTCTCTCATCTTTAGGGCAAGTCCCATCATTCTTTAATAGAGTCCTTTTAATAACTGGAATAGTAACTTAGCGAGGGAGATTTTTATTTTTAAAAGTCCTCATCATGACTCTTTAGCAGTAACAAATTTACCACCATATTAAATAACTGCTGTCTCAAATACAAGAATTTCAAATATGTACAAGAACTATATTTTCTCATTTTGTATACCAACCACACCGGTTCTATTTCAGCTGATTTTTAAAATCTTCATTACTCATCTAAGAAATATCCATTCCCCTATAAAATAAATTTACTGAAAAATTAATAGTTTGATATGAAACTCGTAGCAAGTGTTAAAATCCCCCATCCAAAGTGACAAAATTATGACATGTGTACCCACATATTAACTGGTCTAAGTAATGTGTCCATACGCAAGAAAATAAAAATTTTGCCATAGATATTCCCATCTATTACATTAATTAGCATTTCACAATCAAAAGAATCAAACCGAGATACCCATGTTAATAACAAAAACAAATCGCTGAAAAATCTCAGGTCTGGCACCATCTGTGGAGAGAAATCGAAGAAAGGTCACAGGACTTGAAATGTTAACTGACTTCTCTCCACATACAGTACCAGACCTATTGAGATCTTCCAGCAGTTTCAGTTTTTGTTTCTGACTTCCAGCACCTGCAGTCCTTTTGGTTTTGTTACCCATGGAAATGTACTGCTTGTTCACTGTGGAATACAACACCGAAGCTCACAGCATTCACTGGTTTCTTTTCTCCCGAGATCTGTCCCAAACAATTCACATTTTTTATTTAGTTGTGGTTGCGTGTCTCTTTTTAAAAAAAAAGAGATTTGATTTTTTTGGAGGTAGCCCTAATGGAAGGGAAGCCATAGCTTCAAAATTAACAAATCTGCATTGTATCTTTTTCAGTACTGAAATAATGATTGTTGTTTTCCAGCACACATAGTTACATTAAAATGTTTTTGTGCAAGTTGAAAAAAACCCACAAAAACCACATCATATGGGTACATGGTGGATATTTATAAAACACACTTAGGACTAGAAGTGAAAATTAAAAATCTAAATAACAACTTGCTGGGACACCAGTTACCAAGCTCATGCAAGGCTCACTTCAAATAAATCCTTCCCAAAGTAACCCAAATGTCAGAAACATTTCAAATCAATTTTATTATCTCTACAGATGCCTTTTAAACACAGGAACACATACTGATCTGTTGAATAACCTGATCTAACTGGAAAAAGCAGATGAGCGAGAATGCACATAAAAGAGAATGATGCCAGAATAAAATAAACTTTTTTGGTTTAATTTTATTTTTGCAGGCAATTCTGTCCACATCAGTTAGGTAGCTACTGCTGTATTTCTAAAGAAGCAGATTTCAGAAGAAAAGGATTTAAAATGGTAGCTTAAACAATGGCATAGCAGAGCTCTCAATATGAGAAAGCTGACGTAAAATGTGGACATGTTTACAGCATTTTGCAGTTTATGGGGAGATAAAGGTATCGATGGGCAGAGAACAATGAAACCAAGAAAGGAAGGTGTGAAGTAGGCTGTTGCTGAGTCCTTTTTCATCACAGTATTGTGCAGCATTAGATAGTGGATGTTCAATCCTTTTCTGGGATCAGCTTAAGGACCTTCCCAATTGCAATAGTTTTACCTTTTGAGGAGAGAAAACAAGATAAATTTATTGCTTTGGTCAAATTAACTTTCATTAGACAAAACAACTTGCAATAAACTTGCCAAAATGTCATTTTATCTCAGCTTCTCAACTGGTGTTCAGAGTAAGGTTTCACACAGTCTATTTATTATCAATCTGACCAAGTTACAGCATTCCAGTCATACCATCTTAGCTTCCAGCCTCAATCACCAATTACCAGCACCATTTGGCATCTCCAACTTTGCAGAGAATGAGAAATGAGTAATCGCTGCTTGAAACCTGTGATTCTCTCTCAATAATCCATGGTCACAGAATCACAAAAGTATTACAGTTCAGAAGATTGTCATTAAGTTCATTTTGCCTGCAATGGCACTGTAAAGACTCAGTAGCTACACCACTTCTCGACTCATTAGTAATGGACAAGAGGAGAAATTAGTGGTTGGTGCAGCCATCAACACCAATAACCTCCAAATTAAATACAAGTCTGCCAACCTTAGTGACAATGACTTACACATAACTGAATCACAACAAACATTGGACATGATAGCTCAATGTCTTAGTAGAGTTGCTGCTTAGTACCAGGAACAAAGTTTCAAATGAAGCAAAACAAAAATAATGTAAACAGCTAAATTTCATTAACAAAAACTGTGGTGTGCTACACAGGGAGTGTGGATTTTTAATAACATGGTAAAGGAAGCTCCATTCATTAAAAACACCTGTCAACTCAATGAATTGTGTTGGATATAATGTCGAGATCCTCAATTCAATAAACCAATTCCTCAATTCTTGACAGGAATTTCAAAAATGCCAAGGGAACTGTGCACACACCTAACTACTTCAGGTAAACAATCAGATTGATTCATACCTCTGCACAAATGGAAAATCAACTCAATTCATAACAATCAAATACAGACAGATATCAATGTTTCCTTTAAGCTTCCTTTAGCAGAAGTAATTTTAAAATGTAAGACTTCAGGAAGAGAGAGGAAAATCCCACTTATGCTAATCCAAACCTGGCAAATCAATTTAGGTGATTCAAAACCTTTTTCTACAAAACATGCAGTGCACAAATCATGCAAGATTGTGTACAGTATATTTCAAGGGTGACTTACACTGTCCCCATCCACTCATGTTCCATTTCTAAACATGAATCAAGCTTTTCTATCACCTTTGTGGTCAAGTTACAGTAATAGCAAATATTGGAACTGATCAGAATTTATTAAGCATAAAAAAGTTGCAAAGACAATTTAAAAATTCAACTCAAAACATCCATGGAACAGATCCTTTATGGGCATTAAAGTGTGGACTTGTGCAAAAATCTGTTTCTCACCTTCGTCTCTCAAGGTAAAGCGCCCCATTTGAGGGAAATCTTTGAAGGTCTCAAGGCAGATAGTTCCAGCTGTCCTTAGACGAGCAATGCAAACCTGATCCTGTTTAACAAAACGAGGCCGTGTCTTGCTCTTTTCTCCAGACTTCTTATCTACCAGGCAGATTAAGGCCTAAAAACAAAATTGTTACCCAGAATCCGTTAACTACAAGTTTACATTGAAAATTGCATGAGAACCGCCAAAAGTCAAAATCAGATTATGACATACTTTCAGACTGGAGAAGGTAAAATGCCTTATTAATTTTTTAGGCACATTATTCCAAGCATGTTGACTTAAACATTGTACAGAGAGGATAATGCAAGTCAGAATTCAAGGGCAAGCACAAGAAATCTCTCAATACTTGAACCAAGCATATTATGACACCACCTTTCTGCAATTTATACAAGAAACAACTCTCCTCCTCCCCTCTCTCACAAAATCATTTAAACCACAAAGTGGAAAACTAACAGAATCCAGATGGCAGGGCAGTTATAACCATTTATTTTAAAAGGGGCACTAATAACATTGAGCACCTCAGCATTTGTAGAAATCTTTCCATATTGGTTTCCTTCATGTTAACAAACTGACAGACATTTTGGCCAAAATACTATTGATAAGGAGCAGCAAGACAGGGTCATGCCCCAAGCTTTTGTTTGAATGCACCCCTATCTCAAATCAGCAAGTTGAAACAGCACATGACTGGCTGACGTCTGAGTTACATGCATACTTAAGGGAGACGTTAAATAGCTTACTGAGTGTTTTAAAGGCATACGCCCAGATTAGGACTCAGCACTATCTTTCAGTATCCATCTACAAAAGAAACACTCCACTTACTTAATTTTCCACAATAAAGTGGTAATGAGAATGTCAGATCCTCAATTTCACAAGTTTATCATTTTTGTGAATGGAAATATTCAGCTGTACCGAAGTTCTTAGTCTGACCTGATCATTAATGGGCATAGCATCAAAAGGTACAGACAGAAAATAGGAGACAAAGAAAATCAGTTACCAAACTGGAAAGAACAGAAGGATTTGACATCCCTTGGTCTTTTCAGACATTCTCATAGTAAACCTCATCTATTTTCATAGACAATGCAAGTAACAAGAATATTAAAACATTATTAAGTGAAATTTGTTCGTTTGAATGGTTCTACAATCTGGCTATTAGATGGACATATCTTAACCCATGTAGTTAATATTTTATACAATTAAATAATCAGAATTCTTAAAGGTTAGTTCACGTTTAAACCAAATAATCCGAGAATTAATTTCTGTGGAAGAGATACCCAGAAATTTCAGGCACTGTCCCATTTATGTTGATGACCAATATTCAATTTATCAAATCACCAAATCATTTCTAACATAAACCTTTACAAAAGTCAACTATACAGGTATTTTTTGAAATAAAATCTGACAAAACAGATAATTGCTTTAACTTCTCTAGACTTACCGCAATCTGCACCTCTTCAATGCAAGTATGAATGTGCAGCACTGCATTGTAACCTGGGCAGATGATGGATTTATGTTCAATTATAACTATCTGCAATAAAAAGTGGAAAATTAATTCAACATTAATTCTGATAGTTTTTCAAGAAAAATGTATGCCAGCAGCTGAAAATGTACCTCCTAAGTCAATTTTCAGTAACTTAAAGGTAATCAAAGCCTACCCAGTGAGCTAGACGTAGCAAGACTATTTTTCAAATTCATTCACAGACTGTGAGTGACATTTGAAAAGATGACATTTGCAGCCATTCCCTAGGTTGACCTGCAACAAGCCTTTTCTGCAGCAGTCAGGGTGGAGAAGGAACAAGTTTCAGTGGATTGTAACCACAGTATACCAGTTGGAGAATGAATAAATGATTCTTGATCAGGGACCAAGCAAAATTGTTTGACCTGGATGCTAACCATCCAAACAAAAATTTTTAATCACATTTCTGACTTGGAGAGTGTGTGTCTTTACCATGTAAAATTGTTCAAATAGAAACAATCCAATGCCCTCATGAATGCCTCAATTGAACCTGCATCCATCATACTTCCAAGTAGTGCATTCTAATACTCACTCAGGAAGTTTTTCAAACCTTGAAAAACACTATAAACCTGTGTCCCCAGATTCTCCATCACTTAATGGATAGGAGTGGTTTCTGCTCATTTGTACTGTTCAGAACCCCCTCCAATTTTGAAAACTAGTAAATTTCCTCTTAGTGTTCTCCTCTCTAAGGAAAACAGTCCCAACTTCTTCAGTCTTTCCTCCTAGCTGAAGTGTTTCACCCCAGAACCATTCTTGTAAATTTCTCCAACATTTTTCCAATGGTGTGGCAGCAAAGACTGCACAAAATACTTCAAGATCCAACTAGTGTCTAATGTGAATTTAGTATAATCTCTTGCTCTTGTACTATGTGGCCTATTAATGAAGTATGGCATAATCTCTGCTTTATTAATAGCTCTTTACCAGTCTTGCCATATTTAATTAAGTGGTTTTGCACATAGATTTGTACCTTTTCTTTATACAGTCTTTCCCTGTTCTTTGTACTAAAGTACATCACTCCTCTGCATGGAACTTCATCTGCTACCTCCCTGATCACTCCTCCCAACATGTCAATATCCTTTTGAAGTTCTAACCTGCCCTACTCAAAGTTGACAATTCTCACAAACTTTATATCATTCATAAGCTTTGAAATTGTTCCTTGCACATCAAGGTTTGGATCAGTAGTCAGGATCAGGAAAAGCAAAGATTGCAGTTCTCAGGAGAAGGAAACTCTACTCAGAACTTTATTGTGGCCTGAAAATTAGTCATTGTTTCCTATCCAGCAGCCAATTTTGCATCCATGTTACTACCGTGCTTTTATTCCCTGATTGACAACTTTCCACAAGTTTGTTGTGTGGTACTGCATACAGCACCCTTTGGCAGTCAAGTACAAATCAGCAGCCTCTCTCTCATCACCTCTTCAAAAATTCCTGCAAGTTATTTAGAAATGGCTTCTCCTCAACAAATCCAGTTGGAATATTTCCAATCAACCACATTTTGCCATGTGACTATTCAATTTATTTTGAGTCATTGCAGAAATCTGTGGAAACAAAGTTAAATTGACTGGTCTGTAATTGCTAGGCTTATCTTAAACTTTTTGAACAAGGATATAATGCTTGCAATTTTCCACAACCACCCCTTAAATCAAGCGAAGACTGAAAAGTTATTGCTGGTGCCTCCAGAATTTCCATACTCAATTTTTTTAATATCCAAGGATGTATCTCATCCACCAATACTTAATTAACAAAGTACTGACAGTTTATCCAATAACACCTTGGCAAGCATTTTTAATCCCTTTTGATGACCAAGTTTCCTCGTCTATCACCATGGCTGCATCAGTATATGCCTCACAGCTAGAGAGAAATACAAAGCATTCAATAAATACCAAGCCATATGCAAATCCTCTTTTGTTCTAATCAGGCCTACTATTTCTTTCATCACCTTTTTACTACTGACGAACTAAGAGAATACTTAGGGATTTTTATGTTTGTTACAAACTTGCTTAATCACTCGGCTTCTCATGTATGCTTGGTTTTCAATTTTGATTATCTGATACTTGTTTACATGCATTTTTCTTCAGGTTAATTTCAATTGCCTTTGTCAATGAGGAAGATCTGGATCAGTTTATTCTATCTTACTTTTTTGAAGAAATATGTTTTGACTTTGCCCATGTCACCCACTTTCATTGCTCAGCTCCTGTTTCTTTCACCAAATTTTCGATCCAGCCCCCAGCTTTGTTCTAACTGCACTCAAGTCTCAGACTGTCAATGGATTTTCTTACATCGACCAATGTAGCAAGTTTTGAGAAGATCTATAAGCTCAGGTTGAGGTTTTCGATGTAGGTTTGCTCGCTGAGCTGCACGATTCGTTTCCAGACATTTCGTTACCCTACTAGGTAACATCTTCAGTGGGCCTCAGGCGAAGCAATGCTGAAAATTCCTGCTTTCTATTTATATGTTTGGATTTCTTTGGGTTGGTGATGTCATTTCCTGTGGTGATGTTATTTCCTGTGGTGAAGTCACTTCCTGTTCCTTTTCTCAGGGGATGGTAGATGGGGTCTAACTCGTGTGTTTGTTGATCGAGTTCCAATTGGAATGTCATGCTTCTAGGAATTCTTGTGCGTGTATTTGTTTGGCTTGTCCTAGGATGGATGTGTTTTCCCAATCGAAGTGGTGTCCACCCTCCTCCATATGTGAGGATACTAATGAGAGAGGGTCATGTCTTTTTGTGGCTAGTTGGTGTTCATGTAGCCTAGTGGCTAGTCCACCAATTTCTCAGCAACAAACCCAAACAAGCAGACAAAACATGTCCAGAAACTCTAGCCACTCTCCCCTACATCAAAGACATCTCAGAAATGACTGCCAGACTACTCAGACCCCTTGGCATCATGGTAGCCGACAAACCCACCAACATACTAAAACAGCAGCTAATGAACTTGAAAGACCCTATACAGACAATGAGCAAAACTAAATGTTATTTACAAAATACCATGCAAGGACTGTAATAAAAACTACATTGGACAAACAGGCAGAAAACTAGCCACCAGGATACATGAGCAAAGGAACAGGAAGTGACTTCACCACAGGAAATAACATCACCAAGCCAAAAAACCCAAACATATAAATAGAAAGCAGGAATTTTCAGCATTACTTCACCTGAGGCCCACTAAAGGTGTTACCCAGTAGGGTCACGAAACGTCTGGAAATGAACCTTACAGCTCAGCGAGCAAACCTACATCCATTGACCAATGTAATTTTCCACCGTCACCTTAATCATTACAGTACAGTGATCACTGCCCTCACAGATCAATTTGGTCCAACTTGTCCCACGAACCAGGGCTAAAAATTTCTTTGTTGGCCTAAATACAAACTGCTGCAGGAAATTTTCCTGAATACACCAAGATCACCCTTCCTGCCCCCTTAAAAGTCAGAGCCATAAAGTTGTACAGCATGAAAACAGACCCTTTGGTCCAACTTGGCCATACCAACCAAATTGATCGAACCCTATTTGCCACATAGACCTCTAAACCGTTCCTATTCAAATAACCATCCAGATGCCTTTTCAATGTTGTAATTGTACCAGCCTCCAATTCCTCTGGCAGCTCATTCCATACACGTACCACCCTCTGCATGAAATCTTTCCCCTCTCACCTTAAACCTATGCCCTCTAGTTTGGACTCCTCTACCCATGCAAAAAGACCTTGGCTATTCACCCTATCTATGCCCCTCATGATTTTATAAACCTCTCAGGTCACCCCTCGACCTCCAATGTTCCAGGAAAAATTAGCCCCAGCCTATTCAGCCTTTCCCTGTAGCTTAAACACTCGATTTCCCTGCAACATTCTTGTACATCTTTTCTGCACCCGTGCTCATTAACCAGTCTATACACAAATGATCATTCAATGAGGTTGACAACTCTTGTTTCCATATAGATTAGTTTCTCTTTCCTGAGAATCAGTGGTCTATGGATGAAGTTGCACTTTTTGTATCCCTCAACTCTGGTCAAACTGATTCTGACCTTGAAGGGATGGTGGTACTGTACTGGTAGTGCCACTAGACTAGTAACCAAGAGATAAAAACAAGGACTGCAGATGCTGGAAACTAAAATGCTAGCAGTGTACGACAGAAAACACGGGTTGTTCAGAAAAGACAGGAAAGGGGGGCACTTTAGGGAAATGAATTGGTAAGGCCATTAAGTAACATGTGTTGCTGGAAAAGCGCAGCAGGTCAGGCATTATCCAAGGAGCAGGAAATTCGACATTTCGGGCATAAGCCCTTCATCAGGAATCTGATGAAGGGCTTATGCCAGAAACTTCAAATTTCCTGCTCCTTGTATGCTGCCTGACCTGCTGCGCTTTTCCAGCAACACATTTTCAGCTCTGATACTCCAGCATCTGCAGACCTCACTTTTTCCTCCATTAAGTAACATGTCTGACTGGATAGCTCCAAAGAATTGGCAAGGATTAAATGGTCATCTCCTGTGCTGCAACATCTATTAACTCAAATGAAGTCAAAGATTTGCATTCAAGCCTGATAGTCTTACTCAATAAAATCCAATGAAGTTACTGCTCAAGATAACATGTGTAAAACAGATATTAGCGAGAACACATTCAAACTGAGGAAGCCATACACTTGGCAGAGTAACCTCTATGTACTTCAGTAATGAAAGAATAAATAGTACTGATTTTGGTGAAGCAGTTAACCAAATTGTACATTTTGCGGGGCTTGGAATTTATCCAAAATATTTCGTTGTGGGAGATAGATATATTACGTAATTAATATTTTCAGGAAATTGCCACTAGATCATGAAATTGGATTTTAACTTATCAGCTGAACTGAATAGCCCCATTTCTTCCAACATTCAGGTCATTTTCAGAATTAACTTGACAAATTATCCACTCTGAAGGTGAGTGATACTACAAATATTTTTTGTTGTCTTTTAATCAAAAAAGCAGAAATTTACCTGAGCATCAAAAGTACGTCCTGAGTGGCAAAGGCTGCCATGATCACACAGGATGAATCCTGGCAAAATCTCCTCCTCTTCAATACCTTTCAGTCGTATCTTTAGATTTTCACCTGGGTCTGCAGTTTCAGTTTCTACATCATCAGACAGGAGACCCAGAACTTCAACGTTGTGCTGAAAATAGAGTATCAACATTATCTTTTTCTATTTAACATTCATGTTTTCTCCTGAGTAACTGTTCAGATTTAATCCAAAAGTAACAATGCATACTGTATTAGTTGAGTCAATTTAGCAACTTTTCCACAAAAATCAACTGAAAGGAAATCACAGTGACCAGCCAAATATATAAAAGTTAAACTATAATAATCACAAGAACTTGGCAACTAATTGTAAAAGAAATTATATTTCATGTGGGTTTCACTGGTGACTTTTGAAACAAAAAAAGTCACTCAAGGGATGTGGACATCACTAGCAAAGCCAGCATTTATTGCCCACCCTAATTGCTCAGAGGACCAAGAGTCAACCACAATGCGATGGGTCTGGAGTCACATGTAGACCAGACCAGGTGGTAATGACAGATTTCCTTCCCAAAAAGATATTACTGGACTAGATGAATCAACAATTAACAAATGGATTTGTGATCATTAGACCGTTAATTCCAGATTCTTTATTGAACTCAATTTCTATCATCCGCCATGGCAGAATTTGAACCTGATCCCCAGAATAGGAGTTCAGTTTCTGGTTTAATAGACTAGTTATAATACCATTAGGCCATTGCTGGCAAAACTAGCATTTATATCTATTCATAATTATATTGTAAGTGAATAACTTGCTGGCCAATTTCAGAGGGCAGTTGAAAGTCAACTAAGTTGCAGGGGCTCAGGAGTCACTTGTAGGCCAGACCAGATAAGGATGGGAGATTTCCTCCCCAGGAGGACATCGGCGAAGCCAAATATCTTTTCACATCAGTTGACTGTGTATCACGGTCACTATTACCGAGACTGACTTTCAATATCTTATTGTTTTATTCATTAAAATTTGAATCCCACCAGTTGCAGAGGTGAAATGAGATTCAAACCTGTGCCCCCGAAGGTTAGCACAGTCCAATGACATTACCGTTATGCTTCCACCTTTCTGCAAACTCAACATCTGGGAGGATTGACAATCTTTTCTGTTATTAAAGATATAAATATACTAAGATGCAACATTGAGTAGACCAACAAGTTTTCTCACTTAATCCTTCAGCTTGGTGTTTGATTAATCGTCACCGAGGTGCACAGAATCACAATTTACCTTTCTTTTCAATAATGAAGAAAAACTAGCTACAAACTAGAACTTGGATTAAGATTTTAAAATCTCAAATTACCGTCCATAACTAAACAACAAATGTACAAGGACTACAGCAATCCTAAGCAGATCACTATCTTCTAGGGCTAAAGTTCAGGTTTGAGAGAAACACCCAGCTTGAAGAAAGATTCTCTGGCTTAAAAAAAAATTTTGATTCTCTGAAAAATAATTTCCCTGCAATATGTATTATGGTATATGGGAGCCCAACAGACACTTACAGCTAATATTGAATGAAATATCCAACTGCAAGCTAAATTATTAAACAATTCATCATAATAAATGCATACGTAATAACTGCAAATAAACTTACTTTATTTGGCATCATGACAAGTTGGTGTCCTTTTCCAATTAATCCAGATTCTAGTTTACCGAGAACCACAGTACCCATATCCTATATAAAAAAATAAAATGAATTGTTCAGCCAGTCTGAACCATTTGAAACCAGTTTACCATATTCCTGTTGCCCATGCCATCCACAACTTAAACTACCTTTCATTCAACAATCCATTTTTTAAGGAATTACTTTGTGATCAATTTTCTTTCGGAAAGTTGACTTTCTCCCATTTACAATTGAAACAGTTGGAATATTTCAGAAATGAAAATTGAGCTAAATAGTAAATGTTGTCTATATTTTAATGTACTTTCTACTGCAAGTACAAACCTCTGAATTAAGATAGCCTGAGTTAGCATCAATTTCTTGTAAATCTCAATACTGGCCAAAAAAAATCAGATACTGCCAGGATACATACAGCAAGGTCATCAGGTTTCACTGCTGAATATGTAATTGCAGTGTTATAACTCCAAGTCCACACTAAATCCCAACAATAACTGCTCATACTTTTTATAAATAGTGTGATGTTGCAAGGCATTTAAAAAAAATACTTTAAAAGAAATGTAACACTGAGCTACTCAGGAGATACCTGCTCAGATTGTCAATAGCCTGGCCAGAGGTTTGAAGTAGTTGGGCTGGTAGCATTAGATTGCTTCCAGGGCAAAGTGAGTGACAGATGTGCTCACCATTTAAAAAATTATTCATCTTAATTAACAGATTTTAATATGGTTTGAACTGTTCTATGAATTGCAACTCTGATGATCAAGCAGGTTATTAAAGTCATTGTAATTATTACACTGAAGTGGTCAACTGAAAGCCTTCAAGGACAGAAATAGATCATCACTTCAGTGGAAGGAGGCAATGTGTGCAGTTTCATGCCCAAATATTTGCAGATTATACAAATCATGGAAATTATGACATCTCAAAGAATGCTAACTTCAGCCAGGTTTCAAAAAGGGTGAGATTTTCTGGAACTAACTTAGTGAAATAAAAGCTTTTTGAAGGGAACAAACTGCTCAGAATTTAACATGATGCAGCTTCAAACACAACTGATTAGTTGTTTATCTTAGCAAACAATAAAAACACACACTGAAAAGGTGTGCAAAGTACATAAATATAATAAAGTCAAGAACAAAGAAAATTACAGCACAGGAACAGGCCCTTTGGCCCTCCAAGCCTGCACCAATCCAGATCTGCCACCTAAACCTACCACCTATTTTCTAAGGATTTGTACCCCTCTGTTCCATGCCCATTCATGTACATTTAGATACATCTTAAATGATGTTATTGTTCCTGCCCCTACCACCTCTGCTGGCAACATGTTCCAGACACCCACCACTCTCTGCGCAAAGAATTTTGCATATATATCTACCCTAAAAACATTCTCCCCACCCCTCACTTTGAATTAGTGACCCCTCGTAATTGAGCCCCCCACTCTGGGTAAAATGTTTCTTGCTATCCACCTTGTCTACACCTCTAATGATTTTGTAAACCGTAATCAGGTCCCCCCCAACCTCCATCTTCCTAATGAAAATAATTAGATTAGATTAGATTAGATTAGATTACTTACAGTGTGGAAACAGGCCCTTCGGCCCAACAAGTCCACACCGACCCGCCGAAGCGCAACCCACCCATACCCCTATATTTACCTCTTACCTAACACTACGGGCAATTTATCATGGCCAATTTACCTGACCGGCACATCTTTGGACTGTGGGAGGAAACCAGAACACCCGGAGGAAACCCATGCAGACACGGGGAGAATGTGCAAACTCCACACAGTCAGTCGCCTGAGGCGGGAATTGAACCCAGGTCTCTGGCGCTGTGAGGCAGCAGTGCTAACCACTGTGCCACCGTGCCGCCCAACTGTGCCACCATGCCGTCTAATCTACTCAACCGCTCTTTATAGCTAGCAACCTCAATACCAGGCAACATCCTGGTGAACATTCTCTGCACCCTCCCCAAAGCATCCACATCCTGTACGCAGTGTTGCAAATGCAGCACAACCAAAGTCTTATACAACTGTAACATGACCTGTCCATTCTTGTACTCAATACCGCACCTGATGAAGAAAATCATGCTGTATGCCCTCTTGACCATTTTACTGACCTGCGTTGCCACCTTCAAGGTACAATGGACCTGAGCACCCAGATCTCTCTGTACATCAACTTCCCCCAGGGCTTTGCATTTACTGTATAGTTTGCTCTTGAATTGGATCTTCCAAAATGCATCACCTCACATTTGCCTGGATTGAAATCCATCTGCCACTTCTTTACCCAACTCACCAATCTATATTCTGCTGCTTTGTCTGACAGCCCCCTTCACTGTCTGCTACTCTGCCAATCTTAGTGTCATCTGCAAACTTGCTAATCAGGCAACCCACACCCTCCTCCAAATCATTTACATATATCACAAACAACAGTGGTCTCAGCAAAAATCCCTGTGGACCACTGGTCAGGGGTGTCCATTTTGAGAAACCCCTGCTACAACTGTCTCCTGTTGCCCTGCCAGTTCTCTAACCATCCATTAAGAACACCCTGGACCCCATGCAACTTTACCCTCTCCATCAGCCTACCATGGGGAACCTTATCAAACACCTTACTAAAATCCACGTATATCACATTTACATCCCTTCCCTTAATCAACTTTGTCACCTCCTCAAAGAATTCTACTAGGTTTGGAAGACATGACCTTCCATGCACAAAACCATGTTGCCAATCACTGATAAGACCATTTTCTTCCAAATGGGAATCTCTCTTACTCCTCAGTAGCTTCTCCAGCAGCTTCCCTACCACTGAATCAGGCTCACCAGTCTAATTACCTGGATTAGCCCTGCTACCCTTCTTAAACAAGAGGACGACATTAGCAATTCTCCAGCCCTCTGGATCTCATCCATGTTCAAGGATGCTGCAAAGATATCCATTTCCTCTCTCACTTCCCTCAGTAACCTGGGATAGATCCCATCTGGACCTGGGGACATGTCCACCTTAATGCCTTTTATAAAGCTTTACAGAATACCCAACACTTCCTCCCTCCTTATGCCAATTTGACAGAGTATTCAATGATATATCCCTAAACTCAACAATCACCATGTCCCTCTCTTCGGTGAATACCGATACAAAGTACTCTTTAAGAATCTCACCCATTTTCTGACTCCACACACAACTTTCCTCCTTCGTCCTTGAATGGGCCAACCCTTTCTCTAGTTACCCTCTTGCTCCTTTATTTGTATATAAGGCTTTGGGATTTTCCTTAACCCCGCTTGCTAAGGGTATCTCATGGCCAATTTTCACCCTCAATTCCCCGTTTCAGATTGTTCTTACATTCCCAATATTCTTCCAAAGCGTTGTCTGTCTTCCGTCGCCGTGACCTTATGTTGTGCATCCTTTTTACTCTTAGCTAGTCTCTTAATTTCACCCGTCACCCAGGATTCCCTAATCTTGCCATTTCGATCCTTCATCCTTCACAGGAGCATATCTCTCCTAAACTCTAATCAATCTCTCTTTAAAAGCCTCTCACATATCAAATGTCGCTTTACCTTCAAACAGCTGCTCCCAATTTACATTCCACAGCTCCTACCTAATTTTGGTACAGTTGGCCTTCCCCCAATTTAGCACTCTGTTTAGAACCACTCTTGTCTTTGTCCATGAATATTCTAAAACTTATGGAATTGTGATCACTATTCCCAAAGTAATCCCCTACTGAAACTTCAACCACCTGGCCAGGCTCATTTCCCAACACTAGGTCCAGTATGGCCCCCTCCTGAACTGGACTATTTAGACACTGCTCTAGAAAACGCTCCTGGATGCTCCTTACAAATATAAATCAATGACAAATATACAAGCTTACCTTATATTTATCTACAATGGGTACTCGCACGGGTCCAGTAGATGCTCTATAGAAGTGTGGTAAATTGTCCAGATAGGGAATAAATGGTAATCCACTGGAAGAAAAATCACAACAGAGCAGCGAAATTTTAAGATGGAATTCTTTGCTATAAGATCAAGTTTTATTTCTAGATTTCAAAGGAATCAGTTACCGATCAAGCATGAAATGAATGGGCAAGCAGTGACAAAATAAGCACGTCAACAAATTCTTCAGAACAAATACACTGATTACTTGACAACAATTTATCTGTGAATATAAAGAAATCAAAGCAAATTCAACTTCAGTCTTGAAAGTATGTTTCCAAGAATTTTATTTACTTCTATATAAAAGGTGACTTCCAAAGATTTTATTGCACACTTCTACAGATGTACACTAAAGGTAACGAATTAGAGCCTAGTTCAGTAACTGCACCTCTGAAATTAAAAAAAAAATTCAAAAAATTGTAAAGATTTGATTGACTATTTAAAATTACCTTTTAGGTATTTAAGCAAATTTAGAAAAGATTTTATATTCAAGGAGACTTCTCTGGATGGGTCAACTTCTACTGTTCATCATAATTGCCCTTGGGGTGGTAGTGGCGGCAGCAGCTCTTGTATCCTGGTAGACCACATGCTGTCAGTAAAATGTTAAGTAGAAGTTTCCAGGATTCTGTTTAGGCGACAGTGAAGGAATGGTGATACATTTTGTGGGCGGCACGGTGGCACAGTGGTTAGCACTGCTGCCTCACAGCGCCTGAGACCCGGGTTCAATTCCCGACTCAGGCGACTGACTGTGTGGAGTTTGCACATTCTCCCCGTGTCTGCGTGGGTTTCCTCCGGGTGTTCCGGTTTCCTCCCACAGTCCAAAGATGTGCGGGTCAGGCGAATTGGCCATGCTAAATTGCCCGTAGTGTTGGGTAAGGGGTAAATGTAGGGGTATGGGTGGGTTGCGCTTCGGCGGGTCGGTGTGGACTTGTTGGGCCAAAGGGCCTGTTTCCACACTAAGTAATCTAATCTAATCTACATTTTCAAGTCAGAATGGGAACTTGCAGTTGGTGTTCCCTGATATCTGCTGCTTGTGGTTGTGGGTTGGATGGTGGTAAGGGCCTTGGTGAACTTCTGCAGTGCATCTTATACATTGTAAACACTACTACTGCTGTTGAATCAGTAGGGGAAGGAAGTGAATGTTTATGGATGTGGTGTCAATTCAGCTGGTTGTATTGCCTAGGACAATGTCAAGCTTTGTGTTGTTTTTAGAGCTGAATAACTTATGTAGTTAATGTAAGGGGTGGGGTGGAGAGTGTGCAATGGCTTAGTGGCATTAATCACTAGACTATTAATCCAGAAACTCAGCTAATTAGAGGTCTAATGACGATCACGAGGCCATTGTCGATAAAGGTGGTAAAAACAATGACTGCAGATGCTGGAAACCAGATTCTGGATCAATGGTGCTGGAAGAACACAGCAGTTCAGGCAGCATCCAACGAGCAGCGAAATAGACGTTTCGGGCAAAAGCCCTTCATCAAAATCCATTGATGATAAAACCTATTTGGTTCACTAATGTCCTGTATCGAAGGAAATCTGCCATTCTTACCTGGTCTCACCTGCAGGTGACTCCAGGCGCACAGCTGTGTCATTGACTCAACTGCCCTCTGGGCAATTAGGGAATACTAGCCTAGACAGAGCTATCCATTGCCGCAGTGAATCAGAGACGATAAATTGGGTAGCATGGTGTCTCAGTGGTTAGCATTGCTGCCTCATAGCGTCCGGGACCTGGGTTTGATTCCAGCCTCAGGCAATTGTGTGGAGTTTGCACATTCTCCCTGTGTCTGTGTGGGTTTCCTCCCACAATCCAAAGATTGCAGGTCAGGTGGATCGGCTGTGCTAAATTGCCCACAGCGTTCAGGGGGGTGTACATTAGATGAATTAGTCAGGAGTAAATGTACAGTAATAAGGATGGGGAATTAGTCTGGGTGTGTTACTTTTCAGTGGGTTGGGGTGGACTTGTTAGGCCAAATGACCTGTTTCCAGACTATAGGGATTCTATGATGATTTTAGAAATACCTCATCTTCCACCTGGGCAGCTTACAGCCCGGAGGACATGACATTCAATTCTCAAATTTCAAATAACCTTCTGATCCATCTTCCTTTCCAATCCCACCTTCTCCCTTCCAGTGACCAACCAGATTCATTCCTCCCATTGACCAACCAGGTCGTACTCACTACCTATGCTCAACTATCACTACCTCACCATTCTGCCACTCTCCTCCCCCACTATCCCCCTTTACCTGTCGCTCACTGCATCCCCACATCCAATCCTGAACAAGGGTTATAGCCAAAATGTTGACTTCTCTACCTCCTGATGCTGCCTGGCTTTGTGTTCTTCCAGCCTCCTCTTTGTCTACTTTGGATTCCAGCATCTGCATTATCTTTTGCCTTTAACTATAATAGCAGGCTAGCCAGTTTATACAGACATTTTTGTAGCACAATACTGTTTAATCTTACTTGGAATGCCAGCTCACAGGCAGCCCTATAGTTGTAATTAGGACTAAAATGTTTGAGAATCAATATGACAATGTTAACTGCATTCAAGGTTTTATAAAAGAATTCTTAAATAATCAAATTGCACCACACATTTTGGCAGTACCAGCATCATGTTATGACATTTATCAAATTGACTCTATATTAGCCCACTTGATTGTTAACTGTTTTTGATAATACTTACGTGTACCAAGAGCAGTTCTCAGCTCGTTCTTTTAAGTTTGCACCAGTTAGTCCAGAACAAGGCATAAAGTGAATATCCTTTTTAGGATTGAAACCAACTTTCTTCAAAAATGGCACAAGTTTTTCCTTGCATTCTTCATATCTGACAAAAATATAAACAATCAATGCTATTAGACCTACTGCAGGACAATGCCACCATGCAATGAAGCAAAATGATTTGCCCAAATTGAAGCACATGTTTTCAGGCAAGTGTTCATTTTCACTTCTATTGTGATTACATACTGTCTGGGCCAAAAGCGCTCAAAATGGCTGCCTCGGTTATATGGTAACATATCCAAGGTTATGGCAACACAATCTGCCATTTTTGAAAAAAGCTTACAACAAACATTTGATGGTAATACAAGTAATTTTAACTCAAACTGCTTAAAACAACAATGACTACATTGCAGTGCTAATCAGAAAAGATATTTTTAAAACTAAAGCTTTTTGACGTTTTCTTACTCTCCAGACAAATTTATCAAGTTAAATTCAATTTTTATTGAGGGATTCTAGGGTATGTACTGATGGAGAGATTATATTGTGAACATTTTTATACACAGTGACAAAAATCCATGAACTAACAACCATACAAATGATTGTTTACTTTCACTAATTCAGGAGTATCACATGTACTTTGAGGTTTATCCATGCTTCTTTAACTAGTACATAAGGAATTTATAGGAGTATTCAATAGAACTGCGACTTTCATCTTTTTAAAATTCTTTCATGGCATGTGGCAGTACTGTCCATGTCTAATCGCCCTCCTAAAAAGTACTTAAGTATCCACACCATTTTAGAAGGGTGGTCAGGAAAAGCCAGGGAACTATAGACCAATCAATTGTGGGCAAGCTGTTGGAGGGAATCCTGAGAGACAGGTTTTACATGTACTTGGAAAGGTAAGGACTGATCAGGGATAGTCAGCATGGCTTTGTGCGTGGGAAATCATGATTCACGAATTTCATTGATTTTTTTTTGAAGTAACAAAGAGGATTGATGAGAGCAGAGCAGTAGACGTGATCTATATGGATAAAAGCAAATTACTGCAAATGTTGGAATCTGAAACCAAAAGAGAAAATGCTGGAAAACCTCAGCAGGTCTGGCAGTATCTGTAAGGAGAGAAAAGAGCTGACATTTTGAGTCGAACTGACCCTTTGTCAAAGCTAAAAAAAGGGGAGAATAGGGAGGTATTTATACCAGGCTGAGCGAAGGTGAGTCATGGCTCCAGAAGCAAAGATAGCAATCAAGAGACAATAATGGCAGTGCATGGAGAGATTATAGGGAGATTAGGAACTGTGAATGATCAAGGCTGAAGCCAGTGCTATGTCACAAAATATTTGGGGGATGGGGTGGGGGGGATGGGTGAAACAGAGGCAAAATTGAAAACAGGGGAGAAGGGTCGCAAAGCAGAAAGAGGAGAAGAAAAGGTGATGAGAGAGTGGAGAGCAAGAGAAAGAGAGACAATCAGGAAATAAGAGGTACAGAACAGTAAAAAAAATAAATAAAATAAATGAAATAAAATTCTGGAGCAGAATGAAAACAGAGGGGTTGAGATGGGATAATCATCTGAAGTTGTTGAATTCAATGTTGAGACCGGCAGGCTGTGACGTGCCTAGGTCGGAAGAGGAGATGCTGTTCCTCCAGTTTGCGTTGAGCTTCACTGGAACATTGCAACAGGCCAAGGACAGACATGTGGGCATGGGAGCAGGATTGTATGTCGAAGTGGCAAGCCACAGGAGGGTCCAGGACCTGTTTGCGTACAGACCAAAGGTGCTCAGCAAAGCGATCACCCAGTCGACGTTTTGTCTCTCCGATATAGAGACGACCACATTGGGAGCAATGAATACAATAGACCAAATTGAAAGAGGTACAAGTGAAATGCTGCTTAATCTGAAATGAGTGTGTGGAGCCTTGGCTGGTGAGCATGGAAGAGGTAAAGGGGCAGGTGTTGCACCTTCTGCGATTGCATGGGAAGGTGCAGTGTGAGATGGGAGAGGTGTTAGGTGTGATGGAGGAGTGGACTAAGTTGTCCCGGAGGGAATGATCTCTGCGGAATGCAGAGGGAAGGGAAGATGTGTTTAGTGCTGGCGTTGTGTAGGAGTTGGCGAAAATGGTGGAGGATTATTCTTTGCATGTGAAGGCTGGAGGGGTGAAAGGTGAGAACAAGAAGGGCCCTATCCTTGTTTGGGACGGGAGGGAGGGGGTGAGGGTCGTGGCGCGGGAGATGGACCGCACGCTGTCGAGAGCCCTGTCAACTGTAGATGGGAAGCCACGGTTGGAGAAGGAGCACATATTAGATTAGATTAGACTTACAGTGTGGAAACAGGCCCTTCGGCCCAACAAGTCCACACCGACCCGCCGAAGCGCAACCCACCCATACCCCTACATTTACCCCTTACCTAACACTACGGGCAATTTAGCTTGGCCAATTCACCTGACCCGCACATCTTTGGACTGTGAAACCGGAGCACCCGGAGGAAACCCACGCAGACACGGGGAGAACGTGCAAACTCCACACAGTCAGTCGCCTGAGTCGGGAATTGAACCCGGGTCTACAGGCGCTGTGAGGCAGCAGTGCTAACCACTGTGCCACCGTGCCGCCCAAAATAGAGCACCACTTTGGAAAGTGGTCTCATCGGAACAAATGCGGTGGAGGCGAAGGAGCTGAGAGAAAGGGATAGAGTCCTTACAGGACGTAGGGTGAGAAAAGCTGTAGTCCAGATAGCTGTGGGAGTCAATGGGCTTGTAATGTATATTACTGGATAGACTATTGCCGGAAATGGAGACAAGAAGGTCAAGGAAAGCATGGCAAGTGTCGGAGATGGACCAGGTGAAGGTGATGGAGGGATAGAAACTGGAAGCGAAGTCTCGTCCTGACCTGGAAAAATTAATGAACTTCGCTTCCAGTTTCCATCCCTCCATCACCTTCACCAGGTCCATCTCCGACACTTGTCTTCCTTTCCTTGACCTTTCTGCGAGATACTGCAGTTTGGAAAAGCAAATCAGAGTAGGACTTATACACTTAATGGTAAGGTCCTGGGGAGTGCTGCTGAACAGAGACCTTGGAGTGCAGGTTCATAGCTCCCTGAAAGTGGAGTCACAGGTAGATAGGATAGTGAAGGCGGCGTTTGGTATGCTTTCCTTTATTGGTCAGAGTATTGAGTACAGGAGTTGGGAGGTCATATTGCGGCTGTACAGGACATTGGTTAGGCCACTGTTGGAATACTGCGTGCAATTCTGGTCTCCTACCTGAAGGATGTTGTGAAACTTGAAAGGGCTCAGAAAGATTTACAAGAATATTGTCACGTTTAGAGGATTTGTGCCAGAGGGAGAGGCTGAATAGGCTGGGGCTGTTTTCCCTGTAGTGTCGGAGTCTGAGGGGTGACCTTATAGAGGTTTATTAAATCATAAGGGACATGGATAGGATAAATAGACAAGTTCCTTTCCCTGGCATGGGGGAGCCCAGAACTAGAGGGCACAGATTTAGGGGTGAGAAGGGAAAGATATATGGAATGAGCTGTCAGAGGAAGTAGCGGAGCTTGGTACAAATACAGCATTTAAAAAGGCATCTGGACGAGTACAAGGGGAGAAAAAAGGTTGAGGGGGATATGGGCCAAATCCTGGTTAATGGGACTAGATTAATTTAAGATAGCTGGTCGACATGAACGAGTTGAACCGAATATGAACTGTTTTCCGTGCTGTACATCTCCACGACTTTCTATGACTTCAATTAACAAGATTAAGAGTCTTTTAGAAAAGACCTTCAGTGGCAGTACATACCTTTCCAAGCAATTTAATTTTACATAGGAATGCGATCAGCAAAATTAAGAATTCATTCACCAGATTTACAAATAAAAATCCATATCCTCTTCACTGCAAAGTTATAATGTAGCACAAAATATTTTCAACTATACAATATAGCGTCATCACATGACTAGTACCTTATACAGCAGCTTTAACAAGATGCAACATGCCTAAGCACTGCACATCAATATTACCAATCTGAATTTGGCACAACCACAAATATATTTGGGTGGATGACTAAAACCTTGGTCAGCAGCAAAATTCTGAAGTGTCAAAAAGCAAAAGCTGGACGAAGGTGCTTGGGGTAAAACCAGCCTGCTCAATGAGTCAAAATTCACTGAGTACAAATTGAGTGATTAGAGAACAGAAGTTATGGAGAGATTTGAAAACAAGAATGAGGACTTTAAAATTGAGATATTCTTAACCAGAAGCAAATGTCAGCTAGTTATGGATGAATGAGTGTTGATGCAAGCAAGGATGATGGACATAGGTCTGGTTTCTTGATGAAGGGCCTTTGCCCGAAACGTCAATTCTCCTGCTCCTCGGATGCTGTTTGACCTGCTGCGCTTTTCCAGCACCATACTCTTGATTCTAATCTCCAGCACCTGCAGTCCTCACTTTCGCATAGGTCTGGATGACTTCAACTTCACAGACATCAGAAAATAGGAATCTGTCAATTTCTGAACGAAGCTTCGATGAGTTTCAGCAGGAAAAAGGGCTGAGATTGGGTTAAGGTCAACTGATTTTCCGAAAGATAAGAATAGATGAGTTTAGGTGATGAGAGTTATATGGTCAGAAGTTCATCTCAGGATCAAATATAACACCCAAAAATGCAAATAGCCTCATTTCACACAGACAGTTGCGAAATTCCCAAATGACATGAAACAAAATGTCAAAGACCATCCTTTGTCTACTCTGGATAAAAAGATGAGAGCAGTTTGAATCAGTCAGATTCAAACTGATGGAGGGTTGAATTGTCAACCTCAAAGGCTTGCAGGTCAAAAAAAACCTAATATTTCATACCCATCATGGTAATTATATTTTTTCCAATAATTTTTAAACATGGTGGTGAAAGGTTTCTTGGGGGGTAGGGCGATGGCAACACATGCAGTAAGGGCAGCTTTGGTGGACTGACTGACAAAGGAGTAAAAAGTGAGGTCTGCAGATGCTGGAGATCAGAGCTGAAAATGTGTTGCTGGTTAAAGCACAGCAGGTTAGGCAGCATCCAAGGAACAGGAAATTCGACGTTTCGGGCCAGAGCCCTTCATCAGGAAACATCGTGACTGACAAAGGACACAGAGGCCAGAGGATAGTGAATATCAGCTAACATCTGGCCCAGGAAAACATGCTGGTGACCAACAGTTCAGTCCTTATAGATTCTGTGGATCTCAATTATAGCATGAAGTCATAGGACATGGAACAGAAGCTATTTCAAGACAAGGAGGAAGCAACTCATGACTTCATCATCAACACTTGGGTGACTCATTATTTTAAAAGGACATCAGAAGGGATAGCAAGACCAGAATCAAGTGCTCTGTTTTAGGCAGTGAAACTAATTTCAAGCGTTCATTGCTCAATTAAAGTGAGGGACAGCAAATTACATCTGCGGTTAAATTCAAAAAGTTAGAAGGAAATGTAAATGTTTGCATTCCTTCACTTAGATTAGTCATCTATTACTTTCTGGCAACAAAAATCATGCTTCCAAATGTCTCATTCATTTAATTACTGAGAAATACTCTAGTCAATTTGTTCAATTATTTTTCCCCATAGAGTCAGTCATGTCATTACTCAGAACAAGAACAGTCCAGAACTGGAACATGCACTTATGAAAAAAAAAAGCACTCTACATTGTGCTGTTAAGTTAACATGCTGTCACTTGAATAGAAATGTTCTGATGTTAAAAGGTGAAGACTGTTGAAGAAAACAATGTTACTCATATCTGGCACACAGAGCCAACAATCACTTCAAGGCTAGAAACAGCACAGTGATAAAGAATTCCATGAAGGTTTCCACTGTCCTCAAGCAAAGCCATGCCTTAGTTTCAAGCTAAAATACACGCTCATTTTGATGTACAAAACTTTTTTTTTGTTCATTTGCCGTCATGTAGATTGAGTGAAATAAATTTACAACTGTTTTTTTTACTATGGCAACTGAGGCAGGAGGAAATGAAAACGTTGCATAAACTCATTTTATCAAGGACCATTTTATCAAGGAATGAAATAACTCTTTCAGTCCATCAATGAAAGATTAAGTAGGTAACAAAACAGAATAGAACAGATCTCAAATTGTTCCTGTAGTAGGAGTACACCAGAAACAATTATAGAGTTTTCATTATTCAGCGTTAATCGTATTTTGGTTTCACCAAAATAACACTAATTACCATAATGTCAAATTTTGATAATAAGCTTTCAAACCATGTACAATCTAACAGAAATCTTACCGATCTTGGCTCCAGGCTACTGTTGGATCATCCATTTTGTTGATAAGAACTATCAGATGTTTCACTCCTGCTGTTTTTGCTAACATAGCATGTTCTCGTGTCTGACCTCCTTTCTCAAAGCCTGTTTCAAATTCACCTTTCCTGGCTGATATAACCTAAACAAGAAACAGGTCAGAAAGTGGGAGATCATGAGGACTTTTCTGCAGATAAAAATGGCTGCACAATTACTGCATAGAGACCATAAACAGCAGGGGTACATTTGAATAACAGAAAGAAATCTCCAAAGATTGGTCTCATCTTTCCCACACCACAATCGCCAAGAAAACACATGAATTATAAGATAGAACAAAAATACCAACTCAGGTCTTGAATTTACATTGAAAAATTGCTAATATAACCTGACCTGCAATTCAAAATTTACTTCATAAGATACGTAATTTACACTAAACTGATGGAGAAAACAGACTTTAGACATGTATTTGATTACCTAAACAAAACTTTTGCCACTGTTTAAACTCCTACATTATTTTCCCAGTGCAAAACTCTACATTGTAATAAACATGAATTAATTGCCCATGTGTTACATTACATAGAAAATGACCATTCTTCTTTCTCAAAGGCAAATATCATGGATGCTGAAATAAGAACGGAAAATGTTGAAGATACTTGGGTGGCCTGGCAGCATTTTAATGCTGACAACTCCGAAGACAGGATAGTCAGTCTGAAACATTTGAACGGTTTCTCCTTTTAGAAATTGACAGGCCTGCTGAATATGACCAACGTTTTCTGGATTTATTACACTGAAGTCTCTTTTCTGATAATTCCACTAACAAATTAGTTCCTGAATCTGAAGATTAACCTTACTCCCCTGAAAACCAGGAAGGTTGATTTCTTACCAAGACAGCGAGGTCAGCTTGAGATGCCCCACCAATCATATTTGGTACAAAGCTTTTGTGACCTGGAGCATCTAAAATGGTGAAGTGCTTCTTCTGTGTTTCAAAATATGCACGGCCCACTTCTACTGTTTTACCCTTGTCCCTCTCCTCCTGGTTAGTGTCCAAAGCCCAGGAAAGATACCTAAAATTATAAAGACTCTTGTAACATGCTGCAAACAGAAGAAAATCAAGTCATTCATATTAACTTGTTGGATGAATAGGAGCATAAACATTTTAAAAATCCTATATATGTTAAAGAAGGCCATTTCAAAATAGTTCACCAACTCTAATCAGCAAGTTCTCAACAGCTAATCAAAAGCTAGCAATTAAACAGGGGATGGGGAATTATGCAAACTACAATGTGCATCTCCATCAGGTCAATAACTCAACTAAATCCAAAAACAACTATTTACTCTCCCCAATTTCTTTTCCTTATCTTTCCTTACCGTGAAAGTGCCACACAAATAGTTAGGGTGGTAAAGAAGGCATGTTTGCCTTTATTGGTTGGGGAACTGAATACAAGAGTCAGGATGTCATCTCAGTTTTAGCAAACTTTGGTTAGGCTGCACATGGGTGTATTGCTTCATTTCCAGTCCACAACATTACAGAAAGGATGTTGAGGCTTTGCAGAGAGTGCAGAAGAGATTTACCAGGATGCTACCTGGATTAGAGTATGAGCTATGAGGAAAGTCTAGAAAAACTTGGGTTGTTTCTCTCGCCTGGCACAGGCTGAGGGGAGTCTTGAAAGAAGTCTATAAAATTATGAATGTTGGTAGTGTTGTTGGTCAGAATATTTTTTTCCCAGAGTTGGAATGTCTACTACTAGACAGCATGCATTTGAAGTGAGAGGGAGCAAGTTCAATAGTATTGAGAGGGGCATTTTTCTTTTAAAAAACACATTGGTCAGAATCTGGGGGCTGCCGAGGGTGGCAGAGGCAGAAACAATAGAGGCATTTAAGGGACTTTTAGATAAGCACATGAATGTGCAAGAAATGGAGGGATATGGGCCAAGGAGTAGCAGAATGGATTAGTTTAATCTGGTATGTTCAACACAACATCATTGGCTGAAGGGCCCATACCTGTACTGTATTGTTCTATGTTCTCTAACCTTAGTCTTCTGTCCCTTCGCTACAGGGGATGTTGATTCCTCAATGCCAGCTACCTCTGCAAATTCAGCCACGTTGTCATAACCATGCAGGTCTCAATGAAATAAAACAGCCAACTTGATAAAGAAAGAGAGACAGGAGGGCCTACTCAATCACATGTCCAGCACACTTCAAACAAGGATCTTGGGTGCATAACTTTAACCAATTTCCTTGCTGGTTGGAGGTGCTTGAGGAAATTATCCTGGCTGAAGCATCAAGTTGAAACCCGCTAACTTAACACATTCCACTGCTCCTGGAGCAAGGAGCTCCTGGTTTTTAAGATAGCCAATGGACAAACAACTATTGGGGATCCAGACAATTTCCAACCTTTTTATAATTATTTAAAATTAAGAAAAGGATTCCAAAACTAACAGCTTGTTTTAGAAATTCTGATGTCAATTTCAAAACACAAATGTAAGCTTACCATGTTTCTCTGTTTTTTTCCTTGGCCTCCCTCTCATACTTCTCCAGTGTTCGTTTGTCAACCATACCTGTGAGGTACCTTGAAGAAATTACCAGCAAATGATGAACAAATTAGCACGCATGTATTGATCAGAATATTCTAATTTCAACTTGTGTAGAACATAAAGGCTGAGCTAAACTCTTCCCTCAAGCAATTAGAGAGTATTTGAAAAAGTATACAGCATGTACAATATGGAGCATTACAACAGCAGTATGAATTTTATCACATTTCCTTTAAAACAGTATAAATAATCAGAGCCTTAACACAAACTCCAACTTACACCCTGGTGTGGGTCTCAACATTGTTGATACGTGTGACAGGGTCTGGGCTTAAATGAAGACCACACACAAATGACAAAGAGTGGCTCAATATTGCATACTATTTAGTTACCATCAAACAAATTGGGAACTTGGATTACAAGAATATTTTCCTCCCACTTTAGCTCTATGTTTAAGAATAGAAGAATAACTTACATTATCTGGCCACCAATAGTGGATTTTCCAGCATCTAAGGGGAAGAAAAAGTGTTACAGCACGAAGACAACGTAAACAAGTATTAGCTTTTGTAAATTATTAAATGAAATCTCTCGAATTTAATCAAAGTTCTACTACAGGAAATAAATGTGACATTTTAAGTGGGATCGACAGTTCACGAAATTGGAGTTTTAAATGAGGCATACAGCCATATAATTTTATCTAGTAACCTACCTACATGACCAATGAATACAACATTTACATGTTCCTTCCTTGGAGCACCTGGTTCTACCACCACCGCAACCGTGGGCATAGACACATCTTCCTCCTCTTCCATTCCTACTGGAGTCACCAAAGGTGGCCCACCATCGCCAGCAGGACCACCTCCTGGTTCTGCTTCACTTGGCTCTGCTTTTTGTTCCCATGACTCTTCAGACCCTGCTTCTGTATCGCCATTTTCTACCGGCGCTGTAAGATATGTATGGTTGGATTCTTAGCAGTTGGCCATTTAACAAACCATTTAAAATTTAGTTGTTGCTCAGACATTAAACTATCAGTTGAAAATAAGCCAAGTTCAAAAGTCATTGGACTAAATGAAACCTATTCAAATTTATAATCTAGCATGGAATCAAGATCATGCTCTGCATGAATCCATACTGAAAGTGTGTTGAATCCACTTTGTCAAGAAGAATCATATCATACTTTAAACTGAAACTGTATGTCAATGCATGCCATGTAGACAAATTTGAAAACAGTGTAAGTGGGAAAATATCCCAGCTTACTTAATCATTAAAGCAGCTAAGTGCTGAAAATGTATCTTCAAAACAAAGGCAAATTGTCAGTAATCAATATAGTGTGCCAACATGCATCACCATTATATTCAAGACCAAAATGTCATTCAAAAAGGTCCTTACTAGCTGACTCAGAGACTTCCATGCTGGCATCTGTTGCTTCTGACCCTAAAGGAGAAAAACAGAATTATTTGTCTGTAACAGTACCTAGAACCATGTTTATTTGAAGGATTTTCATTCCCTTTCCCAAAATGCAGAAGTTACTTTACGCGGGAAAGTAAATACATCTGACCGGCTACATTTTACATGGATGAGCAGAAAGGGCACTTTAAGACACAATGGTCATTAGTATGCAGCATAAAAGCCTGAATCATCAGTCTTGTACCTAGAAGCAAAGAAACCAAGGCAAAGGGGTAAGGAAAAACTCATACAAAGCCTCGGAACTACATTTGAAGAACTGTCTGCAGCTACAGACAACCCCTTGCAGGGCCAAAATAAAAACCATGGAAAACATACAGGAGAAAGTGAGGATGCAGATGTTACAAATCAGTGTCAAAAAGTGTGGAGCTGGAAAAGCACAGCCGGCCAGACAACATCCAAGGAGGAGAGCAAAACTTTTGATCATAATTTCTTAATCAGGAATATCCTAATGAAGAGCCTGTGCTCGAAATGTCGACTCTTCTACTCCTTGGATGCTGCTTGACCAACTATGCTTTTCTACTGACGTGGAAAACATACAGCATGGATTCAGTGCAAATAACCGAAAAACTTCAATGAAGACAAAAAGTATTTCTAATAAAAGAAGTCTCAAGTTTCCAAAAGGTTATGGATCACAAAAAGGATGGTGTGACTGTATGAAATAACACTGGGAAATGGCATGAAGTTACAAAAAGAAAATTATTTGCAATTTAATAATAAAGAGTTCATGATTTGAGAGATTATAGATAATGAAGTGAGCAGAACTGGATTTGGAGAAATTTGCTGAAAAAGATAGCTAATCCCACCTACAATATCAGCCAGAATGATGAAATTGAAGCAATTACATCTTTTAAGAGAACAAGTTGCTTAATATTTGAAGTTGAAATTAGATTAGATTAGATTAGACTTACAGTGTGGAAACAGGCCCTTCGGCCCAACAAGTCCACACCGACCCGCCGAAGCGCAACCCACCCATACCCCTACATTTACCCCTTACCTAACACTACGGGCAATTTAGCTTGGCCAATTCACCTGACCCGCACATCTTTGGACTGTGGGAGGAAACCGGAGCACCCGGAGGAAACCCACGCAGACACGGGGAGAACGTGCAAACTCCACACAGTCAGTCGCCTGAGTCGGGAATTGAACCCGGGTCTACAGGCGCTGTGAGGCAGCAGTGCTAACCACTGTGCCACCGTGCCGCCCACAAATTGATGACCATATCAGGATATGAGAACTCCCTTTGTTAACTGATCCCAAGGCAGCTGGTCAAATACAAAACTGGACATGAATCCTTGCCTTGACTGGAACTTTATTAACAGAAAGCAGCATTATATGTAGTTCCGTCCTGCCTACAAACCCCCAAAAACCAACAATCTGTCTTTATATTCTTGTGAAAACAAGAAATGAATGAATGAATGACCATCCTTTTGGAAAGGAATATTGTAACTTCCCTTGAACTAAAACACAATCATTTTGATGATGGATCATAATGGTTAGTAAGTTTGCAGATGACACCAAAACTGATGGTGTAGTGGACAGTGAACAAAGTTACCTCAGATGGGCCAATGGGCTGAGGAGTGGCAGATGGAGTTTAATTTAAATAAATGTGAGGTGCTGAATTTTGAAAAGGCAAATCAGAGCAGGACTTATACACTTAATGGTAAGGTCCTAGGGAGTTTTGCTGAATAGAGAGACCTTGGAGTACAGGCTCATAGTTCCTTGGAAGTACAGTCACAGGTAGACAGGATAGTAAAGGTGGTGTTTGGTATACTTTCCTTTATTGGTCAGTGCATTGAGCATAAGAGTTGAGGGGTCATGTTGTGGCTGTACAGGACATTGGTGAGGTCACTTTTGGAATATTGTGTACAATATTGCATTGTTTGGAATATGGTCTTTCTGCTACAAAAAGAATGTTGTGAAACTTGAAAGGGTTCAGAAAAGATTTACAAGGATGTCACTAGAATTGAAGGATTTGAGCTACTGGGAGAGGTGTACTAGGCTGGGGCTATTTTCCCTAGAGCATCGGAGGCAAGTATGACTTTGTGGAGGTTTATAAAATCATGTGAGGCATGAATAGGGTAAATAGACAAGGTTTTTTTCCCTGGGGTGGGGGAGTCCAGAAATAGAGGGAATAGGTTTAAGGTGAGATGAAAAGATTTAAAAGGGACTTAGGGGACAATTTTTTTCATGCAGAGGGTGATATGTGTATGCAACAAGCTGCCAGAGGAAATGGTGGAGGCTGGTACAATTACAATATTTAAAAAGCATCTGGATGGCTATATCAACAGGAAGGGTTTAGAGGGATATGCGCCAAGTGCTGGCGATTGGAATTAGATTGGGTTAGGATAGCTGGCCGGCACGAGTTGGATCTAAGTGTCTGTTCCCATGCTGTACAACTCTATGACTATGACCCTAAATCAAGCAAATAGCATTGAATTAATTTGTGCTCTACAGTATTGTTACTCAAGTTGAGATTGAAGATTGCCAAATGAGCACAACAATTGGAAATAAAAGAAGAGGTATAAACAAAGCCATAGTTTCTACATCTGGTCCACTGTTCAAAAGTTCTTCAATACACACCTGGTGACAATAGGATTGCTCTCAGGGAGATGTTGAAAGAAATCAAGAACACACATTGCCTTAGTTGAGAGATTAATGGTGAACCGGACAAGGATTTAATTTATGGGCAACTAACAGTGGAATTCTGAGAGCTTTCAGGAGAGACAATGGAAGGTACTTAGTCCCTTGGTACCACTATTTAATTCAGACAATAAAGAATATTTATAAGTAAAATTCTCAAGTTTACATTAGCATGAATATTTCTGAAGCTGAAGGATGTCTGCAACCTTTCACCCAGCTTATAACAATACTAATAAACACAGTCACTTAAAATGTCGCTTTTCTGACAAATACAATTTCTATGCTGTGATCAAACACTTACGGGTTACATGCACCCCAAACAACACAGATTCCTTTATGATGTCGGCATAAGAATTAATAAGTATACTGATACCAGATTCATTCTGCTTCTGTGCAGGCAATGAAGCGCTACAAGTAGATGAGCGTAATTACATTGTAAGGCAGCATGGTGGCTCAGTGGTTAGTACTGCTGTCTCACAGCGACAGGATTCGATTCCAGCCTCAGATGGCTGTCTGTGTGGAGTTTGTACATTCTCCCAGTGTCTGCATGGGTTTCCTCCGGGTGCTCCAGTTTCCTTCCATAGCCCAAAAATGTGCAGGTCAGGTGAACTGGCCATGCTAAATTGCCCGGAGAATTAGGTGCTTTAGTCAGAGGGAAATGGGTCTGGGTGGGTTACTCTTTGGAGGGCCAGTGTAGACTTATTGGGCCAAATGGCCTGTTTCCACACTGTTGGGGATCTAATCTGAATCATAAGAAAAAAAAATGACCACACAGGATTTCAAAACAGGAATTTATTATGTTTGCACCCTACAGTCAATGTAGTCTGATCATACTTTAATTGAAGACTATTTTGGTTTGACTATCACTGCATGCAAAGACTGGCAAGATAATTTTCACAAGCAGCGATTATTTCTTCTTTTGCTTATTACCTTTGATTGGTGGTAGTGCAAAGCACTGGGTATCTGCATGGTCAAAGAAGTGAAGCACAAGATTTAGAGGTATTTGAGGGAAACTAGCAAATGTCAGAATTAAAAACACATTCTTCTTTTCCATAAAAGTTTTTGGAACTGGAAGTTTAGCACAACAAGTTTGAACTCTTATTTCAAAGCATATGTTAGACCAACACATTGGAGTGAATTCCATGAGTTATACGAAATTCATTCACCTTGACACTTCATTGTCTAAATTATTTGAAGCTGACATTTGCTAACTAAATTAAAAAATAATGCTAAGCTTCACTTTCAAGTTAAAATCATATTAATCATCAGCCAAAGAATTCAAACGCTTAATTTTGGATTGCATTAGCAAGTTGAGAAGATTTGGAGCTCAGGTTGAGGTTCCTGAGCTGGAAAGTCTGTTTTCAGACATTTCATTTTCTGATTTCTTCCCCTTTGATTTTTAGATTTGACTTCCTAATGATCCTGTGTCTGTTATTTTTGTCGAGAGGAAAGACTTTGAAAATCAGTCCAGATCTACAGACAGCTCACAATACATTTAAAATTATTTGCTGAAAGGTACTAAAATCAACGTTCAGGTTCAAGTTTGAAACCGAACAGTAAAGCAACAACTAGTGCTCGGACACTTCAAATACCTCAGGAATGGCTTTATTTAGGAAAATTGCATGGCTTGTTGAGCAGATTGATGTGGCAGGAAAATCAATGCTCATTTAAATAGTGAAGATGCAGATGCTTGAACCAAAATCAAACATTTACAAGAAAATTACAGAAGCAACAAGAAATATGTATTATAAAGCACATCAGATCAGCCATATTTCCTTTAAGTTAATAAGGTCAGTGGGCCATTACATTCTACTGGTGTGGACAGGTTTGCTAGGGGGAGATGAATTCTATTGACTGGAACCAACTGGCAGCTATACATTAAAACTGGCAGTCCAGAATAAAGATAAATTTTGCATTGGTTGAAAAATGCTCGTAAGAGCATTTTCAGAAATGAAGAACTTACACGAGGCTGCTAAAATATGAAAATCAAGCAGAACATTTAAAGGTTTGAATGTCTTTTCTTGATCAGTAAAGTTTACAAAGAAATCAGTAGCATGATACATAGCTCCTTATCAGCCAATTTACCCAATAATTTTGCCACCCTTGGTGGATAATGTGACGTCTTCTTTGAGCAACTGATACAATTAAACAACCAATAGCAACAGTTGACGAAGGAGGATAGGCAATTCAAACCATAAGACATTGGAGCAGAAATTAGGCCATTTGGCCCATTGAGTCTGCTCTACCATTCATTCATGGATAATGGGTTTCTCAACGCCATTTTCTTGTATTCTCCCCGTAATCCTTGATCTCCTTAGCAATCAAGAACTTATCTGTGTGTCTTAAATATACTCAATGATCTGGCCTCTACAGCCTTCTGTGGCAATGAATTCCATAGATTCACCACACTCTGGCTCAACCCTTCCCCTCATTCTTCGAAACTCAGTAGTCCCAGAGTCCTCAAACATTCTTCATATGTATTAAGCCTTTCATTCTTGGGATCATTCTCATGAATCTCCTCTGGATCAAATCCAGGGCCAATACATCCTTCCTGACTTATGGGGCCCAAAACTGCTCACAATACTCTAAATGTGGTCTGACCAGAGCCCTAAAACCTCAGAAGTACATCCCTTGCTTTTATTTTAGTCCTTTTGACTTAAATGACAACATGGCATTTGCCACTCTAACTATTGAATCAACCTGCAAGTTTACCTTAAGAGAATCCTGGATTAGGACTCCCAAGTCCCTTTGTAATTCAAACTTCTGAATTTTCTCCCCATTTAAAAAATACTTATTCCCTCTATTCCTCCTACCAAAGTGCATGACCTCACACCTCCCCATGTATTTCATCTGACACTTGATTGCCTACTCTCCTCACCTGTCCAAATCCTTCTGCAGCCTCCCCACCTCAATACTACCTGTCCCTTCACCTATCTTTGCGTCATCTGCAAGCTTAACCAGAATGTCTTCCCTTCTTTCAACCAGATCATTAACGTATAAAACAAAAAGTTGTGGTCCCAACACGGACCCTTGTGGAACTCGTCACCAGCCTCCATCCTGAGAAGGACCCTTTTATCCCCATTCTCTGCTTTCTGCCAGATAGCTAATCTACTATCCATGCTAGCACCTTGCCTCTAACACCATGGGTCCTTATCTTACTCAGCAGCCTCCTGTCCGGCACCTTATCAAAGGCCTTCTGGAATCCCAGATAGATAATATCCATCAGCTCTCTTGGTCTAACCTGTTCATTACTTCCTCAAAAGAATTCTAACAGATTTGCCAGGATGACCTCCCCTTACTGAAACCATGCTGACTTTGTCCTATTTTACCATGGATTTCTAAGTATTCAGAAATTTCATCCTATACAATGGACTCCAAAATCTTACTAATGACTGAGGTCAGGCTAATCGGCCTAAAATTTCCCATCTTTTGCCTTGCTCCCACCTTAAACATTTTCCAGTCCGCTGGGACCTTCCCGGACTCCAGTGATTTCTAAAAGCTCACTACTAAAGTCCCCACTACCTCTTCAGCCATCTCCTTCTGAACTCTGAGGTATACCCCATCTGGTCCAGATGATTTATCAAATTTCAGACCTTTCAGTTTTTGTAGCATCTTCTCCTTGGTGATCACCACTATACTCATCTCTGTCCCCTGACTCTCGAAGTTTTGAGATATTATTCGTGTCTTCCACTGTGAAGACTGACACAAAGTACCTAAGAGTCATAGGGACGTGCAGCACAGAAATCGACCCTTCAGTCCAACTCGTCCATGCCGACCAGATATCCTAGGCTAACCTAGTCCCATTTGCCAGCATTTGGCCCTTATCCCTCTAAATTCTTCCTATTCATATACCCATCCAGATGCCTTTTAAATGCTGTAATTTTACCAGCGCCTGCCACTTCCCCAGGCAGTTCATTACAGTTATTCAGTTCCTCAGCCCTTTCTTCATTCCCCATTACTGCTTCTCCAGTCCACGCTTGCCCTTTATATATGGAAAACTCTTACAACCTTGTCTACTAATTTAATGGCTAGCTTCTCATTTCTTTCCTTGTCCTCTGTTGGTCTTTGTAGGCCGCCCAATGCCTTCCACGATCTTATATGCTTTCTCTTTGGCTTTTATCCTGTCCCTGACTGTTGCCTCACACTCCCTTTAGCATGTTTCGGTTAACAATTCTTGGCCAAACGACTCAGTTTGGTAACTCATCACCACTTTCTCAAGGGCAACTGGGAAGGGGCAATCAATGCCAGCCCAGCAAGCAACACATCCCATGGAAAAAGATTTTAATAAGTTGTATCAAAGGCTAGCACAAAAATCAAGTGAGCACTCAAATGAAAAGCTCAAGTTGGAAACAACACTGAAAATAATTTCTACAAAAATCAGATGAACTTACACATAGCAATCTCCTCGTGGCACCATAGTACATAGTGTGCCAGAGTGTAATGCACCTGCCTTTGTACAAAATTCGTGCCCTCCAACTTACAGTATGCAAAACAATGGTCTGGGAACATACACTTTTAAAAGAGGAATGTGACAACTGATTTTTCTGAACTATAAAACTTTTTGCATCTACTACATAAAATGGATTGCTAATACTGTTGATGGGTCTTCCCTGCCGTGACGAGTTAAGTGACGGAGTGTTCGAGAGTACACTGTTATAATCACAGCTGATGCTACTAATGGACAAATCAGATGCCAGAATTAAATCTGGCCTGATACAACAGTTAGTAGAAAGTGAGGACTGCAGATGCTGGAGATCAGAGTAGAGAGTATGGTGCTGAAAACACAGCAGGTCAAGTAGCATCCGAGGTGCAGGAGAATCGATGTTTTGGGAACAAACCCTTCATTAGGAATGAGGCACACCTGATGAGAGGCTTGTACTTGTAACATCAATTCTCCTGATATAACAGTTGCCATGCACTAAACATAGATACAGATGGCTGCAGATTTTAAAATTTTTAACAGAACCAAACAAAAGAAAAAGCAAACCAAGCTATTTAAAGATAGAACATGTGTTTTAACATCTTTCAAGCCATCAAAATACCTCTCATGTATTCCCCAACACTACCAATTTAGACCAAGTCAAATCCAGGGGCATTATTCTTTCATACCAAATCTTTATTATTGACATAACTGCTTCTCCCAGACTCTGGTCTGTGAACTACAACTGCTTCGAACCCTCATGACATAAAACTTATACTTTTTCAGTATTTCATTAATCTGATTTTTTTTAAAAAACCAAACAAACACGCTTGGTCTACAGTTTTCACAAACTGTACTTTTACATCTAGGTAACTGAGCTATCTTTTATTCGTCCCATCTACCTAAGAGAGGTACACTATTCGCTTTTGGCCCTAGACAGGGCTCCTTCAACTCAAATCTTTTAAGCTCTGCTTATTTCTTAGCTAAATTTATCCTTAATTATTCAAAATCAAAAACAAGCTAACCCCCTGTCAGAATCCCACAGTATAGACAAACATTCCTTTATTAACACTCAAGAGCTAGTCAGTTTTCTTTTAAACCTCTTCACACAAAGTTATCTTGGTTGATTACCCAACTCAGGAGTCTGATCCCACTTTGGTCCATACCCTTGGAAGAGGCCGATATTAGTAGACAACACTAAACATGTCATCAAAGAAGCAAACAAAACCAGTAGGATATTGAATTAAGTGTCTTCAAGTTTCAAAGTGTTTTCATTAACAGTGCGAGTGCTGTACCCAAACTCTCGGTCTGGCCAGTGCAGTCAAATCAGCTGCCTCATCCACTAGCCCAGTCTCCCAGCTCTGTGTCTATCTTACTGTTATTCATACATGCCAAGTACGTATAGACTTTATAGTAACCTGATCAAGTCATTATGAAATGCAGTAGAAAATCAAGATACAGTGGATAATACTGAATCACTTGATTCTGTGAAATACAACTATAGAAACCAGGTTCTTATGCAAAATAACCAACCCAAAACATTAACACACTATCCACAGATGGTGCCTGACTTGAGTTTTTCTGACTTTTTTTCGTTCTTATTTTTTTAGATTAGATTACTTACAGTGTGGAAACAGACCCTTCGGCCCAACAAGTCCACACCGACCCGCCGAAGCGCAACCCACCCATACCCCTACATATACCCCTTACCTAACACTATGGGCAATTTAGCATGGCCAATTCACCTGACCCGCACATATTTGGACTGTGGGAGGAAACCGGAGCACCCGGAGGAAACCCACGCAGACACGGGGAGAACGTGCAAACTCCACACAGTCAGCCGCCTGAGGCAGGAATTGAACCCAGGTCCCTGGCGCTGTGAGGCAGCAGTGCTAACCACTGTGCCACCGTGCCGCCCCTGCGCCCCTTATCTGGAAATGTAAGAGCGTTAATTCAAAAATGATACCATGAAAATACAAGCAGCTCTGAAATCCGAACTTTTTTTTCTCATTAGCACGGTTGTTTAGCATTGAACCAGTTAATCCAAGCCAACACCCACTCGATGCGCATTACTCAGATGCGACGTGGTGTGTGGGGCGTCATGGCCCAGCACCGGCAAGCATGGATTCTCTCTCAAGGCCTGTTTTAGTTAATAAGTCTGCTCCTCCAGTAAAATTTAAAAAAATTATCTATAAACACTCTTACCTGCCGACAATCACACAAATCACCAAAAACAAATCCTCATCTTAAGTATCATTCTGGCCAGAAGGAAATCCAGAAGAAATATTCATGGGGAACATTCTTCTTTGGCTTAAAGATCAAGAACACAAGTACCCAATCTACATAAGTCAGGGTTAGGTGTAAGGGCAAGTAGAAATACTCCTTAAGAGGTTTAAAAGTTCAATTTTTTAAAATTCAGTCTTTAATCTATACTGAGCCAAACACATTCCAACAATATCTACCAAGTGTTACACAACAGAATGTTGAATGGAGTTTCCATACTCCCCCATCTAAATTGGAAGCTGTTTCTTGCAGAGTTTTGGAATGAATTCACTCTGCTGCTAACAATCATAAACCTCTCAAAGTCAGAGATTAGCTTCCTTTCCTTTTTAATACAGCCCTCAATGATCAAATGTATGTTTTACTCTAAGCACATATAATTCTGCAAACAAAATGACAGTTATTTTGACTCTATGAGCATGGTTCTTAACATGTCTGTTGGCCAGGAGATTGGACATATTGTATTCCTCTTGGGGAAAAAAAATCCTAACAAACAGGCTATTTATCTTGCTTGTTTTTGTCTCAAACTACTTTTAAAAGATTTTTGTACCAAAATGAATTAATTAGGGCACACAAACCAAATTATTTGCCAAAAGGGATAACATTATTGTATGTGAAGTTAATTCTGGCTGGATTTAGATTTTCCAGCTTTCAATTACATGACAAGATTCACATCAAATTGCTATTTGCCACCCCCGGGATTAAGTGAAAAGCACCACATTCATCATGCTGATAGCAACAGAAGGCACCAGGCACAATGTGTCATATGCAGAATATGACAAATTAGAGGCAAAAATCAGTTATTTGGAGTCAAAATACATCAAATGTAATCTCTTCTGACAACTTCAACAGCAGCAGCTGGGGATAAAGACAGCATTTCAGTAACATGCTCCTTTATATATGTCCTCTTGGCTAGCTGGTAGCACTTTGCCGCAAGCCTCAAGCTCCACTTGGATTTTAGCAGATAATGTAGTTCAATAGACACTATTGTCCATTAGAGGTATCTATTTTGTGATATTGTACATTGAGCACTGATGTCTGCTCAAGTACACTTGAGATAGCATTGTATTACTCCCTTGCTAAAGAGATCAAGAAAACCAACACCAATTCTGTACCTCTGTGATAACTGAAACAGAAACTATGGGCCATACAGGTGACATCCAAAGAATTCAGAAGAAATTTCTTTATCAAATGGACTGAATATAGCCCTCACACCCAAATTGAGTAATTATTGGAACAGCACAGCTATGAGTAAAGTTGGACAGCAATGAGGATGGAGGAAAAGAAGAACACTTAGAGAGTTTACATACACAATCGGAGAAGGCACATGCCTGTAAAAACAAATCATATACTGCTCACTTCTGTTACAAACTGAACGCATTTCATAAAAAGAGCAGAGATCCAAGTCTCCTGGTCAACAGGCATCACAATCAGAAGGATCACAACACATGGCTTCTATTTGTCCTGCTGAGTCTGGCTCAGCACAATTATCTTCCTTACTTTGAATTCTTACTAGTCTTTTCATTTACTCAACTTATTCTACCTTGTTCCACACAACTGGAACAGCAACACTACTTGCAGTTTGCCTTCAAGATGAAATGTCTAGACATTTTTTCTTCAGTTCACATTGAAACTAATTTTTGAATGAAGACTCAATTGACTGATATAAATCACAACAATTTGAGTGCATCGCCATGACATATTCTTTCAAATGTCAAGACTTCAATCAGAAGTGTCTCAAGCACCTGATAACATGTTGTGATCCCCTAAAAATATTTATAGATTAAAAAGATACAAACACTGCACAGTGCAAGTATAAAATGAATTCATGCAGGTATAGCTCCAAAGATATGCAGGTTAGGTGGACTGGCCAAGCTAAATTGCCCATTGTATCCAGGGACACTTCACTAGCTGGTTAGCCAGCAGAAATGCAGGGTGATGGGGATAGGTCTGGGTGGGATGCTCTTCAGAGGGTCGGGAAGGACTCTATGGACAAACAGCCTGCTTCTACATTGTAGGGGTTCTATGATCCTTATGCACATCTAGCCCTAGCGGACTTTTGTTCCATACACTCAGCAGATTTGGGAGAAAAACGTGACAGCTCCAGATTCGTACACTAAGTTTGCTCAGTGAGCTGGAAAGTTCATTTTCAGATGGTTCGTGTTAGTGACCTGCTTTCCATTTATGTATTTAGGTTTCCTTGGGTTAGTGATGTCCTTTCCAGTGGTGATGCCATTTCCTGTTCTTCTTCTCTCAGGGGTGTGGTTTATTAAGACAATTCTGGTTGGAATGCCATGCTTCTAGAATTCTTGCGCATGTCTCAATTCTTGTGCTTGGCTTGCCCTAAGATGGATGTGTTGTCCCAGTCGAATTGGTGTCCTTCCTCATTTGTATGTAAGGATGCTCGTGAGAGTGGGTCATGTCACTTTGTGGCTAGTTGATGGTCCTGTATCCTGGTGGCTAGTTTTCGGCCTGTTTGTTACTGTTCTTGCAAGGTATTTTGTAAATGACATTAGTTTTGCTTGTTGTCTGTATGGGGTCTTTCAAGTTCATTAGCTGCTGTTTTACTGCGTTGGTGAGTTTGTGGGCTACCATTGTCAAGAGGTCTGAACAGTCTGGCAGTCCTCAGTTACCTTTGATGTAGGGGACTGTGGCTACAGTAACAAACAATACATTAGGCAAAAAGGGAGAAAGCTAACCAACAAGATACACGAACATCAACTAGCCACAAAAAGATTGAAAACCACTAATTCAGGAAGGACATGGTGATCAGGGAAAATTATTTGGTCTAAAATATAACAGGCTATACAGCTTTGCAAGAGCAGATGAAGTAAAATGAGGGAGGAGGCCAGCCAGATAAGTACTGGATGAGGCTGCAAACAAAGTGAAATAGCATGGAATTGACAAGTGTGTTGAACTCATGGGTGAGAAAAGAAAATTATGCTTTGACCAAGGATGTTGCCAGGGTTGGAGGATTTGAGTTTTAGGGAGAGTCTAAACAGGCTGGGACTGTGTTCCATGGAGCGTCAAAGGTTGAGGGGTGACCTTATAGGAGGTTTACAAAATTATGAGGGGCATGGATAGGATAAATAGACTTTTCCCTGCGGTTGGGGAGTCCAAAACTAGAGGGCATAGGTTTAGGGTGAGAGGGGAAAGATATAAAAGAGACCTAAGAGGCAACTTTATCTCACAGAGGGTGGCACGTGTATAGAATGAGCTGCCAGAGGAAGTGGTAGATGCTGGTACAATTGCAACATTTAAAAGGCATTTGGATGGGTGTATGAATATGAAAGGTTTGGAGGGATATGGGCCGGATGCTAGGACATCTGGTCGGCATGGACAGGTTGAAAGGAAGGGCCTGCTTCCATGCTGTTCGTCTCCATGACTCCTTTCAATGATCAATGTGAGGAAATTGCAGCTTACACAAGATTACGTGTGACAGTCTGGGAACAGAGGAGCAGCGATTGAGATCGAATCAGATAGCATGTTGGAGGTTGGGGTCATCAGTTTACAAATGGAAGTCAACCCCAAGTACTCAGTATTTTACAGCTGAAGTTGCCTATTTAAACAATGTGCAAACCATCACGTAATTTGCATTCATAGCCACCAAGTAAAAGCTTACACATTATACTGCTTAAGCGGTGGCCTTGGATGGGAAACATAAGTTGGCATGAAGGTGCAATGGGAACAGAACTTTTACCTCCTCTCTGTCTATCCACGAGTCACCCCAACATGCTGTTCAAATTCTAAAAAGGCATACACAGAAAAGGAAAAAAAGACAGTCGCTTTAGTGGTGATTAATATGCCAAACATGGCATTCTCTCTGGGATCTAAAACGGGTTTGCTTCAAACATCATCTAAACCTGCAGTTGTTGAAAATAACCACCATATCCATACATATGGCTGGTACACTTACTGACCATCTATGTTAGTCCTGATAATGGTCCTGTCATTTAAATACTGGAATTATGCATCACTAAACATATTAGATTTATAATATCAACGTTAGAGTCGGGAGTATAGTGCTGGAAAAGCACACTAGGTCAGGCTGCATCAGAGGAGCAGGGAGAATCGATGTTTTAGGCATAAACCCTTCATCATATGTCTGAAATGTCAATTCCCCTGCTCCTCGGATGCTGCCTGACCTGCTGTGCTTTTCCAGCACTACATTCTAGACTCTGAACTCCAGCATGTGCAGTCCTCACTTTCGCCTCCATAATATCAACATTAGTCATCATTTAAAAGCAGATATTTCTATTCAAATGTTTTCTTGTTTAGTCCATATTCATGTCAGACTATTAAAACTAGTTTAATAGTGAATGCTGAAAATTTCAATAAATATTTCTTGGTTTTGCAGCTTTAGTAACAATGGGGCTAACTAGTGATCTTGGCTGCGCATTCAAAGAAAACACAGGTGCTCCATGAAACAACTCATTGCAGATTAGAGATTAGAATTGAATACAGACCAAATCAGCAGCACCCACACCCACGAATGAACTGTTTAAAAAAATTCCTGGTAGTTGGGTTGAGTTCCAATTGTTTTTGGAGATTATCACGCATGAGGTCTGGAATAATTGGGACATGATATCAAAATTACTTAAATGTTGTGGATGCGTTTCTGGATATCTTAGCCAATTACAATGTTTAGGATAATCATCTGACAGATGATGGATTCAAGGGACATGAGCCAGAGTTTTAGTTTTGGGGAATACTGTTAATGCAGACTGGTGCTACACAAACCGAGTAAGTAGGATAAGGGGACATCTGTGAGAAATGTAAATACAAAAGACTTTTGTAATAGATTGAAGAAACAATGTTCGAGCTTATGGAGATCTACTACAGGTGCCAGCAGGATATAGAAGCACTGTCATCAATTCGTATGGTTGCATGGCAACCTTTTGAAAACAGGCGCACTTCTTTCCAAAAGCACTGGGAAAATATGGAGTCTTCGGAAATATGATCAGAAGTCCCGTCTTTTGATTGGAAGTCAGAGTCAGAGCTATACAGGATGGAAACAGACCAGATGGTCCAAATTATTCATGCCAACCAGATAGCCTAAATTAGTCCAACCTGCCAGCATTTGGCCCATATCCCTCCAAACCCTTCCTATTCATGTACCCATTCAGATGCCTTTTAAATGCTGCAATTTACCAGCCTCCACCACATTCCCTAGCAGCTCATTCCATAGACGCACCACCCTCTGTGAAAATGCTGCCCTTCAGGTCTCTTTTATATCTTTCCTCTCACCCTAAACCTATGCCCTCTACTTCTGGACAGTGTGGTAGTACTTCCTTCTCACTCCAGGACTGGAGGTGCGCATATTGCACAGTGGGATGTTGGATAACTAAATTGATGGACTACATCAAAGACTCTTAACAAGACTCAAATTCAATAGGAAAAGAACTTGTAATTAAGCTGCACGGAATATGCACGTAAAAGAACATTCCTGATACATTGTCATGTATACCATACTTGAGCAGGTGTGAATTTATGAAACTCAGCTCTCTAACCTTGACTCTTCTAGAAAGTGAGTATCTCATTACCCTTACAAGCTAGGAGCACACAAAGGCTGAAAGTGACATTGCAAGGATGTTGGAAGATGTTCATGTGAGAGTGAGAGAGAAAAAACAAACAAACATTCTTCTGTAAATTACATTCACTGACCCAAGAGGTCAAGGGGCACAGACCGCGAGTGAGGACAGAGCTGGTGGAAAGATTAACTCTGTGGTCTGATTAGAGTGCACATTTGCTTGTCATGGATCGACTGTTTCTGCGTTTTTCCCTGAAGCCTGAGACCCGGGAATGTTATGAACATAGTTACATTGTGGGTATCTAAGATGATTTAAAAAAAGGCATTTTGTAGGACAATGATATTGGGCATGTTAGCTGAGCAAGTTTAGACTCAGCTCTCAAGATGTACTGTTAAAAAGGAAGGTTATCTAGCCAAAGAAATTGGCCATTTGGCCTGGCTTCATAAAGGTTCCCACTTTGACGCGCATGTAGCTTAGTCAAGTGTACTCAGACCTGTCAATGAGTTTCTCTTTCTCCGCAAACTATTGCCATTTTATTGCTGTTTATTGATTAAGGGCATGTGGCGTTTTTGTAATTTTAATACCAATTTCAGTATAAAGACAGCTGGTTTTGCAGCAATAAGAGTAGCCTGAGAGCAGTCTAACGGGTAAGAGCTGGCATCGCTACGCTCTAATGGTTTAAAACCTTAGATACCTACAAGCCAGGCTTGAACTATGTTACACAGTGTATCATTGATGCCACTGCTAAATAAAGGTAATAATTTAAACTAAACAGTCTGTAAGAATTTTATATTCCAGACTACCACAGAGTACAAACTCCGGGAGGGACCAAGAGAGGCTTGCAAGTAGAGTCCACCAGGGATTCCCTGAGCCGTCTCGAATAGGTGCTTAACACCTACCATAGGTGAGATACTAACATTATAGCAGAACACTTAGAAAAGAGCAAGGCAGCATCAATAATCAATGCAGCTTTATAAAAAAGAAATTTTATTAAAACTTACTGGTAATAAATTGGTGTGGTTTGACAAAATAACCATAAGACCATAAGACACAGGAGTGAACATTCTATGGATAAACAGGAAGCAATGGATGACTGTTCTCTAATTTCCAGAATACATTTGACAAGCTTCAACAAAGCTTATTGCAGAAAAGCTATTTATGTAGGGGGCATCGTATTGATATATTTAAAAGATTGGCTACTCAACAGGAAACAGTAGGCATAAATTGGCACTTTTGGTTGGGAAGATGTTACGTGCAGTGTGCCTCAGGGTTAGTGCTGGATTCTCAATTTTTCTTGAAACTTCATAGAAATAATTTGAAAAAAGATTGACAGTAGAGTTGCTCAATTTGTTGAGGACGGTTCCTGAGATAGGAAAGCAAGCTGTGAAGACACAAGGAAGGCAAGAGAATGGAGTTGAGAAACATATTAGATATCAAAAAGCAGAGGAGACTCAATGGGCTGAATGGCTTACTCCTATCGTCTTAAAGATACAAACCGACTAAGTGAATGGGCAAAGGTCTGGCAAATCAAGCACAATGTTGAAGCAGAAAGAATCAAAGAGCAGCATATCATCCAAGTGATATCGAATTGCAGAGATCTAGATGGATCCGGGTATCCTCAAGCACAAACTGCAGACGTGTACATGAAGGTTCAGCAATTAGCTAAGAAAGCTAACAGAACATTATATATTAAAAAGGGAACAAAATATAAAAGCACACTTATAGTGAAATTGTGCAAGGCAATGATGGGACCACATCTGGAATACAGTGCACTGTGTTTTGGTCTACTTATTTAAGGAAGGATATTGGTAGGCTTCAATGATAGGTACAAGTTGCCTGATCATTGGGCCAGAAGATCCTGGTTCAAGACACACCTGTCCTAGAGGTGCAACACAACATCTCAACACAAATCTCATATACATAGGAGACAGCTCACATAAGATTTACTAGACTATTACCTAGAATGAGGGGGTTAGTTTATGAGGAAAGGTTGAACAGGCTAGGCCTGTATCTATTGGAGGTCAGAATGGCAAGAGGTAACTTGGTTGAGCCAGTAAGATTTTGAGGGGACTTAACAGATGTAGAAAGAATGCTTCCAATGGTGGGAAAACCTAGAACTAGGGGGAGTTACTGTTTTAAAAATAAAAGAGACCATCCATTTAAGACAGAAGTACGGAGAAGTGTTCTCGCAAAGGGTTCAGTCTCTTTGGAGCTTTCTTGCTCACAGTGGTGAAAACAAAACTTTTTTTTTAAAGGGCAGAAGCAGACACATTGTTGCTTAGGAAGTGAAAGGTTATTAGAGGGAGGTAGGAATGTGGGGGTAATAAGATTAGTTATGATCTGACTGAATCTTAATTTGTATATTCATGTCATGAATCAGACATGCCTGAGAGGAAAAAAAATATAGGTTATTGCACACACTATTCACTACTAATAACATTTACACAAAGATTCTGGACCCTTTTTTTTGGTGGGGGGGGGGGTTATGCCTGAAATGTCAATTCTCCTGCTCCTTGGATGCTGCCTGACCTGCTGTGCTTTTCCAGCACCACACTCTCAACTTTGGGTATATAAAGTCACCCTGTTCTGACATATTTTTCTAGAAAGTATCTACTCAAATTTCTTATTTTATATGCAACAACTGAAATTTGGAATGTAAATGCATGTTTGCCACACAAGGATTATTTTTTAAAAACAACACACAAGCATAAAATCTTTGTCAAAGGTCAACTTCAATTTAGAAGCTGGACCTGAACAGTAGTTATGCTGCCATCTGTAGCTGATATCATGGAGGTAAATCTTTATAACATTAGAAAGTCATTCCTGGTATTGATTGCCAGAAATGAACAGTCCAATTCCATTCCTATTCCAGCTGTTAAGACATGAAGTTAAAAGTGCAGATCCCAGATCCAGTCCACAACGAGGATCATTTTCTCTGAAATATAATTTTTCATGGTCACCATTTCTACATCCTTCATAGACTTAAAAATGTTCCCATGTTTTAGACTTCTAGATTTGTATTTTCCATAATAAAATAGTTCACCATCAATAAGGCTCCATGCTGCACACAGCATTATCTGCAACACTATCGCAGAAACAAAATTGACCTTGGCTACAAACTTTGCTTTCAACAGTCTTCACCAGCTGTCCTTCAGGAACTTTCAAAAAGTATAATCAAGCTGGTGTGCAAATACACAGAAATTAATATACAAAATACCACAGAAAGAGTTGCACCTGCAGCTGGGGATGATGCATAAATATGGTTCAGACAGATTCCTGTTGCAAATATTTGGATATAACAATAAAGCTGTTACTCAGGAATAAACCCTCACCTACAAATTGCTCGTCAGTGTTATGCCCCTACATTCCAAACTATCCTGAATTCAAATTCATTTTAGCCAAAACCCCAGACTCCTCACTGTTTTCTCCCTACTTCATATGTAGCACTTGCAGTCAAACCTAAATTGCATTGAAACTGTTAACAGCTTGCTGTAGGACTTTCCTCACTAAATGGGTCATTCATTCCCATCCTCAACTTCTGTTAGGCGGAATCTGTCTTCTTAAGAAAAGGGATACTTCATGTTGAAGCGCTTAAAAAAAATTTAAGTCGTAAAATGATCAATAATTATTTACCAACGGTTTGAAGAATAAAGGTAATCATACCCAAATAATGGATTACATTGCCCTGGAATCTGCACACTCCAGGGACATCTGTGTTACTTTAAGGAGTATCAACACCAGTGATGATTATATATGCATGAATTCTCTTTCTTAGAGGTATATTCCCTTTAATATTAGAGCAGGAATGGGCTGGTTTGGGATGAAGTGATTATTTCACTCAAGTTGCAATTCAGGGATCCAGGCACAGGTTTAAATTCCACGACAGAAGCTGGCAGAATTTGAATTCTAAAATACTTGGAAGTGAAAGTCAGTCTCATGATGGCAAGCACAAAACCATATTCATCTTTGTAAAGCCTATTTGGTTCACTAATATCCTCGAGGAAGAGAAATCTGCCATCCTAACTTAGGGTTGAGATCCACTGAATGTCAGATTCTAAACTCACCTCCAACATTGTCAGGTAGGCCACTCAGCTCAAGCACTATTAGGGAAGGGTAACTAATGTCAGCCACCTCAGTTTTTGCACTTCAAAAAGATCATTTCCTTTCTTTCTTTACATTAACACAAAGGTCCAGAAAAATGTCTGAACTTTATAGCTGGCTACCCAGGAGTTGCAACTTAAACTCAGGTCAAGGAGTATTGCCAGAAGTTTAATTTTATATAGTGACCTATGGAGCACACCTTTCATCATTGATACACCACCATACCAAAATATTAACACCTTGCTTATTTATGTTGTAACCAATATAAGTTTAAGACTCCCTATAGTAGGTAAATGGGGAGGAATAGTTTGTAAAGGTAAAAATGTAAAAAAATCAGAATAGAAATTGCAGTACATGGAAAACTGGAACTGTTACGTCAATACAAAATATACATAACGTAGTTATCAAAATCCATTTACTTAGTTTTCTCTTAAAGTTGAAGGTAGTATTCCATAAGTAACTTCTCCCATAAGTTATTCTTCCAGTGTCCAAGAGACATGGAAACAAACTGAATATAATCAGATCTGGAATTGCAAAGTGTGGAGGAGAAATTGGACAAGAACAAACCATAGACCAGAAAACAAATGCCTCCCAACTGTCACAGTTCACAGGGTCTACCTAAAATGAATGCAAGGAGCTTTCAGCTGTACAAACAGGCAGTTATCCCTGTCATTCTCAGGACACAGTTGCATAACTATCTTGCAATCAAGACCTGAATCAAACTTGTAACTCCACCCTATTCAACTAGACGAAAAACACACTTTTCTCTAAACATTGGATTTTATGTGCATAAAACTGAGGCCTTAATATTTCTCTGGCTATTGCACTGTAGTTTACCTTCTATAAATCAGATTGACCACTAGAAATGTCACAACTACAACACAAATACATACCGTCTCATAAATCCATGAGCATTAATTGTTGTTTGTAGGATGGATGTCTTCAAACAAAGTGCTGAAAGTAGCCAACACGACAATTACCGTACAGTACTTGTAAATGCTGGCATGCCAGCATGCAATTTAGCGACTTGATTGCGTTATATACAGTAGGTTCAAGCTCCTAACAATTTCCCCCATGCCAATTTAAGTTGAACAGTTTCGAAGGTTTCTGCAAATTAGCTACAATTGCATCTCCAAAGTTAAATCATCGATTCATAAATACCGGTGACCGATTTTTTTTTGCCTGTAAACCTAAGTAGGACCTTCATTTACTATAAATAAATGAAGTCATAGGCGAAAATAACTACGCGGCTCAAAGTTTTCTTGTAAATCAACACTCCCAGCATCGTCCGAAAAGACGGAATACACGGCGCAGACATTAATGCCCGTTTAAAAGGATCCTTCACTGTGTTTTTTCCTCTCGATATGTCGAAGCGGAACAGGAATTGTATGAACACAAGATTGGGATGGAGATCGGTTTTCATGTCCAGGCCTCAGGCCACGAGAAGTGCAGCATAGTCCTCCCCCAGTCTAACATATGGAATATTTCGCAAGGAGGAGTAAAAGTAGAGGGCCATACAGACAGACGAATGGAATATAGCTCTAAAGAAAGTTGAGAGAAATCTTATTCGCCTCCGAAAAACTTCAAGTCGACGTAGGGGGGCAAGGCAGAGAGCTTTTATTTCCAAGTTTAGGTAGAAACCTCCCCCCCCCCAACCACGCCTGTCATCCAGGCACAAAACAGGCGAACAGCTCGCCCCATTCTGGCTGCAGTTTGGGCAAGAAAAAAAAAACACCATAGTGAATCGTGGTGGGGGGGGGGGGAAAGAGGAGTGTAGACACCATGAGCCTCCCGTCCTGGGGAAGGCGGTCAATCCAACCCCTCCCAAGCTCCCCCAGTCCCACCTCCCATGCTTCAACGGAACAAAGGCCTCAACTCGGAGGCCTGCCGCCAGCCGGGCTCACACCGACTCCGCAGCCGCGGCGATTTGTGCGTTTTAAAACGTTAAACGGTACAAAAAACTGCACGCGACTGTGACAGTGACCGATTACCTTCTAGTGTCTCCCCGGCCTCGTCTGAGCTCCTCAGGAAGGAGGGCACGAACTCCGCTGCGTGCACATTGGGGACGAACGGTTTGGCGTTCACATTGAGCCGGGAGAAGGAGGAATTCATCTGGGCCTCAACATCCGTGTCGGCCGCCAGCTCCCAGGAATCCGGGGCGTAATCCGCCACGTCTTTCGAATCCATGGCCGCGCTCAGAATGTCACCGGATTCAAAAAATAACGTCGCACCCCCTTTTTTTTCCGAAAAGGCTCTTTCCTTTTTTTTCCCCCCCTCTCTCTTCCCCCCCCACCACCACCACAACAACCGTTCCTTTTGTGGTGATGTTTCTCCCCGTCCGGTCGGTGGGTGTCCGAATGGAGGCCGAAGAGGGTGGTGTGGGAAGGGAGGAGAGCACCGAGACTCCACCGCCGGTGCTGGTGCTAGAAGAAACCGACAGCCTCCCGCGAGCTCCGACTCCTCGCGTGTGTCTCTCCCGACAGCACTGACGCGATCCACTGCTCGGTCCACGGAGGCCTCTGCGCAGGCGCCCGCACTCACCCACCACCCCACTTCCCAATTACCCGCTGGGAGTTGTAGTCCTGCTTCCTACCGCTTCCATCGCTCCCAACAGTAGGACGCAGTAGACTACATATCCCACAATCCCATCCGTCCCGGTTTCCCCGCCCCCCCAATCCACCCTATCAAATGCCCGGATGGGTGACCCCCCTCTCCTCCCCGCCTGGCGCTCGAGCGGCTGCCCGTTAGCCGGAGTTTGAAGAATCAGCGCTTTCGTGTCGCTGGGCGGGGCGGGGAGGGAGAGAGAGGAGGGAATAGATCCGAAATAATGCAGCCTAAGCCTTTAAATACCACCCTCGCCCCTCTGCTTTTCCCATGCGCGTTCAGACCTTCAACTAAAACACCGAGTGGCCGTACAGTGGAAGACAAAGCTCGCACGACTGGAAATGCTCGGCCTGGTGATCCGCTGATTCAAGCCTTGAACTTCGCTGAGCTCGACAATTAATTAATGATGTCGCTTCTTTTAAAACCCACTCTGCAACTATTCGTCAAAATTGCAGCGGTGTCTTATAACTACGAATATTCTGCGACACAGCCTTATGTAACTGAAATGCCTCACACGTTCTCTTTAAAGGGACCTGAAAATCACACTCCAGGCGAATAAAATAAAAACAGAAAATGCTGGAGGAGCTCGTTGGGTTTGGCAGTCTCTGTGAAAAGGAAAAACAGTTAACGTTTCGAGTCCAGTGACTCTCCTCCAGAACAAATACATGGACTGGTTTAAACATCCAGTGGAATCAGTTATATGAACATCGATAGGAATTTTTGGTTTCACACTTTCTAAAATCGAGTCTAAAATCTTGCAGTTAGAACATATTGTTTGGGGTGGGAAACCACGTTGCAGCAATTGAAATGGTGAAGTCACTATCATCAAAGGATCTCAATATTTGACAAAAAAAACCAAGGTCTCTGCAGGATAAACGAGCACCCAACAAAGACAGTTACCTTCACCACCTCTTCAGGAATAACCTCATAAGAAATGTTTCCAAACCAAGCGATGGCTGAATATCACAGAGTTAGGGTAAACGGAACATGGGTCCATTGTGGGAGAATTTGTAATGGGAAATCGAGAAATGGTGGCAAGTGGCTATGGAGAATAAGTTGTTGACAGAAAATTAGCATTAGTCAGAATATAGTACTGGAGAAATTAATGGGTTGAATGTTGAAAAGTCTACTTCCCAATGTGTTGAAGGAGGTGGTTACAAAGATACTAGATACATTGATGATTATCTTGCAAACTTCTATAGATTCTGGTATGATTCCTATGGATTGGAAGCCAGCAAATGTCACTCATAAGGAAAAGATTTAAAAGGGACCTGACGAGCAAAGTTTTCACACAGACGGTGGTGCATTTATGGATCGGATCTATGAATCTGGCTGGAAATATGAATAGGAAGGGTTTTGAGCGATATGGGCCAAATGCTGCTAAATGGGACTAGATGCTGTACATCTCTGAGTCTATGATTTAGAAATGGAGCAAAAAAGAGAGAGCACAGAACTACAGAGCTGTCAGTCATACAATATTTATTGGGGAAATGTAGGAATTTATTATAATAGATAAGCCACACCTGGATGATAATAATTCACTTGGGCATAGTCAACAGAAATTTGTAAATGAGAGTTTGCCAAAATTGTTGGAGTTTTTGAAGATGTTAGTCACAAAATGAATAAACATAGAACATAGAAAAGTACAGCACAGAACAGGCCATTCGGCCCACAATGCTGTGCCGAGGATTAATCCTAATCCAACATAACATAACCTAACCCATGCACCCCTCAATTCACTGCTGTCCATATGCATGTTCAGCAGTTGCTTGAATGTCTCTATTGACTCTGCTTCCACCACCACCGCTGGAAATGCATTCCATGTGTTCACAACTCTCTGGGTAAAGAAGCTACCTCTAATGTTTCTTCTATATCTTCCTCCTAACACCTTAAAACTATGACCCCTTGTGGCAATCAATCCTGTGCTGGGGAAAAATCTCTGGCTATCAACTCTATTGATGCCTCTCATTACTTTGTACACCTTGATCAGGTCACCTCTCTTTCTCCTTCTCTCCAGGGAGAAAAGTCCAAGCTTAGTCAACCTCTCTTTGTAAGACAAGCCCTCCAGTCCAGGTAGGATCCTGGTAAACCTTCTTTGCAACCTCTCCACATCTTTCCAATAATAGGGCAATCAGAACTGGACACAATATTCCAAGTGTGGTCTCACCAGCATTTGGTAGAGTTGCAGCAAAACTTCGTGGCACTTAAACTCAATCCCCTTGTTAATGAAAGCCAAAACACCGTTTGCTTTCTTAACAACCCTATCCACTTGGGTGGCAACTTTGAGGTATCTATGTACTTGAATACCCAAGATCTCGCTGTTCCCCCACACTGCCAAGAATTCTGTCTTTAATCTTATATTCAGCATTCAATTTCGACCTTCCAAAATGCATCACTTTGCATTCATCCAGGTTGAATTCCATCTGCCATTTCTTAACCCAGCTCTGCATCCTGTCAATGTCGCGCTGCAGCCTGCAGTAGCCCTCGATATATCAACGGCACCTCCAACCTTGTGTCATCTGCAAACTTACTAACTCACCTATCAACCTCCTCATCCAAGTCATTTATAATCTTACCCCTTCTTGCCTGTCTCAGGAGAATCAATGGGTTGTAGAATACTTCGATTTTCAGAAGGCTTTTGTTAAATTCCCCACAGCAGAGGCCATGGAAGCTCAGTCTTTGATTACGTTTAAGGTAAAGATTGATAGATATCTGATTACAAGCAGTGTACAGGGTTAGGGGGATATGGTAGATAAAACTACTGAAGTGTTCAAACTACCATGATCATATTGAATGATGGTGCGTGTTTGACAAGCTGATTGGCCTATTCCTGTTCCTATGTGTAAATCCTATTACATGTGTTAAGTGTTGGACATACTGTGTGTTCAATGTTCCCTTTAAGTTGTGATCCAAAGTTCCATGCATGGTGATTGATTGTAGCACTGACATCTGGTCCTGAGTTCACTCCTGTGCACAGACCTCAGAGGAGTTGCCCATGCAACTGGAACTGAAAATTGAAAAGATTGCTGCATGAGTCTCAGACAGACACATCTGAAGGAAGTGTCATTGGATAAACAAGCTTTAACTCTGTGTTTCAGAACTTGAGCAATGGCTGGAGTTCTGAATCTATTTAAAGTAGAGGTTGATAATTTTTTGTTTATCAATAGTGTTATGGGATAGTGTGGATCAAAGGTATTGAAATGTTCAATCAGCTGTGTGTATATTAAATGATGGAGCAGGTTCGACAGGCTGAATGGTCTACTCCTCTTCTTACAATCTCATGAAGATAACACTAGCATAAGTTGCATACAATTGGTCTTCTTACTGAACACCCCTCAAATAATTTTAAGATTAGACTTGCAAGTTGAATATTCCTCTAGTTGCTATCTGGAACAACATCATGCAGGCATCTATTGAGATGTCCATGTTCAATAATTGTACAATGTATCGATGATTTCAAACATAAGAAATCTTCAAAGTTCATTTGAAGTGTTATCACATATAATGGAAGAGGAGGAGGAAGTATTATGGCACAGTGCATGGCATCCCTGCCTCTTAACCAAAGACATTCCAGATTCCAGTCTCACTCCAGGACTGGAGGGCCAAGGAAGGTAAGTATGACCAAGCAAGTTGAGTGTGAACTTGTAAATCATTCCAACATACAGTAATAGTAGGCGATAAAAGCAGGAGAGTTTCTTGTTCAGCCATGGCACTGAAAAAAATTGCAACTTTTACTATCACTACTTATAGCTTTGGGCAAAAATATACATGCAACAGTGTATGTTGCCATAGCAATTCAGACCTGGCTGGGGTTGGGGGGGCTGCAGAAAGGGGGCTACATTATTTGGCCTAATGGCCAATGTGGATTACATTGGTGCCAGTAGCACAGAATTTGATTTCTATTCTGGTTGGAGTGTGTTCAGGCCGTGTCTGCTTTTCTTGCTCTGGCGCTATGCTTTGGGTCAGTCTACCTTTGGGAAAAGACTGAAGAAGAAGCGTGCAGAGGAAATTGTTGCTAACGGAATAAAAGTTAAAAAGATCCTAAGGGTTTTTATTGTTGAACTTAGAGTCATACAGCACGGAAGCACACCCTTTGGTTGAACCAGTTCAAGCTGAACATAACCCCAAACCAAACTAGTTAGTCTTTTCTGTTCCTGACCCATATCCCTCTAAACCTTTCCTATTCATGTACTTATCTAATATCTTTTAAATGTTGTTACTATGCCTGCGTCCACCACTTCCTCAGGAAGTTTATACCACACGTGAACCACCCTCAGGTAAAACATTTGCCCCTCATGTCTCTTTTAAACCTCTCACTTAAAAATATGCTCCCTCATTTTGAAATCCACCATTGTAGGGAATAGGCACCTACTATTAAACCTATCTATACCCCTCATGATTTTATAAACTTCTATATGGTTACCTCACAACCTCCTACACTCCAATCAAAAATATCCCAACCTATCCATTTCTTTATGTCCTTTAGGACCCAACGAGCTCAATCATTAATACTGCTGCTAAGCCACTCTTGCTGGTGGAAATTGAAATTCCCCACCCAGAATACATTTTGGGTCCTTGCCATCGTCAATGCATTCTCCAAGTGTTGTTAAACAAGGAGGAGTGCCAATTCATCAGCCGAGGGAGGACAGTGGTTTCCCTGCCCATTTTTAACCTGAAGGCATGGGGTTCAGAGTCAATGTTGAGGACTCCCAGGGCAACTCCCTCCTGACTTTATACCACTGTGCCATTGCTTCTGTGGGGTTCAAAATATGCTATAGATGTTTAATAAGTTTTGTAGTGCAGTAAGTGTTTGTGCAATGTGGAAACTGTGTGATTTTTATGAAGTATTTAAAATATAATTTATTGTAAATTTATATTTTTGGTTTTGCGATAATTGTGGTGTTTTTTTCCTCTGTGTCTGAAGTTAATAATTCTCAATATTTTATTCCTGATGAAGGGCTTATGCTCGAAACGTCGAATTCTCTATTCCTGAGATGCTGCCTAACCTGCTGTGCTTTGACCAGCAACACATTTGCAGCTGTGATCTCCAGCATCTGCAGACCTCATTTTTTACTCAATATTTCTGTAGCCATGGATATTTACTTTAAATCAATTTTTGAAGCCAAGCGATAGAATTAATGGGTTTCATGTATGTTGGTAGGGTTTTATGACAAAACAAGATAAACAAGCTGCATTTTGAAAGATTTTTTAACATTAACACCCATAGCTCAGAGAGAGCCGCCCTCTGAAGTCCTTTATTGAAGATGCTTATACCAGTGCTCCAGAGAAGGGAGGGATATACCAAAATTAGATTACCTTAGATTAAAGAGTTAGTGTTAGTCTCAGACCAAAAATGTTGGGATAAAAGCTTGAGGAGGTGTTATAGTCAGGGACTCTGGTATGAGTACTATCTGTGCATGTTTTTGGGTACTATATAAGATGTCCATTGGGCACTGTATTAGAAATGCACTTTGAGTATTGCATAAAAGCCAGTGTTTCTCTTTCCAATTTGAGATTAATGTGATTATACTTTTAGTGTGTGCTTAAAAATCTTTGTTGGTATCATATCAACAGATAGAGTTAGACACCTACAAGATTGTATGAAAGTTACTTATTGATCATGTGTACAGTTTGTTATAATCTCATCTGATGATATGACTGGACATGTCAGATCCTAGAATGAAATCTGGCTTGATAGGTCATGTGTTTAATTTTCTTTAGTTAGTTTACATGATGGTAAGTCACTGAACATATTCACATGAGACTGCTAATATTCTTTAAACAACAGAACACAAGTTTATCACTTAAAAGAGAAAATGGAAACACATGATATTGATATATGGGACTGTTTAGAAAGATCTTAACACAAATAGCATAGCAAAGTTAAAAACTGCTTCTGAGTATTAGCCATCACAGAGACTCAAGTTGTAGAAAATATGCTCCTATCTCTGCTCTTTAAGTCTCTGCTTACTTCTGTTCCATGAACTGCAGAGACAATTTTACAATTCCTCCCCACATTTCTGGGTCGTTTTATCCACTCATCAGATGTGGATATTGCTAGTCAGCCAGCATTTATTGCTCGTCCCTCATTGGCCTTGAGAAGTGGTGGTGGGTGACTTGCCTTCTTGAACCGCAGCAGTAAATGTGCTGTCAGTAGACCCATAATGCCAGTGAGGAGGCAATTCCAGGATTTTGACCCAGCAACAGTGAAGGATTGGTGATATATTTTCAAGTCAGGAGTGGCTTGGAGGGAAACTTGCCCATTGCGGTATTTTCATGTAGGTGTTGCCCTTATCTTTCCAAATGGGAGAGGTTGTAGGTTTGGAAAGTGCAGTCTAAAGATCTTTGACGAACTTCTGCAGTGCATCTTGTAGATAGTAGACACTGCTGCTACTGGGTGTTGATGATGGAAGGAGTGGATACTTATAATGTGATGCCAATCAAACAGGTTGCTTTGTATTGGATGGTGTCATGTTTCTTGAGAGTATGCACCCATCCAGACAATTGGAAAGTATTCCATCACACTCCTCACTGGTGGACAGGCTTTGGGAAGTCAGGAAGTGTTACTGACAGTAGTATTCCTAGCATCTGATCTGCTCTTGTAGCCACTGCATTTATATGGTGAGTTCAGTTGAGTTTCAGGTCAATGGTAACCTCCAGGATGTTAATAGTGTGGTATTCAGTGATAGTGAAACTATTGAATGTCAAGGAGTGGTGGTTAGATTGTTTCTTATTGGTGATGGTCATTGCCTGGCATTTGTGTGGTATGAATACTACTTGCCACTTGTGAGCCCAAGCATGGATATTTTCCAGATCTGTCCCATTCAGCATAGTGATAGTGCCACACAATGCAGTGAAGTGTATTCTCAGTGTGAAGTTCAGACTTCATCTCCACAAGGACTTAGCAGTGGTTACTTTTAATGTTATTGTCATGTGCAGGTGCATCTGCAGCCAGCAGACTAGTAAGGAGAGGTCAAGTATCTTTTTCTCTCTTGTTTGGTTCCTCACCACCTGCCACAGACCCAGAATAGCTTTTGTGACCTTTTAGACTTGACCAGGGTATTAATCATTTGCAATTGAGGACATAAATTTTCTTGGTTGTCACAAATTGAAGATTTCTGCACAAGCTCTCACAGTTTGAATTCAACTAAAAGTACTTGTGCTGAGCTGAGTAGTTCCCTTGCTTTCAACTGATCTCAACTGAAAAAACTTGGTTCCCCTGCCTGCAGAAACTATTCAACCATCTGAACTGAATTCTGGATTTTTATGAACTGAACGGAAGAAAAAAAGTGATGCTTCTGCACTGAAATCAAAATTGTTGTTCTGTTTGCTGTCTTAAGCTCACGAGTATAAACATTTTATCTGTTTACACCATCGGACAACTCCCAGACACTTAACTGCTGTTTTACAATCCAGTTAATGTTTGTACAGGACAATGCAGATCCCAGATCGAGCCTGGCTTGATATATCACAGTTTGATTTGTTTTTGTGTTAATCAAATGGTCTCTCAATGAAATGTCAGGAAGCAATATTGTACATTTTATTAGGTTACCATTAGATTCCCTACAGTGTGGAAACAGGCCCTTCGGCCCAACATGTCCACACCGACCCTCCAAAGAGCAACCCATCCAGACGCATTCCCCTACATTTACCCCTTCACCTAACACTACGGGCAATTTAGTATGGCCAATTCACCTAACCTGCACCTCTTTGGACTGTGGGAGGAAACCGGAGCACCCGGAGGAAACCCACGCAGACACGGGGAGAATGTGCAAACTCCACACATTCTGCTTTGACAGTAAAACCAGTTTATTAACAAAAGACATAAAGATAAAATTGAATAAACTAAATCATCTACTTATAACACATATTCAAAGAATTTTAACTCCGTTAAAATATAAAACAAAATGTACTTTTGTACATTGTAAATAAGCAAAACAGCTTTTGAATAGTACCTAAACACTCTTGGTATCCACATTGGAGGCTCTGTGTGAAAAATCTTGGGAAGGTTTCAGACACTTGTGACTTCAACGTTTAGATTGGAACTGCCAATAACTTCTTCCAAGAGCTATCATACACCTCAGTTTTAAGTACCCGTTTCAAGGTTTGATCTCAACACTTTTGGTCTGCTGACTAATTTTAAATATTTACTCTCAGGTAGCCTCCTTCACTATTTCTGGGGGGACAGGTCGACATAGCCATCCTATTCCAAGGACTTCATAGGATTGCTCAACTCTCAAGAAAAACTGACACCAAAGTACCTCTAAGCATTGGATATTTCCCTTAAGCTTTAAGAGAAAAACAAGTTCCACAAGTCTCTCACAAACCTTGCTAAGTCACAAAACAATGTAAGAGAAACAAAATAAACTCCATTAGTGATGCACAAAAAACCCTTCATTCTGAATTGAAGCCTTTAAAAAAGTCTTAAAAATCAACATGGCTACAGAAATGCTTTTAAGTTGATTATTAATTTCAGACACAGAGCAATCCATCAGTTACTCTCTCAAAAGCCAGAAAGCTAAACTTACAATAAATGATATTAAATATATCAAATACACAGTTTACATTATAGCACTCGTGTCTTCTTGGAACTAAATGTCTAACTGATTTTCTGATTTGTTAAAAGAAATAAAATCGTCATAGAAGTGACAAAGAATCCATCTGCCTTTTTTTAAAAACAAGTGAACGTTCCAAAACTAATTGTTATACATATTACACATATTTCACCACAAAGTCCAACGAAATAAAGTTTAGAACAGATTTTCATCCCCCTAATTTTTTCTGCAATGATAAATATATTATTTTGATTAAACAATGTATTTTTGTAAAGACAAATTAAGATAAATTAGTTTTGCAGTGTCTTAGAGATCAGCCATATTTTGTCTTCTTCCCCTAGAAGTAATTCAGGGGCATTAATTACAAAGCAGAACTACATATATCTAAGAGTTGCTCTTTACACTTCACTCCTGTGCTCTGCAAAATACAATCCAGAACTAACTGGAAAACTGGTTGTGCAGCAGTATGGTGCCTATTATGCTTTATTCTGGAGAGAAAATTACTCCAGATCTTTGCAGCCAGCATTCTTAGGCATCTCGTATATCTGATCATCAGAGAAATGTTATTTTTTTCTCTAACAAACAGTATTTCCTACTTATGAATTTTGTTTTGATAACATTTTTGAACTCATAATTTGGTGAGACTGTGATATAATAGTATATATGTGTTACTTTATTTGATTTGACAACAAACGTGATTTTCAACGTTTCGGGCATAAGCCCTTCATACTGATGAAGGACTTCTGCCCGAAACGTCGAATTTCCTGTTCCTTGGATGCTGCCTGACCTGCTGCGCTTTTCCAGCAACACATTTTCAACTCTGATCTCCAGCATCTGCAGACCTCACTTTCTCCAATAAACATGATTTGACAACAAAAATGCACGAAGCAACTAAGTATTGTGTTGGGACGGACCCGTAGGGCCTCGTCTCCACGTGTTCTTTGGAAGGAGAGATCACACCGGCTAGAGTTTGGAGCAAAAACACAGTTTATTACAGAATCAAGACTGGCAAACTATACAACGAATTCAAAAGCATGCAATTCGTTGGAGAAGGCGTTCTCTCTTCCTCTACGGACCTGGAGCAGTTATACTTCGCGCTTCCTCGAGTTCCCGGTCAGGTTCCCCTCGTTCGGTTCTCTCATTGGTCGGTTCACCTGTCTGTGAAGGGATTAGTGTCTCTATTGGCTGCCCCGAGATACCTGTCCAGCTCCTGCTGTGCTGAACAATGGGTAGACATCCTGGGTTCAGCAGTTTCCGATCTTGTAATTTAAAAGTTTATTGTTTGGAAGGGTTTCCTCATTGCTATGCGCCTGGCTGTCTGGGCGTTCACAATAGTTCTCCATAGTTGAATATATAGGTATTATCATTTAACACAGGACCTGAATGAGTTTGACGTCAGCGGAGGCATTAGCAAGTACTTTATCAATCAAGTGTAGTATCGGTGCGATTTACACTATCCGATAGTTACCGGTTTCCTTTATTAACAATGAGATTGTAACAGGATGATCTGAAACTGACGGACATGTTCTAATCCCCAAGGAATGTGGCCTGCAGTGGCTGGGTTTACTTTACATGGCTGTGTTTTAGCTGGTACCTGACAGTGTCTGCTTTAATAATGGTGCTCCCCTCCCTAGCCCCAATGTAGGTACCCCGATAGCAGATTATCCCCAACATTCCCTCCCTTGGCCTCGAAAGAGGCCACACCCCCCCTTATCCCGTAAGGAACGGAACCCCACGAGGCGACCGGTGTCCGGTGTTGTATCGACCAGACTCACCGGTTCTAAGGAGACAGTCATGTGGGGATGAAGGGTGCCCTGAAAAACGCGCCGCTACACAATTAAGCAATAGATAGTCACAGCTGCATGCTAAGCTAAACTAATAGTTGAAGTAATTGAGGCAGTGTCTGCAGAAATAAGGAAAAGCACAGGATTAGACAAGCATTGCAATAAGTCATTCAGAGCTGGCGAAATGTACGCGAGTGCGTTAGAATGAGTAAGCCATTTAGTAAACGCAAGTCTGTAGTCCAAAGAGCCGGCAAATGTAAATAGGCGTTGTAAGTTTGGAAAGGGAGTAGGAACAGCCTGGTACCAGCAGTTAGGTACCCGCTAGAGATCTGAAACCCAGTGTGAAACTGTACTGTGCCCCGGTGGTCCCGTAGATCAGTATGCTCCAGAGAGCAGCAGTGCTGTCCAACCGTCTGACACGGATGCAAGCAGGCAGAAATCTCATCAAATGGAGATGAACGGAGGCCACCCGTTCCGATGTCAATGTGCGACTGTGCCTGTCTTAGGTTGTCCCTCGCCCGAGGGATCTTACCCGTCATTGGCTAACCAGTCGTGCTGCATTGAGTAATAGATGGCGACATCCATTTCACCGCCACAAGGACAGACGTGGGCAGCTCAGTAGCATGGTCAGTGGCCTCCGAGAGTGGCTGAGGCCAGTCAGGAATATTGGACAGTCCGCAAGGACCGCTTGCGAGAACAGCAGTGTTTCGATTGCCAGGGCGCACAGTACATCTCCCCCACCCGCTGTTATGGAAGGATCAATTCACATATCCCCAATTTAAACGGGCAAAATAAATAAGTAGGGGCTCTTTGGACAACCAGGCTTCATTCAGTGTGGATGAAGATGAAAAGTTAGTCATGGGTACAACAGGATCAGATGAATTCGGAAGAAAACCATTGAGAGAGCTGACACGCACCGGAGAGATAGCATCTACTACGCCCGAACCGCGAGCTCATGCAAAGGCGGTAGTAGACCAGTGGAGAGACTAACTGGCGGGTCCCCCATCGCCCGCCCTTAATGCAACCGGCCGCAAGCAAAAAACCCGGTATCATGGCTCACGAGCGGAAGTCGCATTACAGCATGTATTGGATATGTCCCTGTCCGTTTGTAGGAGGTCACACACAGGCTGTCGTGTTGTCGGAGTTGGTGGCAGCGGCGTCTCCTGGTGGAGCTCAACGTATGGGGGTCCGGTTGAAAAGTAAAATTACCTCATCACCTTTAAATCAGTGAGATGGGGCTGTGGGAATGCAGTAAAAAGGAGTCCCCGCATCACCAGGGTGATATATGGCGGGGTCAGTCAGGAACTATGTGACTACTATGGGAAATAAAGTGTTGTGTTGTATGGGGTCTTTGGGGTGGCATGTCTGGGAGACCGGAATGGACGGGAGGCAGTCCCCAAATTCTCCAGTTAGTACTTCTGAACATAAGGTCTGTGCTCATGTGGACTGTCAAATGCAACCAGGAAGAGTGTACTCAACCATTTGTGCAAGAGGAATGGAGGGAGCAGATATGAGACGACAATGGTGAAAAAAAATGAAGGCAGTCTGAAATCCATAACCTTTCTTATGAGTTGTGGACCTGTACGTGGCAATATTGCAATGAAAAATATCTACCAGGAGGAGTCACATAAAAATAGAGAGAACTCTGTGTAAGGTAGAAGGAGTGGTTTCATGTAAGGGAAAGGGTACAACTTTACACAAAGGAAGTCAGAGGGATTCGTGATCTCAAATCAGAGAAAAAGGCTCCCCAGCATGGGCTGCCACAAAAAGGCAGTCGAGGCAGGGGTAGCCAGATTATACTATAGGTGTTTTAATGTTCGTCGAATTACGAAGAGGCAGAGGAAAAATGTAAAAAACGTAATCATGACACTGGTCCAGTGTCGGTGAGGTAATTGCGGGGAGCAGTCACGCAAAAGGTGTCAAGTCGCAATATTCTGACAAAGTTAAAATCAAGTGTGCGCAGACTGTGGAAGACAATTAGGATAATCCGTGTCCATTTGAGCAGCAGCACTACACGGGGTAGATGAAAGTCGGGACACTGATACAAATGCAAGATAGTACAAGTGGCAGTTATGACTCGGTGGGAATGTGTGCTAGCAGCTGCAGGAGCGCAGGCGCCTGTATGTTTTAAAACGCAATGTTTGAAGAGTAAAAACATTTGTCCAGGAGTTGTGTCGAAAAAATAGAGTAAGTCCCTCGAGAGGGAAGTGGGATTGGTAATAGTGAGAAGGGAACCACAATAGACTGCATAGGGGAAGGCAAACGGTACGCTTTGATAATGCACAGTAAGGGACACAAGTAGTTTCGATTAGCACACCGGGGAACTGCCGGTGCTCGGGGCGCACAACCAATGGTGTTGTCGTAGGACAATCGTTCGATGAGGCACCCAAGGAGACCGTTTAGTATAAAGGTGGAAATGATGAGGATCCCCATCAACTCTGTGGTAATAGGACAATAGAGCAGGTGAAATTCCAGTGTGTGGTTAGGGAAGACAAAGCGCAGGAGATGCCCCTAGCCTCACAGGGCGCGCAGAATAAGCGGCAAGGTAGCCGGGAACCCCCTTTAGCAAGCAGGGCGGGATTGTTGCCCTCAGACACTTGGGTAGGATATTGGAGCGATGCGCGACTGTGAGGCAGAAAGTATTGGTAACATCAGGAAAGGCGCCTATACAATGGAGAAAGACCAATGTAGATAAAAAAAAAAGGGGGTTGAGCCACCAGCTAAAGGGCACAACCTTATCCTATTTGCCCGTTCGAAGCGGAGTCCATGATAAACAAGGTGGATCTCTTAGGATAAGGCTGAATGAAGAGTTTAGAGAGCGGAATAAAGTACACGAAGAGTAAGGATATTAGTGAAATGGACCCATGTCGGGCCGTGTGAAGGTGGGGCTGCATGTTTCCAGCTCAGACTGCACCTCCCCATCAGGTCGTGTCTCATCGAGTGATTTTAGAGACATATTAGGTTCTGCTGATCTGGAGCAATGAGCGAAGTGGTGCGTGTAGTGGCGTATGTGTTTCCAGCCAGCTCGGTACAAGATATGATGATGATGATGATTATGGAGCGGGGCCGTTCTCACTGGGAGCCTCATGAGGAAAGCAAAGCTCTGGGCAATTGGGAGATTTGCGGTGGTACGAAGTTGGACCAATTCCCTGAGGGGGCTTGTTGCCCTGAATGAGGCGCAGAACGAGAGGTGCAAGGACGATCCTGGCCTAATGAAGAACCTGCTTGTGAGAGGGGCCATGTGCTCTAGCCAAAGGAGTGTGCGCAGGTGCTGCGGGCATGTTGGAAAGGAGACAGAGAGAGAGAGAATCTCAAAAAGCTGGTCAGACAGATCAGGGCAGACATTGGCTGTGTAGCAGTTTCCTACGTGAAATACATGAAGATTTGATGAATTTGGGGGAAGTAGCAGCCTTTAAAAGATACCCCCTAGGAGAGGATTCATAGAGGAACCTGGTCACCCTGCCGTTCTCAGTGCGAACCTGTGCGTCACAAAAGATATGAACAGATGAATTGGTGAGGAGTACTCGCAGTTGAGGAGACTGAAGGATTTGGGTAGGAGCTGAGTATTGATCCCCATGGGAGGCGTTTGTATGCCTTGAAGCAAAAGGCGACGGCAAAGTGCTGCCGAGACTGTAGGTGCGGTGGAGGACAAAAGAGAGCGTTGGCAAGGAATGTGACAGAGAAAAATGATAGGCCGGCGTGAGCGCCCACAGTGCAACAGAGGGGTCGGAAACCTTTAAGTTTGCAGTGGCGGTGGACCCATTTATTATTTGGAGATGACGTGACGAAACCTGGTAGCAAACCTCAGGGAGAATAAGACTTGGGAAAGACCTGGTAGCAAACCTCAGGGAGCGTGAGACTTTGGAGAGAAGATGGAGTATGAGAGTGTGGAAAGTCCTGGTAGCAAACCTCAGGGAGCTGAAAACTTTCTATTCAGTGAGACCCATGCAGGCTGAGTGAAAGACAGAACTAAGACGACCTCAGATCCGACGGTGAACATAAAGTGTGTAGGTTTGGGAGAAAACGATGAAGGGGCGTGACCATGGTGTGGGGAATGGGGAGCGGGGGTGTAGGATAGGGCAGTACAATCGGCAAGAGGAGTCTGTACGAGATTTCAATGGGAAGGTTTGGTACTGACTAGCAGTTACAGTTTGCATGTTCAAAGCATTGGAGAGTGTAGCCTCAGACAGGTAGACTGGCTGGCATCTTCACCCCGCATGGTTGCCAATACCCGCTTTAGGGACTGGAAATGGCAGTGTCTGTGGCAGCAGTAGCTCAACCCTCCCTAGCCGCAAACTTGAGGAGGGGGGCAAGTAGCAGGAGGAAATTGCTTAAAATGAGCGTCCATCATGCTTTAGCGAAAGAAAAAGTCTGTGGACTCGGGAGAAAAGATAAAAATGGGTTCGTGAGAAGGGGCAGAAAAATTTGGAGGGCATAGACGGAAGAAGGAGTAGGTGGGCCCCCCCCTCGTTCTTGGCACTTTGTGAACACGAGGGGAAAAGGGATGGCCTAAACACCCATGTCGGCGGACAAAAAGATGAGTGAGCGGCCGCGAGGAAGAGAGATGGGCCAAGCACCCTGCTGTGTGCTGAGTAGCAGGTCCTAGTTGAAGGCCTGAAGCCTGTGACCAGCGGGGGAAAAAGAGAGAGAGACAAAAATAAGTGGGTTGGGGGATATTTGGGCAGTGGGACGGCCAAACACTGGACATACAAAACATTGTAAATGAAAACGCACAGTATGGCGATACGGCAATGCGCATGTTGTTGGTTGGGACGTTATAGTTAAAAGTAAAAGGTACAACCTGTCAGACAAGATGTGGTTAGAGGCATGATTCATATCGACATCCCAGTAACTGAAGAGGACCTGTTCATCGAGTAATCCCATGGAGTAGGGCAATGACGCTTGAGAGACCCATCGGTGTAGTGGTGGCGCGGTAGTTGAGCTAATAGGGTCGTGGAACGTCTGCAGGCGAGCAGCCCCTTCTAGACTGTGCAATCCTGCCAAGAGTGAGCATTCGCGCCAAAAGCGAACGGGCACCGCCCCAACTGGACATTCGCGCCAAAAGTCAGCTGGCCCCGCCCAACCTGAGCCTTCGCGCCAAAAGCAAGAAAGCCCGCCAAGAACTGAGGTGACCCGCCCAGAGAAGGGTGACCCGCCAAAACTAGGGTGAGCACGGGACACACCGGGATTTACCGTCTTAGGATTCCACAACCGTAGTGTTATTAAAATAAAAAGGCTCCACCATCCCTTCCTGTGCCCCCTCCCTACATCCAGGTATTCCTTTCTAAGTATAAGAGTAATTAAAAGTGATAGTGGGGGGACAAGCGGTATTTAATCCTAAAAATCAAGACGAGACTATGGAGAAAAATCACAGACCGTTAAGTGATCAATCCCAAACCGCTAAGTGTAGAGAACAACACTCACGTACTCTGACACCAGTAAAACTGCTTTCGGCTGCTGGGCGGCTTCCCACGGTCCCTCTCCGTCACTCAGGCTGTCGGCGCCGGTCCACTGTACACCGAGACCTGGGATGAAACATTTGCTACGACACCTCCGTTCGCCACGTCCGTTAAAAATCACTGCACTCACTCACTCACTCCCTCTCGCACTGGGCCGGCCCCAGACTGGTTTTCATCCACATACATGCCAAGCCACGCATACTGTCGGTGTGTCCGTACTCTCGTCTCAGTCTGTCGCAGTCCCTTGTCCCCAGTTTTAGTGACATGTTTCGAGGCATTACATCCTCGGCGGTCCGAAATCAAGTCCCCCATGTTGGATCCCCCTGATGGGTACCGCTTTAAAAACAGCGTCTTTCAAAAGCCTGACCTTAGCGTGGCAGATCTCTGCTCTTAACAACCGGTCTAAGGCAGACGCCTGTGCAGGTAAACCCTATCCAGGAGATGAGATCCGCCCTCTGTCCCCTTAGGATGCTAGCAGCGAGTGTGTCTATCGATAGTTGTCAGAGTTAAAGTGCTTATTAAAAAGAGAAAGGATCCAATCAGTCAAGTGCGGTCAGCGCTGTATTAATTAATTTCAAAAAGCGTCCAGGCTCCGTAAGCCACGCTGTACCTTAACTCAGAAACACACACCAGCTCGACCAATGACGAAAAACCATTATAAACCACAAGAATTCGCACCTACTTGCATTCTATGTAAGCTGAAGGGACGCGAAAGGCTTACTTGAGCGTCCAGGCTCCATAAGCCACGCTGTACCTTAACTCAGACCCAGAGTTTTTTCCCCACTAGCGCGTCGGGCCCGACAAAATCCCCCATTCAGAAGAAAATTACTGCAGTACTGGACGTCTCGCGTGTCAGAGCCTTCGTTACCTCTGAAGACAGTCCATCAGGGCACCTTGTTACCTCCGAAAATTGTCCGTCAGAGCACCTTGTCACCTCTGAAAATTGCCTGTCAGAGCACCTTGTCACCTCTGAAAATTGGGCTGCCGGAATCACTTGTTACCTCCGGGAAAAACACACTTTAAAAAACTCAAAAACCCCGTCCAGGATCCGAAATCCACGTGTTAACTCAAAAAACTGCGTCCAGGATCCGAAATCCACACATTAACTCAACTCAAAAACCTCGTCCAGGATCCGAAATCTACGCATTAACTCCACTCAAAAAACTGCGTCCAGGATCCGAAATCCACGCGTTAACTCAACTCAAAAACCTCGTCCAGGATCCGAAATCCACGCATTAACTCAACTCAAAAACCGCGTCCAGGATCCGAAATTCACGCATTAACTCAACTCAAAAACCTCGTCCAGGATCCGAAATCTACGCATTAACTCAACTCAAAAAACTGCGTCCAGGATCCGAAATTCACGCATTAACTCAACTCAAAAACCTCGTCCAGGATCCGAAATCTACGCATTAACTCAACTCAAAAAACTGCGTCCAGGATCCGAAATTCATGCGTAAAACTCAACTCAAAAAACTGCGTCCAGGATCTGAAATCCACGCATTAACTCAACTCAAAAACCTCGTCCAGGATCCGAAATCTACGCATTAACTCAACTCAAAAAACTGTGTGCAGGATCCGAAATTCACGCGTAAAACTCAACTCAAAAAACTGCGTCCAGGATCCGAAATCCACGCATTAACTTAACTCAAAAACCGCGTCCAGGATCCGAAATTCACGCATTAACTTAAGGCTAGCCACGGATCAATTAGTCACTTCAGTACCGCGAAAACAGGCAGGTATTAGTGAAGAAGTGAGAAAATAGCTTACCAGTATGGACTCTGCAACGTTGCTGCCAAACTGATTTAAAAGTACTGTTTGTGTTGGTGAGGATCAGGGAGCAGACAAAGACTGACAAACTAAAAAATTTACCTACTGGAAGTCTTTGCTTTAACAGGCGCTTCCTCACCTTTTAAAAGTTCGGCCGAAAGTTTGTCTGCCCTCTGGTCCGCCAACGTGGCCAACTTGCGGTCATCTCTTTCCCTTCCCACGTTCAGGCTCACCAGCTGTTGGGATGGACCTGTAGGGCCTCGTCTCCACGTGTTCTTTGGAAGGAGAGATCACACTGGCTAGAGTTTGGAGCAAAAACACCGTTTATTACAGAATCAAGACTGGCAAACTATACAACGAATTCAAAAGCATGCAATTCGTTGGAGAAGGCTTTCTCTCTTCCTCTACGGACCTGGAGCAGTTATACTTCGCGCTTCCTCGAGTTCCCGGTCAGGTTCCCCTCGTTCGGTTCTCTCATTGGTCGGTTCACCTGTCTGTGAAGGGATTAGTGTCTCTATTGGCTGCCCCGAGATACCTGTCCAGCTCCTGCTGTGCTGAACAATGGGTAGACATCCTGGGTTCAGCAGTTTCCGATCTTGTAATTTAAAAGTTTATTGTTTGGAAGGGTTTCCTCATTGCTATGCGCCTGGCTGTCTGGGCGTTCACAATAGTTCTCCATAGTTGAATATACAGGTATTATCATTTAACACAGGACCTGAATGAGTTTGACGTCAGCGGAGGCATTAGCAAGTACTTTATCAATCAAGTGTAGTATCGGTGCGATTTACACTATCCAATAGTTACCGGTTTCCTTTATTAACAATGAGATTGTAACAGGATGATCTGAAACTGACGGACATGTTCTAATCCCCAAGGAATGTGGCCTGCAGTGGCTGGGTTTACTTTACATGGCTGTGTTTTAGCTGGTACCTGACAGTGTCTGCTTTAATAATGGTGCTCCCCTCCCTAGCCCCAATGTAGGTACCCCGATAGCAGATTATCCCCAACAATTGGTATAAAAGTGTGAAACTGCAGTTGTCATTTATTTTGTAGTATCCAATCAGCTTCAGAGGTTCCATTTTTTAAGTGAACAGAATAGCTTTTCAGTAATAGTTGAAACTTAGGATAAGTACATAATAGCATGACAAACATTGACATCCCGAAGAGCTGATTTCATACAGTTATATACAGTTAATATCAATGGTAAAAAGCAAAACAGTATAAAGTCAGGGAAGATATTGCACAACTTGAAACATGTCTGTTGTGCAACCCCAATTTTAGTTCTTCCAGCTTTGGCAGCTGTGCCTTCAGCTGCTTAGGCTTTAATATCTGGATTTCCTTCATGACACTTCTCTGCCTAATGGACTGGATTAAAACACAATCTGAAAGGTGAATAGAAAATATATTAATCCATTATGTGACCTAGTTGCTTCAAAAGAACAATATATATGTAGAGCATGTTTTACATATCTAGGTCTTGCAGTACAGAGTATGTGGAATTATTTACAGCAATGCTTCCAATAATCAAATAACTTGAAGTGTGTTAACATTCCATTTACAAAGAGAGACTTCAGCAGTACAGCCAATTTTAAAGATGCAATTTTAAAATTAGGTGGCAGTGTTAAACCTATTTTCTGTTAGTTACTGAAGATGGATTGATGTGGATAAGTTGGTTTTCTAACATAATATTTAGCTCAAGCTGAATTCATTGTACTTGACATTGATCAACCAGCTGACACATTTATATTTTATCTAATTTACCATCTTTGCAACAAGTAAGCTAAATTCTACATAATGCACCAGTGATTTCAATTCTCTGTTTATGGTACAATTTCTTGGATTCTCTATAATCACAACGTCCAAAACTGATATAGAGTATAGATATAAAATGACCAAATGATAAAATTCAAGCGAAACAACTTGATCTAACACCATACTTCAAATTTCTACATTAAGTGTATTGTCAAATCATAGCCATTGTTCTTGCAAACTCTATTTTATTATGTGTTTTATTTCTTAGTTTGGCTGCTTTTCTTTCCATAACTGGTAGGATTTTTGAATTAACTTTAAATAAATGCAGAGAAAATTTTAAAAGATAATGGTTGGAATCTTTCTTCAAAACTTCAATGACTTGGGCTATGGTGAGAAATTTAAGAGAATCACGTGAGAAGTTGAGTGAGGCATTTCTCAACATCAAAACCAACAATTTGCATTTTCCAACTAAGTTCCAGACATCAAGACAAGATTTTTACTAGTGAGCAGTGAGAAGCCTATTAAATCATAGAATCGTTACAGTGTGGAGGAGGCCATTTGGCCCATGAATCCACACTGACTCTCTAAAAAGCATCCCACCCAAAGCCACCACCCTACTCCACCTCTGTTGAAATAATTCCATGAAGGTCAGTACTCTGTCGCAAAATCACCTTTATTTACACATGCATTATGCATGACATTGACCCAGCTAGCCTAGAGCTGGCTCCTAAAGTGAGCAGAACCTCTGAGACTTCTGTTTATATCTGTCAGCCAGGACTCCCTGATTAGACCAGGTTAATAGTCCCAATCAAGGAACTCATATTCAATTGTAATCCTGCGTTCCCATGGCTAATTGATGTAGCCTGCACATCCTTGGATACTATGGACAATTTAGTATGGCCAATCCACCCAGCCTACAGATCTTTGGACTGTGAAAGGAAACCAGAGCACCCGGAAGAAGCCCACGCCACTGAAGGAAGAATGTGTAAACTCCTCACAGCCAATCACCTGAGGGTGGAATCGAACCCAAGGTCCCTGGAGCTGTGAGAAAGTAGTGCTAATTACTGAGCCACCATGCCACTGATGGGAATAATAATTCATTATCACCTTCATTATTACATTATCTCACCTCATTATTATGCACCCTCCTATTCTACTACCCGTCAGATATAAACAAGACCTGAAAGACAAAATGAAATATGAAACCATCCTGCAGACCACCATTGAGGATGTCCAGCACCAATGGCTCAGGCCATGGGCAACGGATGCATGTTTTCCACATACATAGACAATAACATCCAACACATCATCTGCACCCTCAGGCACATTGCCAATCCATTGTCATTACACTTATGCACTTAAATGCTACACTTTGGGGCGCATTGGCACCTTTTAATGCAATATTGCTGAAAGAAGGCTTTCCACACAGGAATAGGCATCCAGTTCATCAAATGGACTGGTCTGCTTCTTGAGGTTCTTCATTTGCCATCTTAGCATCCACTCAGCTTGAGCCCACCTGGGTGCTGACAGCATTCTTGCCTTCCCTTTGCACTCTGCCACTTCAGCCAAACCAACAGGCTCACAACACTTATGTCTTGCCATACATGAGGGCAGATATAAAACCTTGCAGCTTGTCTGCTTATCAGCATTCAGCAGTTAAGAGGTTTGACATGTTGCTGTAAGGCACCATGCTATTGCAATCTCACTCCCTACATCATGTTCCATCAGCTTACAAGACAAACACACTGTACATGCTTCAAGTAAATGGCCATATCTCAAAGTAGAAGTGTAGAAATCCTTAGTGAAGTAAAGGGCGACACACTTCAGTCAGGTGATCTCAGCACAGTAAATCAAAGAGAGCCTCCAGGATAAGTCCAGGGGCTTGGACACGGCAGTCAGGATCAGGATCCTCTCCTTGTAAAGGGTAAGGAGCTAAATGTCGTGCACCTTGCCATCTTTTATGGCTGTTTCTGCATCATTATGAGGTGTTTCCTTCTGCAATGAAACAAAGAGAGCCAGTGAGTAAGATGACAGTGGATGTTATTTATGATGCAGGTGGAGGAAATCTGGTGAGGTGTTCCAAGTCAGTGAGTAGGAGGTGCAGAGGAACGGGCAGGGAGATTTGGGTGGAGGGGAATGAGTGAGCTTTGTTGCTACATGTGAGGGTCGAAGTGCTAGAGAATCCTGTTGGGAAATGGGTGCGGTAACAGAGATAGAGTGAGTTGAGGTAGCAGAGAAAAGATGATGGCACTTAACCTGACAGAGTGAAGAACATAATCAACCTTCTTGCAGTATTATTGCACAATTCTCCAGACCATGGAGATTGCACTGACCCAGGTGGCAGTGTAAGACCAGGCTGACAGGGTCTCAGATTGTGATCTCCTCTGTTGTTTCTACTGTCTCTGATGCCCTCTGCATCACCCCATCTCCCAGCACCTCCAGGTCCCTATATGCAAATTAAGGCCCCAATTTTCCCATGTCTGCCATATCTGGAAGAAATAAAAATAACTGTGGAGGGCAGATCCATTCCTACAGTATTTGACCAGGTGCATGATTGCCTTTTAAATATGGCACCAGTGCAAGAAGCCCAAGGTGTCCCAGTAGTGATGAGTACTTCTGTTTACAGTGAGTGGGAGAATATGATCAGCAAGATGTTATAGAGGTTTGAAGAAAGCCAGTTTATTTTCCCTTATCATTTGGAGTTTTCGGGTAAAAAATGAGGTCTGCAGATGCTGGAGATCATAGCTGAAAATGTGTTGCTGGTTAAAGCACAGCAGGTTAGGCAGCATCCAAGGAATAGGAAATTCGACGTTTCGGGCATAAGCCCTTCATAAGCCATTCCTGATGAAGGGCTTATGCCCGAAACGTCGAATTTCCTATTCCTTGGATGCTGCCTAACCTGCTGTGCTTTAACCAGCAACACATTTTCATTTGGAGTCTTCCTCCTGCAAACCATTGAATTTACCAGGAGAAGGAAGATCCAGGAGCAGTGGGTGTGACAAGTCAAAGGGATCATCTCAATGAATAGAGTGGACAAAGACCATTGAACTGCCTTTGTGTGTGTGTGTGTGTGTGTGTGTGTGAAATTAGTATAATGATATATCTAAAGTTCATGAGTGTTTGTTATATATAGTAATTAATTTTGAATACAGAGGCCTGGCCACACTTTCTACCTACCTTGGTCTAAAAGACAAGTAAACTTGGGAATTTTGTGTACTTTTACAAAATCTTTAAATTTTGTGACAACTCCAGGAATAGTGGGGCTTGATTTCTAGTATACTACCCCAGTGAGGCTTAACACCACCAGAATTTATGAAGCCTTACCCTGGAGCTTCCTGCCTGATTAAAAACTGAGCCGTTTGTTTTAAAATTGTGCAACTGATTCAACTCTATGTTGCTCAAAATTTACCATTGGATCTCAGTTAAAACACTAATTTTCAAATTTCAGTAAAAAAGAGTGTGTGTATTGAGCTGATGTGGAACATATAGCCAGATACGCCTCAGTTTTGCCTCATTAGCTTTCAGCATTGGGAGTCACTCTAACTAGGTCAATTTTCAAAGGTCTTTGGCAGAACAGTATTTGGGAAATCCACATTGTATTTGAATGTGACAGCATTTTTATCTAATGTCAGGAATGCTGACAAAATGTAAGGTAATTATTTCCCAATAATGCCTCATTGGCATTTAATTTTGTAATGTGAAGGAATAGTAAATTAGAAAAACAGATTTTCAGCTGTGAAAAACTGCATGAGATGATTTGCAGTGATACTGCTACAATTGTGGCAATAATTGTGCTGTTGTGTCTATTTCATTTGTTTGCTCAGTGGCAGTAGACTGCAGGAGAAAATTATAAAAAGAATAGTTGCCTCATGACATTTTTGAAGCACGGTGATTGTTTCAAATAATATGTCTAATGGCTGCCACAAGTTAAAATGAAATCAGATTCTTGCAGAGTTAGAGATCATAGTATATACACTGGCTTTCAGGCGCTCCCTTTTTTCATAAAAACAAATAAGCAAAAAGAAATGAGCATGCATACCATTTGCAGCTACAAGTTTGCCTAATGTACCTAATCAACAAAAAAAGGATAATTCATTGACATACCTGTGATAATTCTAGTCTGTCTAATTTCCACCAGTTTCTGCAAGTGCATTTCATTCATTATCTCTGAAGCGTTCAGGTCTTTGAACGACATGAATGCAAGTTGTTGCTATCAGTTTGTCTACTATCTCATTTGTGATGTGATGTTGCTTCCTTGAAGAGTGTCATTTCTGTGGTGAGTGCTGATTCTAAATAAGGCATTTCCTCTTCATGTTCAACAACTCTTCTAGGTTCACGACTTCCAGAACATGTCAAGCTGTTTCTTGTTGCATTTTCCAGATTCAACAATCTGTCTGAGCATCGTTAACTTTCCTCTTGGGCAGTGCTACTCTTGACAGCAAGTTAGCAATGTGCATGTGTTTCCCTTGCTTGCATGTCATGTTCAGATGATATATTTGCAAACAAAGCAACATTCTTTACAGATGTTTGGGAGCAGATCAAAGTATTTTGATAAAGATGGTTTGAAGTGGCTTGTAGTGGGAGTCCACTGTAATTCTGTATCTCCCAGCCAGGTATTGATTAAAATGCTTACAAGCAACAGCCAGGAATTCTTTATCAATCTGAGCATAGCATCTTTCAGTTTGTGTTAATGTCCTGGGTGAAAATATAACTGGTTATCAGTGAGCTTGCATAAATGTTCGAACACTGATGACAAATTAGGTGAGAACTTTGGTTGCTTTCTCAAACCATCTTGCAATCATTTGACATCTCTTGACCACTGCATCCCTGCTATAGCTCTCACCTTGTCAGGATCTGTGCAAAGTCCTAACACTGTCAGAGCATGATCTGTTGATTTCAGGCATCTTCTACTACATCATCATCTTCACCATTTTTTTCTTATCATGCATTTGCTTCTACTGTTCAGTGATGACCGCCTATTCTGTTTTCACTTGCATATCAGCAGCCACCAGCTCTTCTAGAAATGATTCCTTGGCACTATTATCTTGCTTTCCATTTCAGAACCTTTCCTGCATCTGTGAGGCCTCAATTTCCTCTTTCTTGTCTTTCAGCTTGGACTTGAGGACGGCTGGAACTCTCCTCAGCAGATACTGACCTGATCTCCTACTCTCATTTACTTTAACATGATATTAACCAGAAAGACTTTTAAGGCCTGTAAAAACATCTTTATAATCCTCTGGGATCTGATCAGAAGGATTGACTTAATGGCTCAAATATCTTCTGGCATGTTTAAGGTTATCAATCCAAACTTTAGACTTACTTAAGGTTAGATGAGTAGATTTTGCTTAATGTCTGCAATCCAGAGGTCCAGATCTTCATACTTCCTGTTGAGAGAATTGGGCTTTCAACTTCACTTGTCCTCCTAAGATGAGTTTCATTCCATCATCTGGCCACAACCTCACTTTCAAGCTACAGTTTTGGATCACCATCTTGAGCAACTTCACACAGTTCTTCAGAACTGACAACGTTGCATGAATCACCAGTATCTAACTGCCACTTCACATTTGCTTGATGCTCTCTTTCTGCATTAATCATTCTAATAGCCACACACCATTTATCACCTTTAGGTCTAACAATGTCAACTTTGTACTGTATGTGGTTCAGTGATTCATTGCCTGACTTCTGTCAAGCAGCCTTCTTTATAGATTTGCTTTCCTTCTTTCAAGCTGAACTCTTGTGTGCAAAGTGATTCAACGTTTGCAGTTAGAGCAGTACTCTTCCTATGGTGGACATGCTTCTTTTCCTTAAGGGTGTAGCCCTATGTGATTTTTGTGTCCAGCTTTCTGGCTTTGACTTTCTCCTGGTGCTTTTTAGACATTTCTTCCTTTTCTAATATATTATTAGATTCCCTATAGTGTGGAAACAGGCCCTTTGGCCCAACAAGCCCACACCGACCCTCCGAAGAGTAACCCACCCAGACTAACTGGCTAACACACCTAACCTATGGGCAATTTATCATGGCCAATCCACCCTAACCTGCACATCTTTAGACTGTGGGAGGAATCCGGAGCACCCAGAGGGTGCCCATACAGACACGGGGAGAGTGCGCAAGCTCCACACAGACAGTTGCCCGAGGCCGGAATCGAACCTGGGACCCTGGTGCTGTGAGGCAGCAGTGCTAACCACTGAGCTACCATGCCGCTTGTCCTTGTTCAGCCTGTAATATTTGTATATCCTCACCTGTTCTGTCATTAATATTATCTAAGTGATGATTGACAACCTCAGAACTTCTGCACATGTTGATACCTTTTTTGAGAGCATTCTCCTTTCTTAGCAGATGTCCTTTCACAGCAGGATCTGTGGGTGGCATGGTGGCTGAGTGTTTTGCAAACATGTACAAGTTAGGAAGATTGGCCATGGTAAATTGCTTCATAGTATCCAGGGATGTGTAGGCCAGGAAGGTTAGCTGTGGTACATGCAGGTTTATGGGGTTAGAATGGGGTTGCTGGGTCTGGTGGGATGCCCTTTGTAGAGTCAGTGCAGACTGAATAGGCCAAAATGTAGGGATTCTATGATCTCTCATGTGAAAGGCAATTCTGTCTCTGAGGAGATCCACATTCAGTTTTCCAAACTGTCAAGAATGGCTCAATGTATCATACTCTTTTTTATTAATTCAGGGGACTTGGGCATCACTGGCCTGTCAGCATTTATTGCATATCTGTAGTTGCTCTTGAAAAGATGGTGCCTCCTTAAACCACTGCAGTCCAGTTGCTGTTTGGAAGGGAGGATTTTGACCCAGCAACACTGAATGAATAGTGATAAATTTCCAAGTCAGCATGGTTCATGGCTTGGAGTGGAACATGCAGGTGGTGATGATCCCATGTATCTGCTGCCCATGGCCTTCTGGATAGTATTAGTAGTGCATTTGGAAGGCCCTGCTAAAAGACCCTTGGGGAGTTACTGCAATGCAGTCTATAGATGGTACACACTACTTTTAATGTGCGCTGTTGTAAAGCATGTGAATGTTTATAAATATGATGCCAATCAAGTGAGTTGCTTTGTCCTTTGTTATGGATGTTGTCAAGCTTTTGAGTGTTATTGAAACTACAGTCATCCAGGCACATGAGAAGTATTCCACCACACTCCAGACATTTACGTTGTAGATAATAGGCATGCTTTGAGGAGTCAGGGGATGAGTTACTCACTGAAGGATCCCTAGTCTCTAACCTTCTCTTGTAGCCATGGTACTTATATGGCTGGTCCAGTTCAGTTTCTGGTCAATGGTAATTCTCCGGAATGCTAATAGTCATGGATTTAGTGATAGTAATGCCATTGAATATCAACAGGCAATGGTTAGATTCTCTCGACCAAATCTTAGACTAAAATTAGAACTGTATCCCCCTAATCCCAGACAAACACATTCACATGACAGACACAAACAACAAACTCTGTGGAGATGGTATTAAAAAAAAGGAGATAAATATCCTTCTTTCTGAATGGTCTGTGAAACAAAGGATAAAGTTTGGTGAATCCTCTCAGAAACTATATCTCTTTTGGACCAAGCTGAATCTTTGAAAGCCATAGACCAATGGAAACCCCTTCATACCAAACTTCCATTTGGATATAAATTCAGTTAGATCCAGGTCTTTGAATTGAGGTCACATCTTAGTTTTGTTTTAAGGTTGATACAAATAGTCCAAATATTGAGGTATTGGATTTGGAAGAAACAGCCAGGAGAGAGAGAGAGAGATGCACCTTTTCTCTTGCTTACTCCTATTATTCCTTTTTCTAACAATTTGCTTTTACATGTTCCTTTCTAAATACTTCTGACAATTTAATGGCCAATGACCATCTAAGGAATTCTATACCACCACTAGCCCATGCCAAGAATCCACAGATAGGCGAGGGCGATGCTTCCTAATGAGGTATCCTGGACACATTGGAGGTATTGTCTTCTTCCTACTCTTATATTTCCTTATTTGCCCCCACACCACCCCATCAAAACAATTCTTTCACCAAGGTCTGCCAGACAGCTCCCATTGGCTCCCAGAATTGCTTCCACCAAAGCCTTCTCTTCAAGACCACATGCAGTCCCAATAGTGGCCATTATTCCAAGGGGCTCTGTTGATGCAAGAGACTCTCCAGTTACTTGGTTAGCCACTAGCTCTCTGATAGGGTGGAAGTCTGGCCTCAAGCCAAGTAAAGGCCCAACAGTTTTAACTGTGTTCATTCAGGGCCAACAGGAACACATCAAACTTTTATTATGTTATGCGGTGGGCAGTGACTCTTTCCTTTATAAGATTCAGCCCAAAGTGAAACTCCTAGATCTTTATGCAAAGGGCTAGCACAGTCCTAATTTGGCAATTAGCTTTTCACATTCTTTCCTTAACAAAACATTTCGTAAGGATACACTTGACATTGAACAGTTTGAGAGTGGGGTGCTGGAAAAGCATAACAGGACAGGCAACATCCGAGGAGCAGGGGAATCGACGTTTTGGGCAAGATCCCTTCATCAGGAATGAGGCTTGTGAGCTGAGGGGGTGAAGAGATAAATGGGGGAGGGGGTTTGGGGCTGGGGGAGAAGGTAGCGGAGAGTGCGATAGGTAGACAGAGGTGGGGGTAATGGTGATATGTCAGAGAGGAGGATGGAGCAGATAGGTGGGAAGGAAGATGGACAGGCAGGTCAGGTCATGAGGGCAGTGCCGAGTTGGAAGGTTAGAACTGGGATAAGGTGGGGGGAGGGGAAATGACAAAGTGAATTCCATATGGTTGGAGGATCCCAAGGAGAAAGATGAGGCATTCTTCCTCCAGGCATCAGTGGTTAGAGTGTGGTGATGGAGGAGGCCCAGGACCTGCATGTCCTTGGCGGAGTGGGCGGGGGAGTTATAGTATTTGGCCATGGGGTGTTGGGGTTGGTTGGTGCGGGTGTCCCAGAGATGTTCGCTGAAGGACGCTGCAGGTAGGTGTCCTGTCTACCCAGCATAGAGGAGACCACATCAGGAGCAATGGATACAGTAAATGACGTGTGGAAGTGCAGATGAAACTCTGATGGATGTGTAAGATTCCTTTGGGGCCTTGGATGGAGGTGAGGGGGGAGATGCGGGCGTAGATTTTGTAATTCCTGTGGTGGAAGGGGAAGGTGCCGGGAGGGGCGAGTGGGTTGGTGGGGTTGTGGACCTGACAAGAGAGTTACTTAGGGAATGGTCTTTACTGAAAGCGGATGGGGAGGGGAGGGAAATATATATCTGGTGGTGGGGTCCATTTGTATGTGGCGGAAATGGCGGAGGATATGTGATGTATATGGAGGTTGGTAGGGTGGAAGGTGAGGACTGCGTTGAGGGTTCTGTCCTTGTTGCAGTTGAAGGGGTGGAATTCGAGGGCAGGGGTGCGGGAAGTGAATGAGATGTGCTGGAAGGCGTCAACGACCACGTGGGAGGGGATATTGTGGTCGTTGAAGAATTGGTCCTCCTGGGAGCAAATAAGACAGAGGTGGAGGATTTGGGAGTAAGGGATAGTGTTTTTACAGGAGACAGGTTGGCAGGAGATGTGGTGTAAACAGCTATGGGAATCAGTGGGTTTGTAGAAGATGACTGCGTTTTGTCGGTCCACATTGATGGAGATGGAGAGGTCCAGGAAGGGAAGGCAGGTGTCTGAAATGGTCCAGGTGAACGTAAGGTTGGGGTGGAATGTGTAGGTGAAGTTGATGAACTGTTCAATCTTCTTGTAGGAGCAAGATGGCATTGATACAGGCATCAGTATAGCGGCGGAAAATGTGGGGAATGGTGCCGGTGTAACTGCAGAAGATGGACTGTTCTACATAACCGACAAAGAGACAGGAATTGCTGGGGCTCATGTGGGTGCCCATGGCTACTCCTTTCATCTGGAGGAAGTGGGAGGATTCAAAGGAGAAATCATTGAACAGTTTTATAACAGTTCTTGCAGATGAAGAAGAAATGTCACGTTTCTTTTCATGCAGACTAAGAGAAATAGCTACACTTACCAAAGGCACAAAAGAAACATTGTACTTCAGCCTGAGTCATGTCAGAAAGGTATGTCTTTTTGTGTTCATTTTCACATACCATTTAACATCTCCAGACTCCAATATATGGTAATCGCAGACAGCTGCAAAATAGCAAATGCTGGAGAAACCCCAACAATTCTGGCAGCCTCAGAAGAGAAGAACAGTGTATTGGATGTAAAATGATAACCCTCTTCACAGATTCTGCCTGACCTGAATTTTCCTGTTTTATGGTAGTCATAGAGTTAATTTAAATTAAATGATTCCATTCAACTGTATGTAAGACAATGGACACAATGATACTGGCTCTAAAGATGCAAGTTTTAATTAGATTAGATTAGATTACTTACAGTGTGGAAACAGGCCCTTCGGCCCAACCAGTCCACACCGACCCGCCGAAGCGCAACCCACCCATTCCCCTACATTTACCCCTTACCTAACACTACGGACAATTTAGCATGGCCAACCCGCCTGACCTGCACATCTTTGGACTGTGGGAGGAAACCGGAGCACCCGGAGGAAACCCACGCAGACACGGGGAGAATGTGCAAACTCCACACAGTCAGTTGACTGAGTCGGGAATTGAACCCAGGTCGGTGGCGCTGTGAGGCAGCAATGCTAACCACTGTGCCACCGTGCCGCCCAACAATCTCAACACTATGAGAAACTTGTGGGCCATTGTTATGTTTGCATTCAGTTCCGGGCACCCTATTGGAGCCATGGGATATTGGAAGGTTATTGGAAGAATAATTTGAATCAAAATTAAGATGGTAGTAAATTTGGGTTTTTTTTCTTGGGATAGATAATCAGTGATTTTAAAGAATTAGAGTCTTAAAGATGTACAACATGAAAACAGACCGTTCAGTCCAACTCATCCATGCTGACCAGATTTCCTAAATTAATCTAGTCCCATTTGCCAGCATTTGGCCCATATTCTTCTAAACCCTTCCAATTCATATACCCATCTAGATGCCGCTTAAATATTATAATTGTACCAGCCTCCACCACTTCCTCTGGCAGCTCTTTAATTTTGCTGTCCTTGGAACAAACTCCAATGTCCAGAGGTATTTGAAACCAGCCAGCAAAGGCAACTGTTGTGCAGGTTACTACTGGGTTTCTTTCTCCGTTTGAATCACTTCCCATGTGGTCACTGCCTTTCTGTCATCCTCCTTTCTAAAGAGCTGTTGTTTTGATTTTTTCCCTAAAGTTCCAAAACAATACAACAAATCACTTTAAAGTGTTGGTGATGCAATCGCGATAAAGTCAACACACGTTTAAAGGTTCACACTTTAGAAACAGCATCTCCTAAAGGAAAGGCTGGTTAGTGTAGGAATGACATCTCCAGGACACCTGCACCAATCAGGCCCACAGCCCTGTGGCTGAACATTTCAACTCCCCCTCCTACTCAGCCGAGGACATGCAGGTCCTGGGCCTCCTCCACTGCCACTGCCTCACCACATGACGCCTCATCTTCCGCCTTGGAACCCTTCAACCCCAGGGCATCAATGTTTCCTCACTAGTTTCCTCATTTCCCCTCCCCTCACCTTAGCCCAGTTCCAACCCTCCAGCTCAGCACCATCCTCATGATCTGTCCCAGCTGTCAATCTTCCTTCCCACCTATCCACTCCACCCTCCTCTCTGACCTATCACCTTTACCCCTGCCTCCATCCTCCTATTGCACTCCCAACTACCTTCTCCCCAGCCCCATCCCCTCCCATTTAACTCTCCACCCCCGAGGCTTCAAACCTCATTCCTGATGAAGGGCTCCTGCCCGAAATGTCGATTTCACTGCTCCTCAGATGCTGTTTGATCTGCTGTGCTTTTCCAGCACCACTGTAATCTTGCCTCTAATCTCCAGCATCTGCAGTCCTCACTTTTGCCTAAAGAAATTGAGGGTTTGGTTAAGAAAAAGAAGGAAGCATATGCCAGGTATATCAGGATAAATCATATGAATCCTTAGTGGAGTTTAAAGGCAATAGGAGTATACTTAAGAGAGAAATCAGGAGTGCAAAAAGAAGAAATGAGATAGCTTTGACAAATATAATTAAGGAGAATCCAAAGAGTTTTTATAAATATATTAAGGACAAAAGGGTAACTAGGAAGAGAATAGGGCCCCTCAAAGATCAGCATGTCAGCCTTTGTGTGGAATCACAGGAAATGGGGGAGATGTTAAATGAGCATTTTGCAACAGTGTTTATTTTGGAAAAGGACATGGAAGATATACAGTATAATGTAGGGAAATAGATGGTGACATCTTGAAAAATGTCCATATTACAGAGGAGGAAGAGCTGGATGTCTTGAAGTGGATAAATCACCAGGACCTGATCAGGTGTACCCTGGAACTCTGTGGGAAGCTAGGGAAGTGATTGCTGGGCCCCTTGCTGAAATATTTGTATCATCAATAGTCACAGGTAAGGTGCCGGAAGACTGGAAGCTGGCTAATGTGGTGCCACTGTTTAAGAAGGGTGGTAAGGACCAGCAAGGGAACTATAGTCCAGCGAGCCTGACATCGGTGGTGAGCTAGTTGTTGGAGGGAATCCTGAGGGACAGGATGTACATGTATTTGGAAAGGCAAGGACTGATTAGGGATAGTCAACATAGCTTTGTGCATGGGAAATCATCTCTTACAAACTTTATTGAGTTTTTTGAAGAAGTAACAAAGAGGATTGATGAGGGCAGCTCGGTGGAAGTGAGCTAGATGGACTTCAATAAGGCATTCAACGAGGTTCCCCATGGAGACTGGTTAGAAAGGTTAGATCTCATGGAATACAGGGAGGACTAGCCATTTAGATACAGAACAGGCTTAAAGGTAGAAGACAGAGGGTGGTGGTGGAGGGTTGTTTTTCACACTGGAGGCCTGTGACCAGTGGAGTGTCACAAGGATCAGTGCTGGGTCCACTACTTTTTGTCATTTATATAAATGATTTGGATGTGAGCATAAGAGATATAGTTAGTATGTTTGCAGATGATACCAAAATTGGAGGTGTAGTGGACAGCGAAGAAGGTTACCTCAGATTACAACAGGATCTTGATCAGATGGGCCAATGGGCTGAGAAGCAGCAGATGGAGTTTAATTTAAATAAATGTGAGGTGCTGCATTTTGGGAAAGTAAATCTTAGCAGGACTTATACACTTAATGGTAAGGTCCTGGGAAGTGTTGCTGAACAAAGAGACCTTGGAGTGCAGGTTCATAGCTCCTTGAAAGTAGAGTCGTGATGAAGGTGTTTGGTATGCTTTCTTTTATTAGTCAGAGTATTGAATACAGGAGTTGGGAGGTCATGTTGTATCTGTATAGGTAATTGGTTAGGCCACTTTTGGAATATTACGTGCAAATCTGGTCTCCTTCCTATAAGAAGGATGTTGTGAAACTTGAGAGAGGGTTTAGGAAAGATTTACAAGAATGTTGCCAGGGTTGGAGGATTTTCAGCTATATGGAGAGGTTGAATAGGCTGAGTCTGCTTTCCCTGGACCTTCGGACACTGAGGGGTGATCTTGTAGAGGTTTATATAATCATGAGGGGCGTGAATAAGATAAATAGACAAAGTCTCTTCCCTGGGGTGGGGGAGTCGAGAACTAGAGGGCATAGGTTTAGGGTGAGAGGGAAAGATATAAAAGAGACCTAAGGGGCAACTTTTTCACACACAGGGTGATGCGTGAATGGAATGAGCTGCAGGAGGAAGTGGTGGAGGCTAATACAGTTGCAACATTTAAAAGGCATCTGAATAGGTACATGAATAGGAAGGTGTGATAAGGATATGGGCTGTGTGCTGGCAGGTGGGACTAGATTGGGTTGAGTTATCTGGTTGGCATGGATGATTTGGACCGAAGGGTTTGTTTCCGTGCTGTATATCTCTGTGACTCTATAACAGTTTAGACATTAACTACAGATCCTAGAATTTGAAGAAATCAGCTCCAACACTGAAAATACCTCAAAAAAGGAGCAGCTCTTACAGACACAATTCTTTCCCATCCCCCATCTTGGATTACCCAGATTCCACTTTCATAGTTTAAAACAGAGGGATTTAGATGAATCTATTCTTATTTATAAAGGATTTTCAGGGATGTTAGTAAGGAGGAATATATGAAACCTCATATAGTATTTGAGGAACATCATATGGAAGGTAGCCACATGGATGTAAAAAGAAGCAATGGGGACAGAAAACAAACAGCAAGTCAAAATGTGTGTGTTCATGATCAGATGTTAAGCAGAGCAATGGTATTCTTGGGAACTAGCACAAGGGAACAAAAGCACAGGATTAGCATGGGAAAAACACAGGGAAGTTGAATGATGTTGAAAGATGTGTCTTCACATGCAGTTATGCAGTTATTAGAACAGAGAGGCTTTACAACAGTTGGTATTGAGCCTGAGGCCATACAGTCCAGTTCAAAGTAAAGCGCGTAAGTATTTGAAGATTAAGAACGTGAAGTATTAGCATTGGAGTTTAAATTGAAGAGCTAGGATTAACATTATGGTGTAATATCTATGATTGTATGCTTTATGATCCAGTTTGTGTCTACAGCAGTTAGTCAAACAAAAAAATCTTCAAAAAAGACAATGAGTACGCAATTATTTGGTCATGCAAATCAGTTGATATTGTGAATACAAACCCCGAGCAATGATATTCATGGAGATACAAAGAGCAACCAGGTGACCTGCATTATACTATTGTCTTGTACAAGCTATTGTAAATGGAATTTCATCTTTGCCCCAGAATAACTGGATAGTGCTGTATTATTTTCTGACAGTTTTATACAATTATCTTCTTGGTTTTGTGCCTGAAGGAAAGTCTGATTCATAGACCATAAGATACAAGAGCAGAATCGAGCTATTTGGCCAATCAGGCCTGCTCCACCTTTCAATCATGGCTTATATGTTTCTCAAACCCCATTCTCCTGCCTTCTCCCCATAACCTTTAATCCTTTTACCAATCAAGAAATTATTGATCTCTCTCGTAAATGCACTGAATGACTTGGCCTCCATAGCCCTCTACAGCAATGAGTTTCACAGATTTTTCACCCCTTGGCTGGAGGAATTCCTCCTCATCTTGTTCTAAGGGGTCATCCTTTAGAGGATGTGTCCTCGAGTCCTTGCTTCTCCCATTCATGGAAAATTCTTCGTGGAAACACACTCTATCCAGGCCTCTTTACCAAGTTTCAATCAGATACCCTCCTTATCCTTCTGAACTCCATTGAGTACAGACCCAGAATTTTCAATAATTTATCATTTGACAAAACCTTCATCCCTGGGATCATTCTTGTCAACCTCCACATCCAGGCATCCTTCCTTATATATGGGGGGGCCAAAACTGCTTACAATAATCCAAAGGTCATCTGACCAGAGCCTTTACAGCCTCAGCAGTACATCCCTGCTCTTGACTTTTAGCCCTTTTGAAATGAATACTAACATTGCATTTGCCTTGCTAACTACCAATTGAACTAGCATATTAACTTTATAAAAATCTTGAACGAGGACTCAAGTCCTTTTGTGCTTCAGATATCCAAAGCCCTTCTCCATTAGAAAATAGTTTAGGGCCCCTATTCTTCTGACTAAAGTGCATAACCCCACACTTTCCCACATTGTATTGCATTTGCCACTACTTTGCTGACTCTTTTAACATAGCCCTTCTGCAGTCACCCTCCTTTCTCAACACTACCTGCCCCTCCATCTACTTTTGTCTCATCTGCAAACTTAACAACAATGCCCTCAGTGCCTTTATCCATATCATTAATGTTTAACATGAAGAGTTGTGGTCTCAACATGAACCCCTGCAGAACTCCATTATTCACCTGCTGCCATCTAGAAAAAGACCCCTTTATCATCACTCTCAGTTTTCTACCAGTCAGCCAATCCTCTATCCATGCAGGTACCTTGCCACTAACACTCTGTGCTCTCTGATCTTATTTAGCAGGCTCCTGTGTGGTACCTTGTCAAAGGCCTTCTGGAAATTCAAATAGATCACATCCACTGGCTCTCCTTTGTCTAACTTGCTCATTACCTTGTCGAAGAAATCTAATAGATTTGTCAGGCATAGCCTCCTCTTGACATAGCTGTGCTGATCCAGCACATTTTACCATGCACATCCAAGTACTCTGCGATCTCATCTTTAATAATGGACTTTATGATTTTACAAACTGTCAAGATCAGACTAACTGGCCAGTTTCCTGTCTTCTGCCTCCCTCCCTTCTTAAACAGGGGTTTACATTAGCCATTTCCCAGTCCTCTGGGACCCTCCCCAATACAGTAATTTCTGAAAGATTGCCACCAATGTCTCTACAATCTCCTCAGCTATCTCCTTCAGAACTCTGGAGTGTAGTCCATCTGGTCCGGGTGATTTATCCACCTTCAGGTCTTTCATCTTTCCCAGCACTTTCTTGTTAGTGATGGCCACTCCACTCACCACTACCTTTGACTCTCTTGAAGTTCTGGTATGCTGCTGGTGTCTTCCACTGTGAAGACTGATGCAAAGTTCCTCTCATTCAGTTCCTCCACCATTTCTTTGTTCCCATTACTACTTCTCCTGTCTCATCTTCCAGCAGTAAAATGTCCACTCTTGCCTCTCTCTTACTTCTATATATCTAAAGAAACTCTTGCAATCTTCTCTTTTATTACTAGCCAGCTTACCCTCTTATTTCATTTCTCCCTAATCAAATCAGCCTCATTCCACATCATCAAATCCAGAACTGCCTGATCCCTAGTGGATTCTACCAGAATCTGCTCCAAATAAAAAATCATCTTGTAGAGATTCTATGAATCCCTTTTCTTAAGATCCATGATCAAACTGATTTTCTCAGTCTACCTGCATATTGAGGTCCCTCATAATAATTGTAATTGTGCTTTTCTTACATACCATTTCTACTACCAGATTTATTTTCTTCCCTAAATCCTGACTCCTGCTAGACAACTCCCATCAAAGTTTTATTCTCTTTATGGTTCCTCAACTATACTCAACCAGATTTGACACTTTCCGAGTCTATACCATGTCTTGCTTTCTTAATTTAATTTCTTACTGTCAAGGCAAGCTACCCCTGCCCATCTGCCTGTCCTTTTGATTGGCTGTGTATCCTTGGATAGTTAGTTCCCAGTCCTGATCCCTTTGCAGCCACACCTCTGTGATAACCACAACATTGTATGTGGCAATTTTAATTTACGCTACAAGCTCATTTACCTAGTTTCGTATATTGTATGCATTTAAGCACAATTCACTCAGTCCTGTGTGTTCTGAACCCCTTCTCATAGTTGTCCCCTTATCCGCTGTGCCTGACGTTAGATTCCTGACCCTTTCCATAATCTCTGTCCTATTACATGTTCTGGAAACTTCAATAACGTCTGCTGAGTCCTCCCTGTTTTCCCTAATTTTTCACACAACTGAAACCACCCACTGGTGCCAATATCCTATAAATTTGAACCACTTCATCCCACACCAATCTCTGAGACACATATTTAAATATTTAATCTTGTTAATTTGCTCATGGCTCAGATAGTAATTCAGAGATTATTACCTTTTTGGTTCTGCTTTTTAATTTAGTCCCTCGCTGCTCATATTCCCTCAGCAGAACCTGTTTCGTCCTTCTAGCAAAATTATTGGTGCCGACATGAACCATGACAACTGGATCTTTCACCTCCCGTACCAAGGCCCTCTGCAATTCAGATGAGATATCCTGAACTTAGGGACCAGACAGACAACATGATCCTGGCCACAGAGAACAGTGTCTATTTCATGACTTTGCTATTCACAATTACAACTACATTTCTCTTTTCTCCCCTCTTGAATGGCTCTGTGTACTATGGGTGCCGTGGTCAGTTTGCTCATTACCCCTGCAACCCTGCTCTCATCCAACAGGGAGCAAGAATCTTAAACCTCTTAGATGAATTCAAGGGCTGAGGCTCCTTCAGCACTACCTCCTGGATCCCTCGAGCTGCCTCCCTCACAGTCACACCCTCTCATCCTCCACCACTGACCAAATTTCAGATAGTTGATCTAAGGGGTTTGCCTGTCTCCTGAAACACGGTGTCCAGGTAACACTCCCCCTTCCTGAAGTGAGGCAGGGTTTGAAGCTCAGATTCCAGCTCATCAACTCTGAGCCTGAGTTCCTGAAGCAACCAACACTTGCCGCAGATGTGATCGCTATGAATGAGCTCCACCAGCTCCCACATCATGCAGTTACAACACACTGCTTGACCCTACATCTCTATTTTATTTACTTGGTTTCTAATTGGATTTTTAAAAAACTTATACTGGTCTTTTAGTTTGAGGCCTGAAAATATTTTCGTTTTTTATCTTCAATCTGAAAGTAAGAGATGTTAGAAAGACAAATTATTAGTTATCACCAATCAATGAACTTATGGTCTTCCTGTGAAAAGCACTCTTTTATGTTGGACTCTGATCCTGACCTTCAATTTACCCTTTTTAACAAAAAAAATGAGCCAAAAAAAAGCAAGCAAAAAGCACCTCTTGCCTTCTACACTGATTTCCCAAGGTACCTCCAAATTCCCCAAACTATATACTCACTCTGCTGTGTCTCACTCTGGATGGGATCTCTCCTTTCTGACTATGCAAAGCTTACAGTGTAACAGCTTTCACTATGGATGAGCAAGAAGGCAAAAACTTAGCAGGCCCATCAACATGTGTGGAGAGAAAGCAGAGTTAATATTTTAGTGACTCTTCAGAACACGCTCTTCATTCTTTTGCCAATTTGATTCACACTAGTTGTTTGGACATCCCAGGTTTGAAACCTGCCTCAGCAGGTGGTGAAATTTGAATTCAATAAATTTTGTAATCTACAGTCTAATGATGACTGAGAAAGCACTGGAGATTTTCAGAAAAACCCACCTGGCTCACGAATGTTTTTTAGGGAAGGCAACTGCCATCCTTATGTGGTCTGGCCTACATGTGACTACAGACCATAGCCATGGGGTAGACTCTCAACAATGGTCTGGGCAATTAGGGATGGGCAATAAATTCTGGCCGAGCCAGTAACACCCTCATTGCATGAATGAATAAGTAAAACTGGGCAGCTATCGTCCTCTCCACAGCCCCAAAAATAGAGTCCAAATTGCTGTGGCAACAAATCCTTTCTATTCCATGGTTGACCAGGAATCTCTCCCATCCTATGGCAGAACCACATTTAATCATTAAAACTATCAGAATGCAAAATCTAGTTGGATCAATAAACCAACATTGGCCCAAAGGCTCCATTCACATCAGCAAAGCGGCCTTTGAGTGGAGCCACAGAAAATGGGGGAGATACTAAATGAATATTTTGCATCAGTATTTACTGTGGAAAAGGATATGGAAGATATAGACTGTAGGGAAACAGATAGTGTCAGCTTGCAAAATGTCCAGATTGCAGAGGAGGAAGTGATGGATGTCTTGAAATGGTTAAAAGTGGATAAATCCTCAGGACCTGATCAGGTGTATCCAAGAACTCTGTGGGAAGCTAGAAAAGTGATTGCTGGGCCTCTTGCTGAGATACTTGTATCATCGATAGTCACAGGTGAGGTGCCGGAAGACTGGAGGTTGGCAAACGTGGTGCCACTGTTTAAGAAGGGTGGTAAAGACAAGCCAGGGAACTATAGACTGGTGAGCATGACCTCGGCGGTGGGCAGGTTGTTGGAAGGAATCCTGAGGGACAGGATGTACATGTATTTGGAAAGGCAAGGACTGATTCGGGATAGTCAACATGGCTTTGTGCGTGGGAAATCATGTCTCACAAACTTGATTGAGTTTTTTGAACAAGTAACAAAGAAGATTGATGAGGGCAGAGCAGTAGATGTGATCTATATGGACTTCAGTAAGGCCGACAAAGTTCTCCATGGGAGACTGATTAGCAAGCTTAGATCTCATGGAATACAGGGAGAGCTAGCCATTTGGATACAGAACTGGCTCAAAGGTAGAAGACAGAGGGTGGTGGTGGAGGGTTGTTTTTCACACTGGAGGCCTGTGACCAGTGGAGTGCCACAAGAATCGGTGCTGGGACCTCTACTTTTTGTCATTTACATAAATGATTTGGATGCGAGCATAAGAGGTGCAGTTAGTAAGTTTGCAGATGACACCAAAATTGGAGGTGTAGTGGACAGCGAAGAGGGTTACCTCGGATTACAACAGGATCTTGACCGGATTGGCCAATGGGCTGAGAAGTGACAGATGGAGTTTAATTCAGATAAATGCGAGGTGCTGCATTTTGAGAAAGCAAATCATAGCAGGACTTATACACCTAATGGTAAGGTCCTAGGGAGTGTTGCTGAACAGAAACCTTGGAGTGCAGGTTCATAGCTCCTTGAAAGTAGAGTCGCAGGTAGGTAGGATCATGAAGAAGACGTTTGGTATGCTTTTTTTTATTGGTCAGAGTATTGAGTACAGGAGTTGGGCGGTCATGTTGCGGCTGTACAGGACATTGGTTAGGCCACTGATGGAATTTTGCATGCAATTCTGGTCTTCTTCCTATCAGAAAGATGTTGTGAAACTTGAAAGGGTTCAGAAAAGATTTACAAGGATGTTGCCAGGGTTGGAGGGTCTGAGCTACAGGGAAAGGCTGAACAGGCTAGGGTTGTTTCCCTGGAGTGTCGAGGCTGAGAGGTGACCTTATAGAGGTTTACAAAATTATGAGGGGCATGGATAGGATAAATAGACAAAGTCTTTTCCCTGGGGTCAGGGAGTCCAGAACTAGAGGGCATAGGTTTAGGGTGAGAGGGGAAAGATATAAAAGAGACCTAAGGGGCAACATTTTCGGGCAGAGGGTGGTACATGTATGGAATGAGCTGCCAGAGGATGTGGTGGAGCCTGGTACAATTGCAACATTTAAGAGGTATTTGGATGGGTATATGAATAGGAAGGGTTTGGAGGGATATGGGCCGGGTGCTGGCAGATGGGACTAGATTGTGTTGGGATATCTGGTCGGCATGGACGGGTTGGCCTGAAGGGTCTGTTTCCATGCTCTACATTGCTATGACTCTATGACATGATAAAAATATAACCAGTGCCATGTGATACTATCCTAATGTTGCCTGTGTTGGGAAATACTTTTTAAAGTGCTCTGCTTATTCCAGCAGCAAAGACCCACTTAGAAGCTCTCTTCTAGGTTCACCAGTGAGGATTAATGATGGGGAGGTGCTATGACACTGCTCTTTAAAAATTAGAATGACTTATAAAAAGCTGCTTTACATTGTCACAGTTTTGGAACATTGGCTTTTTATACTTTTCTGACAGTTTTCAGAGAAAACCCATCTTTATTCCCTGGATGCAATGTTGTCCATCCAACAGGATATAATCTGGATGTGCTACTGCATGATCATATCCATTTCCAAAACAATCACAGCTGTCTGCCTGTGTTCTCAGTTGTCTTCAAGTTGGTCGCAGATTCATCGGAAACATTACAAGCATCAGTTACACCTGTATTCCAGAAGCCCAGCTAATCCACCTGCCTTTAATGCTGGTTAAATATCCAAAGAAAGTTGAAAAGAGTACTGTAGAGAAGTTACACACACTTTTAGCCGCATGGAATCTTGCTCTTTGCATGAAAATGTTTACCTATTGTTAATCAACTCTTGTGAAAGAAGGGTTGTGAAGGCTGTGGCATTGTAAGCTTTGCACGGTCAGGAAGGAGAGATCCCATACAGAGTGAAACATAGCAAAGTTTGGGGAATTTGGAGGTACCATGGGAATTCAGTGTCAAGGGGAAGAGGCACTTTTTGTTTACTTTTTTTGTTGGACCTTCCTTTAGATTGAGTGAGAACTGCAGTTCACCCATTGGTCCCATAGTTATCATTTTGTGGACGATTATGGTTTGGAGAAATGCATTTGCACATAGTATATTAGCTGACTTGCCACAGTCATGTGGCCTATACATCTGCTATAACTTGTTTTCATTTTACTTTGCAGCAACCATTCAACACATTATTTGAAACATGGGTTCCAAAGTATCCAGCTGATAATGTGTGGATTTCAAAGCTGTGAAACAGCCAGCTGCAAGTACAAAAGCAGCAAAGAAAAATTAAAACTGCAGTCTGCAGCTTTGCTGAGTAAGTCAGAATGGTTGTGAATTTTCCACTCCCTGCTGCTGTGGAAATAAAAATGAAAGGAGATAGGAGACTGGATTGGATTTGTTTTCCCCTACACTCCAAGGCAAAATTATGGAATAGCCAGCGAATTAAATAAAAAAGTATGAGTAGCAACCCTGTTTCTCCTTAGGATAGTGGAGATGGTAGGTGAGGTAGTGTTCAGGCACCTGGCCTGCCCACTTGCTTTTGGCTGACCGGCTGCATCCTTATTTAAAGTTATTTCTTTTTCTTATCACTGTTATTTCTTAATTTCATGTTTTGTATCAAATTAATCTTTTCTTTTTTTCTGAGGCTGAGGTGTGGCAGTTTCAGTTGGACAGCCCTGGGTCCTCAGCAGTTTCAACAGGTTCCTAGTCCTCTGTGGTTTCGGCAGGCCCCCCTCCCCGATCCTTGGCAGTTTCAACAGGCCTCCAATTCTTGGCAGTTTTGACAGGCGCCTAATCCTCTGTGGTTTTGACAGGCCCCAGTCCACTGCAGTTTTGACAGGGCCCAGTCCCCAGTGGGTTTGACAGGCTCCCAGTCCTCAACAGTTTCAACAGGCCCCCAATTCTTGGCCATTGGACAGGACCCAGTCCACGGCAATTGTGGCAGCCCTGTATCCTTGGCAGTTGGGTAGGTCCCGGTCTTCAGAAGTTGGAGTAGGCCTCAGCCCTCAGCAGTTGGGCAGGCCCTGACCTTTGGAAGTTGTGGCAAACCCTCTCCTGTCATCAGCATTGTGTAATCCCCGGTCTTCAGCAGTTGCCAGTTCATGAAACCAAGAGGCCTTGGAATGAACAAAAAATGATATTTGTCTTAATTTTGTTTCACATTTGTAATGTATAATTTATGTAATTAAATGCCACTGTTCTTGTGGTGACTTGTACACATTTTACTGTATTTTCACAAATACAAGTAACAATAAATTTCCATCTACCTATCTGTTATCAGTGCTAGGAATGAATGTCAGCTATTTAAGAGACTACATTTCTGGCAGATGCATGTGATATTTCTCACTGACAACTGAGTGTTTAGAAACCTCTCATATAGAAATCAACAGTGTAGCTGGAAGAATAGACAAGGATCTGGTTTTGGGAAGAGGCAGAAGCTGCTGTAGGTAGTAACAAGGATAATGCAGAGAACAAGAAGAATCCTAGGAAAGCAGGATGTTTTCATTGCCATAAAACAGGACTTGGGAAAAGTAATCACTTCCAGGCAGGCTTCTTTGTACCTGCAGCTGACAGTTGGCAAAACATCTCTTATCAACAAATCTCCAACATATCTATTTACAGCAGGCAGTGATATTTTGTGGGCCAAAAGATCACACAAGATTAATTCAAATGCATCTTAGCACTAAATATTCGATCATGCCTGACACAGAATAATACTTCTGTTACAAAACAGATAATTATTGATCTTAACATGAGTAACTCCAGGAGAAAATTAGTTATTTTTACATTAAAGTAAGCTTTATTATTTTATTGGAATTTAATTTTGCTAATAAAGCAGCAAATATAATGGAAAATCCAGAGGTCCATGCTAGTATTCTGGGATAGTCAGCAAGGCTTTGTTAGAGGGAAGCCATGCCTAACAAATTTAATTGAATTTTCCAAGGAGGTGACCAGGTACATAGTTGATGGTAGTGCAGTTGATGTGGTTTATATGGATTTCAGCAAAGCCATTTAGAAGGCCCGATGTGGGGATTGATAAACAAGGTAAATTGTCAAATTGGATCCAAATTGGTTTAGTGGTAGGAGGCAGAGGGCGGTGGTGGAATGCTGTTTGGACTGGAGAATAGTGTACCACAAAAATTGATGCTGGTCCCTTATTGTTCAGGATATTTATAAATGATACAGAAGGAAATGTGGGACAATGATAAATAAACTTGTGGATGACGCAAAAATTGACCGGGTGGTTGATGGTGAGGAAGGTCTTGGGTTATAGGAGAATATAGATGGATTGGTCACAAAGGTAGATCACTAGCAGATGAAATTCAACTGTGTTAAATGTAGGCTGATGCACTTTGGAAGAACTAACAAGATAAGGGAGTATCAACAAATGGCAAGACACAAAGAAGTTCAAAGGAACAGAGGGATCTTGGAGTGCTTGACAACAGATCCCAGAAGGGAACAGGATAGGTTAATGGGTTGGTTAAGACAGCATACAGAACACTTGCCTTTATTAGTTTTGCATAGATTAAGAGCAAGGACATTATGTTGTGGTGGTACAGGACTTTGGTTAGGCCACAGCTGGAGTACTGCATGAAGTTCTGGTCATCAGGGTGTTGCCTGGCAGGGGGAAGCTTAGTGACAAACAGAGGCTATATAAGCTTGAGTTATTTTCTTTGGAGCAGAGAAGGCTGAGAGGGGACCTGATAAAGATGTATAAGATTATGAGGGGCTTGGTCAGAGAGGACAGAGAGTAGCAGTTCCCTTAGATGAAGTTTCAATAACAATGGGTATAAATTTAAGGTGAAAGTCAGGAGATTTACAAGGAATTTAAGTGAAACAATTTTCATCTAGAGGGTGATGGAAATCTGAATACATTGCCTGGGAGGGTAGTTGAGGCAGCTAACCTCACATCCTTTAAAAAGTACTTAGATAAGTGTTTGAAATTTCATAATATTCAAGGCTATGACTTAAATGTGGGAAGTGGGACTAGTGTAGATTTAGAGTATCTTTTTGTCAGTATAGACTCGATGGACTGTAGGTCCTATTCCATACTGCATGATTGGATGAATATATGGTGTATTCTTTTCAGTTCCACTCAGGCTCTATCAATCACTGTCTTTTCCACTAACTTGATGACTGTATTGGTGCTTTCCTGAGCACCTCTGTTCAGTGTAAGCACAACCCAGAGCATAAAGCAGTAAGCCATTTTACTTTTCCATCTCAGTCTAAGTCAAATTTGTCCTGCTGCATTTGTTTAAGGAAGTTGAAAGTATAATAAGTTTCATCTAGACACTACACATTACAGGTCGTTCTCCTGTAATGCATGTTTTGTCAATGTGATTTGGCTGTGAAGTGATTGGTGAATTGGGAACAATTTTTTAAAAAAATGCAAACTCCTGTTGGCTATTACGCAGTTCCATCTCTGGATACCTTAAGTCCACTCTTGGTGTTTACTTCTGTAGCCTCCTGAAGCTCTATATTCTCCCTCATCATGAAACCAACTCCCTTCCCTACAACTGCTGCAGATCAGACTACTGCTCTCACTGTAACCCTCTCCAACCCCAACAACCCTTCCTATTTGTGTCACTTCCTTCAGATCCCCTCCTCTCCAGCTTCCTGAAACCTCTTCCTGCTATTGTAAAACTTCCTATTTCTGCACCATCCTCCGTGCTTAACCCCCCCCTCCCCCCATCTTGGTAACATCCTCCAGTCCCTAAAATACTCTCAAACTGTGAAAACTCTTCAAGTCCTTATAATCCTCCTGACCTCTGTAATCTTCGTCATCACCATGAATCTTCATAATTACTGAAGCCTTAGTTTGGAATTTTTTCTCTCATTATTTTTAAGCGATACTCACATCCTTGTCAAAATTAAAGGAAAGAAATGTGTTTTATTCCAATTTAAATTCCGTGATGTTTGTGAGATACAGGAATTGGTTTCCAAATAACGAGAATGAAACCTTTATCATTAACCCTGATTTATGAAGTGGTGTTTCATGGATTCTGTTGTTCTCTAGAGACTGTCACTCAGAGGATTGTATAACCAGGAAAACTGAGTGCAGACTGGTACAAGCTATATTGTATGTAACCCAAACTCAGAAAGTGTCAAATTTATTGTATTATTTAATTAAAACATATAATTTTAACATTTACTTAGACTGTGCTATCATTCATGTTGGGCTAACTTTTTTTCCATTTATTCTTTAACAGGATGAGAGCCTTGCTGGCCAGGGCAGCATTCATTGCTCATCCCAAATTACCCAGAGGGCAGTTGAGAGTCAACCACTTTGTCATGGTTCTGGAATCACATGGAGGCCAGACCAGGTAAGGATGGCAGTTTCCTTCCCTAACGGATATTAGTGAACCAGGTAGGATATTTCCAACGATTGGCAACAGATTTATAGTAATAATTAGACTCTTAATTCCAAGTATTTATTGAATTCAAATCCCACCTTTTGCCATGGTGGGATTTGAACCTACGTGCCTGGAATATTACGCAGGTCTCTGGATTAACAGTCCAGTGATAATACCAAGAGGCCATTGCCTCCCCTACTACTATTTTTGTTTTGATTTTTACTGATATTTCTGGTGGTTTGCCCCAACCCTGTTATTCCACTAGGCGCCATTATTTCTATTGCACAATTTTCTATAACATGAGGTCACACAAAAACACAACTACTGCGTTGTAGCAGAACAGACTGTAATTTGGCCTCAATATGGAGTTCAACAATTTCAGATCGTAACCATTTCTTTCATTGGACGGAGGTTTGCACACTGAGCTGGAAGGTTTGTTTTCAGATGTTTTGTCCCCATAGTAGGTAATATCATCAGTGACCCTCCAGTAAAGCATTGGTGGTATGGCCCACTTTTTATTTGTGTTCAGGTTGCATTGGGTTGGTGATGTCATTTCCTGTGGTGATGTACTTTCCTGTGTCAATGTCATTTCCTGTTCTTTTTCTCAGGGGGTGGTAAATGGTAAACAAGAAAAACTAATGTCATTCACGAAATAACTTGCAAGAACTGTAACAAACACTACATTGGACAAACAGGTAGAAAACTAATAACAAACTCTACATTGGACAAACAGGTAGAAAACTAGCCATCAGGATACATGAACATCAAGTATTCACAAAAAGACATGACCTATTCTCACTCATATCTTTACATGCAGATGAGGAAGGACATCACTTCACCTGGGACAACACATCCATCTTAGGACAAGCCAAACAGAGACATGCATTAGAATTCCCAGAAGCATGGCATTCCAATTGGAACTCTATCAACAAACACATTGACTTGGATCCCATTGGCAAAAGTGAAGACTGCAGATGCTAAAAACCAGAGTTTAGATCAGAGTGGAAAAGCACAGCAGGTCAGGCAGCATCCGAGGAGCAGGAAAATCAACGTTTTGGGAAAAAGCCCTTCATCAGGAATAGAGGCAGGAAAGCTCCAGGGTGGAGAGATAAATGGGGAGGGGGGCTGGGGAGAAAGTAGCAAAGAGTACAATAGGTGAATGGGGGAGGAGATGGAGGTGATAGGTCAGAGAGGAAGTTGGGGGAAGGTAGCAAAGTGTACAATAGGTGAATGGGGATGGGGATGGAAATTATAGGTCAGAGGGGAGGGTGGAGGAAAGTGGATCCCATTCACCACCCCCTAAGAAAAAGAACAGGAAGTGACACTGTCAAGGGAAATGACATTGCCACAGGAAATGATGTCACTAAGCCAAGGAAACCTAATCACATAAATAAGCAGGCCATACCACCAGTACTTCACCTGGGACTCACTGTGATGTTACCTAATATGGTGACGAAAAATCTGAATACAAACCTTCCAGCTCAGCAAGCAAACTTACAATGTGATCACTGACCTGAGCTACAAATCTTCTCAAAACTCACTAACTTCTTTCATTAATTTTGGGCAGCAGTTGTTGTTCTGTTGCTGTCATATCCAGCTCTTCTGGCTGAAAAGTGGCAGATGGAGTTTACTTTAGATAAATGCAAGGTGCTGCATTTTGGGAAAGCAAATCTTAGCAGAACTTATACAGTTAATGATAAGGTCCTAGGTGTTTGGTACGCTTTCTTTTATTGGTCAGAGTATTGACTACTGCTGTTGGGAGGTCATCTTTTGGCTGTACACGACATTGGTTAGGCCACTTTGGAATATTGCGTGCAATTTTGGTCTCCTTCCTATCAGAAGATGTTGTGATATTTGGAAGGGTTCAGAAAAGACTTACAAGGATGTTGCCAGGGTTAAAGGATTTTGAGCTATAGGGAGAAGTTGAATAGGCTAGGGCTGTTTTCCCTAGAGCATTGGAGGCTGAGGGTGACCTTAGAGGTTTATAAAATCATGAGGGGCATGGATATGATAAATAGACAAAGTCTCTTCCGTGGGGTGGGGGAGTCCAGGAACTGGAGAGCATAGGTTTAGGATGAGAGGGGAAAGATATAAAAGAGACCTAAGGGGCAACCTTTTCATACAGAGGGTGGTACGTGTATGGAATGAGCTGCCAGAGGAAGTGGTGGAGGCTAGTACGATAGCAACATTTAAAAGTCATCTGGATGGGTATATGAATAAAAAGGGTTTGGAGGGATATGGGCTGGGTGCTGGCAGGTGAGACTAGATTGGGTTGGGATATCTGGTCGGCATGGACCAGTTGGACTGAAGGGTCTGTTTCCATGTTGTACATCTCTATGAATCTATGACTCTATGACTCATCTTTTTTTGACTCATCTTTTTTTTATTAAGTTACCTCATTACCGCCCTCTCTTGCCTTATACAATTATCTCTATTGACATTTCCAGTCCACAATCACCTTTGCACTTACGTAAAACCCATGGCATTTGTACCACTTTTACAGTTCCAACAAACAGTCAACACCTATCACATTAACTGTTCTTTTGCTGCTTAGCATTTCCAATTTTTTCTACTTCCATGTTTCTTGAAGGAAAAATCTTTCATCTTACATGGATAGGCCCATATGTGACTCCAAAGCCACTGCAATACTACTGTTCCAGAATTAGTCACAGCCCTAGCCAAGCTGTTCCAGTACAACTACAATACTGCCTGGCAGGTCTGTCCTGTTCACAAAGACCTGGACAAATTGAACCCAGCCAATCATCAGTGTACACTCAATCATTAGTAAAATGATGGAAAGGGTCATCAACAGAGTTGGTAGTGGAGGAAAAGATAACTCCATTTAAACAGAATTCAATTGCACATTTTTGGTAAGAGCTTTATTTCAATCAACCACACTCCATAAAATCACATGCAACTGATAATGAGCTCCTGATAATTATAAAACCAATTCACACCCAATTAATATGTAATTAATACATCCATGATCCCTAATTTAACTTGGTCTCAGGCATCCCTGCAGCTCATATTAAAAACAGTGCTGTCAAGCAGCATTTTCTTGGCAATACCCTGCACACTGACACTGTTGACCACCGAAGTCTCTCAATCCTGGATCTCATTCTAGCTTTGGTTCCAGCACTACTCTGATCTTGATTCTGATCTCCAGCATCTGCAGTACCCACTTTTGCTGAAAAATGAAGATGGTTGTGGTTGTTGGTCAATCATTTTTGTGTCAGTCCATCTCTGCAGAAACTCCTCAGGATAAAGTCCTAGGCCCTACCATCATCACCAATTCATCAAAGCACTATGTTCAACATCATTTGTGACTCCTCAGAATATGAAGAAAAAAGATCTCAACAATATCCAGGCTTGGGCTGACAAGTGGCAAGTAACATTTGTGCCACACAATTGCCAGGCAATAACCACCTCTAACAAGAGAGAACCTAACCATTGCTGCTTGATGCAAATTCCATTGCTATCACTGAATCTTCTACAATTGATGCCCTGGGGATTACCATTGACCTGAAACTGAACTGACCCAGCTACTTAAATACTGTGCTACAAATTCAGGTCAGAGTTTGGGAATCCTGCAGCAAATAATGCATCTCCTGGCTCTCTAAAGCCTGTGCACCATCTACATTGTACTTGTAGATCAGGAGTATGATGAAATGTTCCCCAGTTGCCTGGATGTGTACAGTTCTAACAACTCCCAAGAAGCTTGATGCCACCGAGGACAAAGCAGCCCTCTGGATTGGCACTGCATCGAAAAAAGGTCACAGTTTTATACTAAGGGATGGCAGATTTAAAACAGACATGAGGAGGAATTGCTTTTCTCAAAGGCTCATGAGTCTGCAGAATTGACTGCCCCAGAATGTGGTGGACACCGGGACACTGAATCAACATGAAGAGGAGATGGACTGATTTTTAATTAGTACTCAGTTAAAGGGTTATGGACCATTGGCATGAAAGTAGAATTGAGGCGGAGATGAGATCAGTGTAAATCATATCAAATGGCAGAGAGGCTGAATTGTTTACTCCTGTTCCTAGTTCTTATGTTCAACCACTCCCTCCACCACCATTACTCATTCTAGCAATGTAGGTAAAAACAATGAGTGCAGATGCTGGAAACCAGATTCTGGAATAGAGTGGTGCTGGAAAAGCACAGCAGTTCAGGCAGCATCCGAGGACCAGTAAAATCAACGTTTCGGACAAAAGCCCTTCATCAGGAATACAGGCAGAGAGCCTGAAGGGTGGAGAGATAAATGAGAGGAGGGTGGGGGTGGGGAGAAAGTAGCATAGAACATAGAAGGATACAGCGCAGTACAGGCCCTTCGGCCCTCGATGTTGCGCCGACCGAATCCTACCTAACCTATACTAGCCCAATAACTTCCAAATGCCTATCCAATGCCCGCTTAAATGACCATAAAGAAGGAGAGTTCACCACTGATACGGGCAGGGCATTCCATGAACTCACAACCCGCTGTGTGAAGAATCTACCCCTAACATCTGTCCTATACCTACCACCCCTTAATTTAAAGTTATGTCCCCTAGTAACACCTGACTCCATTAGCGGTAAAAGGTTCTTAGTATCTACCCTATCTAAACCCCTAATCATCTTATACACTTCTATCAGATCTCCCCTAAACCTTCTCTTCTCCAATGAGAACAGCCCCAAGTGCCTCAGCCTTTCCTCATAAGATTTTCCTACCATTCCAGGCAACATCCTGGTAAACCTCCTCTGCACTCGTTCTAAAGCTTCCACATCCTTCCTATAGTATAGCATAGAATACAATAGGTGAGTGGGGGTGGGGATGAAGGTGATAGCTCAGGGAAGAAGGTGGGATGAAGGTGATAGGCCAGAGAGGAAGGTGGAGTGGATAGGTGGAAAAGAAGTTAGGCTGGTAGGACAGGTCATGGGACGGTGCTGAGTTGGAAGGTTGGAACTGGGGTGAGGTGGGGGAAGGGGAAATGAGGAAACTGGTGAAATCCATATTGATGCCCTGGGGTTGAAGTGTTCCAAGGCAGAAGATGAGGCGTTCTTCCTCCAGGCGTAGCATAGCTCATCTTCCACCCCACCAACCTTCGCATAAACCAAATCATCCGCTGACATTTCCGCAACCTCCAAACGGACCTCACCACCAGGGGTATATTTCTCTCCCCACCTCTTTCCACCTTCTGCAACGAGCGTTCTCTCTGTGACTACCTGGTCAGGTCCACGCCCCCCCCAATAACCCACACTCCCATCCTGGCACCTTCCCCTGCCACTGCAGGAATTGCAAAACCTGCGCCCACACCTCCTCCCTCACCTCCATCCAAAGCCCCAAAGGAGCCTTCCGCATCCATCAAAGTTTTACCTGCACATCCACCAATATAATTTATTGTATCCGTTGCTCCCGCTGCAGTCTCCTCTACATTGGGGAGACTGCACGCCTCCTAGCAGAGCGCTTTAGGGAACATCTCTAGGACACCCGCACCAATCAACCACACCGCCCTGTGGTCCAACATTTCAACTCCCTCTCCCACTCAGCTGAGGACATGGAGGTCCTGGGCCTCCTTCACTGCCGCTCCCTTACCACCCGATGCCTGGAGGAAGAACGCCTCATCTTCCGCCTCAGAACACTTTAACCCCAGGGCATCAATGTGGACTTCGCCAGTTTCCTCATTTCCCCTTCCCTCACCTCACCCCAGTTCCAAACTTCCAGCTCAGCACCGTCCCCATGACTTGTCCTACTGGCCTATCTTCTTTTCCACCTATCCACTCCACCCTCCTCCCTGACCTATCACCTTCATCCCACTCCCATCCACCCATTGTACTCTTTGCTACCTTCCCCCACCCTCTCCTCCCTTACCTATCACCTTCATCCCCTCCCCCACTCACCTATTGTACTCTATGCTACTTTCTCCTCACCCCCACCCTCCTCTAGCTTATCTCTCCACCCTTCAGGCTCTCTGCCTGTATTCCTGATGAACAGCTCTTGCCCAAAACGTCGATTTTACTGCTCCTCGAATGCTGCCTGAACTGCTGTGCTTTTCCAGCACCACTCTATTCCAGAATCAATCTAGCAATGTGTATTATCTATAAAATACATTGCAGAAATCCCCAAATGGTCCTTCAGTTGCCCCATACAAACCCTTGACCATTACCATTTGGAAAGACAAGTGTACAGGTGTACAGGTCTGGTTGCCCTGTTATAGGAAGGATATTATTAAATTGGAGGGTGCAGATAAGATTTACGAGGGTGTTACCAGGACTGGAGGGGTTGAATTATAAGGAGAGGCTGAATAAGCTAGGTCTTTTTTCACTGGAGCTTATATGGTTGAGCGGTGACCTTAAAGAGGTTTATAAAATCATGAGGGGCATAGATCAGGTGAATAGCATAGGTCTTGTCCCTAGCATTGGCAGAGTTCAAAACTAGAGGACATAATTTTAAGGTGAGAGGAGAAAGATTTAAAAGGGTCCCAAAGGGTAACTTTTTCATATAGAGAGGATGATTCAAGTATGGAACAAACTGCCCAAGGAAATGGAAGATGCAGGTACAGTTACAACATTTAAAAGATATTTGGACAGGCACTTGAATAGGAAAGGTTTAGTGGCCAGGCAAATGGGATTAGTTTAGTTTGGGAAACTTGGTTGGCATGGACAAGTTGGACTGAAGGGTCAGTTTCAGTGCTGTATCATGTGACTCTATGACAAATTCCAGTCACAGTCAGTCACTATCCTCATTTAGAATCATATCACAGTTCATTCACTGTCACTATGTCCAAATCCTGGAAATTCATCCTTGATGGCACTGTGGGTGTATTTACACGAAATGGACTGCAGCAGTTCAAGAAGGCAGTTCACCACCACTTTCTCTGGGGGAATTAGGGGTCGGTAATAAATGTCCAACCTGTGACACTCACATCCTTGTCAAACTTAAAGGAAAGAAAAGCGTTTTATTCCAATTTAAATTCCATGATGAACTAAACTAGTGTTCACTGTTCAGTTATGATCAAAAGAAGAAACTAACAGATGTTTGAAGAATTATTAGTCTTCACAGAACCATCAGAATCTTTGTGTCTCGGGTGTATTCAGCAGAGGGCGCTGTCTGTTTGATACAGATTTCTGCATTCTCAGCTCCAGGGAGGCTAATGGTCACTGTCCGGAGTTTGCAAACATGGTCTTCTTCATTCATTCAGGGGACGTGGGCGACACCGGCTAGAGATCAGCATTTATTGCCTGTCCCTAATTGTCCTGGAGAAGATGACGGTGAGCTGCCTTCTTGAACCCCAGTGCTGTTGGGGAGGGAGATCCAAGAAGTTTAAGGGAAAAAAAATGTGCAAAAGCAAATTTGGAAGGGAATCCAACATTTAATTTCTGACACCTTTTCACTATTGGATTTGAGGTTAGCACCTCTTCCTAAAAAAAACTTACAACAGCTAAAGAAACAAAATAAAAACCAATTTCTTGCTCAAGCTTGTTGCTGACTGTCTCTTAAATTTACAGAGGTCACTCTGGGTAGAAATCCCCAGCACCTCTGCCCGATTTCAAATGATTTTATTCATAAGTGTAGGCATACCTCAACGTGATGACGACTTTACATTTTATCATATAATATTTTAAACTGAACCAAAGTTCCCCAGGGAGCGCAAGGGGAAAATCCCTCTTGTTCTTTCGAATAGAACTGAGAGCAGTCAATCTTGGCTTGTTTCAGTGTCAGCGGTTCAGAGCGTTGCCTGGAGTGTGTCCCATCACTTGGGCTCCCTGCATGGACAGGAGAACACCGCTGCGCGTGGAAAGATCAGCCAATTCCTCTGAGCACCCGCACCATGGCTCCAACCTGCTCCAAGTCATTTTACTATGATGAGTTGATGGGTGCATGCGAACCCTGTCAGCTGCGGTGCAACAATTTGCAAACACGACCCAGCGTGTGCCAGGATGACATCTGTCTCGGTGAGTGTGGCTGAATCAACCTGAACCATAGAGCTCTCTCTGTAATTCATGCAATTCACTGCCTCCCATTACTGTCAGGTCCCGAGTGGGAAACAGGTCACAGACACGTCCGAGACTTTTCAAAACTCTGGCTAAGTGGAAAGATGTGGGGAACTGGCTGCTTTTCACTGGCACTTATAGATATCGTTATGAGCACGGATTTGGAGCCAGATGGGACCTGACCCTGAGCATTACCAATGAGCCACAACAGCCCCCTGAAACTGCATTTATAGTTTGTAAAGGTTTATGTTTGGTTACAACTCATTGTTTGTGTTCCTTTTTCAAATTAAGGGGTACACGTGGCTGTAGTATTTCCATTTGGCGGTTTGATCATCTGATTGATTTAACCAGATGAATACAATATACTGCGGCTGTTGGAAATCTGAAACATAGCACAGAGGTTGCTGGAGAAACTCAGCAGGTCTGGCAGCATCTGTGGGGAGAGAGAGAGAGAAAGTTAATGTTTCAAATCCAGTGTGCTGATTCTTAAGAATAGAAAACCACAAGGTGCAAATTGAATTTTAACTCTGTGGTGTCTGATTCGATTTACTGACTAATTTATTTAGTTTTATAACATTACAATGTATTATCAAATTGTCATCTTTCAAATACTGGGTACAGTCGGCCCCCTTCATTGCTTTTGTAGCTTTAAAATTATCCTGTACTTGTGCAATGAGGTATCTTCATCTTCCTAATCCTCTGCATTCACCCGTTTCACTGAAATGCTTGTCTTCTATTCATGATTTGGAGATGCCGGTGTTGGACTGGGGTGTACAAAGTTAAAAATCACACAACACCAGGTTATAGTCCAACAGGTTTAATTGGAAGCACTAGCTTTCGGAGCGACGGTCTGAAAGCTAGTGTGCTTCCAATTAAACCTGTCGGACTATAATCTGGTGTTGTGTGATTTTTAACTTTGTCTTCTCTTGATTTTCATAACCAATAGTTTGAATTGTTGGAACACTGTGTTTACATTAATTTACTTCAGAATTGTCACAATAAAAATGGCTATTTTAAATCATTTTTATGACACACCTCTGGAAGCAGCTGGTGTTGAACCCAGACACTACCACTGTGCCGCAAGAGCCATATATTAGAGGAGTGTTCTTGGTTTATGATCTCATGGACATGTCAGAGACACTAAGATAAATCACATTATCCAATAGTCTTCTGACGCAGTGAAATTGTCTTTGCGTCTGGGACTTAAAAGTCTGGATTCAAATTCCACCAGGCATACCATAATCTGTTTGAACAGCTTGATTAAAATCACCCCAAGAGCAGAAGTGTCGTTCTACCTGCACTGCAGGAACTGTGCTTGAACTCGTGGTAGATCTTTTCAAGTAAGACAACTGTAACTTCGGTCCTGCAATATTCACTCGGAGTATAATTGCAATTCTGGTATCCTGTCAATTTGTTTAAATGCAAGTTGGTTCTCAGTAGATCTGATGGCTATTGGATCACTGTGGAATGTAAACGCATTTTATTGCACGGTGTAATGCAGGGAGGAATTGTAAACTCTCCAGGAATAAGATGTTTCAGAATAAGCAGTTACCTATTTAAGACCTAGATGAGGAATTTTTCTCTCACAGGGTGGCGAATCTGTGGAATTATTTATCGCAGAGATAATATAAGGGTGAGCCATTAAATACATTCATGTCAGAGATAGATTTTTAATCAGTAAAGGGATCAAGGGCAATGAAGAAAAGGCATAAAAGGGGAGTTGAGAAAGATTGAATCAGCCATGATCACATTTTAATAGCGGAGCAGACTCCATGTGAGACTAACAGGGGAGGTTCTTGTCAAATTCACAAGCTGCAGTTTCTGGAGAGGGGTTCGTTCAACAGCACTCCCTCTGGAGAAGTGTAGAATTACACCTGCCAACTTCTGATTTTCCCCAATTTTCCAGGCAGCATCAGGGGGTGGAGAATTTCGACGTTTCCCTGCCTGTTTTCTTTGGAGTCCATCATCTGCAGTTTGTTTGTCTCTTTCCCCAGTATTCTGCACATATGCAGATTCCAGCAGTTGCTGTCAGTTTCAGTGAACTGAGTATGGTCGACTTTGACAGTTCCATCAATGTTGGAGTACAAATTGGCTATTGTTCTTAGTTATTAAAACACTGAAAATGGGGAGTGAAAAGACTTTTTGACTGAGTGGGAGGTGATATGATGAAACCCTCAGAGATATGTTTGATTTGTTTGCAATGTTATACCTCAGGAATTTGGCCATTAATCATTTTTAAATTTGAATAACATGCTCATTTGACATGGAATTCTCTTAAATCATCCATACACTGTCACCTAAGAATAGATACACACAACTTTTATCAGCTTCTAATGTATATCTTTAATTTTTGATTCTTCATTTACCCATTTTGAAATTTAAAGTGAACACAGATTTTTAAAAGTTATAATTCTCATCATGTGAGCAATGCAAATTAGCAAAGTCAAAGCATCATTACAGCAGAAAACAACATGTTTTATAGGTTTGAGAAACAAGAATTGCAATTATGCTTTATCTCCTGCCTAGCTCAACTTTTTCCCAACTTAAAGCATCTGCGATTCACTTATAGAGTTGGTGGCTCAGTGGTTATCACTGCTACCTCACAGCACCAGGGATCTGGGCTTGATTCCAACCTTTGGTGAGTATTTGTGTGGAGTTTGCATATTCTCCCTGTGTCTGTGTGGGTTTCCTCTTGGTGCTCTGGTTACCTTCCACAATCCAAAGATGTGTAGGTTTGGTGAATTGGCCATGCTAAATTGCCCATAGTTTTCAGGGATGTGTAGTTAGGTGCATTAGTCAGGGTAAATGTAGAGTAATAGGGTAAGGTAGTGGATCTGGGTGGGATACTCTTTGGAGGGTTGGTGTGAACCTGTTGGGCCGAAGGGCCTGTTTCCACACTGCAGGGATTCTGTGAGTCATAGGGTTACAGCATGGAAACAGACCTTTCAGTTCAAGTCATTGACCAGATAGCCTACATTAATCTAATCTTATTTGGCCCATATCCCCCTAAACCCCCTTCTAATCATGTACCCATCCAGATGCTTTTGAAATGTTGTAATTGTACCAGCCTCTACCACCTCCTCTGGCAGCTCATTCCAAATTTATTTCCGTATTCCCACTCATTCACTGTAAGATAGCAAGAGGCCAGAGGCCTTCTAACTCACTGCTAGTTTTCCTCTTATTCTACCTTACTATCTATTTCTCTTTATTCAAAATAGCAACAACCTGTCCATCAAGCTGCATCATGCTTTGAGTCATAGCATCATCACAGTAGCAGAAAAGAAAAGGAAGTAATTCCTGCCTTCGGGATTTCACTGCTCTCATGGGATGCCATACCCATGTGCCCAAAGATCTGTGTGTCAAGAATTGGCCTGTTCAGTAACATAAAGACCCATAGTAGAAATCTACAATTCTGACTGAATGGCAAGCTTGAATTGAGGAAAAACAAAGATCAGTGTCCATTAAAGAGGCTTTATTCACTTTCAGTCTGAAAATTTAAAGAAAAATACACTTTGTATGAGTTGCCTTATCAGCCTTCTTCTCTCTCTTCCAGACCTACCTTTCTTTTGTCTTTTTCCTTTTACTTTCCAAATTTTACAGAACACAACATAAACAGGACAGTCGGTATGCAAACAGTACACTCACTCATGGCAATGTTTCCATCTCACTCACTCTCTCTCCCCTTTACTATAAACAGTAATGGAAGTATCAAAAGACAAGATATTGGGTGTGTTTAAGTGTAATTTCCAGTTTTTGTAATGTGTTATTGCAATATATTGGATAATTCAGAAAGTGGATTGAAAACAAGGGATTATTGAATAATATTAGAATCAAATGACCAGAATGTACAAACTGGTCATTAGAAATTATGACAAAGATGTGGCAATAAGAGTTTAGTGTGAATGTAATATTTTTGTTGTGGATGTTATATTTTTGTTTAAGTGCCAGAGCCAGAATTAAGAGAGGAAAAGTTCAGCATGGACTTGCTGAGATGAACAATCTGCTTTTGCTGCTGGCCTTTGCTCGGTGGTAGTTCTGTCCCATTGTAGTGATTAGAAAACACAATCCTGATGGATATGTCAGTGCAGTATTGTTGGAGTGCTGCTTTGTTGAAGGTGTTGTTTTGTTAGGGGAGATGATGGTGTAGAAGTATTGAAGTAACCTAGTGGGCCAGGCTAATGCTTTAGGGATATGGGTTGTAAATCTTCTAGTAAAGCTAATTTCAGTGGTTGTTGTAAAAACTTATTTGTCTTTTTATGGAAGGAAATCTGCTGTCCTTACCTAGTCTGGCCAACATATGACTCCAGACTCACACAATGTGGTTGATATTTAAATGCCCTCTGAAGTGGCCCAGCACACCACTCAGTTCCAAGAGAATTATAGATGGTTAATAAATTGACAAAACATCAACATCCCATGAAAAAAATGAAGGAAAAATATCAAGCTAAGACTTCCTTTTAGACTACAGCAGTCGAAAAAGGGGACTCACTATTATCTTCTCAGGGATGGGCAACAAACATGGCCTAATCAGTGATGCCCACATCCCACGAATAATACAAAGAGACATGTTAACTGCTTACATGACAATAAAGGCTATTGTGACTCTCCTTATTTGTCAATGCACGGTGTAGGATCAGTTGTGTACATTGGCTACCATGTACGAGTGACCGTACTTCAAACAATCTCCATTGGCTTTCAACAAATTTGAGACCCAGACTCCATGAGTTATGCAAATTATTTCCTTCTATGCTTGAAACATCCTTTTCATACACATTTTGACACATGTCTGTGATATATGCAAATTTCATGTTCTTATTATGAGAATGAAAGCCAGATATCTTCTGCTAGTTTTACTGTTAAGCAACCCATGCAAACCAAAAGAAAACTTCTGCAATAACAGAAAATATTCTTTAATTGTACCTAATTGTACCTGGGCCATAAATAGACCTGTAATCTTAATGAGGCATGACAACTGTGAAATCACTCCACAGAGAATGGTATCTCATTACCCAATCATCCTTTATTTATACATGCAACGTCCTTGACATTGGTCCAGCTCACTCAGAGCCAGCTCTCAGTGTCAGGATGTCAGACAGTCCTTTCTTTCTCTTTTTTTATTTTAACTGTGGAGGGGAGGGCAGGAATTAAATCAAGATAAAATTGGAAGGGGAAATAATACACTCCACTCCCTGCAGTGCCCATCTCTCCCTGAAGAGCTCAACGGTGTTGTTGGACACCGCATGCTCCTTTTCCAGAGACACCCGGTCTCTAATATAACCGCGGAAGAGGGGCAGGCAATCAGTCCTAACGACCCCCTCCATGGCCCACACAGTCCTTTTTTTATTGCTTTTTTTGTTTTTCTTTTTTTTCCCCAGCACCCATGTTGTGTGCATGCAGGTGTGAGACACAGTGAAAGACACAAGGTGCATGAATCTTTATTCAAATTTCCACCACCAGGAAGAAAGGAAACACCCAAATGGCCAGTAACAAGCAGTGCCCTTCACATCAAAGGGCAATGCTGTGTGATCAAACAGTGAAGGGGAGGGCAGGGACTAAATCAAAATAAAGTTGGAGGGGAAATAATACACTCCACTTCCTGCGGCGCCCACCTCTCCCTGAACAGCTCAAGATTGTTGATGGACACTGTGTGCTCTAACATAACCGTGGAAGAGGGGCAGGCAATTAGACCTAACGACCCCCTCCATGGCCCATACAGTCCTTTCTTTTTTTTCCCCCACACTACCGCTAACTGTGGTAGTGCTTATTTTTACCCCAGCACCCATGGTGTTTGTGTGCAGGTGTGAGACGCAGTGAAAGACACAAGGTGCTTGAATTGTTATTCAGTTTCCACCACCAGGAAGAAAGGGAACACCTGAGTGGCCAGTGACAAGCAGTGCCCTTCACATTAATGGGCAATACTGTGATCAAACAGTGAAGGGGAGGGCAGGGATTAAATCAAATAGAGTTGGAGGGGGAAATAATACACTCCACTCCCTGCGGCACCCACCTCTCCCTGAACAACTCCAGGGTGTTGGTGGACACTGCGTGCTCCTTCTCCAGATACATTCCGGCTCTAACATAACCGCGGAAGAGGGGCAGGCAATTGGGCCTAACGACCCCCTTCACGACCCACATAGTCATTTTTGGTTTTTTTCTTGTTAACAGAATCCCTGACACTCTTTTTTTAAAACCCCCACACTACCGCCTAACTGTGGTAGTGCTTATTCTTTCCCCCAGCACCCATGGTGTGTGTGTGCAGGTGTGAGACACAGTGAAAGACACAAGGTGCACACATCTTTATTCAAATTTCCATCACCAGGAAGAAAGGAAACACCCGAGTGGCCAGTGACAAGCAGTGCCCTTCACATCAAAGGGAAATGCTCTGTGAACAAACAGTGAAGGGGAGGGCAGGGACTAAATCCAAATAGAGTTGGAGGGGGAAATAATTCACTCCACTCCATCCGGCGCCCACCTCTCCCTGAACAACTCCAGGGTGTTGGTGGACACTGCGTGCTCCTTCTCCAGAGACATCTGGGCTCTAACATAACCGTGGAAGAGGGGCAGGCAATTGGACCTAATGACCCCCTCCACGGCCCACACAGTCCTTTCTTTTTTTTAACCCCCACACTACCGCCTAACTGCAGTAGTGCTTATTTTTTCCCCGGCACCCATGGTATGTGTGTACAGGTGTGAGACACAGTGAGAGACACAAAATACACAAATCTTTATTCAATTTCCACCACCAGGAAGATAAGAAAACACCCGGGTAGCCAGTGACAAGCAGTGCCTATCATATCAAAAAGGGCAATGCTGTGTGATCAAACAGTGAAGGAGAGGGCAGGGACTAAATCAAAATAGAATTGGAGGGGGAAATGATGCACTCCACTCCCTGTGGCACCCACCTCTCCCTGAACAACTCCAGGGTGTTGATGGACACCGCGTGCTCCTTCTCCAGAGACATCTGGGCTCTAACATAACCGCGGAAGAGGGGCAGGCAATTGGATCTAACGACCCCCTCCAAAGCCCACACAGTCCTTTCTTTTTTTTTCTTCTCTTTTGCTCTTCACATCAAAGGGCAATAAGTCTTTTGTTAATTTTTTTTGTGACAAGCAGTGCCCTTAACATTGTTGGTTTTTTCCCTAAGGGCAATGCTGTGTGATCATCTCCTGTTTATATATATTTTTTTCTTTTTTTTTGCTTTATTTTATTAACCCCCGCACTACTGCCTAACTGCGGTAGTGCTTATTTTTTCCCCAGCACCCATGGTGTGTGTGTGTGCAGGTGTGAGACACAGTGAGAGACACAAAGTGCACAAATCTTTATTTAATTTCCACCACCAGGAAGAAAGGAAACACCCGAGTGGCCTGTGACAAGCAGTGTCCTTCACATCAAAGGGCAATGCTGTGTGATCAAAACAGTGAAGGAGAGGGCAGGGACTAAATCAAAATAGAGTTGGAGGGGGAAATGATGCACTCCATTCCCTGCTGCGCCCACCTCTCCCTGAACAACTCCAGGGTGTTGATGGACACCGCGTGCTCCTTCTCCAGAGACATCTGGGCTCTAACATAACCGCGGGAGAGGGGCAGGCAATTGGACCTCACGACCCCCTCCATAGCCCACACAGTCCTTTCTTTATTTTTTTTTACTAAATTAAAATAGAGTTGGAGGGGGAAAAGATGTATTCAACTCTCCTGGTTATATTTTTTTTCTTTTTTATTTTTTTTATTTTATTAACCCCCACACTACCACCTAACTGCGGTAGTGCTTATTATTTTTAACCCCAGCACCCATGGTGTGTATGTGCAGCTGTGAGACACAGTGAGAGACATAAAGTGCACAAATCTTTATTTAATTTCCACCACCAGGAAAAGTAGGAAAACACCCGAGTGGCCTGTGACGAGCAGTGCCCTTCACATCAAAGGGCAATGCTGTGTGATCAAAACAGTGAAGGGGAGGGCAGGGACTAAATCAAAATAGAGTTGGAGGGGGAAATGATGCACTCCACTCCCTGCGGCGCCCACCTCTCCCTGAACAACTCCAGGGTGTTGGTGGACACCGCGTGCTCCTTCTCCAGAGACATCTGGGCTCTAACATAACCGCGGGAGAGGGGCAGGCAATTGGACCTCACGACCCCCTCCATAGCCCACACAGTCCTTTTTTTTTATCTTTTTTTTTATTTTATTTTTTATTTTTTCCCAGCACCCATGGTGTGTGTGTGCAGGTGTGAGACACAGTGAGAGACACAGAGTGCACAAATCTTTATTTAATTTCCACCACCAGGAAAATAGGAAAACACCCGAGTGGCCAGTGACAAGCAGTGCCCTTCACATCAAAGGGCAATGCTGTGTGATCAAAACAGTGAAGGGGAGGGCAGGAACTAAATCAAAATAGAGTTGGAGGGGAAATGATGCACTCCACTCCCTGCGGCGCCCACCTCTCCCTGAACAACTCCAGGGTGTTGGTGGACACCGCGTGCTCCTTCTCCAGAGACATCTGGGCTCTAACATAACCGCGGGAGAGGGGCAGGCAATTGGACCTCACGACCCCCTCCATAGCCCACACAGTCCTTTCCTTTTTTTTTTTTTCTTTTTTTTTTAACCCCCACACTACCGCCTAACTGCGGTAGTGCTTATTTCTTTCCCAGCACCCATGGTGTGTGTGTGTGTGTGCAGCTGTGAGACACAGTGAGAGACATAAAGTGCACAAATCTTTATTTAATTTCCACCACCAGGAAAAGTAGGAAAACACCCGAGTGGCCTGTGACGAGCAGTGCCCTTCACATCAAAGGGCAATGCTGTGTGATCAAAACAGTGAAGGGGAGGGCAGGGACTAAATCAAAATAGAGTTGGAGGGGGAAATGATGCACTCCACTCCCTGCGGCGCCCACCTCTCCCTGAACAACTCCAGGGTGTTGGTGGACACCGCGTGCTCCTTCTCCAGAGACATCTGGGCTCTAACATAACCGCGGGAGAGGGGCAGGCAATTGGACCTCACGACCCCCTCCATAGCCCACACAGTCCTTTCTTTATCTGTCAGCCAAAGCTCCCTGATTGGACCAGGTTAACAGCCCCAATTAGGTACTCATTCTATGAGGTTCACCTGACTCACCTTGTTACAATCAATATATCTCTCCCCCTCTAAGTCTGAGGAAATAGGCCAGTTGTTTTTATTGGAGAACCTCCTGGGTCAGGTTCCTCTGACTCTGCTTTTGAAATGAGTGGCATGTAACACGTGCTTGAAGCAGATTGGAAGAAATTTATTTCTTCTGGCAGCAAAGGCATTAATGCGGTGACATCCACTGTGTCCATCTTAGGTTCAGAGTTCTCCTCAACACTTGACAGAGAGTTCTGGCAGGCTTTGCGCCTGGTTGGGGGAGTCGAGAATGTTTTGTTCCTGCACTGTTTGTGCGTTCACAGCTTTTGTATGGTCTACGTGCTTGTCAGGATTGTTGCACCTACCCAAACGTTATACTTCACTGAAATTGACCTCGCATCAGTCATGCCTCTTACCCATGCATTTCTGTGGTTTCTACACCAAACTTTGTTCCCTGTAGCAAACTCTCATGGAGTCATAGAGATGTACACCATGGAAACAGTCCCTTCAGTCCAACTCGTCCATGCTGACCAGATATCTCAACTCATCTAGTCCCACCTGTTAGCACCTGGCCCATATCCTTCCAAACCCTTCCTATTCATATACCCATCCAAATGTCCTTTAAATGTTTTAATTTACCAGCCTCCACCACTTCCTCTGGTAGCTCATTCCATACATACACTGTCCTTTGCTTGATAAAGTTCCGTCTTTAGATCCCTTTTAAATCTTTCCCCTCTCACCCTAAACCTATGGTCTCTAGTTCTGGACTCCCTCATCCCAGGGGGAAAATACCTTCTCTATTTACCTTATCCAAGCCTCTCATGATTTTGTAAACCTCGATAAGGTCACTCCTCAGCCTTTGACATTCCTGCTTATTCAGCCCCTCCCTATAGCTCAAACCCTCCAACGCTGACAACATCCTTGTAAATCTTTTCTGAACCCTTTCAAATTTCACAATATCCTTCTGATAGGATGGAGACCAGAATTGCACACAATATTCCAAAAGTCCTGTACAGCTGCAACATGACCTCCCAACTCCTACACTCAATGTTCTGACCAATAAAGGAAAGCAGACCAAACACCTTCTTCACTATCTTATTGATTTGAGACTCCACTTTCAAGCAACTATAGACCTGCACTCCAACGTCTTTTTTGTTCAGCAATACTTCCCAGGATCTTGACATTAAGTGCATAAGTCCTGCCCTGATTTGCTTTTCCCAAGTGCATTCCTTCACATTTATCTAAATTAAACTCCATCTGCCGCTCCTCGGGCCATTGCCCCACCTGATCAAGATCCTGTTGTACTCTGAGGTAACCTTCTTCGCTGTCCACTACACCTCCAATTTTGGTGTCATCTGCAAACTTACTAACTATATCTCCTGTGTTCACATCCAAATCATTTATACAAGTGACAAAAAGCAGTGGACCCAGCACTGATCCTTGTGGCACACCACTGGTCACTGGCTTGCTTAGCAGGGTCTTGTGTCTGGCACTGTATTCTTGATGCAGTTTTATGCAGTTTCACCCTGTCTCCTCCCCCCCCCCCCACCTCCCTCAACCCCCCCACCAAGGTTGAGGAAGATCAGAGTTAACCTGGGGTGGAGTCTCCTCCTCATTAGCAACTCTACTGAAGCTATCCGTATCGTTGCGCAAAGGGTGATCCTATAATCAAATAGGTGCAAATGTGTTGCTGGTCAAAGCACAGCAGGCCAGGCAGCATCTCAGGAATAGACAAATAGGAACCTGGACAGTTGGTAACTAGTGAAGATTAGGCTGTTTCTTTAAGCCTGCCTTCAAAGTTTGGTCTGGTCTTTCCACCAGACCATTGGATGATGGATGGTACAGAGCTGTCATTATATGTCAAATTCCATTTGATGTTCGCAAATACTCAAATTCCTTGGTGGTAAATGATAGCCCAATTTCTGTGAACAACACCTCTTGGAGCCCGTGGACTGCAAAAGATGCGTGCAGCTTTTCTGTTGTCATCCCCGTGTTTGATAAATGAACTCTATGTATGTCCAGCCACTGAGTGGGCATCCACAATGACTAAGAACATTGAACCCACAAAAGGACCTGCATAGTTGACATGTAACCGAGTCCAGGATTTACTCAGCCATTCCTATGAATGTGTTGGCTGTAATGTTTGCCCCCATTGTCACTCTGGGCATTGCCCCACCAAAGCGGCTATGTCTACATCCAGTCTTGGCTACCAAACATAACTTCTCATCAATATCTTCATTTTGGACCCCCCTGAATGACCTGGGTGGAGTTTAGCCAATACCTGGCAGCGATATTTGCTCTGTACAATCACTCTTGCTCCCTGTAACAATATTCCGTTCTCTACAGTGATCTAGTCTCTCCGGGTCCAGAAAGGTTTCGATTCTGGTTGTGATGTACCTTTGGTACCCACCATCACCATGAGCTGTTTCAGGACTGGATCTTTCTGCATTCAAAGTTTGATGTTGCCAGTTGTGACTGGAAGTGTGTCCAGAAAGTTTAAAACCAGAGGTGGTATCATCAGTCGTAATTCTGCCACTGGGAGGCTGCTAAATGCATCCACATTTGCTGGCCACCCAGGAGATGCTCCAACTTGTCATTATACACACTTAGTATAAGAGCCCACCGCTGAATTTGGCCTGAAGCTGTGGTCAGCAGTGCCTCGTCATCTTTAAGTACACATTGCAGGAATTACAAATTTACATCCATAAAGTTATTGTTGGAACTTCTTGACTCCAAATATGACTGCCAAACCTTCCTTCTCTATCTGGATGTATTTACGCAATGCATTTGCCGAACTCCTGGATGCATACGCAATTGGACATTCCACTCTGTTGGACCACCTTAAGAGCTAATACTACCCTGATACTGTACAGGGAGACACCGCGTATCAATACCAGATCTCGCTTGGAATCATACTGTGCCAACACCTTAGAGGATGATTGCTGTTTCTTCACTTCCCTCAGAGCTAATGCTTGGCTATGCGACCATTTCCAAGGCTGACTCTTTTTAAGGAGTTGATACAAAGGTGCCATGATGGAGGCCAGGTTATGTATGAACTTTCCATAATAATTTACCAGCCCAAGGCAAGACCTAAGCTCCAGTACAAATGAGGGATCTGGGGCACCTTTGATTGCCCTCACTTCATTTCCAATGGGTATAACCCGGTTTTGCCAACTCTGTAGCGGATCTGATATAATGTGAAAGTTCCGTTCTCTTGCAATATCACGTTATAAGAAAATCATGCAATAGCTGCCCCAATTAAACTAAGGGGGCCAGAATCTCGTTACAGCCAATACAAGTAAGGAAAGTTCTCGTTCTACAAATAATGGTCTAAATTCTTCAAATGCATTAAAGCCAATTTGCATTGAAGAAACATGCGTTACAGCAGAAGCAACTGTAGGTCACTTGTGGTGCCTGAAATGCACTTATCTCTTCTCAGGTGTACGCCTGCTTGGGAGAAATGTCGAAGGACTACGTCCAACTTCTCAATGTGCTCCTTATTGGTCTTCCCTGTTATTAACACATCACCTAAGGTGGACCTTGCAAATGTTTTCCATCGTCTGTTGTAAAATTGCACAAGCTGATGATAAAAAGAAGAGCAGTTCCGTATATTTGTACAAACCCTTATGGGTCTTAATTGTAGTATACTTCTGGGAATCTTCATCTAACTGTAATTGCAAGTACATATGGCTCATGTCCAGCTTTGAGAAGGACCTCTGTTAGAACTGGGTGACCATTTAACTAGATGTTTATTTTGAATGGTTCTGATTTGGATGTTGCTAAGCAGTTTAAGTCTTCCAAACCAGATGTAGGTGGATTTTCCAGGGTATGCATTTTTTTGGATGCTGATGTATGAGATCTCTTACCAATTTAGATCTAGTAGGACTTACAACACAGCGATAAACTCTTCTGTTAATTCCTCAATGGCCTTCGTCTTTGCATTCCTTGGAGTCAACCTTCCATGACCAAGGCTATGTCCCAAGAACATCACCTCTACTTTCCTACCACTGGTAACCATACTAATACATCATCCCGACAGGAAAACATCCGACTTTCAGAGTTTTTATCTGCCACCTGCTTCATTCTATGCTGTGGTAAAAACAATGACTGCAGATGCTGGAAATCAGATTTTGGATTAGTGGTGCTGGAAGAGCACAGCAGTTCAGGCAGCATCTGAGGAGCAGCAAAATCAACGTTTCGGGCAAAAGCCCTTCATCAGGGATAAAGGCAGAGAGCCTGAAGCGTGGAGAGATAAACTACAGGAGGGTGGGGATGGGGAGAAAGTAGTATGGAGTACAATAGGTGAGTCGGGGAGGGGATGAGGGTGATAGGTCAGGGAGGATGGTGGAGTGGATAGGTGGAAAAGAAGATAGGCAGGTCGGACAAGTCATGGGGACAGTGTTGGCTGGAAGTTTGGAACTAGGGTGAGGTAGGGGAAGGGGAAATGAGGAAAATGTTGAAGTCCACATTGATTCCCTGGGGTTGAAGTGTTCCAAGGCGGAAGATGAGGTATTTTTCCTCCAGGCGTCTGGTGGTGAGGGAGCGGTGGTGAAGGAAGCCCAGGACCTCCATGTCCTCGGCAGAGTGGGAGGGGGAGTTGAAATGTTGGGCCACAGAGCGGTGTGGTTGATTGGTGCGGGTGTCCCGGAGATGTTCACTAAAGCTTTTGCTAGAAAGCATCCAGTCTCCCCAATGTAGAGGAGACCGCATCGGGAGCAACGGATACAATAAATGATATTAGTGGATGGGCAGGTAAAACGTTGATGGATGTTGAAGGCTCCTTTAGGACTTTGGATGGAGTGAGGGAGGAGGTGTGGGCGCAGGTTTTGCAATTCCTGTGGTGGCAGGGGAAGGTGCCAGGATGGGAGGTGGGTTGTTGGGGCCTTGAACCTGACCAGGTAATCATGGAGGGAACGGTCTTTGCGGAAGGCAGAAAGGGGTGGGGAGGGAAATATATCCCTGGTGGTGAGGTCTTTTTGGAGGTGACAGAAATGTCGGCGGATGATTTGGTTTATGCGAAGGTTGGTAGGGTGGAAGGTGAGCACCAGGGACATTCTGTCCATGTTACGGTTGGAGGGGTGGGGTCTGAGGGCGGAGCTGCGGGATGTGGATGAGATGCGTTGCCCGCCTCTGTCGTATCTGCTCCCAGGAGGACCAGTTCCACCACAGAACACACCAGATGGCCTCCTTCTTTAGAGACCGCAATTTCCCTTCCCATGTGGTTAAAGACGCCCTCCAACGCATCTCATCCACATCCCGCACCTCCGCCCTCAGACCCCACCCCTCCAACCGTAACAAGGACAGAACGCCCCTGGTGCTCACCTTCCACCCTACCAACCTTCACATAAACCAAATCATCCGCCGACATTTCCACCACCTCCAAAAAGACTCCACCACCAGGGATATATTTCCCTCCCCACCCCTTTCCACCTTCCGCAAAGACCGTTCCCTCCATGACTACCTGGTCAGATCCACACCCCCCTACAACCCACCGTCCCATCCTGGCACCTTTCCCTGCCACCGCAGGAATTGTAAAACCTGTGTCCACACCTCCTCCCTCACCTCCATCCAAGGTCCTAAAGGAGCGTTCCACATCCATCAAAATTTTACCTGCACATCCACTAATATAATTTATTGCATCCGTTGCTCCCGATGCGGTCTCCTCTACATTGGGGAGACTGGACGCCTCCTAACAGAGCGCTTTAGGGAACATCTCCGGGACACCCACACCAATCAACCACACCGTCCCATGGCCCAACATTTCAACTCCCCCTCCCACTCTGCCGAGGACATGGAGGTCCTGGGCCTCCTTCACCGCTGCTCCCTCACCACCCGACGCCTGGAGGAAGAACGCCTCATCTTCCGCCTTGGAACACTTCAACCCCAGGGCATCAATGTTGACTTCATTTCCCCTTCCCCCACCTCACCCTAGTTCCAAACTTCCAGCTCAGCACTGTCCCCATGACTTGTCCTACCTGCCTATCTTCTTTTCCACCTATCCACTCCACCCTCCTCCCTGACCTATCACCTTCATCCCCACCCCCACTCACCTATTGTACTCCATGCTACTTTCTCCCCACCCCCACCCTCCTGTAGTTTATCTCTCCACGCTTCAGACTCTCTGCCTTTATCCCTGATGAAGGACTTTTGCCCGAAACATTGATTTTGCTGCTCCTCAGATGCTGCCTGAACTGCTGTGCTCTTCCAGCACCACTAATCCAAAATCATTCTATGCCGTGCCTTCTTCAGGTGCTGATTAGCTAACTCACCTATCTGAATTAATCTCTCTCTCACCTCCGATACATAATCCAAGTGTGAGATCTCTGACTTCAGTCCTGTCAATTTCTCTTTAATTAAATTCAAAGAGGCTCTCACTTCATGTCCGAATATTAACTCAAAGGGAGTAACCTGAGTAGATTCATTTGAGCATCTCTAATGGTAAACAATATGAATGGGATAACTTTATCCCAATCGTTCAGGCCATCATAACAGTATGCTCTTAACATGATCTTCAGGATCTAATGCCACCTTTCCAAAGCTCCCTGGAATTCAGGATGATACGTACTTGATTTAAAGTGCTGTATACCTAAGCTATCCATGACTTCTTTAAACAGATTTTCAGTCAATTAGACCTTTGGTCTTATTGAATCTCTCTGGGTAGCCCATACCATGTGAAGAATGCTACTAACTGCTCTATCTCTCTTTTTGCCTTAATACTCCATAATGTAGATGCATCCATTATGATTCCCTTTTTAGTTCTTGGGAGGGGACCTACACAATCAATCACAACCTGTGTGATAGGTTCTTTGATTGCTGGAAATGGCAACAAAGGTGTTGGTTTTATTTCTGCCTGTGGCTTACCTTCCATTTGGCATGTACGACATATACAGCAAAAGTTAACCACATCCTTATGCGTTCTAGGCCCATAGAAATGCTTTTGTACCTTAGCCTGAGTTTTCTGTACACCTAGGTGACCTCCTACTGGTAGTTCATGTGCTACCCGTAACACTTCCTGTCTGTATGCTACTGGCAACACAATCTGGTGCACTTCTGCCCATTTTTCCAATGCACTAAACTGCCATGGTCTCCATTTTTGTCTTAGGCTTCTATCTTTAAGTTAATAACCCTCAGGAATATTCTCTGCCTCCTTTTCTGAGTATGCATTCACATGTATATCTTTTATTGTCTTGTCTTTCTGTTGTAAGTCTATTAACCTTTCAGGACTAAACATTTCTGCCTGACTCTCTGCCAGTTCAGGTTTTTGTCAAACCGAGTGTCCGCTAACTGAATCTCAACTCCTTCATTTTTTTCTTCAGTTTTTGCTGTGACTTATGAAAGTGGGATCTTTTACAACACAGTCTGGGAAAATACCAGGGTATTTTTCTTTTATCTCCTCAGTTCCTTGGTCTTCCTTTGGCTTCTCTACAACAAGGGATGTCACTCCCACCTTGGATCCTGCTAAATCATTCTCAAGAACAAACTGTATTCCTGGAACTGACGCTCTGTCAATGACTCCCTCTGTTACTTCCCCAGTCTTGAGTTGGCACTCCAACCTGATCTTACATAGGGGAACATTAAATTTCTGTCCATCTATCCCACAAATTACCATCCCTCAGGTAACAAGTCAGAAAGAGTGCAAGTATGTTCATCTCTTACTCTTAGAGACTGGCCAGATCTGTATCTCTTAAAATGATAACTTCTTTCCCTTCTCCCCCTGTTCTTTCTGAATAAACTTTAGCCACAGAGGCGAATTCTTTATAGAGATCAGGCGCTAACTCCATACCCAGCCTTCCTTGAGTTTTCTTGAGGTTTCCTTTACTACTTTCACTAATGCCACTGTCTTAGCTTCTTTTCCCACATCTTTTCCCACAGTACCTTTCTTTAGCAATCAGCACTGTAACTTTATGTTTCCCACTTTACCACAATGGAAATACCTGAGGCCTTTCACCTCCTTTCCACCCTCTTGGGCTTCTTTTTTTAACCTGTGGTAAACTAATACCAGTGTTCTCTACTTTTTGTTTTATAGTGTAGGATCTCCCCTTCTCCCATTTCTATCCCTCACAAGGTGAAATTCTTGCTGTAAGCTAAACTTTGCCTTATGCACCAATGTAAATTCATCTGCCATCTCTACTGCTCTTTTCATTTCTTGAACTTTCTGGTCATCCACATGAATTTTTATCATCTCTGAAAGTGAGTTTTTAAACTCCTCCTGCAGAATAATCTCTCTTCAAGCCTCATAAGTCTTATTTATTTTTAAGGCCTGCACCCATCTATCAAAATTACTGTGTTAACACTTTCAAACTCAACATAAGTGTGACCTGGTTCCTTCTTTATGTTTCTGAACCACTGTCTGATACCAAATCATAAGCACTCAAAGTAGCCTGTTTGACTTCATAATCTCTTGACCACTCATCTGACAGCGTTGCAAATACCTCACTCACTCTGCCTACCAGCTTAGTCTGAACTAGCATTACTCACAGGTCCTCTGACCACTTCATCTGCCTAGCCAATTTTTCAAATGAAATGTGGCAGTATTTTAACACATTTGTATATGTCATTATCTTCTCTGTTCACCTCCATCCTGTTAACTTGACTTTCCTGATTAATTCACAACTTATCAAGTTCAAATTATCTCTCCCTTTCTCTTTCTTCTTTCTCTTTCTCTCTCTTGTCTCTCTCTCTTTCCATCTCTTTTTTCTCTCTCTCTTTGCTTAGCTAAGTACCTCCTCTCCCTTTCGCTTTCTTCTCTCTCTTTGTCTTTCTTCTGTCTCTTTCTCTTTCTCTCTCCCTTTTTCCCTCTCTCCCTATTTATTTTCTAACTCCATTTTCCTCAATTGTAATTAAGTTTTTCTAACGCTACTGCACTTGTCTGTTTCTGTGACACCCCTAAGTGCTTGACTAACTCCCTTACAATTTCAGCTTTACTTTTGTCCTTGGTTAAACCCAAATCTAACCTCTTTGCTAATTCTAAAAGTATGGTATTTTTCTCTCCCCCTAAGCTTTCTTGGCAAATATTGGAATCATCGTCAACCCCAGTACCTCTTTAGCAATCTTAAGAGCCATTTCTCTCACTTTTAATTTCACCAAATGTAAATAACCAAAATTCAACAAATTGTCTCATCTACGTTTTATTTAAAGATCTAGGACACTAATTAGCAAGTACTTATATCTACTGGGACCTTTCGTATCCTAAATCTGTTCAAATCTGTCAAAATCTCAGACTGGATCTGTCTAAACCTGCTCAAATCATGGAGCCGAGCCCCCAAACTGTTTCAACACGGCGGTAAACCCTTCTGCTATTTAAACCAAACACTCAGAAAAGCTCACCTCGCTTCATAATCTGTTGAAGTATGAGTGACAGAGAACTCCCAAATTTCACTATTTAAAGAAAAAATATCAATTTATTCCTTAACTCCAAAAGTCAAGATTAAGCAACAACAATGTACAACTCTAAGCCTCCTTTCTTTTAAAGGTTTGTTATCTACCTCCAACTCTATAACAATAAACTGATCCAATAAAAGCCCCTATTGAAATTACATCAACTTAATTTTCAAAACCAGACAGCGGCTGTCATCTTTTGTCTTCCTCTGCTTGTAGATCTCCTTGGGTTGTCTTCAGTCTTTTGCTGCAAAGATATTTCATATGAGAAAGGTACCTTTGATAGAAAGTGTTTTGAATGGCAGTCTCTCTCTCCCCCTCTCTAAATGGCAGTTTGGCCTCTCTCTGGCTAACTCTCAAAATGCTGGCTTACTTCTACCTCAAACATCGTATTGTCTCTTTGGTTCGATGTTATCAAAACAGTATAATACAAATCCCATTGGCTTTTAGTGTCCTGGGGCAAAGTTTAAACTGATTGGTTAAAGTTAAACTGTTGTGAACATCACAGCCAAATGTTACATATTTTCAAATTTCCAGTACACTCTGAGACTGCTAGTCAGTCATATGACAGATGCCTGTATACACTCTCTCTTAAAGGTACAGTACACACTTTCAACTTCATTACAAGATTCTTTTGCTGCATTGAGTCCACATACTGGCAGTAACAACAATGGCCTGCCAGCCCGGATCCTGAAGAAAATGTTAACTATTTGCTTGAGACTAGGCTTTGGGGTTTTGCTTTGGGCTGACCTAGACTCCCAACACCAGGATATGTCTTGACTATGCCTATGCCATTGTCTTCACTCAGTTGATGTACCCAAAGCTCAGTCGACCTGGCGACGATGTTCAGTTCCATCAGAATACCCTGCAACTTATATGCTCCACTTGCCGTATTTTCTAATGATGAAGCCAGTTGTGCTGCCTGTTTGAAGTCCTTTTGGGCTTCAGCTAGTAGGTGCTTTTCCATGACTACATCATTAATCCCACATTCCAAATAATCTTTCAACATTTCATTAAAGGTTAAACTAAAGTCACATGTCTCTGCCAGTCATCTTAACCAAGTCGAAAATCCCAAAACGGGTTCCTCTGGTTCTCGAATTGCCAATAGGATTAGAGAAGTTTTGGAGTCATAAAATTCCTCAACTAACTCAGTCAACTCTTGAAAGGCTTTAGTTTCTGGTACCTCAGGGAAAGTTAGGCTCTTAATAACTGAAAATGTTGTGGGTCACAAACTGTCAGGGGACTTAATTGTTGCTTTTTGTCTGCCCCAAGGTCATTTATCTAGAAAAATTAACACAATCTTACCACATACAGGGGCCCATCTTTGACAGCAGGATTGAATGAGTCAAGCTTCCCAAATAATGGCATGACGCCAGAAATGCTCACCCCAACTCAAAGATGACTGCTGTGAGCAAATTTCTTCAGGAACATGCTTTACACATATCACCACTAAAATAATTCCACAAATGCCGGTATCCCATCACCAAGTCACCTTTTATGCAGAATACCTAACACTGGCCTGGCTTCCTCAGAGCCAACTCTTAGAGAGTGAACTGAACCTCTGACATTCCTGTTTATGTCTGTCAGCCATGGCTCCCTGATTAACCAGATTAAAGCCAAATCAGGAAATTATTCTGTGGGGTCCAGAGCTTTATACAGCCTTAGCACAGCCATCCCTGCTCTTGTTTTCTAGCCATCTCAAAATTAGTGTTACATTGCATTTGCCTTCCCAATTGCCAACCGAACTTTCAAGTTTACATAAGATAATTGTGAACTCAGATTCTAAAGTCCAGATATCTGAAGCTTTTTCCCATATAGAACATTGTCTATTCCTTTATTTTTCCTATCAAAGTGCATAACCTCACACTTTCCTACATTGTATTCCGCTTGTTTTCCTCCTCTCCTAGACTGTCCAAGTTCTTCTGCAGCTTCCCTGTTCCTCAACACAACTGTCCCTCAGCCTATCCGTGGGCGGCACGGTGGCACAGTGGTTAGCACTGCTGCCTCACAGCACCAGAGACCCAGGTTCAATTCCCGACTCAGGCGACTGTCTGTGTGGAGTTTGCACGTTCTCCCCGTGTCTGCGTGGGTTTCCTCCGGGTGCTCCGGTTTCCTCCCACAGTCACAAAGATGTGCGGGTCAGGTGAATTGGCCATGCTAAATTGCCCGTAGTGTTAGGTAAGGGGTAAATGTAGGGGTATGGGTGGGTTGTGCTTCGGCGGGTCGGTGTGGACTTGTTGGGCCGAAGGGCCTGTTTCCACACTGTAAGTAATCTAATCTAATCTTTCTGCTACCTGCACACCTAGCAACAATGCCCTCAGTGCCTGTGTCCAGATCGTTAATGTATAACACGAATAGTTGTGGTCCCAACAGTGAACACTGTGGAACTCCACTAGTCACTGGCTGCCGTCCTGAAAATACCCCATTATCCTCAGTCTCTGCCTTCTGCCAGTCAGCCAATTCTTTATCCATGCCAGTACTTTTTCTTATTTAACAGACTCCTATATGGCACTTTGACAAAGACCTTCTGGAAATCTAAATAGATCACATCAACTGGCTCTCCTTTGTCTAACTTGCTTGTTACTTCCTCAAAGAATTCTGACAGATTTATCAGTCATGACCTCCCCTTGACAAATTTGTGGTTACTCAGCACTATTTTACCCTGCACTTCCATATTTTCCACAATCTTATCCTTCATAATGGACTCTAAAATCATACCAATAACCGTGGTCATGCTAACTGGCCTATAACTTCCTGTTTTCTGCCTCCCTCCCTTCTTAAACAGGATGTTACATTGGCCAGTTTCCAGGCCTCTGGGACCTTCCCTGATTCCAGAAAGACCATCACCAATGCATCCGCAATTTCCTCAGCTGTTTCCTTCAGAACTCTGGGACATAATCCATGATTGCTGGTCATTCCCACCTTTTCAATACCCTTTTCACCCCTTGCTTATTCAAAAATATTTTGAGACTCTGCTTTTACCACCTTATGAAGAAAGGAATTCCAAATATTCATGTGCAGAAAATAAATTATCTTCTCTGCCTTGAATTAGCAACCCCTGAATTTTTAATAAAGTACTCTAATTCTAAATGTTCCCTTAAGAGAAAACCGCTTCTTCACATGTACCTCAGGATTTAATAAGTGTCAATCAATTGCCTGTTTACTTTTCGACTCCAGTAGATACAAGCCTAGCCTGTCTGACCTTTCCTTATGAGTCAACCTGCCCATTCCAGCTACTAGTCTGGTGATCTTCTGATAACCTTCTCGGAATAGCTTTCAATTATGTCCTTCCTTAAAAATGGAAACCAATACTGTTCACAGTACTCCAGGTGTGGTTACCAATGCCTTGTATAACTGAAGCGTATCCTTCATACTTTTGTATTTAAATCCCTTTGCAATAAGTAATGACATTCCTGTAGCTCTTCTAATTACTTGCTATACTTGCATCCTAACCATGCTTGCATTGATTACATCTCACTCTCTGGTTGCCTAACTGGTCTTTGGATTTTGTTCAAATAGAAGCTGATCTTCAAATGCCATAGGCAATTCATTACCAAAACCATTTGCCTCCATTCCATCACAACATGTGCTTCTGTCTTTATCTTCACTCCACTTTGGTCTTGCCCTCACCTGCCAAGAAGTGCTTTCCTAAAGAGCATTTGTCACCTCTTCTAATGTTTGCATCTTTGCCTTCTGGAAAACTACTATGCAGTGAGAAGTATTTTGAATCAACCTGTTTGGATATTTGTGATACTGCACAGTGGGATTTGAACCTGGAAGCAGGGACACTTATCACTGTGCCACAAGAGTCCTCTAGCTGTAGGCTGCTGTTGCAGTATCTCTCATTTAGTATCCTCCTCAACAACTGCTAATGATCCTTAAATTAGGAATGATATTGGAGATATGTTCTGTCAATCCATAATTCACAGCAGGTGTCTTGTTAGCTGCTAAACTCCTGGTAATGAAGAGATGTCAATTTCTCCTCTCTCTGAGGAACAGTCAATACTAAATGAAAACACATGGTGAAATAACTCGACAGAGGCAGGTATCCTGTTGCCAATTCACACGTTATTTATACATGCATAATACTTGACACTGGCTCCTCAGAGCCAGCTCTGAGAGTGAACAGAACCTCTGACATTCCTGTCTATATCTGTCAGCAAGGGCTCCCTGATTGGATCCGGTTAAGAGCCCCAATCAGAGAACTCATATTATATGAGGTCTATCTGGCTGACCTTGTTACAATCACTATACATGGGTTAGAAGAACATCATTCAGACATTGAGTGAAAGTCATAACATTATGCCATCCACACACATTCTTTTCAGTTTTAATGCTAATTTAAGGTTGAATATATTTCCTGCATGAAAACTGCATTTATTATCTGATACTTAAAAATTAAAGGTCAAAGTGTTCTTCAATTTCAGAAGAAAATGAATGCTCTTCAAGTTATATCAGAATATCTTGATCACAGATGCTGATAAAGAGACTTCAGCTAAGGTCAACATCACAATGTGTAAAAGTCAGTTTTTCTTCTCTTGGTGTTTTGCAGTTTGTTTGAGGCTCTGGATGACACTTTATTCTGATTGAATAAAAGCTTAATATGTAACCAAAATAGAACTTGCTGGAGAAACTCAACATGTCTGGCAGCAGTGCAGAGTAAGTAAAGTTAATGTTTCAAGGCCATTGCCGTTTCAAGAAGGGTCACTGAACTCAAAATGTAAACTCTGTTTTCTCTCTATGGATGCTGCCAGACATGTTGAATTTCTCCAACAATTTCTATTTTTGCTTCAGATCTTTAGATTAGGGAAATCTTCCCATGTTTATCAAACTACTGTTACGCAGGAGTGTGCGAAATCTGTACTTCCTGAACTCTTAGTCAAGTTCTTGAGTATTGCTGAAAATGACACATTTTGTTTAAGTCTTTCGTCCTGCAGAAATCAGGATTATTCACAGGAAATACAGAAGTATAGGGAAAGTAAGGATTGCAGTCGGATCCACAGTATGGAGCATTTGTGCTTACTGGGAGCCAGAAAGATGAATACAAAAGCCCCGCCTTTGCAGTCAGAAAGAACATGTACACCTGTTTTAGTGCAACAAAATAGGTGACAGCCATCTTCTGGTTCAGAGTCAATCAACCAAGTTTATAATTTAAACAAACATTGGCAGTTAACTGTCAGTTATCATTAACTGGTGCATTCCTCCGTGGCAATGCCTTTTATGAATCAGGTTACACACTTTTCTCATACAGTAGAAATGTTGTTTTCTCTTTACATTGGTATTTCTTGTGAGTAGTCCTGATGAGCCCAAGTTGAAAAGCTTCAACAAATTATGTCTTTTTTCAGCAATATGAAAGTTCTGTAAATTACTAATTTTTCTTCCTCTAATAATATTGTGACTGGTGTGGAAAGAATGGTTTACTGACCAAAACATGATTGACCTTGTTCTTTTGGCTTCAGCAGGAAAAATTCTTTGACTCAAAATTATCATGAAGGAAATGATCATGTTTCAGTAGGAGGGGCATGTTTTCAATTCTAGATGTGTGTTGTGATCTTGGGAGTAATTATGGTTCATTCAAAGCTTTCAATGTCTAATGACATCCAGGTTACAATGAGAGAACTGAAATAATGCTCTGTTCATTTTGTTATTAAATACCAGTATACACAGAAACTGCAATGGCAGCAAGAGCTGATTGATGCAAATATTGCACAACCGAAAAATAGCTCAGAAAGCAAGGCTCCAGAGAGAGTCTTTTATATTAAGTGGTTGTCCTAGATAGTTACGTAAGGAGCTGTTACATTATTAACCTGTTACTTATTTCTTGCATCCCAATTTAAACTTATCTTGCAACTATCCCTTTAGATACACACCATGCATGACCATTCTGCAGTATTGCAAAAATTTAAGCTAGAGTTTAGATCTGAGATTGTTGCACTCTGTAGAATCTTTAAAGGACTTTCACACAGCAAATTCCTCTGGCCAGCTAATTGATGCTCATTAGTTTACCAGCAGGATGGATTGCTGGTTAGACATGTTAGGCATAAGATCTTATGAAATAGGAACAGGAGTAGGCCATTTGGACCCTCAGGTCTGCTCCACCATTCAATAGAATCATGGACAATCTGACATTCTGCACCTTCACTTTCCTGCTTTTTCTCGCAACCCTTGATTCCCCAAGTGATCAAGAATCTGTCTATCTTTCTCAGCCTTTAGTGTACACAAGAACTCTGCTCCCACAACCCTCTGTGGCAAGGAGTTCCAAAGACTCCTAACCCTCTGAGAGGAGAAATTCCTCCTCATTTCAGTCTTAAATTGATGCCCCTTTATTTTGAGATAATGTCCACTGGTCTGTTGAGACGGAAACCGTATGGTCTCGTCTCCACGTGTTCTTTGGAAGGAGAGATCACACCGGCTAGAGTTTGGAGCAAAAACACCGTTTATTACAGAATCAAGACTGGCAAACTATACAACGAATTCAAATGCATGCAATTCGTTGGAGAAGGCGTTCTGTCTTTCCCTTCGGATCTGGTGCAGTTATACTTCGCGCTTCCTCAAGTTCCCGGTCAGTTTTCCCTCGTTTGGTTCTCTCATTGGTTGGTTCACCTGTCTGTGAAGGGATTAGTGTCTCTATTGGCTGCCCCGAGATACCTGTCCAGCTCCTGCTGTGCTGAACAATGGGCAGACATCCTGGGTTCAGCAGTTTCCGATCTTGTAAATTAAAAGTTTATTGTTTGGAAGGGTTTCCTCATTGCCATGCGTCTGGCTGTCTGGGCGCTCACAATAGTTCTCCATAGCTGAATATACAGGTATTATCATTTAACACAGGACCCGAATGAGTTTGACGTCAGTGGAGGCATTAGCAAGTACTTTATCAATCAAGTGTAGTATCGGTGCGATTTACACTATCCGATAGTTACCGGTTTCCTTTATTAACAATGAGATTGTAACAGGATGATCTGAAACTGACGGACATGTTCTAATCCCCAAGGAATGTGGCCTGCAGTGGCTGGGTTTACTTTACATGGCTGTGTTTTAGCTGGTACCTGACAGTGTCTGCTTTAATAATGGTGCTCCCCTCCCTAGCCCCAATGTAGGTACCCCGATAGCAGATTATCCCCAACATTCCCTCCCTTGGCCTTGAAAGAGGCCACACCCCCTTATCCCGTAAGGAACGCAACCCCACGAGGCGACCGGTGTCCGGTGTTGTATCGACCAGACTCACCGGTTCTAAGGAGACAGTCATATGGGGATGAAGGGTGCCCTGAAAAACGCGCCGCTACACAATTAAGCAATAGATGGTCACGGCTGCATGCTAAGCTAAACTAATAGTTGAAGTAATTGAGGCAGTGTCTGCAGAAATAAGGAAAAGCACAGGATTAGACAAGCATTGCAATAAGTCATTCAGAGCTGGCGAAATGTACGCGAGTGCGTTAGAATGAGTAAGCCATTTAGTAAACGCACGTCTGTAGTCCAAAGAGCCGGCAAATGTAAATAGGCGTTGTAAGTTTGGAAAGGGAGTAGGAACAGCCTGGTACCAGCAGTTAGGTACCCGCTAGAGATCTGAAACCCAGTGTGAAACTGTACTGTGCCCCGGTGGTCCCGTAGATCAGTATGCTCCAGAGAGCAGCAGTGCTGTCCAACCATCCGACACGGATGCAAGCAGGCAGAAATCTCATCAAATGGAGATGAACGGAGGCCACGCGTTGCGATGTCAATGCGCGACTGTGCCTGTCTTAGGTTGTCCCTCGCCCGAGGGATCTTACCCGTCATTGGCTAACCAGTCGTGCTGCATTGAGTAATCGACGCCGACATTCGTTTCACCACCCCAAGGACAGGCGTGGGCAGCTCAGTAGCATGGTCAGTGGCCTCCGAGGGTGGCTGAGGCCAGTCAGGAATACTGGACAGTCCGCAAAGGCCGCTTGCGAGAACAGCAGTGTCTCAATTGCTAAGGCACACAGTACATCTCACCCACCCGCTGTTATGGAAGGATCAATTCACATATCCCCAATTTAAACGGGCAAAATAAATAAGTGGGGGCTCTTTGGACAACCAGGCTTCATTTAGCGTACATGAAGATGAAAAGTTAGTCATGAGTACAACAGGATCAGACGAATTCGAAAGAAAGCCATTGAGGGAGCCGACACGCACCGGAGAGATAGCACAGACGCCTGTATGTATTAAAAACGCAATGTTTGGAGAGTAACAAACATTTGGCCAAGAGTCGTGTCGAAAAATAGAGTAAGTCCCTCAAGAGGGAAGTGGGATTGGTGATAGTGAGAAGGGGACCACAGTAGACTGCATAGGGGAAGGCAAACGGTACGCTTTGATAATGAACGGCAAGGGGCACAAGTAGTATCGATTTGTACCGCGGGGAACTGCCCGTGCTCGGGTGCACAACCAGTGGGGCTGTCGTAGGATAATCGTTTGATGAGCCACCCATGGAGACCGTTTAGGATAAGGGTCATTAATGTGGAAATGATGAGGATCCCCATCAGCTCTGAATAAGCGGCAAGGTAGCCAGGAACCCCCTTTAGCAGGCAGGGCAGGATTGTCGCCCCTAGACACTTGGGTGGGATATTGGAGCGATCCGCGACTGTGAGGCAGAAAGTATTGGTAACATCAGGAAAGGCGCCTATACCATGGAGAAAGACCGATGTAGACAAAAAGGGGTTGAGCCACCTGCTAAAGGGCACAAGCTTATCCTGGTGGCTATTTGCCCGCTCGAAGCGGAGTCCATGATAAACAAGGTGGATCTCTTAAGATAAGGCTGAATGAAGAGTTTAGAGAGCGGAATAAAGTACACGAAGAGTAAGGATATTAGTGAAATGGACCCATGTCGGGCCGTAGCTCAGACTGCACCTCCCCATCAGGCCATGTCTCATCGAGTGATTGTAGAGATATATTAGGTTCTGCTGACCTGGAGCAATGCGTATGTGTTCCCAGCCAGCTCGGTACAAGGTATGATGATAATGATTATGGAGCGGGGCCGTTCTCACTGGGAGCCTCATGAGCAAAGCAAAACTCTGGGCAATTGGGAGATTTGCGGTGGTTCGAAGTTGGACCAATTCCCTGAGGGGGCTTGTTGCCCTGAATGAGGCGCAGAACGAGAGGTGCAAAGACGATCCTGGCCTAATGAAGAACCTGCTTGTGAGAGGGGCCGTGTGCTCTAGCCAAAGGAGTGTGCGCCGGTGCTGCGGGCATGTTGGAAAGGAGACAGAGAGAGAGAGAATCTCAAAAGCTGGTCAGACAGATCAGGGCAGAAATTGGCTGTGTAGCAGTTTCCTACGTGAAATACATGAAGATTTGATGAATTCGGGGGAAGTAGCAGCCTTTAAAAGATACCCGTAGGAGAGGATTCATAGAGGGACCTGGTCACCCTGCCGTTCTCAGTGCGAACCTGTGCGTCGCCAAAGCTATGAACAGATGAATTGGCGAGGAGTACTCGCAGTTGAGGAGACTGAAGGGTTTGGGCAGGGCATGAGGGTTGGGAAGCCCTGGTAGCAAACCTCAGGAAGCATGAGAGCGGGGAAGGTCCTGGTAGCAAACCTCAAGGAGCATGAGACTTTGGAAAGAAGATGGGCCCCAGAGCACGGCAGTAGAAGCATAGTGAGTGAAATGCCCTAATGGAGAGATGAGGCCAGAAGATGAGTTATTGTGTCCTGGTAGAAAACCTCAGGGAGCTTAAAACCTTAAAAAGAGATGGAGCGTAGGGATCAGCGGATCCTCAATTCAGTGAGAACCAGGTGAATTCAATGCAGGCTGAGAGAAAGGCAAAGCTAAGACGACCTCAGATCCGGCGGTGAACATAAAGTGTGTAGGTTTGGGAGGAGACGATGAAGGGGCGTGACCACGGCGTGGGGAATGGGGAGCGGGGTGTAGGATAGGGCAGCACAATCGGCAAGAGGAGTCTGTACTAGATTCCACTGGGGAAGGTTTGGTAGCGTCCGGCAGTTACAGGTTGCATATTCAAAGCATTGGTGAGTGTAGCCTCAGACAGGCAGACTGGCTGGCATCTTCACCCCGCATGGTTGCCTATACCCGCTTTAGGGACTGGAAATGGCAGTGTCTGTGGCAGCAGTAGCTCAACCCTCCCTAGCCGCAAACTTGAGGGGGGGGACAAGTAGCAGGAGGAAATTGCTTTAAAATGAGCGTCCATCATGCTTTAGCGAAAGAAAAAGTCTGTGGACTCGGGAGAAAAGATAAAAATGGGTTCGTGAGAGGGGGCAGAAAAATTTGGAGGGCATAGACGGAAGAAGGAGTAGGTGGGCCCCCCCTCGTTCTTGGCACTTTGTGAGCATGAGGGGAACAAGGATGGCCTAAACACCCATGTCGGTGGACAAAAAGATGAGTGAGTGGCCGCGAGGAAGAGAGATGGGCCAAGCACCCTGCTGTGTGCTGAGTAGCAGGTCCTAGTTGGAGGCCTGAGGCCTGTGACCAGCGGGGGAAAAAGAGAGAGAGACAAAAATAAGTGGGTTGGGGGATATTTGGGCAGTGGGACGGCCAAACACTGGACCTACAAAACATTGTAAATGAAAACGCACAGTATGGCGATACGGCAATGCGCATGTTGTTGGTCGACGTTATAGTTAATAGTAAAAGGTACAACCTGTCAGACAAGATGTGGTTAGAGGCATGATTCATATCAACATCCCAGCAACTGAAGAGGACCTGTTCATCGGGTTATCCCATGGAGTAGGGCAATGATGCTTGAGAGACCCATCGGTGTAGTGGTGGCGCGGTAGTTGAGCTAATAGGGTCGTGGAACGTCCGCAGGCGAGCAGGCCCTTCTAGACTGTGCAATCCTGCCAAGAGTGAGCATTCGCGCCAAAAGCGAACGGGCACCGCCCCAACTGAGCATTCGCGCCAAAAGTCAGCTGACCCCGCCCAACCTGAGCCTTCGCGCCAAAAGCAAGAAAGCCCGCCAAGAACGGTGGCACAGTGGTTAGCACTGCTGCCTCACAGCACCAGAGACCCGGGTTCAATTCCCGCCTCAGGCGACTGACTGTGTGGAGTTTGCACGTTCTCCCCGTGCCTGCGTGGGTTTCCTCCGGGTGCTCCGGTTTCCTCCCACATTCCAAAGATGTGCAGGTCAGGTAAATTGGCCATGCTAAATTGTCCATAGTGTTAGGTAGGGGGTAAATGTAAGGGTGTGGGTGGGTTACGCTTCGGTGGGTCGGTGTGGACTTGTTGGGCCGAAGGGCCTGTTTCCACACTGTAAGTAATCTAATCTAAAAAAAAAACTAAGGTGACCCGCCCAGAGAAGGGTGACCCGCCAAAACTAGGGTGAGCACGGGACACCCTGGGATTTACCGTCTTAGGATTCCACAACCGTAGTGTTATAAAAAATAAAAAGCTCCACCATCCCTTCCTGCGCCCCCTCCCTACATCCAGGTATTCCCTTCCAAGTATAAGAGTAATTAAAAGTGATAGTGGGGGAACAAGCGGTATTTAATCCTAAAAAATCAAAACGAGACTATGGAGAAAAATCCCAGACCATTAAGTGAGCAATCCCAAACCGCTAAGTGTAGGGAACAACACTCACGTACTCCGACAGCAGTAAAACTGCTTTCGGCTGCTGGGCGGCTTCCCACGGTCCCTCTCCGTTACTCAGGCAGTCGGCGACGGTCCACTGTACACCGAGATCTGGGATGAAACATTTGCTGCGACACCTCCATTCGCCACGTCTGTTAAAAATCACTGCACTCACTCACTCACTCCCCCTCTCACTGGGCCGGCCCCACACTGGTTTTCATCCACATCCATGCCAACCCACGCATACTGTCGGTATGTCTGTACTCTCGTCTCAGTCTGTCGCAGTCCCTTGTCCCCAGTTTTAGTGACATGTTTCGAGGCATTACATCCTCGGTGGTCCGAAATCAAGTCCCCCATGTCGGATCCCCCCGATGGGTACCGCATTAAAAACAGCGTCTTTCAAAAGCCTGACCTTCGCGTGGCAGATCTCTGCTCTTAACAACCGGTCTAAGGCAAACGCCTGTGCAGGTAAACCCTATCCAGGAGATGAGATCCGCCCTCTGTCCCCTTAGGATGCTAGCAGCGAGTGTGTCTATCGATAGTTGTCAGAGTTAAAGTGCTTATTAAAAAGAGAAAGGATCCAATCAGTCAAGTGCGGTCAGCGCTGTATTAATTAATTTCAAAAAGCGTCCAGGCTCCGTAAGCCACGCTTTACCTTAACTCAGAAAGCTGCGTCCAGGATCCGAAATCCACGCATTAACTTAACTCAAAAACCGTGTCCAGGATCCGAAATCCACGCGTAAAACTCAACTCAAAAACTGCGTCCAGGATCCGAAATCCACGCATTAACTTAACTCAAAAACTGCGTCCAGGATCCGAAATCCACGCGTAAAACTCAACTCAAAAAACTGCGTCCAGGATCCGAAATCCACGCATTAAATTAACTCAAAAACCGCGTCCAGGATCCGAAATTCACGCATTAACTCAACTCAAAAAACTGCGTCCAGGATCCGAAATCCACGCATTAAATTAACTCAAAAGCTGCGTCCAGGATCCGAAATCCACGCATTAACTTAAGTCAAAAACCGCGTCCAGGATCCGAAATCCACGCGTAAAACTCAACTCAAAAAACTGCGTCCAGGATCCGAAATCCACGCATTAACTTAACTCAAAAACCGCGTCCAGGATCCGAAATCCACGCGTAAAACTCAACTCAAAAAACTGCGCATTAACTTAAGGCTAGCCATCGATCAATTAGACACTTCAGTACCGCGAGAACAGGCAGGTATTAGTGAAGAAGTGAGAAAATAGCTTACCAGTATGGACTCTGCAACGTTGCTGCCAAACTGATTTAAAAGTACTGTTTGTGTTGGTGAGGATCAGGGAGCAGACAAAGACTGACTAACTGAAAAAATGTATCTACTGGAAGTCTTTGCTTTAACAGGCGCTTCCTCACCTTTTAAAAGTTCGGCCGAAAGTTTGTCTGCCCTCCGGTCCGCCAACGTGGCCAACCTGCAGTCGTCTCTTTCCCTTCCCACGTTCAGGCTCACCATCTGTTGAGACGGAAACCGTATGGTCTCGTCTCCACGTGTTCGTTGGAAGGAGAGATCAAACCGGCTAGAGTTTGGAGCAAAAACACCGTTTATTACAGAATCAAGACTGGCAAACTATACAACGAATTCAAATGCATGCAATTCGTTGGAGAAGGCGTTCTGTCTTTCCCTTCGGATCTGGTGCAGTTATACTTCGCGCTTCCTCAAGTTCCCGGTCAGTTTTCCCTCGTTTGGTTCTCTCATTGGTTGGTTCACCTGTCTGTGAAGGGATTAGTGTCTCTATTGGCTGCCCCGAGATACCTGTCCAGCTCCTGCTGTGCTGAACAATGGGCAGACATCCTGGGTTCAGCAGTTTCCGATCTTGTAAATTAAAAGTTTATTGTTTGGAAGGGTTTCCTCATTGCCATGCGTCTGGCTGTCTGGGCGCTCACAATAGTTCTCCATAGCTGAATATACAGGTATTATCATTTAACACAGGACCCGAATGAGTTTGACGTCAGCGGAGGCATTAGCAAGTACTTTATCAATCAAGTGTAGTATCAGTGCGATTTACACTATCCGATAGTTACCGGTTTCCTTTATTAACAATGAGATTGTAACAGGATGATCTGAAACTGACGGACATGTTCTAATCCCCAAGGAATGTGGCCTGCAGTGGCTGGGTTTACTTTACATGGCTGTGTTTTAGCTGGTACCTGACAGTGTCTGCTTTAATAATGGTGCTCCCCTCCCTAGCCCCAATGTAGGTACCCCGATAGCAGATTATCCCCAACAGGTCCTAGACACTACCATGAGGGGAAACATCCTCTCAGCATTGATCCTATTAAAAATCCTGTATGTTTCAATGAGAATCACTTCTCATTCGTCTAAACTCCAGTGAGCAGCATCCCAACCTGTTTAACCTTTGTTCATAAGACAATCCCTCCATCCAGGGATCATCTTAGGGAACCTTCTCTGTTCTACCTCCAATGAAACAATATCTTTCCTTAAATAAAAGGACCAAAACTGCTCTGAGTATTCCCAATCTGCTCTCACCAGCACCTTGTAAGACTCTTGTACTCCAAACCTCCATTGAAATAAGGCCCAACGTTCCATCAGAAGTCCAGATTTCCTGATGCAGTCTGTGCTAGCTTTCTGTGTTTCATGTACAAGTGCCCCAAGTCCCTTTGTATTGCATTTTTCTGCAATTTTCCTCCAATTAAATTATATTCTGTTCTTTTGTTCTCCCTTCCAAAATGAACAACTTCACATTTTCCCACATTCTTCTCCATTTGCCAACTTTTTGCTCATTTAATCTATCAATATTTCTCTGTTAATTGTTTGTATTCCACTCACAATGGTTCCTTTCTCCATGTCATTAATATTTATTGATTTATTAATTTATTTATTGTCATTTTCTTTTATAAAATACAGTGAGAAGTGTTGTACAATGCCTCCACTCTTTGGTGCCATCTTTAAAACACGGTAAAATAAACCAAACATAGAACACAAACGCAGAAAATTAAAGGAATAGTATTTAACTTTACAGTGATAGAGTGGTTCTAGTTAAATGCTCCACCATGGGCCTGGTGGCCAGCCTTGAGTCCTCTGCACTGTGCCGCTGCTGAAACAAGAGCTGCCACTCTTTGACATCATCTTGCCTTTACCAGTGCCCTTGCTACCATGAGTCCTCACTGAGCCTCACCAATGTAGCTGCCATGGATGCAATATACATTGCAATCTGTTGTGGTCCCAGCAGTGTTCCCTGTGGAATCCCACTGGTCATGTGTCACTAACCTGAAAAAGAACCCCATATCTCCATTTGCTGTTTCCTGTGCATTAGCCAATTCTCTACGCACAGCAGTATACCACCTCCAAACATGGGATCTTCTCTTATGAATTAACCTTTTGTAAGATACCTTGGCGAACGGCTTCTGGAAGTCCAAGTATAACACATCAACTGAATCAGAATTACATTTGGCCGAAGAAGTCCACACCGGAATTCCAAAGAGTAACCCATCCAGACCCATTCCCCAACTAATGCTCCTAACCTAGGCATCCCTGAACACTATGGGCAGTATGGGTTGTGGGAGGAAACCCACACAGACACGGGGTGAATATGCAAACTTCATGCAGGTAGTTTCCCGAGGCTGGAATTGAACCCGAGTCCCTGGAGCTGTGAGGCAGCAGTGCTAACCACTGAGTCACCATGCCGCCCTATCCCTTCTGTCCACACTAGTTGAGACTTCCTTGAAAACTCCAATAAATTATTCAGTCAAGATTTCTCTTTCATGAAGTCATGTTGACTCTGCTTGATTGGATTATGATTTTCAAAATGTTCTGTTGTTGCTTCTTTAATAATTGATTTCAGTACTTTCCATAATAGGTCTTGGACTAATCGGACTATAGTTACCTGATTTTTGCCTTCCTTTTTGAATGGGGTGTCACATTAGCCACAGTATATTACCCATAAACTCACAAAATCTCAAAGCCTGTTTTTGCTTGCTACCAGGACAAGATGACACTCGTAAAACAAAATGAAACTTGGCTCATTTTCAGGAGTTTGTTTCAGATATTTCTGTCTTCTACTACAATAACATAATATTTTGATCAGGTGAGAAATGACAGAATGGACTCCCCTCTTGCCCCACTCCTCATTTGATTGCAACAGAATTTTTTTGATATAAAGAGTACATTTTCTGATTCAGTCTGTGTTTAAACATTCTTAAACTGCTATGACTGTAAAAGACACAAATATACAGGTATTCTTATAATTCTTTTTAAAATTCTTTTTATAATTCTTTCTTAAAGAAAAAGAGAATAATATTTCTTGTATTTAATGCCCTATCTAAATCGAAAGAATAAAAATTCTCAATCTCTTTCACACGAGTGTTCAAGGGTTCATACATATGCAGAGTAGTAAATTGTAAAGTTTGGATGTAACTTAAATAGTCAATTATTAATAGGTTTGTTCTGCAGTTTGATGCTTTGGATGGTTTCAACACTGGACTGAAAACTGAAGAACTGCTTATTGATTTTGGGAGGAAAGGACGAGGACACACCCCTATCTGCACTAATGGAATTGAGGTGGAGAGAGTCAAGAGCATCAAGTTCATCGGAGTGACAATAATAACAATCTGTCCTGGACCTCACACGTAGATGTGACAGTCAGAAAGCACAATGATATTTCTTCTCCCTCAGGAGGCTAATGAAATTTGGCATGATTTTAAAGACTCTCATCAACTTTTACAGATGTACCATAGAAACCATTTCATCTGGGTGCATAATGGCTTGGTCCTGAAACTGCTCTGTCCAGGACCATAAGAAACTACAGAAAGTTTGTACATGGCCCAGACCATCATGAAAGCCAACCTCCCATCCATGTACTCCATCTAAACTTCTCACTGGCGCAGAAAAGATGCCAACATCATCAAAAATCCCTCCTGCCCTAGTATTACTTTCTTCCAACCTCTTCCAACAGGCAGAAGATTCAGAAGCTTAATCACGTATCAACAGGTTCAAGAACAGCTTCTTCCCTATTGTTATTAGACTGCTGAATTTCAAATCTAATGTTGAACGTGCTTTTGTACACCCCTGTACAGCCGTAAACTTGTATGCCTTGCTCTATGCCCCTATGATCTGTATGTCCTTGTACGTTATGATCTGCCTGTACTGCTCAAAAAATAAAACTTTTCACTGTACTTTAGACACGTGATAACAATAAATCAAATCAATCAAATCAATGAATTTTACAATAGGAGAATTTTATGAAGTTGTTGAATGATTTCTGTTTGGTTTTCTGGACTCAGCAACAACTAGGTTGGTTTTTAGACATTGCTTACAGCATATTGTTAGTCAAACAACAGCCAGACGTCAATTCTTTAGGATTGATAGTGACAGAACCCATTCAGGATCTCCTCCTCTGCACATTGTGTTTTATGGTCTGGAAGAAATATGTTATTAAATATGGGATAATTCCTGATGAAGGGCTTATGCTCGAAACGTCGAATTCTCTATTCCTGAGATGCTGCCTAACCTGCTGTGCTTTGACCAGCAACACATTTGCAGCTGTGATCTCCAGCATCTGCAGACCTCATTTTTTACACAACATGATCACCTTCACCAACTGACCAATTACACAAATGTGGTAATAGCAAGTTGTTTCCAGACCCATGGCTTCGACATGATTAGGTTATGGCTGGGAGAGTTGCTTTCCAATCCACAGTCCATTGTCCAAAGTGATTATATCTAATGTTTATTTCACATCCGGTTGAATATGCTGGTGCTGTCAGGGTGTTTTGTGAATTGGGCCATTCACATTTCTCAAAAGTGATTATCTTTTCTAAACAGTCTGGTTTTGGAATTTGTAGAGTACAGTTCTGCAAGTATTCATCTATCTTAGAAACTTCTGCTTTAGATGCCTAAAATGCTACTGCTAATTTTATTTTAAAAACACGACCAATGATTTTAGCCTAATAAGTACGTAGTTAATTTTGAATGCTTTATAACTGTATTTATATTGTGAACGTTAAAATGAAAACTCACCTCAAGTCTTCTCAGGCATTTGGGGAAAATAGAATCCAAATCAAAGATTAGGAAAGATATGTAAGATCTAGCATTTAACTTTAATTGTAAGACCAAAATCAATTTCAATTATAGATTGGGTTGGGATAGCCAATCTAAAAGATATGTCAGATCTTGTTAATTACAAGACAACTCTGAATGCAATTAAGTCTTCACAGGTTTCACAGAATTTATTAAAATAATCATAATAGATGCAAAAGAGTGATACTTGGGATACCAGATCCTGACATAGAGCCAGCTGGATGTTTGACTCATGTTCATTCTGGATTAGTGGTGCTGGAAAAGCATAGCAGTTCAGGCAGCATCCGAGGAGCAGTAAAATCGACATTTCAGGCAAAGGCCCTTCATGAGGAATAAAGGCAGAGAGCCTGAAGTGTGGAGAGATAAGTTAGAGGAGGGTGGGGGTGGGGAGAAAGTAGCTTAGAGTACAATAGGTGAGTGGGGGAGGGGATGAAGGTGATAGGTCGGGGGAGGGGGGAGGGTGGAGTGGATAGGTGGAAAAGAAGATAGGCAGGTAGGACAAGTCAGTGGGACAGTACTGAGCTGGAAGTTTGGAACGGGGGTGAGGTGGGGGAAGGGGAAATGAAGAAACTGTTGAAGTCCACATTGATGCCCTGAGGTTGAAGTGTTCCGAGGCGGAAGATGAGGCGTTCTTCCTCCAGGTGTCTGGTGGTGAGGGAGCGGCGGTGAAGGAGGCCCAGGACATCAATGTCATCGGCAGAGTGGGAGGGGGAGTTGAAATGTTGGGCCACAGGGCGGTGTGGTTGATTGGTGCGGGTGTCCCGGAGATGTTCCCTAAAGCACACTGCTAAGAGGCGTCCAGTCTCCCGTCTTCTCTTTGCTTTGTTTCTGCCTGGCTATTAAAAGTTATTGTTTTTTTTAACACTTACTAGTTACTACCTCTGTGAATGGTCAGTGGTTTCCGTGAAATCTGATTCTCTTACCAATGAGTGAACAGCCAATGATGTTTTGAATGACTAGGTGGTATGTACCAAATTTCTAAATGGTCTCTTAAGTATGGTGGCCATCTTATTCACATTACTTCCAGTTATCACCCATTGAGTTCCCTAAGAAGGCAGTCACTTCAAAAAGGTAGTGCAATCTTGCACAGTTTTTCATTTTCCACAGAAGAGAGAGATGTAGAAGCATTGAGAGTTACAAGAATCCTCAATAGACCATACCAGGTATCGAACCTTATCACTGTGATGAGTTTGGGCGGCGGTGTTGTCTTATCAGAAATCATTGTACACTTTATTAAAGGTGAATCATAGAAGGTAACAATGTCAGTTGCACTTATAATTCCATCAAATCACAAGAACTACATACAAATTTAATTACAAGAATTAATTGCAAAATGGAGTATATGTACATGTGTTACATATAGGTAAAAACAATGACTGCAGATGCTGGAAACCAGATTCTAGAGTAGAGTGGTGCTGGAAAAGCACAGCAGTTCAAGCAGCATCCGAGGAGCAGAAGAATCGATGTTTTGGGCAAAAGCCCATTTTTTACAAACCCACCGACTCCCACACTACCTGGATTACACCTCTTCCCTCCTGCAAAAATGCCGTCCCGTATTCCCAATTCCTCCACCTCCGCCTCCGCCGTATCTGCTCCCAGGAGGACCAGTTCCACCACAGAACACATCAGACGGCCTCCTTCTTTAGAGACCGCAATTTCCCTTCCCACGTGGTTAAAGTTGCCCTCCAAAGCATCTCATCCACATCCCGCACCTTCGCCCTCAGACCCCAACGTCCAACCGTAACAAGGACAGAATCCCCCTGGTTCTCACCTTCCACCCTACCAACCTTCGCATAAACCAAATCACCCGCTAACATTTCTGCCACCTCCAAACGGACCCCAACACCAGCAATATATTTCCCTCCCCACCCCTTTCCGCCTTCCGCAAAGAGCGTTCCCTCCGTGACTACCTGGTCAGATCCACGCCACCCCAACAACCCCCCCCCCCATTCTGGCACCTTCCCTTGCCACCACAGGAATTGCAAAACCTGCGCCCACACCTCCTCCCTCATCTCCATCCAAGGCCCTAAAGGAGCCTTCCACATTCATCAAAGTTTTACCTGCAAATCTGTTGCTCCTGATGCGGTCTCCTCTACATTGGGGAGACTGGACACCTCCTAGCAGAGTGCTTTAGGGAACATCTCTGGGACACCCGCACCAATCAACCACACCGCCCTGTGGCCCAACATTTCAACTCCCCCTCTCACTCAGCCGAGGACATGGAGATCCTGGGTCTCCTTCACCGCTGCTCCCTCACCACCTGGAGGAAGAACGCCTCATCTTCCACCTCGGAACACTTCAACCCCAGGGCATCAATGTGGACTTCACCAGTTTCCTCATTTCCCCTTCCCTCACCTCACCCCAGTTCCAAACTTCCAGCTCAGCACCGTTCCCATGACCTGTCCTACCGGCCTATCTTCCCACTAAGGTCAGAATGCATATTTGCCAATGATTGCAAAGTTTTCAGCAACATTTATAACTCCTCAGATATTGAAGCAGTCTATGTTCAAATGCAACAATATCCAGGCTTGGGATGACAAGTGGCAAGTAACATTTGTGCCACATAAATGGCAGGCAATGACTACCACCCTTGACCATCAACATTGTTATCATCAGTGTTCTGCTATCAACATCCTGGAAGATATCATTGACCTGAAATTCAACTGGACCCATCACATAAACACAATGGCTATAAGAGCAGGTCAGAGGCTAGGAATACTGCGATGAATAACTCAGCTCCTGACACCCCAAAGCCTGACTATCATCGACAAGGCAAAAGTCAGAAAATGTGATAGAATACTCCCCACTTGCCTGGACGGATTCAGCTCTAACAGCACTGAAGAAGGTTGATACTATCCAGGACAGAGCAGTCCACTTGATTGGTATCACATCTACAAATATCCATACCCTAATTGTAACCCCAGAGGAGTATTCTATAAGGTCATCACTCAACCAGTGGAGGTTTTGTTGCTCTCCAAGGAGCCAGCTTGCTCTCTTTTGTTCCAGTTTGAATTAAGCTGTGTACAAATCATTGTCTTAAGATGAAAATATCTGCTTGAGAAGCATGTACTGTCTAACTGTTGTATGGTTGTTAGCTCAGTGAACAGGTGTGTACTGCTGGAATAAAATTGTCCTTTGTTAATGTCGTTGTTTGCATTATACCCATGAGGCCTAGATGATCAATGACTGTCCTAATTTCAGGAATGCAACATCACATTGAAATTATGCAGTCATGTCATGCTGATGTTTCTACTTGTTGGAAAAGATGGTGGAGATATTAGCACTGCTGAATCAAATATTTGACTTTATATTACAGCCACACACAGGAGACTGGTGGATATTGCTAATGGCCTGTCTATCCTCCTGCAGGAAGCTGGTGTCTTAAAAGATGAATACTGTATCAGCCTTGATTCAGTGGCAGTGCTGTCCCTGTGATAAAGGTAGCACACGAATGTCACTGCTGGGAGCTGTGCCTGGATTTGTAGATGGGGTGAGGTAGGAGAGACTGCAGTTCTGGTGTCATCTGTTATCCCTTCCTTGTTTGTTTATTTCCATGGAATCAAATAAGATGGACGCACTAGTGAATAATACAGCTTTTGAGAATCAATTTTTAAACTTTAGGACTAAACTTTAGCATTTTTGACGATCATGTAAACTGATAGAGAGTCCTATTCTTTTACTAGTGCACGGCAGCTTTACGTTGGTCAAACAATCAGTGTGCTTTCTTTTTAAAAAAATATTTCATAGCTAATAGGTGTCACTGTTGATGTCAGCATTTATTGCCCATCCATCTTTGCCTGGAGAAGGTGGTGATGAGCTGCCTTCCGATGAAGAGTAATATCAGACTTGAAATGTTAACTCTGCTTCTCTCTCCATAGATGCTACCAGACCTGCTGAGATTCTCCAGCACTTTCTGTTTAAATATAAGAATGTAAGCTGGTCAGTTGAAAAAATTGAGGAAAGTAAAAGATTCTCATTTGTCCTTGGATGTATAATTTCAATTTATACTGGCTGAAATTTCTAGACTACTTAGCAAGATGACAATTTCTTGTGCAGCATTGGAAATATTCAATCCTATCATAGAAAATAAAATCTTGAAAACAGGTTGTCACATACTAATTTTTGTAGGCATAAAAATCAACTGTCAACGGTGAGACATCTCAAAGTTGGTTATCTTGCTTAAGAATAACACTTTGTTTCCTTTTTGAAACCATATTTCTTTCCTTTTATATATTTCCTCCTATACACAATGTGATATTTGATTTTTTTTGCAACAGTCATCTTTCTGGCAGTTTGCCAATGTTGGCACCAACTGCTTAACATTTCTAATTCTAATTTCTAAGAAATACACTTCTGTTAGTTTTCAGCAGCAAATCATTTTGGTTGATCATGGGGCCAATGACTCAGTGTTGAAATTACATGTAATTTTTGCAAAATTTAATTCAACTGTATGGTTTGTTAACATGTGAGAAAGCTGTGGCTTCAGTTTTTAATTAATTCACAGGATGTGGGTATTGGTGGAGAGGCATGCATTCACTGCACATCCTCATCAGCTGTCACCTTGAAAGCAGATGACTGAACTGGTCAGGCCAGTGCAGGGGACAATGAAGAGTGGACCATGTAGCAAGTTTGGCTCACATGTAGGTGAGAGTTGCTGCAAGTTTGGGTCACTTATAGGTTAGGGTCAAAAAGTGTAGTGCTAGAAAAGCACAGGAGAGTTGATGTTTTGAGCATAAACTCTTCATCAGAAATGAGGGGGGACCCAAGGGGGCTGAGAGATAAATGGGAGGGGGAGGGGGGTGGGGCCGGGGTGAAGGTAGCTGGGAATGTGATAGGTGGGTGAAGGTGGGCGGTGATGGTGATAGGTCGGAGTGGAGAGTGGAGCAGATAGGTAGGAAGGAAGATGGAAAAGTAGGACAGTTCAAGAGGGCAGTGCCAAGTTGAAGAGTAGGTGGCAATACAATAAGTGGATTAAGGTGGGGCGGGGGGTGACGGCGATAGGCTGGAATGTAGGATAGAGTTGTAGCAAGTTTGGGTCATTGTAGGCGAGACTGGGTAGGCATAGTAGATTTCCTTCCCTAAAGTAAAGTAGGAATCTATTTTTATGTTGCTCGATATGAATACTTTTTTTTAGTTCGACATGAATGAATTTAAATTTCCCAGATGCTTTAGAGGGCTTTGAAAAAATATTGGATAAATCGTTTAATTAATCTAGACCTCCAGGTTATTGCCCAGTAACATTATCTCTGTGGTGCTAGACATTCAATGCTTATTTAAAGAGGAAAGGCCATGGTTTTTGGCAGAAAAGAATATTGTTAAAGATCAGATTTGTGAAAATATTCCTACATTCTGCATAGTAATGATTTTCCTTGCCCTTCATTGATTTGCCAATCTCAACTTTGATCAAAAGAACTGACCTTTTACTCACAGCCTCTGACCAATGCTGGAATCAAAACACTGGGGCACAGGAGATTGGGCACGAGTCTGTTCTTTAACAGAATAAAGCACTTCAGAGTTTGAGATTGGATCCATGTAGGAAATCAGGAGATGAGATTGTGGGCCAGTGTAATGTCCATTAATCATGAATGGAGAGATCACACATTTAATTTAAAAGCTATGCTTTCTTGTTGAATGTCTAAAACAAACTTTGCTGGATGATTAGATGGCTACAGCCATTCATGTTATGAACTTGTGGAAAGTTCTGATCAATAGTTATCAGAAACAACCTTGTGAATGCAGTGGATCCTGTTTTCCAATTTTGCTGGCTGTCCCTCTTGTTGGTCAAGACCATACTTTGCCAGGTCTCTGTGGTAGTTGATATACAAGGCCACAGCACACTAAAAGATCCCCCTCACACCAAATGTCTTCCACACTAGAAGAAGGGTGTGATTGCATTAGAGAGTGTGCACAGGTGATATTGCCTGCAATGGAGCAGCTTAGCTATAAAGAGAGACTGAATAAGCTCAGGTTGTTTTCTTTAAAACAGAGAAGACTTGATTGATGTAAGATTGAGGGGCATGGACAGAGTGGATAGGAATCAGCTGTTCCCGTTGATTGAAGGATCAAGCAAGAGGGCGTATAATTTTAAGATGAAGGACGGGAGATTTAGGAGAGGTTTAAGGAAGAAGGATTTCCCCCAGAGGGTGGTAGGAATCTGAATTGCATTGCCTGGAAGGGGAGTAGAAGTGGGAAAGCTCACAATCTTTTAAAAATACTTGGAAGACACTGGCAATATCATAACATATAAAACAATGGGACAAATGTTGGAAAATAGCCTTCATGTAGACTGGTTGAAACAGATGTAATGGGCCAAAGAGCCTCTTCTGCTGTATAACTCTATGACTCTCTGTGACTCTCTCAATATAAAATTGGGGACTTGGATAATGAGGATACTCACGACCAACCCCAATTGTAACAGTCCTCAATCTTGCTCCGCTATCCTGTCCCAGAAACTCCAGAGTTTGACATCTATATACCTGTCCCCTGAGAGAGACACAGTGGGCAGGAGATGATCAACTCAAAGAAAAAAAATTGGTGGTTGCTTTTCTTCTGGAAGATGAAATCTAAAGAAGAACACTGACTCCTTTGGGTTGGTTACACCATTAAATATGAACAAATTTATCATCTCCTCAAGTCTCCATCTGGGTTAAATGAACACCCAATGACCTTTCGGCACGCCCTAACTCAGAAGCATAATGCCATGGTCAGTGTGCGTGCCTCAATCCTTAAAGTTAACAGTTGAGATCAAGAAGGAACTCTACCTCAGTTGTTGTCCAGTGTGCCAATGGGAAATAAACTGATTCTGCTTGATGATTTCAATACTCATATTGGGAGACTCAGAAACCTCTGGAAAGATATTTTGGCAAGGAAGGTACAGGGCAGGTAATGATGAAGCTAATCCTCCTCCTGACCCAAAATGTCTACAACATGATCTGCTCATAACAAACCCTTTATTTTGCCAGAAAAAGACAAATACAAGGTCTCATGGTAACATCCTTGCTCTGGACATTGGCATTGGTTTGAATACATCACCACAGTGAGAAATATGAGGATGTTGGCATCAGCCATGCCATGACATGAGCTGACAACTGCTAAATCAACTGTCACCCAACCCTCTTTACCTTTCCTTCAGCTTGACCCAAAGAAAAAACTGCAGCAGAAGAAGCACTGGCACAGGAAATTCAATGTTGATGGACTTGAGGATGCTGTGAAGAAAGACCTACTCAGTCCACGCTCCACAGTGAACTTGGAGATGCTCAGTGAACAGAAACCCCAGTGCCTGGTCTACCTTTCAATCTATCATGACTAATATTTCTTAGGAGACTCTACGTTTATTTACCAAGAAACATCAAGACTAGTTTGTCTTGAACAGCCAGGAGCTACTGAATTACAAGGGTAAGATGTTCCAAAACTGGAAGCACTAGAATAAAGTGGGTCACCAGTAACCATGCCCTAAAAATAGTGAATGAAAGGAGCACAGGAATCTAGCAACTCAGCTGTGATGTGTGGTGTTTCTTTAGTGCAGTCATGACCCAAGCACTCCGGAACTTCTGCTATGAGAGCTAAAAATGAAATGGCACTCATCAAGAACACAGACGCAGTGAATGCTCCATGGAGGGAGCACATGGAGGGATCTCCCCACTGAAAGTCTCTGAAGTGAATGCTTTCAACCACACCTGAATTGAAAATCCCCACAAGCCATTCAGCCCAACAACCCGCTGAAGAACATTCCACCCAGACCCATCCCCCTAACCTATCCATGTAGCCCTGCATTTCCCATGGCTAATACACCTAGGAGCAGCATTCTGAAAACTAGTATTTCCAAATAAACCTGTTGGACTAAAACCTGGTGTTGTGTGCTTTTTGACTTTGTTCACCCTAGTCTAATACCGGCACATCCATATCACACCTAACCTATGAATCCCTGGACACTATTGGGAATTTATATTCGATTAGATTCCCTCCAGTATGGAAACACGCCCTTTTGCCCAACAAGTCCACACTGATCCTCCAAAGAGTAACTCACCCAGCCTCGTACCCTATATTTACCCCTGACTAATGCATCAATGAGCAATTTAGCCTGGCCAATCCACCTAACTTGCAAATCTTTGGGCTGTGGCAGGAAACTGGAGCACCCGGTGGAAACCCATGCAAACATGGGGAGAATGTGCAAACTCTTCCCCGATGGTGGAATCGAACCCAGTCCCCTGGTGCTGTGAAGCAGCAATGTTAACCACTGAGCCACTATGCTATCCCATAACCTCAGTCACGAGTTAGAAAGGCCATTCAAAAGCTGAGAACCAACTTAGTAGTCAAAGCAGTCAGAATCTCTGCTGAAATACTGAGGTACGGCTGGGAAATACCATTAGCACAAATACACAATTTCACTTTCCACACCTGGGAAGAGGACAGCATACCAACAGACTTCTGAGATGCCATAAATGTGACCATATTCAAAAAAAGAGATAACATCAATTGTGAAAACCATGGAGGGGTCTCACACAGTGTACCACAGCAAAGGTCATGACAAAATTTCCCCTCAATTACCTCCTCCCAGTAGCTGAAGAGTTCCTCCCAGAATCACAGTGAGGATTCCATCCATCCAGAGTCAGTGAATATTGTCTTCACAGCAAGGTAATCCAAGAAAAGAGAGAAAGCAGCAGCAACCTCTATATGTTCTTTAATCTCAAAAAACATTTTGACTCTGTCAACCTGGAGGAATTATGGAGCCTCCTCCTGAAATTTGGATACCCACAGAAATTTGTCACTGTCCTCCACATGCTGCACATAAGCATTCAAACCAAATGTTCATCTGTGGTCCACCACCGACCCAATATGTGTGCCAACTGGGGTCAATGCACCAATGCTGTTCTCCATCTCCTTCACTACAATACTTCACCCCATCTCTATGAAACTTTCTGCTGAACTGGAGTTTCTCTTCCAGACGAATGCAGAGCTGTTTGACCTGCGTCACCTCCAATCCAGAATCAAGATCATCCTACCCTTTGTCGTTGAGCTGCTGTACGTAGATGACTTGTGTGCACACTCAGAGGTTGAGCTATAATCAACAATAACCAAACTACAATCAACACATTCATAAAGGGGTAACATCCAGAAAACAAAGGTTCTTTATCAGACTGTTCCCACCACACAACACTGCCCACTCACTGTCGACAGTGAGATCATCGGACAGTGTGGATCAATTTTTGGGAGCCTCCTTTCAACTACAGCAGACAGTGATGAAATTTGACACTGCCATCAGTGTGCCAGTGCTAGGGAGCACAGTATTTGATAAAGAGGCCTCAAACCCAATACCAATCTCATGGTCTATAGGGCAGTAGCTGCCCTTATGTACATTTCTTAGATGGGTCATTTCACATTCCAAATCCCTTCATAAATGTTACCAGGGATGCCCTTGCAAAATTGTACAAATATGCTGACAAGATAGGGGCTCCTAAACAGTGTCTACTCCCAGGTTAATGTACCCAGCATCAACACACTGACTGCAGACAATCAACTGTGTTGGGCCACATCATCCATGTGCTTGACTGAAGACTGCTGAAATAGCCGTCTACTCTTAAGTAAATAAACATTAACCAGATAAGACACTGCAACAAAAACTGAAAAGGTGAGTGGAAACTAAGAAAGGAAATGTTTCAGAATTAAATCAAAATGTAATTACTAGGTATATAACAGGCTTTCTACTCTGAACTTCACATTAAGCAGTTACCAGGAAAGCAGAGAAAATGCTTTTAGGATGTCTTCAAAGCTTCAGTGAAATAATCCAATAGCTCCACTCAATTATGGGGTGCTTTTGCCCTATACACTCTCAAATTGGAGAGAATATTATTAAATTGGAGAGAGTTCAACAAAAATTTACCAGTATGTTACAACATTTAAAAGATATTTGGACAGTTACATGATTATTTAGAGAGATATGGGCCAAATGCAGGCAAATGGGACTAGTTTAGTTTGCGAAACTTGGTCAGCAAACATGAGTTGAACTGAACGGTCTGTTTCATGCTGTATGATTCAATGACTCTATTAGCATCCATGAAGGTGCAAACCATTTCAAGCATGTTTGATTGGCCTAGATGAAAATGAAATGCAAACGGTGGAAGGAGTGTGTGAAATCCTGAGTATCCCACCACCATTACCAGCTCCACCTGTGACAAGGTGTGTGGATCTCGTATTGGAGTGCTTCGTAACTGTACGACCCCGAACTCCAAGTGAAGGAAGTCATCCCTGCTCTCAAGGGATTGCGTGTAGGATAGAGACATCAACGTCCTGGAATGTCACACCCATTCATTGTGTGGATCTCCTCAAAAGACCAAGAGATGAGATGTCTCCTCTAGCCAGTTCTGAACAAAAGAGAGCTATTGAAATTCATTATGCCTGAACTGGTGGTCACAATTCCTGAGGAAGGGTTATACCTGCAATGTTGACTTTTCCATCTCCAGTTGCTGCCTGGCTTGCTGTGTTCTTCCAGCATCTGGAATTTTTTTGTTTCTAAGAGTTTATACAAGCAGACAATGACCTAATGGGAATAAGGTGGATGCAATTCTGCTGATGAAATTTTTAGATGCAGATTTTATTGTCACATGCACTCAAGTGCAGAAATACAGAAGTACAGTGAAAAGTGTATAATGTAGCCCCGCAAAGTGCCATCATAGGTACAAAGGTTTCTAGGTATAAAAGAAACGTAGGTGCAAAGTAGCAAGAGAAACAGAGTTAATAAATTAAGCATGAGCTTTACAATAAGTAGAAACATAAATAAATAATAATTAACATTAAAGAGCTTCTTAAACTGGAAAAATAAAGGAATTAAGTTAAAAGTCTGCTTATTGCACTGTCTGGGAGAACCTCAGCTATCTGCTCTCGACGCTGCTGCCACAGATACTGGGGAACTGCTACAGAGTGACCGGGCCAAGACACCACCATGGGCTGCTAAGAGACTTGGTCATGCCACCACCATGGGCTGCTGAGAAACTGCTGTATGCCTGAGAGAGCGGGCTAAGACACCACCATGGGCTGCTGAGAGACTGGGCTGTGACACCACCACGGGCCACTGAGAGATTGCTGTATGCCACTGAGAGACCGGGCTAAGACACCACCACGGGCTGCTGAGAGACCACTGTATGCCACTGAGAGACCAGGCTAAGACACCACCACGGGCTGCTGAGAGACCACTGTATGCCACTGAGAGACCGGGCTAAGACACCACCATGGGCTGCTGAGAGACCACTGTATGCCACTGAGAGACCAGGCTAAGACACCGCCACGGGATGCTGAGAGACTGTTGTACACCACTGAGAGACCAGGCTAAGACACCACCATGGGCCACTGAGAGACTTTTGTATGCCACTGAGAGACCAGGCTAAGACACCGCTACGGGCTGCTGAGAGAACGCTGTATGCCCTGAGAGACCAGGCTAAGACACCACCACGGGCTGCTGAGAGACCGCTTATGCCACTGAGAGACCGGGCTAAGGCACTGCCAGGGGCTGCTGAGAGACTGGGCCGTGACACTGCCACGGGCCACTGAGAAACTGCTGTATGCCACTGAGCGATACAACCATGGGCACTTTGTCGGGTTCATGCTGAGGCCAGGAGTGAAGAAAAGAAACACCAAGAAACACCATTATGGAATGAGCTACCAGTGGAAGTGGTTGAGATGCATACATTAGCAATATTTAAAAGGTATTTGGACAAATAGGTGGATAGGAAAGGTTTAGAAGGATTGGGCAAAGTGTAGGGAAATGGGGTTAGCTTGGGCAGACATTTTGGTTGGCATGGACCAGTTTGGGCTGAAGGGCTTGTCTCTGTGCTGTAGGAAAAAAAGAGGATGGGGAATGAGTCCAAATAGGAGGTAGTTTTTGGAGGTTGAGACTGTTGGTCTTGGTGGTAGAATGAATGGACTGAGACTCGTTTAATGAAGTTGTACTGGGACATTGAATCCCAGTCGACATCCTACACGGACAATCGAATTATAAGAACATAAGAATAGGAGCAGGAGTAGGCCATCCAGCCCTTCGAGCCTGCTCCACCGTTCAATAAAATCATGGCTGATCATTTTGTGGCCTCAGCTCCATTTACACCCCCCCCCCGCCACCTCACCATAACCCTTAGTTCCTTTATTGTTAAGAAAAATTATCTATCTTAGCTTTAAAAACATTCAGTGAGGAAGCCTCAACTATTTCACTGGGCATAGAATTCCACAGATTCACAACCCTCTGGGTTAAGAGTTTCCTTCTCAATTCAGTCCTAAATCTGCTCCCTCTAATTTTGAGTCTATACCCTACTTCTATCTTATCTATTCCCTTCATAATTTTATAGGTTTCTATAAGATCCCTCCTCATTCTTCTAAATTCCAATGAATATAACCCCTGTCTAGTCAGTCTCTATCAATATAATCTATCAGGAGAATCAGGGCTCAGGGACAGAGTTTCTGGATCAGCCAAATAGAATAGCTTTAACCTCACCAATTACTGAGCTGCCAGAAGCTGAATTATGTAAATGGGCAGTGTGGATTTATTTCACCACCTGGCAGGTGTTGAAATTTTCATTTGCCATCAGAAGGAAGCCATATCATCTGCATCTAACTTATCACATTCTATAGCAAGCAAATCATTCCAATCTTATATTCTACAACTACAATTTTAGCTCTTAGAGTAGAAAGCCTCAGTGGATTGAAACTAGTTCAGTCTGACATTCAAATGTTGTGAGCTAGCTTTCTGCAGGTTCTTCAGATAATGGTGAAAATTGTGCTGACAAAGGAAGTTTCACCTTGCTTATAAAGTCATATAATTAAAATCTATATTTATTCAGGTAGCGCCCCTCAACAGATTAAAATGTCCCAAGATGCTTCAAAGGAGCAATTATTAAAAGAATTACACCAAGCCACATAAAGAAATATCAAGTCAGATAATCAGAAGCTTTTTCAAAGATTGGTTCAATGGAGCATCTTCATGGAATTGTGCAGAGTAGAGAAGTAATGAAATATAAATCTTTTTTCTACATGTAACAGCTTCTATAAAACCAACACTTCCACTGAGTCTACATACATAAAATTTCTCCTGATTCCTGCAGTTCTGCTTCTTTTTGAAGATCGTTATAATTTCACAAGATGATACAATTTTATCTTCCCACAAAAAAACTTTTCGGAGGTCTGTCAATTTCCCTCTCTCAGTGCATTGTGAACTTTTGATTATCAACACTGCAAAAACATTCAGACCACGAAACTGCATTGATCACTGCTGTTAAATACAGATAGGAATATGGGCAATGAATATTTGCCACAAACCACACAACCATGTCACTGGATCCTGCTCTTTCATAACTAAATAATACTTCAATAAATATGCTTGCCTAAGAAGCTTTTTGCTTCTCTGCTTATTGGCCAGATACAAATTTTTAACACTAGTTGTTATCATAGTCAGAGAAACTGCAGGGTCACTGGTGTATGCACCCAGTATGCACAACTCTGTTTTAAAGTAATTACTTTGTATACTTTAACATTACATATAAATGCTGGATCTGTCCTGTTGCACTGTTACATCAAGGCACTTTAATTTTCTTTCCTCCCAAGAGATGTGGGGCATACTGTCTGGGGCACCATTTGTTGTCCATCTCTAGTTGCCGTTACGAGGATAGCGCCGAGATGTTTTCTTGAACAACTGCAGCCCATCTGGTGTAGGGACACTCCCACAGTGCTTGACCCAGAGACAGTAAAGAAATGGTGATATATTTCCAAATCGGGATGAAGCTTGGAGGGGAATTTGCAGGTAGTGGTGTTCCTGTGTGTCAGCCACCCTTGTTCTTAAGGCAGTAGAGTTTGTGGGTTTGGAGAATTCTACCCAATCAATTATCTGCAAGCTTTTGCTCTCTCGTGGTTTCTTTAATGCGAGTAGAAGTCCGTGACAATAAGACTTATGTTCAAGTGGGTTCAGTATTGTTAACTTGGTACCACACTCTTAATCCTGCTAGCAAATTGACGTAGAATTAGCTGAAGTGAATTGTCTACACCTAAAACAGTGATTTATCTATTTTATCCATAGCTTCTCCCTAACCGTCTGACATTCATTTGTTTTTTTTAAATTTTCCAGTTATACAAGATAATGAGAGGAATGGATGGAGTCAATAGCCAGAAATTTTTCCCCAGGCAGGATTGACTGGCACGAGGGGTCATAGTTTTAAGATATTAGGAGAAAGGTATAGAAGGGATGTCAGAGGAAGGTTCTTTATGCATGGAATATGTTGCCGGGGTGGTGGTGGAAGCAGAGTCATTAGGGACATTTAAGGAACTGCTGGACATGCACATGAATAGCAGTGAGTTGAGGTGTGCATAGGTTAAGTTATTTTATTTTACATTAGGATTAATCCTTGGCACAACATTGTGGACCAAATGGCCTGTTCTGTGCTGTACTTTTCAATGTTCTATGTTGTATGTATATGCAGCCCTTTGGAAAAGAAAAAGGTTAATTTTTCAGATTGTACTAATAGAAAAGAAATATTGTTGAAATGTATAAATGTCTTTAACAATGGTGTTAATTTTTTCTAGCAAACCAGGGTAATCCCCCACTGACAAACCCCTATTAACACATAAAACTATGATTTTCACTCTAAACTAACCCCCACCCTGAACAGAAGATAACCTCAAATCCTAAATTTTGTCCACAAATTTGGAGCTTGCAAGCTAAAATTTTGTTGTGACCTTCAATTCATTCATCACTTAATATCAAAGATGTTGATGACTTAGACAAGAAAACACCTCTCAGTCACCTGGAATGTATAATTAAATGATGTATGAAATTATAGCTTGTCGTATGGTTTTAGTTTCTCACAAATGAGTTAAATTCAAATTACCACCTAGAGTTGGATTAAAATGCTTTGAATGACAGCTGTGCGCTTCGGTGAATTTTTAAGATAGGTCCACCTTGAGTGGTATAATTTTTATTTCCAATTCCTATTCAGAAAGATTGTAAGGGCTTTCAGTGGGATTGTCAAATGAGTGCAGTGTTTGTGTTTCATTGAGGGCATTACAAGCCTGTGCTGCTAAGAGAACACAGAACTTCTGTCAGAAAGTGAAAATTATTTCTATGCTGGGATGAGTTCACATGTGCTGAAAATGTGTTGCTGGAAAAGCGCAGCAGGTCAGGCAGCATCCAAGGAACAGGAGATTCGACGTTTCGGGCATAAGCCCTTCTTCAGGAATTCCTGAAGAAGGGTTTATGCCCGAAACGTCGAATCTCCTGTTCCTTGGATGCTGCCTGACCTGCTGCGCTTTTCCAGCAACACATTTTCAGCTCTGATCTCCAGTATTTGCAGACCTCACTTTCTCCTCGATGAGTTCACACGTGTCAAAGAACAATGAACAATTCCACTGTGCAACTCGGTTTTTTCAACACTTTCTTTAGTGACTCAATTCACTTAGATTCAAGAGGTGCTGTGTAAAAACACCTTGCATTTGCAAGAACCTGGAAAAATGGTTTGGCAACCAGACTGCCAGATTGAAATAGAAGGATAGTTTCTGAATGCAGTGGAACTGGTATCATGGCAAAAATCCAATCAACTCTGCAGTCTAGCTATTAGATTCTTTTTTTAACCATATTGAGCAAGACATTGACTTTTGCATTCAGTACTTCTAAAAACAAATTACTAACTGAAACGAGTAACTACTTGTTCGTGGTAAATCTGAGTTACTAAATGGTTTTGTGTCATCAGTAGATTATTGGAGCCTCTGGCATCTTTCAGTGCATTTTAATACACTCTTGACGAACTGCTCTTCCCTTCCCATATTGCTGCATTCAACTGTTACACAAATGATTCCAGAATCATTACTTTGATTGCTCTCCCTGAGACTACATTCCAGATGTTGATCACTCTCTGTGTAAAAAGAAAGTCCTGATATTAATCCTAAAATTACCTTCTTCATGTTTAAACTGGTCTCCCTTTGCTCAATGCACACTGCTCAATTGAAAGTAATATTCTGGATTTATCTTTTTTCCATATACTTCTTGACTTATATTCACAGAGTCATAGAGATGTACAGCACGGAACCAGACCCTTCCATCCATGCTGACCAGATATCCCAACCTAATCTAGTCCCCTGCATTTGGCCCATATCCCTGTAAAGCCCTTCCTATTCATATACCCATCCAGATGCCTTTTAAATGCTGCAATGTACCTGCTTCCTCCATTTCCTCTGGCAGCTCAAACCGTACATGCACCATTTTCAGCATGAAAATGTTGCCCCGTAGGTCCCTTTTATATCTTTCCCCTCTCACTCTAAACCTATGCCCGCTAGTTCTGGAGTCCCCAACCCCAGGGAAAAGACTTTGTTGATTTATCCTATCCATGCCCCTCATGATTTTGTAACCCTCTATAATGTCACCCTTCAACCTCTGATGCTTCAGGAAAAGCACCCCAGCTGTTCAGCATCTCCCTATTGCTCATACCCTCCAACCAACCCTGATCCCTTTCAAGTTTCACAGCATCCTCCTGACAGGAAGGAGACCAGAATTGCATGCAATATTCCAAAAGTGGCTAACAAACATCCTGTACAGCTGCAATGTGACCTCCCAACACCTATAGTCAATGCTCTGACCAAAAAAGGAAAGCATACCAAACGCCTTCTTCACTATGCTATCTATGTGTGACTCTATTTTTAAGGAACTATGAACCTGCACTCCAAGGTCTATTTGTCTAGATAGAGTCAATAGCCAGAGACTTTTCCCCAGGGCAGGATTGACTGGTACGAGGAGACATAAGTCGAAGATATTACGTGGAAGGTATAAAGGAGATGTCAGAGGTAGGTTCTTTACGCAGAAGTGAATGCATGGAATGCTTTGCCAGCTGTGGTGGTGGAAGCAGAGTCACTGGGGACATTTAAGCAATTACTAGACATGCACATGAATAGCATTGAGTTGAGGGGTGTGTAGGTTAAGTTACTATATTTTACATTAGGATTAAACCTCGGCACAACATCGTGGGCCAAAGGGCCTGTTCTGTGCTGTACTTTTCTATGTTCTATGTTCTTGTTCAGCAACCCTCCCTAGGACCTTACCATTAAATGTATAAGTTGTGAATGATATTATTGTTTATTTCTTGTGTTCCTTTTCTGAGATCCCTGCATTTCGAGGTCACATTAGTTTGACTGACTCTCATTGACCAAGATAGAAATCAATACGTTTCTGGATGCAAAGATATCATGGATAGGAAGACAGTATGGGAAAGTGGTATCAAGCTTGATCATCAGCTATGATCGTATTGAAATGTGAAGCAGGATCAATGAGCTGAGTGACCTCGCCTGTTCATATGTTCCTCATTTCCCAAGGCTGGAAATAAGAGTATTCAATGAGCAGTCTGACCAGGCTGTACGATTGTGTCTCAAATGGGGGCAGACACATGTATTGGTCTACAGGACCTGACCAAATCTGGGCACCTTATAATACCTTTCATGTCTTCAAAGTGTCACAGTGCACTGTACAGTCAAATAATTAGTTCTAAATTTTGTTAGTCTATTTGAGATCTTACTTTGCTAGTCTAACCTTGATGAAATTCTTTGAGTATTTGTCCAGTATGTTAAAAAGTGTATAATTTCTCTTCTTCTGAAATAGTGATAAATATTCTTCTTCAATTCATCGGTTTAAATTCCTCCTAAATTTCTCTGCTTTTTTGAGAATCCTTGCTATAATGTAGGAAAAATAAATATATTTGCCATTATTCAAACAGTAACATTTTTAAAGAAGAAATCTCTTCACCTAGTAAAAGTAGAACTGTTGGTCAAAAGGAGCATTAACAATTTATTTTGTCCACCTCTGGTATTTTCCGAACTGAATGATTTGTGTGTTGTGAATCTTGATCATTTTGGAGATGTGTTTGGAAGGAATGATTTAACCCATTCTTGTGAGGAGTTGAATAAGCTTCAATGGACATTGTTGATCTCGTAAAACATTGAAAAATCTTGTCACAGGTTTGACAGGATTGTTGCTGGGGAAGGTGGTTTTCTCCTGTTCGAGAGTTAGAATCATTGTTTAGTGTTTCACAATAATGAGTTGACCAGTTATGACTGAGATGAGGAAACCTTTCTTCATTCAAAGGATTATGAATCTTTGGAATGTTCCTTCTCAGAGGCTGTGGGCTCGCAATCCTATTTCTTTTGTTTTCTCTATTAAATTATATTCCTGTCATTCAATTTGCCTGAGATGCTTATGTACTTCCAGTTCAAAGTTTGAATAGGTTCGTTTGGTTCAAAGGGGAGAAAGTGAGGTAAAGGGCTCATGCCCGAAACGTCAATTCTCCTGCTGTTTGGATGCTGCCTGACCTGCTGCACTTTTCCAGCAACACATTTTCAGCTTGTTTGGTTCTAACATTGTCACAGTAGAGAAAATGTTAACCTTCAATGTCATCACTGTTCTCACACTGACAGCAACTTCTGGAAGCTGCACATGCTCAGTCAAGAATAGAAATCCAGACGTTGCTGTCAGGGATACAGTGCATCTCCATTAGCATCAAATACCACATAGTTGTTCACTATACATAGTAGGTGAGCAAGCCATCTCACTGACGTCACCTGAAATTTCTCATTTTCTGGCTAGCTTCTGTTGCAAACAATCGGTTGAAGCTGACCAAAGACCTAACTTTATCAAAATACTTTGGAATTTTTAAATGGGTGAGTACCAACCTGCATGAAAATAGCTGGTGTGTAGCATGCATTTTAAATTACATCTTTGCTCAACACCAGTCATCAGTTACATTGGTTTAGTGGCATTTGAACAATACTGGTAGCTGTCTGTGATGATTTGAAAGAAAGGGTTTACCCCTAGTGAGGGTTAGAGGTCTTGTGACACAGTGGTAGTGTCCCTAGCTCTGGGTCAGAAGGCTTAAGTTGAAGTCCCAACATATCCAGAAGTGTGTTATAACATCTCTGAACAGAGTCGACTAGAAAATACCTATTTTGTGGCTTGAGCACCAGATCTTGGCCATATCAACAGAATGTGAGAATCAGCAGAATGATTCTCTTCTATTTTGGGGAATTTGAAGTCAGGCAACTCTAATTTTTGAGCATCTCCAAGCAGTGAATGTTGTTTTAGAGACCTGATGGAAGGTGAATAACAGAATTCAATATGATTTCAGTGACAAATGTTGGAAGCTGTTGTAACAGAATATGAGCATATTATTTATTACAAATTATTCTCATGAGTGGAATTTAAACAACTTTCCATTTAAAGAGTTTGATTTAATTGACTGTAATGTGAAATTATTATTGCCTTATAATGCATAATTGAGGTGCAATGGGCATCTGTATTCAACTATAACCGATATAAATCTGTTCTTTTTTCACACAGAAATTCCAGAATCTTCCACGTCTACCTGGAGTAATGAGACAGTTCGAAACTTCTGGGTTATTATTGGATTGCTTCCACTTTTAATTATAGTGTTGTTTGTGTTCGCATTTGTTCTTCGAAAATTACACCAAAGGAAATCAAGAACATTGTTTAAATCTACAGGTGATGGTAAAATATTCAGATTTTTACTCATGAATCATATGAAAACTTTTTTTATATAGGTAATCAATCATCTGATTAGAAAAATATTTTAAATGCTTTTGACCTCAAAATTTAAGTTTTAAGAGCTATCAAGTTAAAATATTCAAACTTTAGGTTAAAATATTCAAATTCAAAGGTTAGATGAAAGATTAGATCTACTTAAGCTGTTCCTTTGTTTGGAAACAAAATTTGAAATAATACGTGGTTGAAATCACCTCTTAAAAAAAAAGAACTGCTGGCGTTGGAAATCAGAAACAAAAAACAGAAGTTGCTGGGAAAACTGTTTTGAAGAAAAGTCACTGGATCTGAAATGTTAATTCTGTTTTCTCTCCACAATGCTGCCAACTCTGCCAAGTTTTTCCAGCAATTTCTGTTTTTGTTTCTGAAATTACATCTTATTGAGTAAATATGATGCGCAAACAATGTTGCAAGAAAAGTGAAATACACGCGGAAAAAGTTTATCTTAGTTGGGCAAGGTTATTGTCACCTTAAACATATTGAATATTGGTAATGTGATTTTAGAAATTGATAAATTTTTACAGAATGTCAAACCTGAACTTTGAAACAGGAGTAGGTCATTCAGCGCATGGAGGAGTAGCCCATTCAGCCTTCCCTGCAATTCAGCTCAATCATGGCTGATCTTCTACTTCAGTGCCACTTGCCCATGCCATCTCCATGTCCTTTTAATGTCATTTGTCTCTGCAAATGTATCACTTTCTCCCTTGAACATGCTCAATGATTTTTATTCTACAGCTCTCTGAAGTAGAGAATTCCAAAGATTCACCACCCTTTGAATGAAGAAAGTCCTCCTAATCTGTCTTAATGGTCTAACCTTCATTCTGAGATTAAGTCCCCTAGTTCTATACTCATTATGAATTATGGATTTTTCTTGTCTAATTTTGTCAAATGGTAAAAATGTAACTGCCCTTGTCAACAGACCTAACTCCTGTTCACTGATACAGAGAAGGGTCCAATAAATTTTAAGTGATTAGGAAAAGAACTAGAGCCAATATAAATAATCATTTTTTAAATACAATAACTAGATTAGAATGCAGTGCCAGATAGCATTGTGGTGAAATACCCACAAAGGCCGGTTTCCTGTCATCAAACCAGCCTTTACTTACCCTACACAGTACATGACATGAACCCAGCTAGTTGAAAGCTGGCTCCTAGACTGAACAAAACCCCTGACACTCCTGTTTATGTCTGTCAGCCATAACTCGCTGATTGGATCAGATTAACAGCTCCAATCAGAGAACTCATTCTATGAGGACCACCTGGCTGACCTTGTTCCAATCGCTACAGAGGATATATGTTCAATAGTAATCTTCTCAAATAATTTGATAAATACTTGAAGTAGTAAAGAAAAACAGGGATAGGAAAGGATAGGAAAGTGACACGACTACAAAATGGCTGCCACAGACCTAATGGGCCAAATGGCTTCCACCTATGTGATACAATTCAGTATACTCTGCACATTTTAGAGCTGCTTCCATGCATCGGAATAATCACCAGTGTTAAGATTCAAATGTCAACCTGTACGTCCAGAAAAATTAAAATATCAATGACCTGACAGATTTATAGTGATGCACAATTGTAACATTTTTCCACATTTCTGACATTGTGTGAAATTTTCTCAGGAATGTAAAAAGAGGATAAATAAAAGAGAAGTCAATGCAATAGGCTTGAATTTGCAACAAGCTATCATGGCACTCAGTGCTCTGCCACATGCCAGTGAACATATGTTTAGAGGAAAGAAAATCAATTTATATATTTTAAAAGTCCTGGGTCAGTGTGGAGCAAGTGGAATTGCAGAACACAATAACTTTGATATGAAGCATAAAATAAAATGCATAAGTGCTGGAGAAACAGCAGGTCTGGGCGTATCTGTGGAATGAGAAACAAATTTAATGTTTCAAGTCAGATATGACTGTTCTTTGGAACTGAAGGGGACTGGAGAATTTATGGCTTTTATGCCGTTGAAGGAGATTATTAAATTGGAGAGGGTTCAGAAAAGATTTATCAGATGTTTTTAGAACTGGAGGGTTTGAGCTATAAGGAGAGGCTGGATAGGCTGAGACTTTTTTCACTGAAGGTTGAGGGGTGACATAGTGGCAGATGCAGGTACAGTTATAACATTTAAAGGACATTTGGACAGGCGCATAAAGAGGAAAGGTTTAGCAGGATATGGGCCAGGTGCAGACAAGTGGAACGAGGTTAGTTTGGGGAACTTGACATGGCACGGACCAGTTCGACTGAAAGGCTTGTCTCCATGCAGTATGATCCTGTGATTCTAAGACAGAGGAGGAGAAGGAGCAAGTGAAACAGATGGTGAGTGTATTCAAGGCAAAATAGACAATATTGACAAAGGGAGATGAATGCATGGCTGAGGAGCTGGTGCATGGGAGAAGGATTCACATTTTTGGATCATTGGAATCTCTTCTGGGGTAGAAGTGATTTGTACAAGAAGGATGGATTGCACCTGAATTGGAAGGGGACTAATATACTGGCAGGGAGATTTGCTGGAGCTGCTCAGCAGAAATAAACTAGGAAGGTGGGGGTGGCGGGGGTGTGGCGGCTGGGAGATAGCGAGGAAGAAGTGAGTCAAACAGTCAGGGCAGGCAGGGACAAAGCAGAGAACAAGGTAGGACTGATACATTAAACTGCATTTATTTCAATACAAAAGGCCTAACAGGGAAGACAAATGAACTCAGAGCATGGTTAGGAACATGAGACTGGGATATCATAGCAATTACAGAAATGTGGCTCAGGGATGGACAGGACTGAGAGCGTGACATTCCAGGATACAAATTATCTTTTAGATTAGACTTACAGTGTGGAAACAGGCCCTTCGGCCCAACAAGTCCACACCGACCCGCCGAAGCGCAACCCACCCATACCCCTACATTTACCCCTACCTAACATTCACCTGACCCGCACATCTTTGGACTGTGGGAGGAAACCGGAGCACCCGGAGGAAACCCACGCAGACACGGGAGAACGTGCAAACTCCATACAGTCAGTCGCCTGAGTCGGGAATTGAACCTGGGTCTCAGGCGCTGTGAGGCAGCAGTGCTAACCACTGTGCCACCGTGCCGCCCACTGTGCCACCGTGCCACCCACAAATGCTACAAGAAGGACAGAAAGAGACTCAAGGGAGGTGTGTGTGTGTGTGTGTGTGCGTGTGTGTGTGTAGAGAATGGTGTTTTTGATAAAGGATAGCATTACAGCTGTATTGAGGGAGGATATTCCTGGAAATATATCCAGGGAAGTTATTTGGATGGAACTCAGAAACAGAAAAGGGATGATCACCTTATTGGGATTGTATTATAGACCTCCTAATAGTCAGCGGGAAATTGAGAAATAAATTTGTAAGGAGAATTCAGTTATCTGCAAGAATAGGGTAGCATTTGCAGGGGATTTTAACTTTCCAAACATAGACTGGGGCTGCCATAGTATTAAGGATTTAGATGCAGAGGAATTTGTTAAAGGTGCACAAAAAAATTTCTGATTCAATATGTCATAGAGTCATAGAGATGTACAGCATGGAAACAGACCCTTTCGTCCAACCCGTCCATGCTGACCAGATATCCCAACCCGATCTAGTCCCACCTGCCAGCACCCGGCCCATCTCCCTCCAAACCTTTCCTACTCATATACCCATCAAAATGCCTCTTAAATGTTGCAATTGTAACAGCCTCCACCACTTCCTCTGGCAGCTCATTCCATACACATACCACCCTCTGCTTGAAAAAGTTGCCCCTTAGGTCTCTTTTATATCTTTCCCCTCTCACCCTAAACTTATGCCCTCTAGTTCTAGACTCTTCGTCCCCAGGGAAAAGACTTTGCCTATTTATCCTATCCATATCCTCATAATTTTGTAAACCTCTATGAAGGTCACCCCTCAACCTCCGACGCTCCAGCAGCTCAAATCCTCCAACCCTGGCAAATGTGGATGTACCTACTATAGAAGGTGCAAAACTTGACCGACTCTTGGGAAATCAGGCAGGGCAGGTGACTGAGGTGTCAGTGGGGGAGCACTTTCGAGCCAGCGACCACTATTCTATTAGTTTTAAAAATAGTGATGGAAAAGGATAGACCAGACCTAACAGTTGAAGTTCTAAATTTGACAAAGGCCAATTTTTACTTTCAAAAGCTGATTGGGGACAGATGCTTGCAGGCAAAAAGATAGCTGGAAAATGGGAAGCCTTCAGAAATGAGATAACAAGAGTCCAGAGAAGTATATTCCTGTTAGGGTGAAAGGAAAGGATGATTAGCGAAACTGAGGGTTTGGTTAAGTAAAAGAAGAGAGCATATGTCAGGTAAAGACAGAATAGATCAAGTGAATCCTTAGGAGAGTATAAAGGCAGTAGGAGTAAACTTAAGAGGTAATTCAGGAGGGCAAAAAGGCTACATGAGATAGCTTTGGAAAATAGGGTTAAGGAGAATTCAAAGGGTTTATGCAAATACATTAAGGACAAAAGGATAACAAGGGAGCGAATAGGACCCCTCAAAGATCAGTAAGGGGGCGACCTTTGCGTGGAGACACAGGAGATGGGACAGATACTAAATGAGTATTTTGCATCAGTGTTTACTGCGTAGACGGAGATGGAAGATATAGATTGGAGGAAATAGATGGTGACATCTTGAAAAATATCCATATTACAGAGGAGGAAGTGTTAGATGTCTTGAAATGCATAAAGGTGAATAAATCTCCAGGACCTGATCAGATGTACCCTAGAACTCTGTGGGAAGCTAGGGAAGTGCTTGCTGGGACCCTTGCTGAGATATTTGTATCATCAATAGTCACAGGTGAGGTGCCGGAAAACTGGAGGTTGGCTAATGTGGTACCACTATTTAACAAAGCTGGTAATGATATGCCAGGGAACTATAGACCATTGAGCCTGACAGCAGTGGTAGGCGAGTTGTTGGAGGGATCCCTAAGGGAAAGGATTTACACATATTTGGAAAGGCAAAGACTGATTAGGGATAGTCAACATGGCTTTGTGCATGGAAAATCATGAACTTGTTTGAGTTTTTTGAAGAAGTAACAAAGAGGATTGTTAAGGCAGAGCAGTAGGCGTGATCTATATGGACTTCAATAAGGCGTTCGACAAGGTTCCCCATGGGAGACTGGTTAGATCTCATGGAATACAGGGAGAACTAACCATTTGGATTCAGAACTGGCTCAAAGGTGGAAGACAGGGGGTGGTGGTAGATGGTTGTTTTTCAGACTGGAGGCCTGTGACTAGTGGAGTGCCACAAGTTTGGTGCTTTGTCCACTTCTTTTCATCATTTATATAAATGATTTGGATGTGAGCATAAGAGGTAGAGTTAGTAAGTTTGCAGATGACACCAAAATTGGAGGTATAATGGACAATGAAGAAGGTTACCTCAGATTACAATGGGATCTTGATCAGATGGGCCAATGGGCTGAGGAGTGGCAGCTGGAGTTTAATTTAGATAGTTGCGTGGTGCTGCACTTCGGAAAAGCAAATCTTAGCAGGACTTATACACTTAATGGTAAGGTCCTAGGGAGTGTTGCTGAACAAAGAGACCTTGGAGTGCAGGTTCATAGCTCCTTGAAAGTAGAATCGCAGGTAGCTAGGATAGTGAAGAAGTTTTTTGCAAGGTTTGTGAAGGTTTGTAGCTCAGGTTGAGGTTTAGGGTGTAGGTTTGCTTGCTGAACTGTAGGTTTGATATCCAAACGTTTCATGACCTGGCTAGGTAACATCATCAGTGGTGACCTCCAAGTGAAGCGAAGCTGTTGTCTCCTGCTTTCAGTTTATATGTTTGTCCTGGATGGGGTTCCTCGGGTTTGTGGTGATGTCATTTCCTGTTCGTTTTCTGAGGGGTTGATAGATTGTATCTAGATCTATGTGTTTGTTTATGGCATTGTGGTTGGGGTGTCAGGTCTCTAGGAATTCTCTGGCATGTCTTTGCTTAGCCTGTCGCAGGATAGATGTGTTGTCCCAGTCGAAATGGTTTTTTTCATCCTTGTGTAGGGCTACAAGGGAGAGCATCAGAGGCTGAGGGATGATCTTATAGAGGTTTATAAAATCATGAGGGGCATGGATAGGATAAACAGACAAAGTCTTTTCACTGGGGTGGGTGAATCCAGAACCAGAGGGCATAGGTTTAGGGTGAGAAGGGAAAGGTATAATAGGGACCTAAGGGGCAACTTTTTTATGCAGAGGGTGGTGTGTGTATGCAATGAGCTGCCAGGGGAAGTGATGGGGATTGGTACAATTTCAATATTTAAAAGGCATCTGCTTGGGCATATGAATGGGAAGGGTTTAGAGGGATATGGGCCAAGTGGTGGGAAATGGGACTAGATTAATGTAGGTTATCAGGTTGGCACAGATGAGTTGGACCAAAGGGTTGTTTCCATGCTGTACATCTCTATGATTATGACTCTATAACTTACATGACAAGGTCATTGCCTATTTATTTATATTCTAATTTCAGAGGTTACGTACGATAGCAGTGCCACTGTTTCAGGTTCCAAGGAACACACTTTGGCTAAAGATGAACAGAGATTCTCTCCTGTGAGGAATCAACAATATGAACTGTGTGTGGAAAGTGAAGTTACCAATTGCACATCTCGAGGAAATGGAATAAAAACGTTGGAAGCAGGTACTCAGGAAAACTGTGACTGTGATGCTTCACTTCCTTTACCAGCTACTGAAGAAGGAGCAACAATTCTTGTCACAACCAAAACTGTGGAATGGTGTAGCAAAAAGGTCTGATTTTCTAAACTGCAAATAAACTGACAAGGTCCCTGTAAACTTGTTGCTGAAAGAGACCTCAGCGAATCTGAATCCATACTTTAAATAACAAGAGATAGGAAATTATGTGAAATGTAAGCTGATCATTTGGTACTAATTTGTTGACAAATGTAGTTGATTTAAACTAAAATACATATATTTGTTGTTTTACAAGCTGTAATTCCTGCAATCCTTAAGTTGACACACAAAGCATATGTAATCCATTTTTCTGGTACAGCAATTCTTTTTCTAAATGAAGATATACTGTATCTAATAGATGCTTTTGTTATGATTCCAGCTGATAGTTATCCTAAACAATCAGATTCCAGAGAGCAACCTGGCTTAATAGACTATAGTTTAATTTTGTACTTTGGTTACCGTGTTGATCATTTACTGAACATATTCACAAGAGTCTGCCATGTACTTTTAACAAAAGATTATCAAAGTTCATTATACACAAAAGGGAAAAAAACCTCATAATCACTCTGTACAAGAATTGTTTGAGATAGTCACATTACAAATATAAGGAATACAGATTCAATACTTTTTTTGATTTCAATTACAACCTTACAAATACTCAAACGTCAGTGAAGGGTCACCCTGAAACTACTTTAAAATTCCTAGTTCAGTTGGCATAACTGTACTATTTTTTTCTTTCCAGCAAACTTCTGCATTAAATTGGTGCTATTTCTTCAGTTACTATCTTTTCATGAGGTTGTTAAACTATTAATATTAACACAGTTCCCTTATTTCTTAACATGGATTCCTTCATCTCCCCTTCTTGACCTTCTGTTTCTGGAGCTTTGTCTTACTTTCCTAAATGATTCAGGACTTTTTTCTCCTGCCTGGACGTTTCTAGAAATTGCTAACTTGCACTTCTGCTTTTACAGACTAGACTGACCTGTTTCTGTCTGAAGGAAACCTGCACACACATTATCCTCTCGATGGCTCTGTCCTTCTATAAGAACTGGTTTCTGGCTCTATCTCCCTGTTTCATAAGGCATCTTGTTCATTTTCTAAAACACTGAACCATTCACCTCAAGACTTTTTAAAAGCCTCATTTAAACACATAGAAACTAATTTCTGACACCCTTAAACAACTTAAAGTAGTAATATCACTGACTAGTAATATAAAACCTCACGGTTCCAATCCCATCGCAGCTGATGTTAAAATTTGAATTTAACAAAAAAAAACTGGAATAAAAAGCTAGGCTAATGGCAACCACCTAACTATTATTAATTGTTGTAAAAATTCATCTGGTCTATTAGTGTCCTTCAGGAAAGGAAATCTGCCACCACCCTTACCTGATCTGTCCTATATGTGACTTCAGACCCAGAGTAATGTAGTTGACTGTCAATTGCTGTATGGGAAATTAGGGATAGACAATAAAAGCTGGCCTAGCCAGTGACAACCACATCCCGTGAATGAATATATTGAAAAAAAGATTTGCGGTGGGACCACTGCTGGTACTATAAATATAAGTGATCTGGACTCTCAAAGTCACAATGTACAATTTGGAATGATACTAAATCAGAGGACTGTAACAAAATATGGGAAAATGTAAAATGGCTTGTAGAGTCTGTGAATAATTGCAATTAATTGAAATATAACAAATGTGAGCTGGAATTGCAAGTAGGAATGCACATGATAAAGCTTAATCAGTGGGGGAAGTTTATTGGGGTTATTACAAACACAAATTTACAAAGGATAAGGTTACAGGATTCCACAATTTTGAATGAGCAAATTAAAATTTATTTTAATAGCCCAAATTTATATAGTAATGTACTGGGTACGTACAAATTGAAGTCAAACATTCAGAATTAATATGAAGTGGCTGTGGTTGAACACCTGTGGTTAGTTACCCCACTTTGCATATCAAATAGCAGATACGATTAAGACAGGTTACACAGATCCCTCAATGACATCCTCAGACATAGTGATACCAAAATCTCATTAAAGCTTTTGAAGACCTAGCTTTGGAATGCCCTCAAAGCCTGTTCCATTGTGGACCATCTCAACAACTACCCTTGCTTTGGTAGTTCACCATTTTTTAAACATCCTTGGACATTTCTTGAGACCTGACTACCCAGCAACTGCTAATACAGCTCCTCTGTTGCCTGATTGACCAGCACACAAAGGTAGCGGCCTTCTGCTTAAATTGCCACCAACTAACATGGAGTAAAAAATGGGGTCTGCAGATGCTGGAGATCACAGCTGAAAATGTGTTGCTGGTCAAAGCACAGCAGGCCAGGCAGCATCTCAGGAATAGGGAATTCGACGTTTCGAGCATAAGCCTCCTGATGAAGGGCTTATGCTCGAAACGTCGAATTCCCTATTCCTGAGATGCTGCCTGGCCTGCTGTGCTTTGACCAGCAACACATTTTCAGCACCAACTAACATGGAGTCACCTTCTTTAATTATTACTGCTGTTCAGTGATCCTTGAACTGTTATGATTGACCTATTAAAAACCATCACAACAAGTTCTGCCCCTGTTCCTAGGCAAGGTTGATTATAGCAACCTTTGGAACAACTCGTGCTGATGTTATAATTTCCAGCTAATGGACTCTCCACAAGCTGCCTGCTTCAAACACACAGAACAAAAACTGATTTTGGCACAGGGCTAATCCATGGTTACTATTTAAGGAAGGTACTGCTAAATTTATGTAGATGTTTGGCTGGATCACTTATTTACTGGTATCTTACAAAAAAAGTGTTGACCCAATCCCCTGGTCGAGGGGATGTACCTAACATGAAAGATTGCACAGCCTGGGGTGCTTTGTCTGGAATAAAGAAGACCAAGAGTGGATTTCTCAGAGTCTTTTCACATTTTCAAATGCCTTCATTGAAATTAATTACCTGTATGGGCACATCCGGAGCATGACCATAAATTCAAAAGTGAATTGACAGATCAAACAAAGGTACAAGGAATCACTTTGGGAGTAAGGATGTTTATCACACTGTCATGCAGAGTGGTTGAAGCAGGTAGCACTAATTTATTTATTTGGAGGCTTGATGTGTACAAGGCCAGCGTGACCAGTGGAGTACCACAAGGATTGGTGCTAGGTCCACTACCTTTTGTCATTTATATAAATGATTTGGATGTTAACATAGGAGGTATAGTTAGTAAGTTTGCAGATGACAGCAAAATTGGAGGTGCATTGGACAGCGAAGAAGGTTACCTCAGATTACAATGGGATCTTGATCAAATGGGCCAATGGGCTGAGGAGTGGCAGATGGAGTTTAATTTAGATAAATGCGAGGTGCTGCATTTTGGAAAAGCAAATCCTAGCAGGACTAATATACTTAATTGTAAGGTCCTGGGGAGTATTGCTAACAAAGAGACCTTGGAGTGCAGGTTCATAGCTCCTTGAAAGTAGAGTCACGGGTAGGCAGGATAGTGAAGAAGGCGTTTGGTATGCTTTCCTTTGTTGTTCAAAGTATTGAATATAGGAGTTGGGAGGTCTTGTTGCGGCTGTACAGGACATTGGTCAAGCCAGTTTTGGATTACTGAGTGCAATTCTGGTTTCCTTCCTATCAGAAAGATGTTGTGAAACTTGAAAGGTTTCAGAAAAGATTTACAAAGATGTTGCCAGGGTTGGAGGATTTGAGCTATAGGGATACGTTGAATAGGCTGTGGCTGGTTTCCCTGGAGCGTTGGAGGCTGAGGGGTGATCTTATAGAAGTATAAACAATCATGAGGGGCATGGATAGGATAAATAGACAAAGTCTTTTCCTGGGGTGAGGGTGTCCAGAACTAGAGGGCATAGGTTCAGGGTGAGAGAGGCAAGATATAAAAGAGATCTACGGGCCAACTTTTTCACACAGTGGGTGGTACTTGTATGGAATGAGCTGCCAGAAGAAGTGATGGAGGTTGGTACAATTGTACCATTTAAAAGGCATCTGGATGGGTATATGAATAGGAAGGGTATGGAAGGATGCGGGCCAAATGCTTGCAAATGGGACTAGATTAGGTTAGGATATTTGGGCAACATGGACAAGTTGGACTGAAGGGTCTGTTTCCGTGCTGTCCACCTCTCTGACTCTAAGTATATTAAGGGAACTTGAGTACGGAGTTACAGTGGGAAAAGGACTTTACAGTAGCAGGAGGCTGGTGTGGATTACAGACATTCAGATTGACCAGTTAGAACTGATAGCCTTCATCTGAATTATACATTTTTAAAGTTTATTTTTTGCATGAAATATGGGTATCGCTGGCATGGCCACTTGTTACTTATCCCTTAATATAAAATTAAAGGCCAATCAAAATTCTGTGGAAAGAGAAAGGAAACTCAACAGGGCTGACAGCATTGTTAGGGAAACAAACAGAGTCCAGTGACACTTTGTCAGAATTGCTGTGTGGTCCAGAGTGACATGTAGGCCAGACTGAGCCAGACATGGCAGTCACAAAGTCTGAGTAGTTATAGATAAATGATGCAGAAGTCTCACTTGTTTCTTGCAATTTATCTAATTAAATCCTGGATCCAAGAGACCAAAATTCTAAGTTTGGTGGGGACAATGCCGGGTATTTGGACAGCTTACTTTGCCGATCCCAGAGCAGAGCTGTGCATTGGCCTTTTTACCAGGAATATTACTTGTACAGCTTGGCAACTATCTGTTTCTCTTACTCTGGCAGATCTGTATCTCCTTCCCCATGCAACTGCTTGGGTGGAGGCTTGGAAGTGAATTTTCTACGTATAAACTGTACTCGGCTGAAAATATAACTGTGGCCAATGCAGGAATTTCCACTGTTTTTTTGAAGTGTTAATCTGCTGGGGATGTCACACAGATGATAAGCAAAGTGAAAATATTGACAGATTTTGCTTAATGTTAAATAATCACATGGCTTCTCCAGTTTATATCATATTGACACATCTTCCATTCCTGATTTTGAACAAAATTAAAATCTTGTTGATCCAACACATTAGTTTAACCGTTTTCTACCTTAACATTCTCTTTGCTTATTGAAACTGTATTCCAAGACATCTATTATTTAAATATACAATATTAAAGTTATGTATGTCTTTGTACCTGATTAATGATCTTTGAACTAAATAATATTAAAATAAAATGATGTGTCATAACACTTTGGATCTCAATTGTCTTGACCATACAATTACTCACTTGGCCTTTCTACTGTGTAAACCTACTGTGTATGATTTGTAAGTAGATTATTAAAATGGAATGTCTCATTCTTAGTTTAATCTTATATCTTTAGTTTCTCCTCTTTCACTTTAAGTTCATCAATGTATCTTTCCTTTTCTCTAAGAATATATAAATTAAGAAGAGAAGGCACTTAACCCTTTAACCCTGTTCCATCATTCAATAAGATCATGGCTGATCTGATTGTGATCTCAAATCCACATACCTACTTCTTTTGATATGCTTCCACCCTCTTGCTTATCCAGACTATATCTACCTCTGCCTTAAAATTATTTAAAGAGTCTCTTTTGAGAAAGAGAGTTCCAAAAACTCTCAACTCTCTGACAGAAACTTGTTGTTCGTTCTCTTATTTTTAAACAGTGATTCCTATTCTATAATCTCCCACAAGAGGAAACATCCTCTCCACATCCTTCATGTCAAGAATCCTCAACATCAATCAAGTTAGCAATTACTCTTCTACATTCCAGCAGATTTAACCCTAGCCTGGCTAATCTTTCCTCACAAGACTACCACTGAGTGCCCCCCATTCCAGGCATCAATCAAATAAATCATCTTTGAACTGCTTCCAAGTATTTACATCCTTCCTTAGATGAGGAGACCAATACTGTTTGCAGAAAAAAACAGAGACCGCCTTACAAATAGCCTGTATAACCAAAGCTGAACATCTCTATTTTTAGATTCAATTTCCCTCAAATTAAACAATAAAATTTTGTTAGCTTTCCTAGTTACTTGTTTTACTTGCATACTTGCCTGCATATATTGATTCATGCAGTAGGACAGGCAGATCCCTCTGCAACCTCTCACTATTAAGGGAAAATAATTCTTTTATTTTCTACCATAACAGAAAATTTCACATTTTGCCATGTATACTCCATATGCCAGATCTTTGCCCACTCATTTAACCTAATTACATCAGTTTGTAACCACCTGTCTCCACTTCACAAGTTGTCTCCCCTTACTCATTGAAACTTACAGAATACTGAGAGGTCTGGATAGGGTGGACGTGGAGATGTTTCCACTAGAAGGAGAAACTCGGACCCAAGTGTACAGCCTCAGAGTGAAGGAACAACTTTTTAGAACTGAGATGAGGAGGGATTTCTTTAACCAGAGGTTGGTTGATGTTTGGAATTCATTGCTGCAGAAGGCAATGGAGGTTGGGTCATTGAGTGTATTTAAGGCAGAAATAAGTTCTTGATTGTTAAGGGTATTAAGGGTTACGGAGGGAAGGCAGAAGAATGGGGTTGTGAATCATATGAGTCATGATTGAATTGTGGAGAAGAGTTGATGGGCCAAATGGCCTAATTCTGCTGCTATATCTTACATAGAACATAGAACATAGAAAGATACAGCGCAGTACAGGCCCTTCGGCCCTCGATGTTGCGCCGACCGAATCCTACCTAACCTACACTAGCCCAATAACTTCCAAATGCCTATCCAATGCCCGCTTAAATGACCATAAAGAAGGAGAGTTCACCACTGCTACTGGCAGGGCATTCCATGAACTCACAACCCGCTGTGTAAAGAATCTACCCCTAACATCTGTCCTATACCTACCACCCCTTAATTTAAAGCTGTGTCCCCTAGTAACACCTGACTCCATTAGCGGTAAAAGGTTCTCAGTGTCGACCCTATCTAAACCCCTAATCATCTTATACACCTCTATCAAATCTCCCCTAAACCTTCTCTTCTCCAATGAGAACAGCCCCAAGTGCCTCAGCCTTTCCTCATAAGATTTTCCTACCATTCCAGGCAACATCCTGGTAAACCTCCTCTGCACTCGTTCCAATGCCTCCACATCCTTGGCGACCAAAACTGCACACAATACTCCAGATGAGGCCGCACCAGAGTCTTATACAGTTGCAACATGACCTCAGGACTCCGGAACTCAATTCCTCTACCAATAAAGCCCAGTACACCATATGCCTTCCTCACAGCACTATTTACCTGGGTGGCAACTTTCAGAGATCTGTGTACATGGACACCAAGATCCCTCTGCTCATCCACACTACCAAGTAGCCTACCATTAGCCCAGTAATCCATCTTCTTGTTACTCCTACCAAAGTGAATGACTTCACACTTAGCTACATTGAATTCCATTTGCCACATTTCTGCCCAGCTCTGCAACTTATCTATATCCCGCTGTAACCTACCACTTCCTTCCTCACTATCCACAACTCCACCGACTTTTGTGTCATCCGCAAACTTGCTTACCCAGCTTTCAAGCCCTTCCTCTAGATCATTTATAAAGATAACAAAAAGCAATGGTCCCAAAACAGATCCTTGTGGTACACCGCTAGTAACTGCACTCCAAGATGAACATAGTCCATCAACTACTACCCTCTGTCTCCTTCCAGCCAGCCAATTCCTAATCCAAACCTCTAATGTATCCTCAATGCCATACCTCCGTAGTTTTAGCATTAGCCTACCATGGGGAACCTTATGGAATGCCTTACTAAAATCCATATACACAACATCTACTGCTTTACCCTCGTCCACTTCCTTAGTCACCTTCTCAAAGAACTCAATAAGGTTTGTGAGGCACGACCTGCCCTTCACAAAACCATGCTGGCTATCCTTGATCACGTTATTCCTATCCAGATGTTCATAAATCTTATCCCTTACCATTCTCTCTAAGACTTTGCCCACCACTGAAGTCAGACTCACTGGCCTATAGTTACTAGGGCTATCCCTACTCCCTTTCTTGAACAAGGGGACCACATTCGCTATCCTCCAGTCCTCTGGTACTATTCCCGTTGACAATGACGACATAAAAATCCAGGCCAATGGCTCTGCTATCTCCTCCCTAGCTTCCCATAGGATCCTAGGGTAAATGCTATCAGGCCCAGGAGACTTATCTATTTTCATCCTCTCCAATATTCCCAGAACCTCTTCCCTGCATATTTCCAGGCCATCCATTCTAATCATTTGTGACTCCATATTCACATCAGCAACAGTGTCCTGTTCCTGAGTGAATACTGATGAAAAGTATTGATTTAGTGTCTCTCCAATCTCCTCCGCCTCCACACACAACTTCCCACTACTATCCTTGACTGGACCGATACCTACCCTAGTCATCCTTTTATTCCTGACATACCTATAGAAAGCCTTTGGATTTTCCCTAATCCTACCAACTAAAGACTTTTCATGTCCCCTTCTCGCTTCTCTTAGCTCTCTCTTTAGATCCTTCCTGGCTACCTTATAACTCTCTATCGCCCCAACTGAACCTTCACGCCTCATCTTTACATATGCCGCCTTCTTCCCTTTCACAAGGGATTCCAATTCCTTACTAAACCACGGCTGCCTCACAAGGCCCTTTGCACCATGCCTGACTGGTACATACTTATCGAGAACACGTAGTAGCTGCTCCTTGAACAATCCCCACATCTCATTAGTGTTCTTCTCTTGAAGCCTGTTTTTCCAATCCACACATCCTAAGTCATGCCTCACTGCATCATAATTTCCCTGCCCCCAGCTATAACTCTTCCCCTGCGGCGCACACTTATCCCTCTCCATCACTAAAGTAAAAGTCACCGAGTTGTGGTCACTGTCCCCGAAGTGCTCACCTACCTCCAAGTCTAACACCTGGCCTGGTTCATTACCTAGAACCAAATCCAGTATAGCCTCACCTCTTGTTGGCCTGTCTACATATTGTGTCAGGAAACCCTCCTGCACACATTGGATAAACACCGACCCATCTAATGAACTCGAGCTATAGCTCTCCCAGTCAATATCTGGGAAGTTAAAGTCCCCCATAACAACCACCCTGCTACCTTCACTCTTTTCCTGAATCATCCTCGCAATATTATCCTCTACTTCTCTAGGACTATTAGGAGGCCTGTAGAAAACACCTAACAGGGTGACCTCACCTTTCCTATTTCTAACCTCAGCCCAAACTACCTCAGATGGCAAGTCCTCTTCCATCGTCCATTCCACTGCTGTAATACTATCTTTGACAAGTAATGCCACACCTCCCCCTTTTTTACCCCCATGTCTGATCCTACTAAAACATTTAAACCCTGGAACCTGCAACAGCCATTCTTGTCCCTGTTCTACCCACGTCTCTGTAATGGCCACAACATCGAAGTCCCAGGTACCAACCCACGCTGCAAGTTCACCTACCTTATTTCTTATACTTCTGGCATTGAAGTATACACACTTCAATCCACCCTTCTGTTTACAGGCACCCTCCTTTGAGATCGCTGCATTATTCATAACCTCCCTACACTCAAGGTCCTGCACCCTAAAGCTACAGTCCAGGTTCCCATGCCCCGGCGGAGTTAGTTTAAACCCTTCCAAAGAGCACTAGCAAACCTCCCCCCAAGGATACTGGTGCCCCTCAGGTTCAGGTGTAGACCATCCTTTTTATAGAGGTCCCACCTTCCCCAGAAAGAACCCCAGTTGTCCAGAAACCGGAATCCCTCCCTCCTGCACCATCCCTGTAGCCACGCATTTAACTGCTCTCTCTCCCTATTCCTCGACTCTCTATCACGTGGCACGGGTAACAAACCAGAGACTACAACTCTGTTTGTTCTAACTCTGAGCTTCCAACCTAGCTCCCTGAAAGCCTGTCTGACATCCTCACCCCTCTTCCTACCTATATCGTTGGTGCCAACGTGGACCACGATCTGGGGCTGCTCCCCCTCCCCCTTAAGGACCCGGAAAACACGATCAGCGACATCACGTACCCTTGCACCTGGGAGGCAACATACCAAACGTGAGTCACTGTTGCCCCCACAAAACCGTCTGTCTGTACCTCTCACTATCGAGTCCCCAAGAACTATCGCTCTACCTTTCTCCACCCTTCCCTTCTGAGCAACGGGGCCAGGCTCCGTGCCAGAGGCCTGAACCTCGTTGCTTGCCCCTGGTAAGTCATCCCCCCCAAGAAGATGACTTCAGTGAGCCTGACGTAATTTGAACACACAACCTTCTGCTCTGGAGTCAGACTCGCTACCGTTGCGCCACAAGCTCATCTTGTGGACTACCTTTGTGTCATCAGTAGTTTTAGCAACCATGCCTTTAGTCCCTCTATCGAAGTCATTTGTAAAAACTATAATGTTGAGGTCCCAGCATTGATCCATGTGATACACCATTCATTTTTCCAGTAAAAAATAATAATTCGTGTCTACTTTATCTTTCCTGTTAAATAGTTTATGCGTTTTCCACAATAAACTTTATTTGGCACCTTATCAAATATCTCATGGAAATCCAAGTGCAATACATGCATAAGTTCCTCTTTGCTAACAGCATATTTACTTAGCGACTTTTGAGAAGATTTGTAGCTCAGGTTGAGGTTTTGGATGTAGGTTTGCTCGCTGAACTGCAAGGTTCATTTCCAGATGTTACTCTACTAGGTAACATCTTCAGTGGGCCTCAGGTGAAGCAATGCTAAAAATTCCTTCTTTCTATTTATATGTTCGGGTTTCATGGGTTGGTGATGTCATTTCCTGTGATGATGTTATTTCCTGTGGTGAAGTCACTTCCGGTTCCTTTTCTCAGGGGGTGGTAGATGGGATTTAACTCAATGTGTTTATTGATAGAGTTCCGATTGGAATTCTCATGTGTGTCTTTGTTTGGCTTGTCCTAGGATGGAAGTGTTGTCCCAGTCGAAGTGGTGTCCTTCCTCATCCATATGTGAGGATACTAGCAAGAGAGGGTCATGTCTTTTTGTGGCTAGTTAGTGTTCATGTATCCTGGTGGCTACTTTTCTGCCTGTTTGTCCAACAGACAATGAACAAAACTAATGTTATTTACAAATACCGTGCAAGGACTGTAACAAACACTACATTGGACAAACATGCAGAAATCTAGCCACCAGGATACATGAACACCAACTAGCTTCGCCTGAGGCCCATTGGAGATGTTACTTAGCAGGATAACGAAACATCTGGAAATAAACCTTGCAGCTCAGCGAGCAAACCTCCATCCAAAAGAATATTTACTTCTTCAAAGATGCCGAGTGTATTGCTTAAATATGGTTCACCTTCCACAAAACAGCATTGATTCTGTCTAATTACTTTAAACTTTGCCAAGTACTCATTCAATCTATGTATATCTATAATCGATGGATGTCCTCTTCTCAACATGCTTTCCTATCTATCTCTGTGTCAGTTGCAAATTTAGCTGTCCTCACTGAAGCCTTTGATATAAATTGTAAAATGTTGAAGCTCCAGCACAGACCTGTGCCAATTCTCACTCACATTCTGCCAACAAATAATAAAATTCCTCCCTCTCTTAGACCTCCTGGTTTACAGGTATTACTGGATCCTTTTTGTATCCCTACAGCGATGACAGAAGCAAAACATTTACATTCATTCAAAGTAATATTAAAAATTGTTTATACAACAAAAATAAACATGAAGCAAGTTCAATAAATTAGGTAACTATTGTGATTAAAATGCAGAATCTACTCTCAATGTTTAAAGATAACTTTTTCTAAGAATACATTATTTTGAAAAGCCCATTGTGTAAGCTTTTGTAGGAAACTGTCTTCAGGAAGTTGGGATTACTTTACTTGGAACATCAACTAACCACATCATTGTTTTGAAATTTTCACTCCTTCAGGGCAATTCATAAATATGGTAATTAACATGATTCACAGGTTTAGCATCAATTCTGTTCTTTTTTGAGTAAGACAATCAGGCATTTAATAAAATAAAGAGTTGTGGGTGTTGGGCATCTGAAACAAACAATAACATAACTTATGGGAAAACCTCAATTAATTTGGCATTATCTGTATAGAGAAATCAGAATTACAGTTTCAAGTCCAGCAACTCTTCTTCAGAACTAAAGATCTGAAGGTGGGTCAGTGGACTCAAAATGTTGAGTCTGTTTTCTCTGCACAGGTGCTGGCAGACCTGCTGAGTTGCCCAGTAAGTTCTGTTTTGTTTCAATCATTTAATAAAAATGACACACCTAAGTTCTTGGACATAAGTTCTTGGTCGAATTTCCTGTTCCTTGGATGCTGCCTGACCTGCTGCGCTTTTCCAGCAACACATTTTCAGCTCTGATCTCCAGCATCTGCAGACCTCACTTTTTCCACACCTAAGTTCTTATCAAACTGCTCTGAAAACACCAAATGCTGGAGATCACAGTGGGTCAGGCAGCATTCATGGAGAAAGAGCAAGCTAACATTTCGAGTCTAGATGACTCTTCATCAGATCTGAAGTGTGGATAGTTGGTGGGAAGTGGGAATGGGGCTGGTGATAGTGGGTGTAGGGTGCTGGTGAAGATGTTAAGGTGTTGTGAAACTTGAAAGGGTTCAAAAAAGATTTTTTTTAGATTAGATTACTTACAGCGTGGAAACAGGCCCTTCGGCCCAACAAGTCCACACCGACACGCCGAAGCACAACCCACCCATACCCCTACATTTACCCCTTACCTAACACTACCGTCAATTTAGCATGGCCAATTCACCTGACCCGCACATCTTTGTGAGGATGTTCCAGGTTTGGAGGGAAGATGCTGAATAGGCAGGAGCCGTTTTCCTTGGAGTGTCAGTGGCTGAGGGGTGACCTTATAGAAGTTTATAAAATCATGGGGAATGGGGCTGGTGATAGTGGGTGTAGGGTGCTGGTGAAGATGTTAATGTGTTGTGAAACTTGAAAGGGTTCAAAAAAGTTTTTTTTAGATTAGATTACTTACAGTGTGGAAACAGGCCCTTCGGCCCAACAAGTCCACACCGACCCGCTGAAGCGCAACCCACCCATACCCCTACATTTACCCCTTACCTAACACTACGGGCAATTTAGCATGGCCAATTCATCTGACCCGCAGATCTTTGTGAGGATGTTCCAGGTTTGGAGAGAAGTTGCTGAATAGGCAGGAGCCGTTTTCCTTGGAGTGTCAGTGGCTGAGGGGTGACCTTATAGAAGTTTATAAAATCATGGGGAATGGGGCTGGTGATAGTGGGTGTAGGGTGCTGGTGAAGAAGTTAAGGTGTTGTGAAACTTGAAAGGGTTCAAAAAAGATTTGTGAGGATGTTGCCAGGTTTGGAGGGAAGATGCTGAATAGGCAGGGGCCATTTTCCTTGGAGTGTCAGTGGCTGAGGGGTGACCTTATAGAAGTTTATAAAATCATAAGGGGCATGGATAGGATAAATAGACAAGGTCTTTTCCTTGGAGTAGGGGAGCCCAGAACTAGAGGGCGTAGGTTTAGGGTGAGAGGGGAAAGGGTTAAAAGGAACCTAAAGGGCAACCTTTTCATGCAGAGGGTGGTGCATGTCTGGAATGAGCTGCCAGATGATATGGTTGAGGCTAGTACAATTATAGCGTTTAAAATGCATCTGGATGGGTACATTAATAGGAAGGATTTAGGGGAAATTTGGGCTGAAAATGTGTTGCTGGTTAAAGCGCAACAGGTCAGGCAGCATCCAAGGAACAGAAAATTCGACGTTTCTGGCAAAAGCCCTTCATCAGGAAGGAATTTGGGCCAAGTGCTGGCAAATGGGACTAGATTGATTTGTGATAGCTGGTCAGCATGGACAAGTTGGAACGAAGGTTCTCTTTTCCTGCTGTCCATCTCCATGACTCCCAACAGCCTTATGACCATGCTTTAGGACTCTCAGTAGATTCCATCATCTGCAGTGATTTGTTCCAACATCCTACCAATCTGCATTTCATTTTTGAACCAAACAAGAACACACAAAAGTGTAATGAGGGGGAAAAGAAACTCGAGTCGTTGTGGACTTTCCAAGTACTGCACCTTCTTCTCAACTTTAAAAATCACACAATACCAAGTTATAGTCCAACAGGTTTATTTGGAAGCATTAGCTTTTGGAGTCCTGCTCCTTTATCAGGTGGCTGTGGAGTATAAGATAGTAAGACACAGAATTTATAGCAAACGTTTACATATTAAGTCTATTGTTAACTTTTGTACACCCCAGTATAACACGACCATGTCCACATCATTCTTCTCAACTGTGACTTAGCGCACTTCCCTTGCTGTTGCTCCTCTGGGACAGAGCATGCGCGGTAGGAGGCCTCTGGGACAGAGCATGCGCGGTAGGAGGTCTGAGGCGCGCAGGCGCGGCGTGGCGTCCCGGTGGGGGGAGAGAGGGGGGACACGCATGCGCGCCGGGCGGCTGCCAGGAAATGGCGGAGGTTTGGCGTCGCCGCCGCGATGTTGTTGACGTTCCCCAGTCCGTCGCCTGATGCGAGCCGTTCGGGGCTGAAATGGCAGGAAACATGAGCGGTAATTATGTGCAGCTCGCCGATCGCGGGGTGCTTTTTTTGGTGTGTGTGGGTTCAGCTGGTGGTCAGGGTGAGGGCTGTCTCCCTGGGGGGAGCCTGACAGACAGACAGACAGACAGACAGGGGGATTCCTGCCTCTCTCAGCTTTCTGTTTATTGTTATTACTAACCTCATCACTCCAAAGGCAGACCCATTTACTTTTTTTTCTGCACCCGATCTTTCCCCTGGACCATCTCCACACCCTTCCTTCCAGTAAAACTCTTATTAAAACCAAAACTTGCTTGTGATTTTGTTTCCTGCACTCACCTCCCAAAGCTTGAACCCTTCAGACCACTCACTTGATGTTGTGGTGGAAGCAGCCAAGTATGACAAGTGGCATGACACATAAAAGCTTTGTGAGCCCGAGTGGTGAGCTAAGATCACTCGCTGCAAGCAAACGGAACGATTTAACCTGGCAACTCGAAATGCCAGAGTAGCCCACGCTAGTTACATAACCAGGGCAAAGCACTTCAGTGCTGTTTACTGTGTCTACTTGGAAATGTCTCGCAAAGTCTGACGTTTTGACAGGCAGGAAGGAAGGCAAGTTGACGGCTTCGTTGGTTGGAAAGTTTGAAAGTACTGTACCACGAAACAGTCTACAAGTTGGATAAACGTCTCTTTGCAGTTTCATGTGTTTGAGGAAAGGATTCGTTACAGCTGTATATAACTGCTTTCACGGTGACTCATTTTGCTAGTTTTCAATGGAATTTTCGCTAACCTTAGTTAAAAGCAATGCCAAATAAATCAAGGAGCTTTTTTTTCCGTGAGACGTCTTGGGATATACGTTTTCTTCCTCTTGATTTATCTGTGGTTGAGTAAAATGGTTGTGTGAAACTTCTGCTTTTTATAGAACCTTATTGTTTAGTGCTGCAGTACTGAGTTTCCCATAATCCATACCAGTGGTTGTAAGTATTTTGACAGTTAAGGACAATCTGAAACAAATGCAAAATGTTGGAGATCTACTGGAGAAACAGCTCTACCTGTCATGAAAGTCTTTTTTCAGAAATTGACAGGAGAACTAAACTCCACAGGTGAAGTGAACGCAATTGCTGTTTTTGGCTTTTTAAGACTGCTTTTGACTATGGCATCAAGGATTCTTGGCAAAAATAGAGTTGAAATCCTCTACACTGGCTGGAGTCATACTGGGCACAAAAGCATATGTTTATCGGATGTGAGTCCTCTCAGCTCCAGGGTATCATTGGAGGTGTTCCTCAGTGTCCTAGACCTAACCAACTTCAGCTGCTTGATCAATGATTAACCTTCCATCATAAGGCTAGAAATGTGGATGTTCACTGATGACTGCACAATATTCAGAACCTCTCACAACTCCTCAGAAACTGAAGAATCCATGGCCAAATGCAACAAGACCAGGTCCCTGTTGAGTGTTGGGCTGACATAGGACAAGTAAAATATGTGCCACATGCCAGGAAATGGTCATTTTCTACAATAAAGAATCTAATCACTGCCCCTTGACATTCAATGCATCACTGTCACTGAATGTACACATCTTGGGGACCAGTATTGAGAAGAAACTGAATTGGACTAGCAATATAAATCCTGTGTCTACAAGAACAGGACAATCTTTACAAGGCACATGTCAGGATTGCAGTGCAATACTCCCAACTTGCAATGCAGCTGCAAAAGCACTCAAGTAGCTTGACATCTTTCAGGACAAAACTTGATTGGCACCACACCCACAAACATTCATTCCCTCTGCCTCTGACACTCAGTAGCAGCAGTGGGTATTTCCTTTCAACATTGCAAGTATGCATACACCATGTGAACTGCAGTACTTCAAAAAGATAACGCCCTCATCTCAGGGGCAAATAGTGATCAAAATATATTCATACAGCAAACAAAGGCAACATCCCATGAATTAATTCAAACAAAAAGCATCTGGTGGGAGAAACAACTGCTCACGGTATAGTCTGCTTTACAAAATGTAGACTGGGTGATGGCTTTGCAGAATATCTCTTCTCGGTCTACATGCAGGATTTTGACTTTCTCACCATTTGCTATTTCCATACACCATCTTACTTGCGCGTTCATTTTTCTGCCCTAGTCTCCTGCAGTGTTCTTTTGAAACTGAACTGAAACTGGAAGAACAGCACCTCATTTTCAGTTTGGGCACTTGACAGGCTCCTGAATTCTTCAGAATGTTCAGTGATTCAGACCTTCATTTTGATATATAAATTGATGCTTCTCTACAACCATTACATCTCCTTTTTACTTGATAGCATCTTTGAAGTATAATCTCCCTTACCTGTTAACTTTTCTCTGCTTCTTCTTCTGATCCACTTTTCTCCACTTTTTTAACAGCATGAACCTCATCACATTTTTGCCATCTTCAGTTCCAACAAAGTCACATTAAACTTGGAACGTTAACTAAGTTTCTCTTTGCCTTGATGCTGCTGGACCTATTGAGTTCCCAACACTTTTATTTCAATTTCAAGAGGAAGCTACCTAACGAGATGTTTGCTTGTTCTGATACTATTTTTAAAAAAAAGGCTGGTGCCACATCTTCCCTTACTTAAAAAATATCATCAATCTTTGGAATCGCTAAGAATAATCATTTGTAACTAGCAAGCCAAGGACTCGAATAGTGTTTAAGAGATGAAATTGCAATTGTTTATCTGTTAATAAAATCTTCATGAGCTGAACATTGCTCTCAGTTGTGTTTTGTATAGGTGACAATTCATTCAGGATGAAACCTGTGCTTTTCTTTTACACATCACTGTAGATAACCCACTGTTATATTGAGTTGGTTTTCTGAAAACTGGCATATAAGTAACATAATTGAGTAAAAATGATATGATTTCTAACAAGCAAAAAGTTTGCTAATTAGTTTTTGTTGTACCTGACATCTGATAACGTGGAAAAGCAGATGTGATTTATTTTGTTTTTTGACAACCCCTGAATGATGCAGGAAATTAGAACATTCGATATACACTTCAACTTTAAAATTTTTATTGATGTGCTTGCTGTCATCTAATCACAATTAATATTTTAGAATTGTTATACAGATTGCTTGGGTATTTTATCTCTAATTTAGTACAATATTACAAATCCTACATTTTTCTTTTACTAGACAAAGTATGGTAACCATTCATAGCCTTTATCAGCACCAGTGTTAGGCTGTTGAATCTGAATTTTGTTACTTTTAAAAGTCAACGTTAACAAATTGATAAATTGTTAACATTAATAAAATGTGTTTGTGATCTGAAGCAAGCCTGTTTTGAATATAGAATGATGTTTGATCCATGCACTACAGAATACTGATAGCAGTTTTATGCCTGGGATTTCCGACACGATCCTCTGTCAGGATGTATTTAGATGGTGAATGGAGGCCAAGGTCTTGAGTTAGCAATTTTGGAAAAAATGAGAACTGCCTTTCAGAGGAATAAGCAAGATGGGATACTATCCAGTTGGAACATCGTGAATGTAAATCTTCTGTTCAAGAAAGCAAATACTACAGACCACTCAGCTTCACATCTGTAATGGCAAAAATGCCAAAGTCTTTTCAAGGAGGTTCTTGCAGAGCAGCTCAAATCTTAGTGCAGTCAGGCAGAATCAACATGGATTTGTTAGAGAGAAACCATGTTTGACTAATTTTCAAAGTTTTTTTGTCGAATTAACCAAGTGTATATAGCCGAACCAGCTAAAGATACATATTTAGACTTCCATAAGACATTAAACAAGGTGCCACATCATGGACTATTAGACAAAATAAAAATCTCTATGTATAGAGGGTAATATATTGATATAGTGAGAGGATTGGTAAGCTAACAGGAAAGAATAAGTATAAGTGAGCCATTTTTGTGTTGGTAAGATGTAACAAGTGGAGTATCCCAGGAATCGGTGCTGCGGCCTCAACTATTTACAATCAATATGAATAACTTGGATCTGAATGTATAATTGTGAAATTTGCTGATGATGCAAGGATACGTAGGAAAATAAATTAAAAAGAAATGGTGCCTAACAAATAATAGGCTATGTGAGTGAGTAAAGTATTGACAGATGGGGTATAATGTAGCATTATAGGAAAATGTTCCCTTTGTCAGGGAGTATTAAAAAAATTACTTAAATGAAGAGAAATTGCAGATTCCAGAGGGACCTGGATATTCTAATATACGAATCATAAAATGTTAGTATACAGGTTTTGCTGAACAGGAATTGAGTTCACAGTCTAATTATTAATATTGAGAGTGACAATGAGGAAGTGTTTGTAAGTCACATTGTCAGCATTATGAGTTTAATGTTAAAATTAAAATAATTTTGTAGTGATGTTGTATTGGCTTCTCTTTTGTTCTGGTGCCTTGAGGTCCACAGCATTATGCTGGAATACTATGAATGGCTTAACAGTAAAATACCAATGGAGAATAATGGTTTTATTAAATGTGTTCATTTTCGGAGAATTTCAAAGGATTTTTCATAATTTAGAATGCATCGTTTGCTGTCTCACAGTTAATTGTCAGGCTGAGGCTACATCAATAACTTGACATGTCAAGTAATATTGGTGTCAGTAAGAGTGACCACTGCACACTCCTTGTAGAGACCAAGTCCCACCTTCGCATTGTGAATAACTACTATCACCATGCTAAAGAATGCAGACTTAAAACAGCAATTCAAGACTGGGTATCCATGAGGTGCTACGGGCCATCAACAGGAGTAGAACTGTACTCCATCACAATCTGCAATTTCATGGCTCAGCACATCTCCTCCTCAACCATTTCCATCAAGCCAGGCATCAACCCTGATTCAATGGAGAGTGCAAAAGGTCATGCCAGGTGTAGTACCTGGCATATCTGAAAATGAGGTGTCAATCTGGTGATGCTACCAAGCAGGACTGTGTGCATGCCAAACATCATAAGCAGCAAGTGATACTACAGAGGTAAGTGATCTCACAACCAATGGATCAGATCTAAGCTCTGCAGTCCTGCCACATTCATTTGTGAATGATGGTGGATAATTAAACAACTCTTTGGAGGAGGCGGCTCCATGAATATCCCAATCCTCAATGCTGGAAGAGCGCAGTACATCAGTGCAGAAGATAAGGCTGAAGCTTTCACAGCAGTCTTCAGCTAAAAGTGCCAAGTAGATGATTCATCTCCGCCTCCTCCAGTAATCCCCAGCATTTCAGATACTAGTCTTCAGCCAATTTGATTCACTCCACATCATATCAAGAAGCGGTTGGAGATACTGCATACAACGAAGGCTATGGGCCCTGACAACATTCTAACAAGAGTAGTGAAGGCTGTGCTCCAGAACTTGCTGCTTTCCTAGCCAAGCTCTTTCAGTATAGTTACAATACTGGCATCTACCCAACAATGTAGAAAAAAATGCCCAGGTAGAACCTTGTCCATAAAAAGTGGGACTAACCCATGCAAATACTGGTCCATCAGTTTACTCTAGATTATCAGTAAAGTGCTGGAAGTTGTCATTAGTGGTGCTATTGAGCATCGACTCGATAATCTGCTCAGTGACGCCAGATTGCGTACCATCAGGACTACTCAGCTCCCGATCTCATTACAACCTTGCTTCAAATATGGACAAAAGAGCTGAATTTGCGAGGTGAGATGAGAGTGACAGCCCTTAACAGTAAGACTACATTCAACTGAGTGTGGTATTAAGGAGCCCTAGCAAAACTAGAAGTAATGGGTAGCAGCGGACACACTCTACACTAGTTGGAGTCATACCTGGCACATAAGAAGATGGTTGTGGTTGTTGGCAGTCAGTCATCTCACTCCAGGATGTCTCTGCAGGGGTTTCTCATGGTAGTGTCCAAGGCTCAACCGTTTTCAGCTGCTTCATCAATGTCCTTCCTTCCATCACGAGATTGGAAGTGCAGATGTTCACTGATAATTGCACAATGCTTGGCACCGGTCACTCCTCAGATACTGAAGTGGTCCATGTTCAAATGCAACAAAATCTGAACAATGTCCAGGCTTGAGCTGACAAGTAGCAAATTCCATATGTGCCACACAAATGTCAGGCTTTGACTTCAATAGTAAGAGACGATGTAACCACCACTGCTTGACATTCAGTGGTTGATTACCATTGGCCAGAAACTCAACTGAACTTGCCACATAAATACAGTTTGAGAGTGTGATGCTACAAAAGCCCAGCAGGCCAGGCAGCATTTAAGGAGCAAGAGAATCAACGTCTCGGGCATAAGCCCTTTATCATGCCTGAAACATCGATTCTCCTGCTCCTCTGATGCTGCCTGACCTGCTGTGCTTTTGCAGCACCACGCTATCAACTCTGATATCCAGCATCTGCAGTCCTCACTTTCTCCACCTAAATACAGTGGCTAGAACACAGCTCAGAGGCTAGGAATGTTGTAGCGAGTAACTCACTTCCTGACTGCCATCTACAAGGCACAAGTCAGGAGTGTGATGGAATATGTTTCACTTGCCTGGATGAGTGAAGCTCCAACAATTTGGGGCGGCACGGTGGCTCAGTGGTTTACACTGCTGCCTCACAGCACCAGGGTCCCAGGTTTGATTCCAGCTCTGGGCGACTGTCTGTGTGGAGTTTGTACGTTCTCCCCGTGTCTGCGTGGGTTTCCTCTGGGTGCTCCAGTTTCCTCTCTCAGTCCAAAGATGTGTAGGTCAGGTGAATTGGCCATGCTAAATTGCCCATAGTGTTAGGTGCACTAGTCAGAGGGAAATGGGTCTGGGTGGGTTACTCTTCGGAGTGTCGTTGTGGACTGGTTGGGCCGAAGGGCGTGTTTCCACACTGCAGGGAATCTAATCTAATCTGAACTCTCAAGCAGCTTGACACCATCCAGGACAAAGCAGCCCACTTGATTGGCACCACATCTACTCCCTCCGTCAAGTTGTAGCAGCATGTACCATCTACAAGATGCACTGGAGAATTTCACCGAAGATACTTCGACAGCATCTTCCAAATACATGACCACTTCTATCTCGAAGGACAAGGGCAAAAAGTACATGGGAACACCACCACCTTCAAGTTCCCCTGCAAGCCACTCACCATCCTGACTTGGAAATATATCAATGTTCCTTCACTGTTGCTGGGTCAAAATCCTGGAAATCCCTCCCTCATAGTATGTGGGTCAACCCACAACATTTGGACTGCAGCGGTTTGAGAAGCCAGCTCATTACCACCTTCTCAAGGGCAGCTAGGGATGGGCAATAAATGCTGGCCCAGTCAGAACGCCCACATCCCACAGATGAAAAAAAGGTGGGAAACTGTGATTCAAGAATCAATGTTACGTTGGGAACATAGTAGAATAATTGCTGTTTGGACATTTGAAGATAAAATAGTAAGGGTTATACATGTGTAAATATGATTTGGACTGAATATTGTTTACGTAGAACATAAAACAGAATATTACAGCACAGGAACAGGTCCTTCAGCCCACCATATCTGTTCAGACCATGATGCTATCCTAAACTAATCCCATCTGCCTACACATGGTCTGTATCCACCTATTCTCTGCTGTTTGTGTGTCTGTCTAAATAGATCTTAAACTTTGCCAACGGTTCTTCTCTTAATATTATTTAGAATTTATTTAAATGTTTATGTTTTCTGATGCGACTTTATGTTCCTTTTCCCACTGAAGATGGGTTATCTGTAACACACCTTTAAGCTGAACTTCAGTGGCAAAGCTGCTCATTCTGATCCTTGAGCCAAATGACATTTATCTAGATACAGGGTTGGTGAGAATAATTAATTTGTAAGGAATGGGATGACAGCTGATGGAAGAGGCAGGTTTTGCTATTGTCGACAAGAATCTATGGTGTAAATACCAAAAAATAGAACAGCAGTTTATGCCTTAATTTTTTTCTATGTGTTAGTTTTTAATGGCAATCGGTTTTTGCCAGAACAGAACCAAAGCCTGAATCTTAATTTCACTCTCTCTCCTTGGACATATGTAAATAGATTGTGAATATGTTCTGTCTTCAAAAATGCTACCAGTGAACAGTTTGCTTGTTTTCATGCTTGTATTAAGTGTATTTGGAGATAAATGCTAATCGGAATGTTGCACTAAAGTGTAAGTTTTTGCTTTTAGAGTTCCTGACTTTATGAAACTTCAGATTCTTGATATATCACCCTAATAAATTGTCATTATTGGCAGTACGATGGAGTTTTGAGTGTTGAAGAAAATCTAGAGTTTTTTACATACTAACTTGTATTTTGAATGTACAGATTTGAAGTAACGTGTATTAAAAAGGAACAGATGGCGTTAATATTACATATAATTTCACTGGCTTGGTTCAGTGTCTAGAAGAGGAGTCCAACTGGTATTTGTACTTCAAGAGAGCCTTCCTCCAATCCTTTAACCCTTTCAGTGCAGTCTTTAATTTGTTTCTCTGTTCGATGTTTTTCTAGCTACCTCTTAAATACACCTACATTCTTCCCCTCAACTCCTCCCTGTTAGAGAGATTGGCATTAATCTCTAGGTGTAAAAGTTCTCTTCAGAATTTCCTGTTGAATTTATATGTGCCAGATTTTGCTTTTCATTGCAAATGCAAGCCACACTACTTGTACCTTTTCATAAACAATTCATAACCTTAAAAGACCTCTCACAGATCACTGATCCTTCTGGGGGACCCCAGTATATTCAGTCTTTCCTGTGAGATGAACAGAGATTTATCCAGTATTTATCATCATTAAACCATTTTAGCCCCTTCTCCATTGTTTTCATCGAATATGGAGACTGGACTCAGTACTCAGTATTGTTTCGCCAAGGTTTTGCACAAGTTTAACATCACTGCCTTTCATTTCTATCCTTCTCAAACCAGAACCCAGTGCTTTGTTAACTATTTTATGACTTTATTAACCTGCATCACTTTTAAATTGACCGATATGTTTGTTTCCCTTGATCCATTTTTTTCAATTTAGGTTCTTGTGAGCACCTGAAAGATCCTAACATAAAGTCTTTTCCAACAAATTAAAACTGGGGCTCTTGTGGTACAATAGTAGTGTCTCAAACCATGGACCAAGAGACCTGGGTTCATGTTGTTCTATAACCTGCTCCAGAGGTATGTAACAGCATCTTTCAACAGGTTGATTGAAAAGTATCTACCAATGAATTAGGAACAAAGGTTGTAATTCTAATTCATGCTAATCTTACTTCCTATGTCATAATTTTGAATAAAACTGTTACAGCATTTACAACAGAAAAAAAACTATACGTAAACATTTATATTAGTCCTGTATAATCTTTCATTGATGCTCTGATTGTTCTGGCATTGATGTGAACTGAGGTCTTTCACCACTCATTGAAACAACTGAGTGACTCATCTGAATCCATCTGTTGTTTTGTCCAGCTGATTTTTCTATCTTCAATGAAAGACTTTTCTTCTAATGGAGCAGTCCCAACCAGTCTTTGGTGGAAATACACCACAAATTATTCTTTACAATCAGAATTCCAGTTGAAGTAAAATTAAATAAATCAGCTCTTAATTTGAATTTTGGGAGTAATAAGCTGATTAGGAAATGGGGAAAAAAAACACAATCTTAACAAATGCAATCAGGCTTTGTAACAATAGAAACATTTGAATTTGGAGCAGGAGTAGGCGTTCGACCCTTGGAGTCAGCTCTGCCATTTGAAAAGATTGTGGTTACTTTGATTGTAGATTCAGCTGTATTTTTCTGTCTACCTCCTCTAACCTTTTGACTCCCTTCTCATTTCAGAATCTGTCCTACTGAGCATTAAAGATATTCAATGCATTCCATGGGCTGACAACCCTCTGATGGAAAATCTTTCACCTCCACTCTGTCTTAAGTAGCAGACCCTTATTTTTAAAGTGTCTTCTGCTTCTAATCTCTCCCTTCTGTCAGCGTCTGTCCTTTCAGGTCCTCTTGATTATGTTTTAATAAAATTGCCTCTGATTCTTCTGAATTCCAAAGAATACAGACCCAATTTGTCCAAACTTTCTTCATAAGATGCCTTCTTCATCCCCAGAATCAGTCTTTAAAGCTTTCTCTCAACATCTTCTCATTTCAATTATATCAACACCCTTTACAAAACTAGAAAAACTTGCCCATATTTATATTCCGTTTCCATCGCAATATTCTATAACCTTGTATTCATTTTTCTAATCTTTTGCTTTACCTGCGTTCTATCTTTTCATGATTCATTTACCAGAACACCTAGATTTATTTATGCTACAGAGCTCTGCAATCTCTCGACTTAAAGCACTTTTCTATTTTTACCTGCCACAGTGGACAAGTTTGCATTTTCCAATGTTATACCTCATCTGCCAATTTTTCTGGTGACTCACCTAACCTGTCTAGATCTCTTATGTCATTTAGTTTAGTTGGCTGGACAGTTGGTTTGTGATAGAGTGATGCTAACATTGCTGGTACAATTCCTGCATCGGTTAAAGTTACCATGGAGATACTAACTTCTTATCTTCATCCCTGGCCTCAGGCATGACGACCCTCAGATTTTATCACCACGATTTGGATCTCTGTTATGAGAGAGCAGTTCAATGGGACAATGGCAAATTTATATTTTACCCATATATTTGCAGCCTGTACGTCCTCAATGCAATTTCTTGTCTTATCTATTTTAATACCATCAACAAATTTTGGAACTGTATATTCAGTCCCTTCATCCAACCGATTATATATTGCAAATAGTTGAGGCACTAGCACTGACCGTGTGGCATCAAGTCATATCTTGTCAACCTGAAAAACACCCATTATACTTGCCTTCTCTTTCTGGTAAGCTGAACAAAGTTCTGATCATGATAAAAAGTTGCCTCCTACATCATGAGCTCAGATTTTATCCAGTGATCTTTGCTGTGGCACATTGTTAAATGTTTTCTTAAAATTCAAGAACATTACATTCACAAGTTCCCAAATATTCATGTTGCTTGCTACTTCCTCAAAGACCTCTAATAAATTAGTTAAATCTGGTTTCCCTTTGGCAAAGCCACATACAAGTTGTTGTTCTATTACGCATTGGTTGCGTTTTTGTGCAACCCCATGCTGCATAAAAATCATGCAATAAAAATAGCACTTAAAGTGTTGGCAATGCAATCACATTATAATCAGCACACATTTTGTTTTTTAGAAACAGTGCTCCTATTAGTCAATTGCATTACAGCCAATTCGTGTTGACACAACATGCAATATAGCAGAATGGCCTGTAATCTGATTTCTGAAGATTTTCAAACTGACCTGCTGCAATTTCCTTTTGGCAGGTATTAGGTGAATTGGCTTGTAATCTCTGCTTTCTGCCTCTCTTCATTTTGAACAGAGGAGTGAGATTTGCTATTTTCCAATTTGTTCCAATCCAGAATTTAAGGAATTTTGGAAAATTACAACCAATGGATCTACTGTCTTAGCAGTCATTCTTGTAAGACCCTTGGATGCAGGCCATCAGACCATTAGACATTGTCTTCTTTTAGTTTTAATTGTTTTTTCAGAACCCTTCCTCTGATAATTGCACTTTTTCCAGTTCCTTCTTTACACTTTGCTGTGTTCACAGCTCATGGAGGTACTCAACCAATCAGATCTCAGAGTGAAACCTGGCTTGATAGAACATAGAACATTCCAGCGCAGTACAGGCCCTTCGGCCATTGATGTTGCACTGACCTGTGGAATCAATCTGAAGCCTATCTATCCTAGACTGTTCCATTTTCATTCATATGTTTATCCAGTGGCCGTTTAAATGCCCTTAAAGGTGGCGAGTCTACTACTGTTGCAGGCATTGGATTCCACGCCCTTACCATGCACTGAGTAAAGAAAGTACCTCTGACATCTGTCCTGTATTTATCACCCCTCAATTTAAAGCTGTGTCACCTTGTGCTAGCCATCACCATCTGAGGAAAAAGGCTCTCACTGTCCATCTTATCTAACTCTCTGGTTATCATATGCCTCTCAATTAAGTCACCTCTCAACTTTTTTCTCTCTAATGAAAACAGTCTGATGTCCCTCAGCCTTTCCTTGTAAGACCTTCTTTCCATACCGGGCAACATCCTAGAGAGGGTTACCTCAGATTACAACAAGATCTTGACCAGATGGGCCAATGGGCTGAGAAATGGCAGATGGAATTTAATTCAAACAAATGCGAGGTGCTGCATTGGGGAAGCAAATCTTAGCAGGACTTATACACTTAATGGTAAGGTCCTAGGGAGTGTTGCTGAACAATTAGACCTGGGAGTGCAGGTTCATAGCTCCTTGAAAGTGGAGTCGCAAGTGGATAGGCGTTTGGTATGCTTTCCTTTCTTGGTCAGAGTATTGAGTACAGGAGTTAGGAGGTCATGTTGCGGTTGTATAGGACACTGGTTAGGCCACTGTTGGAATTTTGCATGCAATTCTGGTCTCCTTCCTATTGGAAAGATGTTGTGAAACTTGAAAGGGTTCAGAAAAAAGTTACAAGGATGTTGCTAGGGTTGGAGGATTTGAGCTATAGGGAGAGGCTGAACAGGCTGGGGCTGTTCTCCCTGGAGCATCGGAGGCTGAGGGGGTGACCTTATAGAGGTTTAGAAAATTATTAAGGGCATTGATAGGGTAAATAGGCAAAGTCTTTTCCCTGGGGTGGGGGAGTCCAGAACTAGAGGGCATTGGTTTAGGGTGAGAGGGGAAACATATAAAAGAGACCTACGGGGCAACGTTTTCACACTGGGTGGTACGGGTATGGAGTGAGCTGCTAGAGGAAGTGGTAGAGGCTGGTACAATTGCAACATTTAAGAGGCATTTGAATGGGTATATGAATAGGAAGGGTTTGGAGGGATATGGGCCGGGTGCTGGAAGGTGGGACTAGATTGGGTTGGGATATCTGGTCGGCATGGACGGGTTGGACCGAAGGGTCTGTTTCCATGCTGTACATCTCTATGACTCTATAAATCTCCTCTGAACATTTTACAAAGCTTCCATATCCTTCCTATAATGTGGTGACCAGAACTATATGCAATACTCTGAAGTGGGGCCACATCAGAGTTTTGTAAAGGTGCAGCATGATCTCGTGGCTGCGAAACTCAATCCCTCTACCAATGAAAGCGAACACACTGTATGCCGCCTTAACAACCTGATCAACCTGAGTTTCAACTTTCAGGCATCTATGTACATGGACACCGAGATCTCTCTGTTCATCTACACTACCAAGAATCTTACCATTAGCCCAGTACTCTGTATTCCTGTTACTCCTTCCAGAGTTTTCAGCATTAAACTTCATTTGCCACCTCTCGGCCCAGCTCTGCAGCTTATCCATGTCCCTCTGTAACCTGCAATATCCTTCAGCACTATCCACAACTCCACCGACCTTAGTGTCATCCACACATTTACTAATCTATCCTTCTACACCCTCATCCAGGTCATTTATAAAAATGACCAACAGCAGTAGGCCCAGTACAGATCTTTGTGGTACACCACTAGTAACTGAACTCCAGGAAGAACATTTTCCATCAATCACCATCCTCTGTCTACTTTCAGCTAGCCAATTTCTGATCCCCATTGCAAAATCATCCTCAGTCCCATGCCTCCGTATTTTGTGCAATATAGGTCATTAGTTTTATTTTCGTTTCTTTATTTACTTCGGAGGTCAGTCATTGGCAGTCTCTTGTGAATATGTTAAACTTACTTTTAATAAAAAGACACAACTTTATTACACAACAGAAAATTGCAAATTGTTTGATTGTAGAGAGTTTAGTTGAAAGGTTACATTGCAAACATTAGAAAGAAAGGTTCATTGCTTTTCTGCCAACAATGACCTTGCAGACACGAACATTAATGAGGTCTCCCTCCAGTTACCATGCTAAAACTTCTTACTCTGGCACAGCTATTATCAAATTTCCCTTTTTAGAGATTTGTGCTGTGCATTTACTTAATGCTGTTTTCTTGAGATAAAGTCTCTTCCTGAGACTCGTAATTCAAATCACTAACTCAGCACATTTATTTCTTAACATGGATTCATGTTAAACCCATCTCTTCAGCCTTGTATGGTGTCTTCCTTTTCTGAAACCCTCACAGCTTTCTGCTTTGAGATCTTCTCAGCAACTCAGGACTTTTCGTCAGCTTTGATTGCCTGGAGGCTGCTATTAATAGCACTGAGAACCATAGAATTTTTACAACATGGAAAGAGGCCCATCGTGCCTATGCTGGTCATCATACATCCATCGAACCTCATCACATTTTCTAGCACTTGGCTGGTAGCCTTGTATGCTATGGCATTTCAAGTGTTCATCCAAGTACTGTTAAATGTCATGAGGTTCCCCCCTCTACTATCTTTTTGGGCGGTGATTTCTGGATACGTCCCACCCTCCAGGTAAAAAAGTCTCTCCTGAAATCCCTTTGAAAACTCCTTGAACATTAGTGAAGTGAACTGAATGTTGTATGTAGTGGACAGGCTCCTAATCGAGTGAGCTACTTTGCTTTGGATCGTTTTGAGTTTCTTGAATGTTGTTGGTGCTGCATACATGCAGACAAGTGGAGAATATTCTATCACATTTCTGATTTGTGCCTTGTAGATGGTGAACAGGCTTTGCAGAGTTAGGAAGTGAGTTTTTGCCTTGCAATGTCGTAAGTAGAATTACTGACCACCTTGATAATTCCAGTTTGTCTCGATTCATTTATTGATTTAAATATTAGCTATTATATCAAGTACAGATTGTTGAATTAAATAAATTGATACCTAGTAATGTGTTCAGATTTTGGGGACAGTCAGATATTAACGTATACTTCCATTATTTTCTTAGTTCCAGTTACTAACGCAAAACCACATCCACTTTCCAATGCAATGCTTTTTCCTCAGTCGTCTTATAGACAATGTGATGAGAGATTCAGAAATGCATTAGAAGTATTTTATGTGTTAACATTCAGTTTGATTTTCTCCTTTGTATAAGTACACAGTGGAGATTTTTATATTGGGATTTATCATTTAATGCATAAAAATATGCTTTTTACATTAACTTTTTTATAGTTTGATTAGAAGGAAAACAGCAGATGAAATTACAGTAAAGATTGAAGTGGATGGTGTCACATTAGAACAAGTAGGTAAATCTGTCTATTTAGGACACATGATTCAAAAGATGGGAGATATGATGCAGAAGTTGTCTTGTGAAGATGAAAGATGTGCTAACAACAAAATCAAGCTTGAAACAAGGAAAAATCTTGAGATGCTGTGTTCTGTTCATTTTCCCATACATCTCAAAAACCTGGACAATAAATCAAGTGCTGTGGAAGAAAACAGAGGCACCTGAAGTGTAGATCTTGATGTCTGTTAAAAATTCCATCTTACAGACCATAAGACAAATGAAGAAGTTCATGAATTTGCAAGAGCAAAATGTATTCCAAAAAGTGACATCCAGAAAAGAAAATGTAAGTATTTTGACCGTTCATTTAGAGTGAAAAACTTGCTGAGATCCAGAAGGTAAAGTTGGAGGGTAACAGAAAGAGGAGTTGACCTAAGCTGGATGATGGATGTCACACGGTGGTCATAGACAAGTTCCAGTGGATGTGTGAGGGTGGAGTAAGATGCATGTCCATTGCACCATGACAGCAAATCTCCTGGCAGGAGCAGCTATAAGTGTAGCAGCAGCAGCAGATTTTCCTAAATACCTCAGTACAATGGCATTCAGAATTAGTCAAGCCATTGGAATGTCAGAACTACAAAATTATATTGAAATGATTATAACCTTAACTCCAGCTTAGGTGGGCTATTCAAATAATGGTGTTAGATGTTGTGATATGTCATCCACCACAAAATTATATAACACTACCATGTTGAGGATCACAATGAAATTATTAATATCCATTCAGAAGTGATACTGCAAGTCCAACAGTAATATAAATGATATGTGGTATTGTTAGCTGGGCTTTTTAATAACTGTTTCAAGATTGCCTAATTTCTTTAATGTTGAAGTTGTTATTTAAAATGTATTGCTGGTATTTTCCAGCATTCCATTTATTCATTTGTACAATAAGGAAAAGATGTATTTTGTAATTAGCAGAACGGTTGCTACTGCATTGAGTAATTATGATTTCTCCTGAGATATTTGAACTTCGCATCTGTGGATATTGCAGTGAATTGTTCTTGATGTTTGTTCCTTTATCTTTATTATTTTGTTTTGAACTAGTGTGATCTAGGGGAAATACTATTCCCACTTTGGACGAACTATCATAGGGATTTAACTTTTAAATAGCTGATTCACTTTGTAATAGAACTTTAACCCACACTTTGTGTTTCAGTTTTTTAAAATTGGTTTATGGAATATTGGCATTGCTGGCTGGACTAGCATTTAATGCTCATCCCTAATTGCCTGGGAGAAGGCAATATTGAGATGCTGTCTTGAACCACTGCAGTCCTTTGTTGCAGGTACACTCAGTGCTGTTTGGAAGGGAGTCTGGGATTTTGACCCAGTGGTAATAAAGGAATGGTGATTACAGTTTCAAGCCTGGATTGCACTTGACTTCAAGGAGAACTTAAATATGGTGGTGTTCCAATGAATCCTTCCAGGTCGTAGAGATTGTGGGAACGTGCTGTTTAAGGAGCCTTGGTGAATTCATAGAATCATAAAATCCCTACAGTGCAGAAAGAGACCATTTGGCCCATCGATCCTGGACTGATCCTCTGAAGAGCATCCCACCCAGACTCAACTGCCTCCGTTCTATCTCCATAACTCTGCATTTCCCATGGCAAATCCACCTAGCCTGCACATCCCTGGACACCTCGGGGCAATTTAGTGTGGCAAATGCACCTAACCTGCACATCTTTGAACTTCTGGAGGAAATTATCGCATCAAACAGAAACCTGCAAAGACATGGGCAGAACGTGCAAACTCCACACAGACCAAAGGCTAGAACTGAACCCGCGTCCTTGACACTGAGGCAGTGGTGCTGACAACTGTGAATTGCATGTTGTAGATGGTGTGCACTGGGAGAAAGTGAGGACTGCAGATACTGGAGATCATAGCTGAAAAATGTGTTGCTGGAAAAGCGCTGGAAGAAGGGCTTATGCCTGAAACATCGATTCTCCTGCTCTTTGGATGCTGCCTGACCTGCTGCGCTTTTCCATCAACACATTTTTCAGCTCATGGTGTGCACTGCTGCCACTATGCGCTAGTGGTGAAGGGAATAAATGATAAAGGTTGTATAGTATCAGTCAAATAGGGAGCTTTGTTCATAGTAGTGTCAATCTTCTTGAGTGCTGTTGCAGCTGCACTCATCCAGGCAGATAAGGAATATTCCATCATATTCCCTATTTGTGCCTTGTAGAAGATAGGCAGGCATTGGAGAGAGAGGAAATGGGTTATAATCCTCTGATCAGCTGTTAGTGTATACTACAAGTATAATTTGGAAACGCCAAAATTTGATTATCTGACAATTTCCATTAACTACCTTGGGTCTTGGGGTGGACCTCCAGTATGCCAGATCATGAAGTGATCACTGTGGCAATACTGTTTTCATGAGAATTGAGAATGACACAATCCATAAGATGCAAGTGTGAGTTTCTTTTTGTAGACTATTACCATCCTTTGGGAGTGGGGTCCTTTGGGTTGGCTTGACAGCTGATTTGTAGAATGCTGCTAATGCATGGGTTAAGTTCCTGCACTGGTTGAGGTTACCATGAAGGATTCTCCTTCAGGACCCCTCCCCTCATCTGAGGTGTGGTGACCCTCAGGTTAAACCACCACCTAGGTCAGCTATTTCTCTTTAATGACAGAGTACTTCTGTGGCTATAGCACTATGACAACTTTATCTTTTAGGTTACTAGCCTGTGGCACTACTTTGAAAAAGAGCAAGGCAGTTCTTCTGGTGACCTGATGACTACTTACTATTCAGCCAACAAACATAACTAAACAGAGATTACCTACTCCTCATAGTTCTTATGTTACAGCCTGTACATACGTCAAACCACTTGATAGGTGCTTGTAATGTCCTAGAGATGCGACAGAAATGAAAGTTGATTTTTGCCTTGCAAGCAAAGTACTTACTTCCTCGATCACATGTTTCTTTTTTTTCATGCTTGTGAGGAATACCTTTTTTGTAAGTCTTTCAACTTCCCCATTCCTGGATTGATAGAACTGATGTCTGAAGAGAAACAGGATTGGTTAGGACTATATTCACTGGAATTTAGAAGATTGAGGAGGAACAGGGTACTGAATTGGTAGATTAGCCATGATCATATTGAATGGTGGCAGAAAGATCCAAATGGCCTATTCCTGCTCTGATTTTTTTTAGTATTCTATGCTTCAAGGATAGAGTAACAATAATCCTGTAGAGTTCCAGACATTCACAGACCAGTTCCAGGTATTCAAGTTATTTCCATAATCGATATTTGCACTACTTTTAATTAATTGTGCTAGTATCTGAAATCTGTCTTTTTTGGGGTTTTTTGTGTTTCCATTAGAACTCCTGGGGCATTTTTTGGGGTCATGAAATCTTATGTTACAAAATTCATGTTTTAATTGCAGAATCCTGCTATCTCACTTCTTTCCAGTCTAGTCAGAAGCAGATTAAAATCTTGAACCACCATAATGGATTTTGAAGCCTTTTCCTTGTATTTACATAAACTCCTTGAATGCAGTAAAGCATTCCCAAGGGATCTCACAGGTTAGGAAAATAAATGCATGTTAAGCTCAGCGGGGACTCAGAGGAAGCCAGAAACTTGATCTGAGTTTTGGGTTTCAAGGATCTCTTTAAAGGAGGATAGAGAGATGGAGAGACAGGGAGATGGAGTGGTTGAAGTTTAGGTTAGAAATTCTACTGTATGGGTACTGGTCACCTCAACTGGTGGACTGACACGTGAGAATGAAGTTAGAGGAAATGGGAACTTGCTAGTTTGTACTTTACTCCAGATGTCTCACCTCAAATAAAACTTTTAATTTTTGGTAATTCTGTTGATCTATTTATACATAATAAAAATGCCAGTTTATTTTCAGCATAACTGGGGATTTAAAAGTCTAAATACTTATTTAAAAATATTTTTGTTGCCTGTCGGTGGGTAGAGAGTCCATGGAATTCTTTACTGCAGAGGGTTGTAGAGGCTGGGTTGTTAAAAATATTCAAGGCTGTACTAGATCCTTAATGAATAAGGGAATCAAGGTTTACAGGGAAAAGGCAGAAAAGTAGAGTTGAGAATGATCAGATCAGCCAGGATCTCATTGAATAGTACAGCGGACTCGATGGACCAAATGATCTAATTTTACTACAAAAACTGAATGGCCTGAAGATGGATAAATCACTTGAACCAGGTGGACTACACCTCAGAGCTTTAAGGGAGATAGCTGAAGAGTTTGTGGGGCATTAGTGGTGATCTTTCATGATTTTCCAGACCTCTGGGACCCTCCCTGATTCCAGCTATTTCTTAATGTGACAGCCCTGTTTGAAAAGGGAGTAAGGCAAAAGATGGAAAGACTGATTAGCCTAACCTCTGTTGTGGGTAAGATCCTGGAATCCATTGTGAAAGATGAGATTTCTGAATACTTGGAAGTATATGGTAAGATAGGGTAAAGTCAGGATGGTCTCATCAAGGTGAGGTCTAGAATTCTTCAAGGGGAAATCTGATAGAATTCTTTGAGAAAGTAAGGAGCAGGTTAGACCAAGGAGAGCCAATGGAGGTTATCTACCTGGACTTTGAGAAGGCCTTTGAAAAGGTGCTGCACTGAGGCTAATGAGTAAGATGAGGGCCAGTGGTGTCAGAGGAAAGGTGCTAGCATGGATAGAAGCTAGGCTGTCTGGCAGAAAGCAGAGAGTGGGGATAAAAGGGTCCTTCTCAGGATGGGACTGGGTGACAAGTGGTGTTCTGCAAGGCTCAGTGTTGGGGTCACAACGTTTTACTTTATACATTAACAAGTTACATGAAGGAACTCAGGGCATTTTGGCTGCATTTGTAGGTGATACAAAGATAGGTAGAGGGATAATAGCATTGAGGAGGTAAGGAGGTTGCAGAGGATTTGGACAGGTTAGGAGAGTGGGCAAAGAAGTGACAGATGGGGTACAACATGGGCAAGTGTGAAGTGATGCACTTTGGTAGGAAGAATAGAGGCATGGACTACTTCTAAATGGGGAGAAAATTCAGAAGTCTGAAGTGCAAGGAGACTTGGGAGTTCCATTCCAGGATTCTCTCAGGTAAACTTGCAGGTTGAATCAGCATTTACAAAGTGTTATGGACTAGGTCAGACCCCTCAAAACCTCTTTAAGCAGGTAGCTTTGCTGTTTGTTTAGCTAGGTGTATAGTGGATATTCCCAGTGTAAATTAGCTGGGTTGACTGCCAAGTTTTAAACAAACAAAATTTATTTCCAAAATTACAGAATGAAACACAAAAACCAGAAAATAGAACACCTGATAACTTAACCTGTCCAAACCTGACTTAATGATGCTGTTCTGAAAACACACACATCCCTTAGCACAAATGGTAAAACATGACACAGACTTACAGTTTGCCAGTTTGCAAGGCTAGAGAGCAAGAAGTCTAGCAGCTTTTCACGCATCCCCTATTGTAACTGAAACAAAACACCTCAGCTGCCTGGACTGGCTGCTCCCCTTTTATTAACAAGTTAATTCTAAAATATGAAAGCCTTTGGCCTGAGGTATCATCTGTTTAGGGATATACAAAGAAGGCACCAATAAACCATTCATCTCTGCACTAACTCAGCTTTTTCAGAGCCTGGGCTGTTTTAAGACCCCTCTGTAAAAAATCAAGGACACGGTAACTTTGAGAAAAAGGAAAGGCAAATGTAATGAGGGCATTTATTTTGAAAGGACTTGAATATAAAAACAGTGATGTACTTCTGAGGCTCTGTAAGACTCTGGTCAGACCACATGTTGTGCACAATTTTGGGCTCCATATCTCAGAAAAGATGTACTGGTCCTGAAGTGTTTTCAGAAGACGTTGTCGAGAATGGTCCCAGAAATAAAAAGCTTAACATATGAGGAACATTTGGGGACTCTGGAGTTCTACTTAAAGAAGTTTAGAAAGATGATGGGGGATCTAATTGAAACATACAGAATACTGAATAGCCTGGACAGAGGGGATGTTGGAAAGATGTTTCCATTGGTAGGAGATTCAAGGATCCAAGGGCATAACCTTAGAGTAAAGGGAAGACCTTGTCAAACAGGGATAAGCAGATCTTTCTTCAGCCAGAGAGTGGTAAATCTGTGGAATTCGTTGCAGCGGAAGGCTGTGGAGACCAGGTCATTGAGTATTTTTAAGACTGAGATAGATAGGTTTTGGAATATCAAGGGGCTCAAGGGTCACGTGGAGAAAGCAGGAGAATGGGGTTGAAAACAATGTGGACATGATTGAGTGGCAGAGCAGACTCAATGGCTGAATGGCCTAATTTCTGCTCCTATGTCTTATGGTCTCTTACTCCTACGTCTTATAGTCTTTTTGAGTGGGATGTCTTTCTGATTGAACTGACTTTAATTTTGCTTTAAGAATTGATTGATAAAATGTACAAGAATTTTTGGCAGTATTCTCATACTGTGATGAACTACTTGGCACTAGATTTCCTTCCAACTTCCACCCACAGTATGTTGTGAGAATTGGAATTTCCTATGTATAATGTCTATATTTTGGAACAATTTGGTAGAGTTCTGTGTCACAACTCCACAAATCATATATATTAATTGAGCATCTTGTATATTCAGATTAACAAGTACAATAAAGTTTTCCACTCATTTTTATAATCAGAAAAATGCGATGAGGAAATGAGAAAAAGTGTTTTTTTTTCAGTCTGTGGCCCTTGAAATATTTGTAGAAGCCTGGTAGCAGTATTCTGTCTCCACTTTCAGCCTTGGAGTGATGAATGACATTACTCTAATATTTACTTGTTCTATGTTACTGAACATTTGCTGAAATATTTTGCATGTGACATGCAGAGCTTCTAAGGTATTACTTGCTATGAGCCAAAGAGTACACCAAAAATACTGTTTAACTTTCATAACATGTAAAAAAAAGTCTATTTATTTTGTGTTACTTAGCAGCAGTGCAAAAGTATTTATGTGCTGCATCTAACATTATTTAGTGTAGTTATCATCATGCAGGCAAAAATGGCATCATCTGATCCCTTAAAGAACAAAGGAGAACAAGGAATTAAGCTTGTTTTTCAGGATGCTTTATTATATATTTGTGGACATCTTGATATATATTAATGTTCTACATTTGGGAATGGAGGGACCGATTTAAAAAAAATGTAGATGATGCAAAACATAGACATGTTGTAATCTGTATTGTACATAGGGTTAAACTTGGAAAGACAGACTTGGGAGACTATGATCTCAAACCCAAGACCAAGGTTATGGATTTCTGTGCAGCAGTGATCCTTTCATGCTTCTGTGTTTTAGAAACTTGGACAACTTCCAGCAGGCATTTAAAAACATTGGAGACGTACTATAAGTGGTGTCTTTGCAAGATATTCAAATCTGGTGGCAAGAATGACGGTCCAACAGCAGTGTTCACTACCAAAATAATATGCCCAGCCATGAGATGGTAATCATGCAAAACTAGATTCGCCTTTCAAATGCCTGCCAGCAGACTCAAAAGAACTGTTCTCCTCGGTCATGGCTGGAGGCTTAATGGGAAACAGCGAAGGCGCTTCAGGAATATTCTCAAAGTGTGCCTGAAGCGATCAAGCATCCTCACTGATGCGTGGGAGATCCTGACTTGGGGTGAACCAAAATAAAGAAGCTTTGTTCAGAAAGGTACAGAACATGCTGAGGTGCTTTGTCAGGAACACAAGGAGCTGAGATTGAGATACTGGAGAATGTGATAAAATGTCCAGACACATCTTCTGCACCTCTTGTGAAAGAAACGCAAATCATGCAGGCCATCCTCAATCCTGAAGAACCAAGAAAAGGAGGTTTAAACTTCAAAAGGATAGACAGATTTGTGAAATAAATGGACAAATGGGAGATGAAATGTAATTCAGAGAAACATGAAGCTGGTTATTTTGGAAAGTTCTAGATTAGATTAGATTACTTACAGTGTGGAAACAGGCCCTTCGGCCCAACAAGTCCACACCGACCCGCCGAAGCGCAACCCACCCATACCCCTACATTTACCCCTAACCTAACACTACGGGCAATTTAGCATGGCCAATTCACCTGACCCGCACATCTTTGGACTGTGGGAGGAAACCGGAGCACCCGGAGGAAACCCATGCAGACACGGGGAGAACGTGCAAACTCCACACAGTCAGTCGCCTGAGTCGGGAATTGAACCCGGGTTTCAGGCGCTGTGAGACAGCAGTGCTAACCACTGTGCCATCGTGCCGCCCACAGGCGGAAGAAGGAGAAGAAGTAATATGAAATGTAAAGTACAAATTAAACAGAGTATAGGGGCAAAGGGGCCTGGGGTATATGTGTATAAATCTTAGATGGCAAGACTGGATGGGAAAACAGGGTACTGGATCCTGAACTTGATAAATATGAGCATTTTTTACAAAAACAAGGAAGTTTTGATAAACCTGCATGAAACACTGGTTCAACTTCCAGTGGAGTATTGTGTCCGTGAACTGGACCTCTGGAAGGATGTGAAGGCAGTAGCAAGAATGTAGAAAAGATTCACAAGAGTGGCTCAAAAAATGAGAAATTTCAGTTATATGCATTGATTGGAGGAGCTGGGTCTGATTTTCTTGGGAAATTCAAGGATGTGAGGAAATTTGATTTGGGGACTTCACAACCATGAGGATTGTGGTCAGAGTAGATTGAAATGTTGGGAAACAAAGGACACCAATTCAAAGAGATTGGCAAGTAAAGATTGGTGAAATGAAATTCTTTCTTAGATTTGCTTTGATGCTGTAATCATACTATTATTCTATACACGTAATATGATTCAATGCACGTAAAATGGTTTACATCTAATTTTGAGCATTGATTTTAATTTCAGTGTCCCAACAAAATGACTGTAGGAGGCAGTCTCTGCTTGAAAGACTTCTCGATGCTGTTAAGCAGGTAAATAAATCTTGTGTATCATTACAAAATTGTGCATTCATAAGCCAGAAATTACTTTACAGGTTAATATGATCAACAAACGCTCAGTCAGTATCTCTAATGGAAATACCTGAGTTAATATTTCATAAGAGGAATAAAAGTAGATCAGCTCTCAGTGGTGCAGACTGTCTCAAGTTCTAAAATGCCGATTCATTGAAGATTTTATTGATGGCAATATGCAAATGATATTGAGTTGAAACCTAAACTAAAATTAATTTAAATTGTATTAATTCAATTATGTCTAGATTGCTAACCTGGAAATTCTTGACTAGGCTCCTTAACAAGTCTGCAAATCAATTTCAATACCACCTTTTATATATGGGAATAAAATAGTAAACTATCAGATTATACCTGTTGAAAATGTGTTGCTGGTTAAAGCACAGCAGGTCAGGCAGCATCCAAGGAATAGGAAATTCGATGTTTCGGGCATAAGCCCTTCATCAGGAATGAGGAGAGAGTGCCAGGCAGGCTAAGATAAAAGGTAGGGAGGAGGGACTTGGGGGAGGGGCGATGGAAATGTGATAGGTGGAAGGAGGTCAAGGTGAGGGTGATAGGCCGGAGTGGGGTGGGGGCGGAGAGGTTAGGAAGAAGATTGCAGGTTGGGAGGGCGGTGCTGAGTTGAGGGAACCGACTGAGACAAGGTGGGGGGAGGGGAAATGAGGAAACTGGAGAAATCCGAGTTCATCCCTTGTGGTTGGAGGGTTCCCAGACGGAAGATGAGGCGTTCTTCCTCCAACTGTCGTGTTGTTATGTTGTGCCGGTGGAGGAGTCCAAGGACCTGCATATGCTTGGTGGAGTGGGAGGGAGAGTTAAAGTGTTGAGCCACGGGGTGGTTGGGTTGGTTGGTCCGGGCGGCCCAGAGGTGTTCTCTGAAGCGTTCCGCAAGTAAGCGGCCTGTCTCCCCAATATAGAGGAGGCCACATCGGGTGCAGCGGATGCAATAGATGATGTGTGTGGAGGTACAGGTGAACTTGTGGCGGATATGGAAGGATCCCTTGGGGCCTTGGAGGGAAGTGAGGGAGGAGGTGTGGGCGCAAGTTTTACATTTCCTGTGGTTGCAGGGGAAGGTGCCGGGAGTGGAGGTTGGGTTGGTGGGGGGTGTGGACCTGACGAGGGAGTCACGAAGGGAGTGGTCTTTGCGGAACGCTGATAGGGGAGGGGAGGGAAATATATCCCTGGTGGTGGGGTCCGTTTGGAGGTGGCGGAAATGACGGCGGATGATACGCTGTATACGGAGGTTGGTGGGGTGGTAGGTGAGAACCAGTGGGGTTCTGTCTTGGTGGCGGTTGGAGGGGCGGGGCTCAAGGGCGGAGGAGCGGGAAGTGGAGGAGATGCGGTGGAGGGCATCGTCGATCACGTTTGGGGGGAATCTGTGGTCCTTGAAGAAGGAGGCCATCTGGGCTGTGCGGTGTTGGAACTGGTCCTCCTGGGAGCAGATGCGGCGGAGACGAAGGAATTGGGAATATGGGATGGAGTTTTTACAGGGGGCAGGGTGGGAGGAGGTGTAGTCCAGATAGCTGTGGGAGTCAGTCGGTTTATAGTAGATGTCTGTGTTGAGTCGGTCGCCTGAGATAGAAATGGAAAGGTCTAGGAAGGGGAGGGAGGAGTCTGAGACAGTCCAGGTGAATTTGAGGTCGGGATGGAAGGTGTTAGTAAAGTTGATGAACTGTTCAACCTCCTCGTGGGAGCACGAGGCAGCGCCGATACAGTCATCGATGTAGCGGAGGAAAAGGTGGGGGGTGGTGCCAGTGTAGTTGCGGAAGATGGACTGTTCCACATATCCTACGAAGAGACAGGCATAGCTGGGGCCCATGCGGGTGCCCATGGCAACTCCTTTAGTTTGGAGGAAGTGGGAGGATTGAAAAGAGAAGTTATTCAGGGTGAGGACCAGTTCAGTCAGTCGAAGGAGGGTGTCAGTGGAAGGGTACTGGTTGGTGCGGCGGGAAAGGAAGAAGCGGAGGGCTTTGAGTCCTTCGTGATGGGGGATGGAGGTGTACAGGGACTGGATGTACATAGTGAAAATAAGGCGTTGGGGACCGGGGAAGCGAAAATCCTGGAGGAGGTGGAGGGCGTGGGTGGTGTCCCGAAGGTAGGTGGGGAGTTCTTGGACTAAAGGGGACAGAACCGTGTCCAGGTATTGGGAGATGAGTTCGGTGGGGCAGGAGCAGGCTGAGACAATGGGTCGGCCGGGGCATTCAGGTTTGTGGATTTTGGGCAGGAGGTAGAAACGGGCGGTGCGGGGTTGTGGGACTATGAGGTTGGAGGCAGTGGATGGGAGATCCCCTGAGGTGATGAGGTTATGGATGGTCTGGTTTGGTGGTGGGAGGTGGGGTCGTGGTCGAGGGGGCGATAAGAGGAGGCGTCCGCGAGCCTATCAGATTATACCATCAGTGTCATGCAGTTACATTACATTAAAGCTTCCAAATTTGCAACCATGTAGCCTCTGTCAGAATGCATGTTTTTTTTAATAAAGGTCCAGATTTCACCTTAGTTTCTCACAGATGTCTTGATTGTTTTTGTTAAAAGAAGCTGACTTAAGAATGTTGGATGCAGGCTTTTGAATTTTAATTTTCGGTGAGGTTCTTTTCAAATCTGCTTCAAACGTAATTCAGATGAGTCCTTTTCAGTGGTGGCTTAGCTCGTGATTACAATGCAACACCTAATTCTGGTGTTACAGGAAAATTCGAGTATTTTCACTTCCTCATAGAAAATTTCTTTTTGAAGTATTTTTGAAATATCACTTTAATATAGTGGAAATGTTTTTTAAAAAAGCCCAAAATTGCTTTTGTTATGTGAACTTTGTATTTTTCACGCAATATCACTTACCTTACAGTAACTAAAAGTGTCTCACAGTTTCCATCTTGAAGAATAGCAATTTATTGCTAAATCAACATGAATGCATTAAAAACCACTTTGATTCAGCCCTATGTATAACATATAAAGATAATTTTCCAGTTAAGTTGTTGGGTCACCTGCTTTTGTGAGAGCATAAATAGCATTTTATGCATATTCACAGTGTGCTGCTCATAGAATGCTAGACTTTAAAAATTATTTTCATGTTTTTAAAAGAATTGGATTTCTAATCACATTTAAGTTCTAATATGAGTCTTGATTTTATTTATTTTGTGTGCAATAGCAGAACAATTTTGACCTTTATGAGATGCTGTTTATATAATCATAGGAGGTTTTGTGACTTAGAGGGTAGCATCTCTGTCTCTGAGCTAGGAGAATGTTTAAGTTGCTGGATGGTTGCCTATCAAGGGGACTGTTTTGTCCTGAATAGTGTTTATCTTGAATATTGTTGGAGCCAAACTCCTCCAGGCAAGTGAAGCGTATACTTTCACATTGCTGATTTGTGCCTTACAGATGATGAATGGGTTTGGAGTTGGGAGATGAGTTACTCAGTTCAGAATTTCCAGTGGCTGACCTGTACTTGTAATTGTTGTATCTATATGGCTTATTCAATTCAGTGGTAACTGCCTGACTGTTTTTAGTGAGAAATTTAGCAGTTGTAATGCCAGTGAATGTCATTGGGCTTTGGTTAGATTTTATTTTGTTGAAGATGATTGTATGGCAACAAATCTTATTTGCCACTTATCAGCCGAAGCTTGATAAGTCACCCAGGTCTTCCTGTATGTTGGCACACTATCTGAAGAATCACAAATAGGACTGAACATTGTGCAAACTTCTGTGAGCATACTTATTTTTAATCTAATGAAGGGAGGAAGATCAGTGATGCAACAGGTGAAGCTGATTGGGCTTTGGGCACGACCTTGAAGAACCCCTACAGCAATATCCTGGAACTGACATGATTGGTTCCTACAAACCACATCTGCCTTTGTGTCACGTATGATTCCAACCATTGGTGAGTTTTCCCCTGGTTCCCACTGCTTCCAATTTTGCCAGGGTTCCTCGATGCCACAATGACTCAATGAAAGGGAAAACTGGTCTACTGCTACCTTAATTTCAAGGGCAGTGCTCTCATATCCCCTCTTAAATTGAACTCTTCGTTCTTATTCAGACCAAGGTTTTAATGAGCTCCAGAGCCATATTCCTGATGGAATCCCAAACTGTATAGCATTGACTTGCTGTGTAATTCTCGCTTTTTTAAATGTATTCGTTCACAACAGCATTTATTGTCCATCACCAGTTGTCCTTGGAAAAGATGATGGTGAGCTGCCTTTTTGAACTGCTGCAGTTTGGTGTAGGTACCCTTGCAATGCTTCATTGCCACAATGAACCAAACTGCTGATTGGAGGAACAACACTTCGTCTTCCGCATGGGCAGCATACAGCCCAGAGGACTCAATGTTCAGTTCTCCAATTTCAAATGTCTTCCCTTCCCAGCCCTTCCCCTCCCTTCCACTCCTTCCAGCCACCTATTGGATTCATTCCTCACATTGACCAATTGCGCCGTAACCGCTGTCTGTCTTTACCTATCCCCACTTCACCATCCTGCCTACCCCACCCACTTTATCTGCAGCTTCCCTTACACCCACCTCCAGTCCTGAAGAAGGGTTACACTTGAAATGCCGACTTTTCCATCTCCTGATGCAGCTTGGCTTGCTGTGTTCTTCCAGCCTCCTGCCTGTCTACTCATCCTTCTTGGCAGCAGATGTCACAGATTTGGAAGGTGCTGTCAAAGGAACCTTGATGAGTTGTTGCGCTCAGTTCATAGATGGTATGTACTGCTGCTGCTGTGAATTGGGTGGAGTAAGTGAATATTCAGTTCATCAACGGAAGGCCATGCAAGAGGGCCTCTTAATTTGAGTGTTGCTGGAGCAGGTCTCATCCAGGCAAGTGGTGACCATACTGTCACACTTCTGAAGTTCTGAGTTGTCCCTTGTAGATGGGAAGTCATAAACTGAGTTAAATTCCTTGCCTTTTACCTGCGCCTGTAAATGCGATCACAGTGACTACTGCTTTGCCCAATATGATACTGTGCTCAATTACTGTAAACTTTGTACTTGTGCTGAATATTATGATTGCTAATGTTGTATTTTGCATAGTTTCAGTTAGTCTTCCAGCATATTCTTCAATTTGTGCAGGATTATTTGGAAAAGCGCTTAAATGATGTCATTTGAGGACATCCTCATATTTCTGTTGAATTAACTTTGGTATTGTTCCTAAACCACCTGGCCTGCTAACATTGTTTATTAGTGTGTTGCTTCAACTTCAGCACAATTTTTTTCTGTCACATCAGTGCCTCACTGTTGTTTCCAATGTGACCACAGAAAATCTCAGTTTCAAACCCTGTATTGTAATACAGTATAAGACTGCTAGTCTTCCAACTATTATTACAGACAGAGATAACAGCTTGATCACTCAAAATGGAAATCATTATTGGGAGATTTTTTTTTCTCTTTTCTCCTTGCTGTTGTTCTCTTACCTCTATTTCCATTCTTCGGTGTTGGATCTTCAAATATGCAGTCTCCAATAGTGGGGAGGCTCAGATGATTGGTCACATATTGATGTAGATGAATCAGTCTGTTGCTTTTTCTAGGGGCATTAACTGGATAACTCCTGTCGCTGTGTATTGGCTGCAGTGGTAGTGTTTGATGCTTGAGTCAGTTGAAGAATATGATTTGGGTGAATGCTATAGTACCAAAACCAACGTTGCAGATATTGAAACAATTGAATAATAATTAATTTGTGCTATTGAAATATAGCCTTCTTAGGACTAAAAACATTTCTCTTTTCATTACATGAAACTCTTCTCTGCTTTCTCATTGGACATTCACTTCCCTTTTTCAAATATAGTGCCAAATTCGCTTTGGAGGAAGAAAAGAAATTGCATCAGATACTGACAGTCGGTAAGAGAAACACCAATTTCTTCTTGAAGTGGTGGTTATTTATCACTTGGTGTGTACAATATATTACCAACATTTTTGTCTTCATGTAGATTTGCAGAATTTATTTCTTCCTTTATCAGTATTGAAGAAATAGATTTTCAGTTGTGAAGAATACTTTCAAAATTTGTTTCTAATTTATTACCTTGACTTCAAACCACTTTTCCAGCTGAGTCTTGGCTGTAAGCCCAGAGATCATGAGTTCAAGCCACATTTCAGGAGTAGAGCATGTGATCTAGATTTAGTTCATTACTTGTTGCATTTTTGGAGATAGTTTTTAGATAAGGAATTGGACTGAGGGCTGAACTGTCAGTCAGTGGGCATACTATGGCAGTATTTGAAGAGAAGCATGGGCAACCTCCCAGCGTCCTGTGTTCATACTTCAACTCAATATCTGGTAATTAATTGCACAACTTTGTGTGGAAGCCTTGGTACACACAATTATGTGCCAAGTTTCCCTTTGATATGAGAGCAATGCCCCTCAAAAGCACAGTGCATAGTGCTTTGGAGTATCCTAAGATTGTGAAAGGATAATCACAATCTTATTTCAATGTTTCTTTTCTTTCCTGGTTGTATTAATTTTAGCTTTGACCTTTTTCTGTTTGAGATAATGCAGTTCACTTATTGTGGACTGATTTTTTTGCAGGTCAATGTCTCTCAATTTCACATGTCTATATGAATTTAACAAATCACTCAGCCTTTGAACCAGCCTGAAATAAATCCATCTTGCAATCCTCCTTGATATGGAACTTGCTAAAATACAACCCCAAATCCTGATGTTGTGGTCTTCTATCAGCTTCTTTTCACTGGGTGATTGTTAAATTTGAATATGTTTCACAATTTTGAATTTCTTAGAGGAGACCCCATCTTGAAAGTTGCACAACATAGCCCATTTAGTGCTTCTGATAAGTATGATTCTTAAAAACCAGAACAAAATAAACTATTGTGCAAAATTGTAATAAAACAGGGGTTTGATCAGTGCTGTTGAATTGGGAGCTTATGTGTAAGGCTTGACCAGAAAAATCTCAACAAATTGACTTGTGTTTGTGTGAGCACACTTGTAGATAGAGTTAACACAGTTTATCGGATTGTTGGGACAATTTGTGTTCACTATAAAAAGCGGCATTCTAGAGTTTATTGTAACTGTTGTGCGGCTATTTTCAGGAAAGTTTTTTTTTAGTTGCATTCTCAAGAAAGTACAGTGACAAACGTTATGAAATCAGTACATTTTGATTACAGTGACTGAAAAACTAAAGTGTTGGATCATGAAGGTTTCTCAGTATGTACTTACACTGAAAGTATGTTGTTGCAGATTGAATAACTTTATTACTTAGGCCTGTGTATGGAGGCTGAGGATAAGGCAAAGGAATCACTGGTTATTATGCTATGCCAGAAGCTAAGGACCAACAAACAGCATTTTCATCACAAAGTGTTATTATTTTGTAAGGAACAAACATTAAAGTTTTAATAAGTGAAACAATTTTTACTTGATTGAAATTTTTAAAGTGATGCAGGCTACACTACCATATTTTCAAAATTCAACTTATAGATACACTTCATGAGAAAATAATTTCCTGACATATTTATTGAATGAACATTTCTTCAATGTAAAGCATTAAAATGTCTGTGGTGCTAAAACAGTTCAATTAATTGTAAACCTGACTGTAAATGCTGTTTCATACATCTTAGACTAAAGATGTATGAAGCCTCCAGAAAATAAAACAATATAAATTAACATTTTCTTTCTTTTTACATGAATACTCCTTTTAATGATGTCCAAAGAATCCGATAAACTTGTGTGTCAACTCTATCTACAAGTGTGGTAACACAAACACAAGTCATTTTGTTGAGCCTTTTCTGATCAAAACTTATCTCATCTCAACAGCACTGATAAAAGTTTTTTTTGGTACAATTCTGCAAAGTAATTGTCTTAGTTTTTAAGAATCATACTTATCAGAGAGCACTAAACGGACTATGTTGTGCAATTCTTTTCATATCTGAATTTCATATTTGAATCATCCTCAAATTTGAGCTAATTGTTTATCTATTTTCTGAACCAAATGTACTTTGTTTTAATAACACAGAACGTAGACAGGACAGCAGGAACAGGCCTTTCAGCCCATTATGTCTGTGGCAATATGTTTTGTGCTCTTTATCAAAGAATGACATTTCTTGCAAGTTACCTTTGCACCTTAAGTTTCAGCTGGTGTCAGGTATTCAACAAAAGTAGACCTTTTAAAGATATTGTCTCTACACAAATTACATTGTTGTGGTTCACAACAGAACCACAACGACGAGCATCTGAGCTACAAATCTTCTCACAAACTTTGAAATTACATTGTCATACATTTCACTTGTTTTGTTAACAGGGTTATCTGCCTGTGTGCTCAGTTTGAGACTGTGTTACAACACGGTTTACGGAGAAGCAGAGGATTAGCACTTACAGCAGCTGCTATCAAACAGGCAGCAGGATTTGCCAATAAAACTGAAACAGGTAATAATCGAATGAAATCTTTCAACAGACTTTTACTTTTAAATTAAATGTTTTCACAATTGAATTGCTGCAGTTTCTATTTAATTTAATTTTTTTAATGCTTAAATATGCTTTTATTAGAAATTTTGAACAAATATCTCCATTAATATTTGTCAAATTATTTTGTGTCTAAGTAAGAATTTGGTTTGCTAAAATTAGATTTCTTCATACAGGTACAAATATGGTAAGGTCCACATTGTTCTTGTTTACAGATTTGCAGGGAGCTAATAAGTTAGTTCTCAACAGATGGCTGTGAGCCCCATCTGGCTCTTCAAGAACTTGTTTGTGGCTCTTTGACTTTTGGGTGGGGTTTCATTTGAGACACATCTCTGAGCAGGTACAGTCATGTATGTTGAACACAGGTATCCTCTGATTTGCAAGTGGCAAGCACCCTTTTAAAGTATCAGGATACAGGAGTGGGGACAAGGATTGTCTGAAGAGATCTGCTGACAGCTTGATGAATTCTACTAAAAGAAATTAAAGTAATGAGTGAAGCCAACAAGCTGATTTTCATTTCACCCTGTTGCTCATAATGAATTTTGATGTTTCTGACTTAATATCACAGGTACTCTTAAAATGCTGTTGGAGCTTAAGCTTGTCCTGCGCTGGATTTAGACCTAGGTTTTGCCACATCATTAAAATAATCGGGTTTACTTGTCTTTTTGGTTATTATCTTAGTTCATAATGTGCATACCAATGAGAGCGTGGCAATAAGAAAATGTTTCTACTTTTGATTTGTGAACTCATTTAGTTTTGTAAATACTTCTGTCTGATCACCCCTTACTTCACTCTGATGAATACAAACCAATTTACTCAGTTTTCCAACATACTTCAGTCCCTGTGTCTCAATCATTCGTACCTGGAGTTTTAAAGCCGAGCACATGGGACTGATGTCGTCTATATGGATTTCAGTAAGGCATTTGATAAGGTTCCCCACAATAGGCTATTACACAAAATACGGAGGCATGGGATTGAGCGTGATTTAGTGGTTTGGATCGAAAATTGGCTAGCTGAAAGAAGATAGAGGATAGTGGGTGATGGGAAATGTTCTTTCTGGAGTTCAGTTACTAGTTGTGTACCGCAATGATCTGTTTGGGGCCACTGCTATTTGCCATTTTTATGAATGACCTAGATGAGTGTGTAGAAGGATGGGTTAGTAAATTTGCAGATGACACTAAGATTGGTGGAGTTGTGGAGTGTTGAAGGATGTTGCAGGTTACAGAGGGACGTAGGTAAGCTACAGAGCTGGGCTGAGAGGTGGCAAATGGAGTTTAAAGTGGATAAGATTCACTTTGGTGGAAGCAACAGAATAAAGGGTACTTGGGTAATGGAAAGATTCTTTGTAGTGTAGATGCGCAGAGAGATCTCTGTGTCCATTTACGTAGATCCCTGAAAGTTACCACCCAGGTTGGTAGGGTTGTTAAGATGGCATACAGTGTGTTAGCTTTTATTGGTAGAGGGATTGAGTTTCAGAGCCACGAGGTCATGTTGCAGCTGTACAAAACTCTGATGCGGTCCCACTTGGAATATTGCGTACAGTTCTGGTCACTACATAGGGAAGGATGTGGAAGCTTTGGAAAGGGTTCAGAGGAGATTTACTAGGATGTTGCCTGGCATGGAAGGAATGTCTTATGAGGAAAGAATGAGGGACTTGAGGCTGTTTTCTCTTGAGCGAAGATGGTTGAGAGGTGACTTAATTGAGACATATTAGACGATCCGAGGGTTAGATAGGGTGGACAGTGACAGCCTTTTTCCTCAGATGGCTGTGAATAGCACGGGGGGACATAGCTTCAAATTGAGGGGTGATAGATGTAGGACAGATGTTGAAGGTAGTTTCTTTGCTCAGAGCCTGCAACAGGAGTAGACTTGCCAACTTTAAGGGCATTTAAATGGCATTGGATAAACATATGAATGAAAATGGAATAGTGTAGGATAAATAGCTTTCAGATTGGCTTCACAGGTCGCGCAAAATTGAGGGCTGAAGGGCCTGTACTATGCTGTAATGTTCTATGTTCTACATCCTTCCTTGTTTGGGGTGCATTAACGTGAACCTGATATTTCAAGTCAAGTCTGGCAAGCATTGAAGTGCTCATACTGCCTCCCAGTTGTCTTGTAGAAGGTAGTATAATTCTTGTAATAAAGCCCAAAGTACGCAATACTCATTTGACATTGTTATAGTTTTGTGCTTCTGCTTATCATGCAAACAATTACACTGTATTAGAGTCATAGAGTCATAGTGATCATGGAAACAGACCCTTCGTCCATGCCGACCAGATATCCCAAACGAATCTAGTCCCATCAGCCAGCACCCAGCCCATATCCCTCCTATTCATCTCCCCTCCAGATGCCTTTTAAATGTTGTAATCCTACTAACCCCCACCATTTCTGGCACCTCATCCATACATGTATCACCCTCTGTATGAAAAAGTTGCCCCTTAGGTCCCTTTTATATCTTCCCCCTCTCACCGTAAACCTATGCCCTGTAATTCTGGAATTTCCCCACCCCCAGGGAAAAGACTTTGTCTGTTTATCCTATCCATGCCCTCATGATTTTATAAACCTCTATAAAGATCACCCTCAGCCTTCGATGCTTCAGGGAAAACAGCCCCAGTTTATTCAACCTCTCCCTATAGCTCAGATTCTCCAACCCTGGCAATATCCTTTTAAACCTTTTCTGAACCCTTTCAAGTTTCACAACATCCTTCAGATAGGAAGGAGACCAGAATTGCACGCAATATTCCAAAAGTGGCCTAACCAATGGCCTGTACAACCGTAACATGACCTCCCAACTCCGGTACTTCCATAGGCCAGGCTGAGTTGGGATGGCAGATTGTGTTTCCTAAGCCACATAAGCAAAGTAAAAACCTCTCTGGATTGCTAATGTTGCCTGCTCAAATTGGGCAATCGTAAGCTTCTCTTTGGAATACAAGAACACTGGTAAAAGGAGCACAATGCACAGAGGGCAAGGGACCCCTGCTAAAAAAGGGAAGAAATCTCCAGGAGGAAGTGCTATCAACATTAGGATATAACCATTCATTATGTAATGACTGTGCTGTCCACTTGTTTCGTTCATTTTTGCTCAGTTCACTTCTCATGCCAACATTATTTGGGCACTCAGTTCTTAAATCTAGGTTTTAATAAAGCCCAATTTATGAGCAGGAGTAGGCCATTTGGCCCCTTGAGCCTGTTACTACCATTCAGTAAAATCATGGCTGATCTGATTGCTCCACATTCCTGCCTATTCCTGATAACTTTTCATTCTCCTTGCTCATAAAAGATGTTATATACCTCTGCCTTAAGCATATTTAAAGAATCTGCTTCTACCCCCTTATGTAGAAGAGCGTTTGAAAGACTTAAGACCCTCTGGTAGAAAGAATTTCTCCTTATTTCTGTTTCAAGTGGGCAACCCCTTATTTTTAAACAGTGACTTCTAGTTCTAGAAATATTCTTTCCTTTATCCAGGCTGTCAGTACGTTTCAAGATTATGGTTCAGTCAAGTAACTCCTCACTCTTCGAGACTGCATTGATTTCAAGCCCAGCTTGTTTAACCTTTCCTCTTAAAAACAATAGTAAAAAATGAGGTCTGCAGATGCTGGAGATCACAGCTGCAAATGTGTTGCTGGTCAAAGCACAGCAGGTTAGGCAGCATCTCAGGAATAGAGAATTCGACGTTTCGAGCATAAGCCCTTCATCAGGAATAAGAGAGAGAGAGCCAAGCCGGCTGAGATAAAAGGTAGGGAGGAGGGACTAGGGGGAGGGGCGATGGAGGTGGGATAGGTGGAAGGAGGTCAAGGTGAGGGTGATAGGCCGGAGTGGGGTGGGGGCGGAGAGGTCAGGAAGAGGATTGCAGGTTAGGAGGGCGGTGCTGAGTTGAGGGAACCGACTGAGACAAGGTGGGGGGAGGGGAAATGAGGAAGCTGGAGAAATCTGAATTCATACCTTGTGGTTGGAGGGTTCCCAGGCGGAAGATGAGGCGCTCCTCCTCCAGCCGTCGTGTAGTTGTGTTCTGCCGGTGGAGGAGTCCAAGGACCTGCATGTCCTCGGTGGAGTGGGAGGGGGAGTTAAAGTGTTGAGCCACGGGGTGATTGGGTTGGTTGGTTCGGGCGGCCCAGAGGTGTTCTCTGAAGCGTTCCGCAAGTAAGCGGCCTGTCTCACCAATATAGAGGAGGCCACATCGGGTGCAGCGGATGCAATAGATGATGTGTGTGGAGGTACAGGTGAACTTGTGGCGGATATGGAAGGATCCCTTGGGGCCTTGGAGGGAAGTGAGTGTGGAGGTGTGGGCGCAAGTTTTACATTTCCTGCGGTTGCAGGGGAAGGTGCCGGGGGTGGAGGTTGGGTTGGTGGGGGGTGTGGATCTGACAAGGGAGTCACGAAGGGAGTGGTCCTTGCGGAACGCTGATAGGGGAGGGGAGGGAAATATATCCTTGGTGGTGGGGTCCGTTTGGAGGTGGCGGAAATGGCGGCGGATAATACGTTGTATGCGCAGGTTGGTGGGGTGGTAGGTGAGAACCAGTGGGGTTCTGTCTTGGTGGCGGTTGGAGGAGCGGGGCTCAAGGGCGGAGGAGCGGGAAGTGGAGGAGATGCGGTGGAGGGCATCGTCGATCACGTCTGGGGGGAATCTGCGGTCCTTGAAGAAGGAGGCCATCTGGGTTGTGCGGTGT